>NC_081429.1:27370889-28570889 GCF_949786415.1 Peromyscus eremicus | reverse complement strand
TGATTCTATGGCTTTAGTTACTCGGGAAGGAATTGATCAAGGATAAATAGGTAAAATAAATGTCTTAGAAGAAGCCATACTTTACATGGGTAATCAGATTCAAAATATTAAGACACGTTTAACAGCATCATGTTACACTGACTACAAATAGATTTGTGTCACTCCTTTGCCTTTCAATGGATCAGATATGTCCTGGGATCAGGTGCAAGATCACCTGAGAGGTGTCTGGAATAGTTCCCAGCTAGATATAAATATAGGCACACACATTCTCAGATCAGTGCTATCAATCACTCCAGACTCCAGATTTCCTCTGCAGCCCAAGTGGCAGTGGCCAGTTATTTTGTCAACTCAGTAAAGGATTGTGTGAATAACAACTCCTTTGGAACCTCCTTATAAATGTAGGAATTATAGGAGCACTGATCATTTTATTCTTATTCTTTATTCTAGTCATCGTTAGCCGTTTAGGATCAGCTATATGAATTGCCCAGAGAGAAATTTACACACTGCATTTACTAAGTGAAAAAAATGAGATAAAGGCAGAATTCTCTATTAAAATTCTGACCTCTTCAGTATTGATCATAAACTCATCTTTGTTTCACTAACAATGTAACCCTGAAGACTCTATTTACGTATTTATTCACTTAGCACCTACTTACTGATTTTTTTTTTTTTTTGGTCATAGAAATTTTTCAGTAAGTTTTTTTTTTTTACCCTTACGTGTGTATCTCATGAATTCTCTAATAATTGAAGGGAATGCTGTATATGTAGTCAATACTCACTTTTCTGTGGATCATCTTTCCTTGAGACCTCAATTTTTCATCTGATTGTGTTGGTTCCAAGTGCCAGCATTTGCCCCCAAATCAAGTACAACTGCCACAGGCCCCAGAGAATTGATTACATTTCAGTGTATATAGCCTATGTTGTGAATAGCAGATGGCCATTTGTTCAGAGCTCTGCAAAAGATCTTCCACTCCTCTGAATTCCCCCACTTCTTGGGATGTCTGCTGCTCAGTTTTATAGTACCCCACCCTTTTAGGACACACTGTCATGGGCTTAATTAATGTATCCAACTAATAGTGCTGTTCTCGATAAGTGTGATGATATATGACAGCTCCATGTCAACGTTTAAAATAAAAAAAAATGTAGAGTATAAATACACACTATTAGCTCATTAGATAATCATATTATCTCCACTTTGTAGTTCACAAAACTGAGGAAATGGGAGCATAAATCACTGGTATAAATCAGCTGGGAAGCATAGAGAGGTATCTAAAAAGAGAAAATTGAATTCCAGAACCTGTGTTCTTACCAGTGTGCTGTACTCCAGCTACCAGGAAACTCTACCAAGAATGGCTAAATAAAAGGGATTGCTCTTCCTGGACCACTGCATCATGTCTACAGTGGCTTCAGGAAGTCCAGGCAGGGAACCACAGGGATTAATAAGGAAAGCCAAGTTTCCCCCAGCAGTCTGTGCATATATCTGTTCATATTTCCTTGAGATTCTTAATCTTCACGGAGCCTCTTCTATACAGGGAAATGTGAGAATTCTGTGTTGATTGTGAGGCACAACTGGAAGCTCACCAAAAGCCATGGGTTTTCAGTGTGGGTTTTTAAAACTGTAGTACAACATCTTTGAGATGACTTCTGCCATCCAATATTTTTTAAAGTAAGTATATAACCAGGCTGAGGGTTCTGTTTCTACAGTGTGGATGTGTTCATGCCAAGATCAGGTAGTCCTTGCACATGGCTTAGGAAGTCCCAAGGGATGAACTAATTAACTTGTATGAGTTTATGCATGACACAATTTTTTATGTTGTTTTTTTTTTTTTTTGGTTTTTTTCTTTGTTTGTTTTTTGAGACAGGGTTTCTCTGTGTAGCTTTGCGCCTTTCCTGGAACTCGCTCTGTAGACCAGGCGGGCCTCGAACTCACAGAGATCTGTCTGACTCTGCCTCTCGAGTGCTGGGATTAAAGGTGTGCGCCACCACTGCCCAGCTCATGACACAATTTAAAAAGAGTGTGTGGGCAATGAAATAGGAACTATTGTTTTTGCTGAGCTTGGAGAAACCTCAGCTTTTTCCAGTTTAATTTTTGAAATTGTACCAGTATTGAAGATATCTAGGGTCATGTTAACATTTTATACAATAATTGACATTTGAGCTGAGTCTATCTCTTCACCCACCATCTCACTCCGTATCACTTCCTGTTTGGAAATTCAGATCTGTGTTATCCACCACCATCCCCAACATGAACAGCAAGGACCTGGACATTTCATCCTTTGTAAAAACATTCCTCTGGGCAAAGCTAGGCTGGGATTAGATTAGATCTCTGATCTTAAATAACTACAATATTGAGGAAATTCTTTCCTCTGAGAATTCATCCATTGTAAGTGATATCAATATTGATATCTATAAAAATAAATAACCCTAAAAGAAGATCATGTAAATGTAGAGATGCGAATTTAAGCTTAAGCAGTTGAGCACCCTTCTATTTGGGCTGCAAGTGCAGGGACAGACAATGCCTTTTTATTAAGTTTGTATCCAACTACAGAGACTGGAGAGATGACAGGGTGGGTAAGAGCACTGGCTGATCTTCCAGAGGACCTAGGAATATATTTGGCAGCTCACAACCATCTGTAATTCCAGTTCCAGGGGATCTGATGTCCTTGTCTGGCCTTCTCAGACACCAGACATGCACATAACACACATACATAGGTGCAGACATAATATCCATAATCATTTAAAGATGCACCTAGCTATTTACATTTTTAGATGAGAAATTTATGAATATCCAATATTTTCTGTATATTCTAGCAAAGGAAAGGGAAAACTTTATATATACATATATATTAACTAGTAATATACATGTAGCTTTATAATAATTATTAATTTTGTTGTTATTCAACAATTTTATTGCCACTTAGGTCAAAGACAGAAGGGATTTTCTCACTTCTATATTCATATAAATTCAAGCTTAAAAATGCTTAATAATTCTTAAAGCACTGGCTTATTTTTCCTCTAATATTCATCTGGCAGGAAGAATAAGGCAGGCCAGACAGGGAATTCAGAAAACCTTGAAAGAATGAATTCTCAACTGACCATGGTCTGAGCCTATGTGCATATGAGAGAAGTAAAATGAGTAGTATGAAATGGCAAACATTAGCAAGTTACACTCCTAGTTGAATTTTAAGCTGTGCTTATGTTTCCCCTTCTAAAAACAATGAAAAAAATGATGATAGACTAGAATACATCTAGAAACATCTGGAAGATGCTTGCAGGATGTTGAAATCCTGCTGTTAGGAACAATCAATTAATCCAGTGTTTACCACTTAGACTTGAACAGCAAAATGAAGTTGGTGAGTTCCTTTGTTGCCAGAATTCTTAAATCTCACTGACGTTTTGCAGTTAATGAGCATATTAATGGAGTATACACAACTGTAGAACTTCAATGCCAACTTTCCTTTCTGGTGGCTAATTACTATGTCTTTTTAAATTTTTCTTAAAGTTGATGAGATGAGGCCTACTTGCAATACTAAGGACTTCCCTAAAACTCTGGTTTAAATAGTCACCTCAGCTAAAAGTACCTTACATTCATAGCAATATGTCAAATGATGTCTGGCCAAGTTGCTATGTGCTGTATGTCTGTATGCTTATGAGTGGACAGACAATCAGCCACTGTAACAATGACAGTACATAGACTTTACCAACACACAAGGTGTTGTGTTTGTGACCACGAACCTAGGATTGAAAAGGCCCATCATTACTGTCTTTTGAGTTCTGTGAGTCTGTCATTTAAAAGGGCACATCCTTGCTGTGGCCTTCACAAAACCCATTTGGAGAGTCTCATCTTAAGTAATCAGAAACTTCTTCATTATTTCTAGACATTTTGCTTCTACGTTAACTTTCAAAGCTCTCAGCTCATATCTGTTTCCTGTCATGGCTGTGCATGTGTTTTCTCTGGTGGAGTTTATCCCACAGAGTGAGGAAATCCAGTTTGGTTTATTTTACTTGAACAAATACGAGGAAGCAATGGCTGAAAGAGAAGGCCCAAGCCCAGTTAGCAAAAGCTGTTTCTTCTTATCTCTCATTTAGCACGCACACAAAGGTTGTAGGATTGTACTGTGCCCATTCCTGAGTTTGGGGGAAGAATTCTTTCTATACATTTCATAAGCATGGGCAGCTAGAGAGCCAGATCCCAAGGGCTTTATGCTTGGAGTATAGATAGAGAATTGTGTATTACAAACTGTCACCCTGTTGTGCACAGGAATAGAGATGATAAGTGGGCTTCACTCTGTGGTGATGTGTGCACAGAGATTTTTACCACAAATACAGATGTTGAAGAGAGCACTTGTAGCCTCCTTCCTGTGTATTAGCCATTTACCTTTGGGCTGCCAACCAGCTCCCAAATAAAGACACAGAGACTAATTATTAATTATGAATGCTCAGCTTTAGCTTAGGCTTGTCAAACCAGCCCTTCTAACTTAATTTAGCCTGTTCCTATTCATCTATATTTTGTTTTGGGGCTTTAAACTTTCTTTCATTCTATACGTTCTACTTTCCTGCTTCCTCTGTGGCTGGCTGGCTAGTTTCTGGCATCTCTGTTTCTTTCTTCCTTGGGCCTAAATTCCTCCACCTTCTTATTCTTCCTGCCTGGAAATTCTGCCTATTACCTCCTCCCCTCACTATTAGCCATTCAGCTTTTTATTAAATCAATCAGGTGCCTTAGGCAGGCAAGGTAAAACAGCAAAATATCTTTACATAGTTAAACAAATATTCTGCAACATTCCCGTCTTCTACAGAAGAGATATGTGATTGTCCCTAGTGCTGAGAGACATAGTGAGCATCTTTCTTTTTCTTCTTTCTTTCTTTCTTTCTTTCTTTCTTTCTTTCTTTCTTTCTTCTTTCTTTCTTTCTTTCTTTCTTTCTTTCTTTCTTTCTTTCTTTCTTTTGTGTGTGGCTTTTCTTTGTTTGTTTGTTTGTTTGTTTGTTTGTTTTTGTTGGCATGTCAACCTTGTGGAGAGGAAGATTTTTATCTCTGTTTTTCCTAGAGAGATAATGTCAAGAGAGGTAAGAAACAAGATGATAATGGATTTGATTCCATCCAGAGTAATTATCTTAAAGCAAGATAGACTTTTAGATACTTAATAAACCAACATTAAAATTGTCTTGCTACTATTGCACTGATGGACACATCTGAACTGGCAGGCCAGTATTACAGATGCAGGGTACAGCACTGGATAATATCCTTGATGTCTTTTTTCTGCCACAAACCTGAATAGCATGCTCCAGAAGAGGTAGTCAGAAGAGAAAGTCTCCTTGTCACTTCAATATTGATTTCTTTCTATCCTGCAACCAATTTTCAGCAATAGAATCTTACCATCTACTTATGGTGGATGTCATAGTTTGAATGAGAATGCCCCCCATGGGCTCATAGATTTGAATATTTGGTCACCAGGGAATGGCACTACTTGAAAGGAATAGGAAGTGTGGCTTTGTTGGAGGAAGTGTTGTAATACAAATCTTAAAGGGTCTTATTAATAAAAAATATGGGAACCAGACATTGGAGTGAATGCTGAAAGATCAGAGACACAGAACAAGCCACAGCTAACCTCATCTCACCTTGCCGATTCCTCATTTGATCTTGTTTCTTCAAACTGGAAGCCTCTGAATCCTCCTCTGAATGGATCTCAGCTGAACTGCTGCTAAAAGCTAAAAGCTTAAAAAGGCTCTAGCTCCTGGTCCTCATGCATTATATACCTCTCTGCTTCCTGCCATCACTTCCTGGGATTAAAGGAAGTGTCACCATGTCTGGCTGTTTCCAGTGTGGCTTTGAACTCACAGAGATCCAGATGGATCTCTGCCTCCGGAATGCTAGGATTAAAGGCGTATGCTACCACTGCCTAAACCTATGTTTAATATAGTGGCTGTTCTGTTCTCTGACCCCCAGATAAGTTATTTGTGGTGCATAATATGTCAACCACAAAGTGTGTCACTTGGGGTGGGCTTTAAGGTGTCAAAAAGCTCATTCCAAGCCCAGAGCTCTCTCTTCCTGCTGCTTGCAGATCTGCATATAGAACACTACTTCTCAAAGATTGTGTCTTCCTGTGTGCAGCCATGCTCCCAGCCATGATATTAATGGACTAAACCTCTGAAACTATAAACAAGCCCCAATTAAATACTTCCTTTCATAAGAGTTGCTGTAGTCATGGTTTCTCTTCACAGAATAAAACACTGACTAAGACAGTGGTCAATTAAGAGCAGTGGTGATAGCCATAGCTTGTATTGTTTTAGATGCTTCTTAGGTTATGCTGGACTGTAACTCATAGGAAAGTGACCTATGAGTTAGCCTGGCACTAAGATCTATATTCAACATTCCATGTCCTCTTGGAGTAACACTGTTTATTAATTTATTAATGACAGTGTTTATTAACATCTGCCCAAAATCCCTTTAAAATTGTGTTTATTTAATTAACTAATAAACTAATGTGATTTCATAAAGTTTTGTCATCCATGCTTAGCTTGAGCTAACTCACATCTTACAAACTATTCTGTTGATTTTTTTTTTCAGGTCTGCTCTACAGCATACATTTTTTTTTCATTTTTCTTTATTAAGAAATTTTCTACTTACTCTACATACCACCCACAGATCCCACTTCCTCCCTCCTTCCTCCTCCCTCCTCCCTCCTCCTACCTCCCCAGCCCTCCCTCCCAAGCCACCCCAAATCTCCACATTCCCCCCAAATCAAGGTCTCCCATGGGGAGTCAGCAGAAGCCAGCACACTGAGCCTAGGCAGGTCTAAGCCCCTTCCCACTGCATCAAGGCTGCGCAAGGCATCACACCACAGGCACTGGATTCCCAAAAGCCTGCCCATACAACAGGGATAGATCTCGATCTCCCTGCCTGGGTGCCCCCCAAACAGTTCAAGCCAAAAATATAAGGATACAGGATAAAATTAATGCCTGATATTGTAAACGTGGTTAAACCCACCTCTAGGAAAGGGAGAGGCCCTAGGGAAGAGCCTATTGACATTGTTTTTATAAATGATCATCTTGTCAAATTGCCTTCTAAATATTTATACTTATGTCCAGATGTTTGTGCTGTGCCCAATATTGAGCAGAGAACATTCTTAATGAAGTGGGTAGTGATTAATACTGAGTCATCTCTGTGCAAAGTGCTGAGAATAAGTCACCACGTGCTCCGCCTTAGATGAGACATCTGTGTCTCTATATCATCCCTGCTCAGGCTCAGGAAATGCCATAAAAGATGGATAGAAAGAATATAAGTGCCAGAGATGAAAAGATGTGCTGTGGAATGCTCTCCTCTGCACACAACATGGCTGCTGCACACATGACATCACATTGGCAAAGGGTAACCACACAAAATCAAGCCACTTAAAAATTCTACCATGGGGACAGATTCCTAGTGCATGAGCCAGATTTTTAAAGCCTAGTGCCTATGGTCAGACACTTTGCACAGCCTTGATGCAGGGAGGAGGGGCTTGAACCTGCCTCAACTGCATGTATCAGGCTCTGCTGACTCCCCATGGGAGACCTTGCCTTGGAGGAAGTGGGAATGGAGGGTGGGTAGGGGGGAAGGCTGGGGGGCAGGAGGAGGGAGGACAGGGGAATCTATGGTTGGTATGTAAAATGAATAGAAAATCTCTTAATTTAAAAAAAAGGAAAAAAATTCTACCATGGAGTGGGTAGGTGGTTCTGAGGCCTCACTGACAGCTGAGGAGCTATTTGTAGTTGATGGCTGATAGGGAAGATTGTCACTTTTCTTTGGGGGTGTGGTCACTGATAGGGTATCCATGTCTTATTGAATGACTCTACAGTCACCCATATAAAGACAGCACTGATTTGACTCAGTTCGTTAAAAACTAATTAAAAAATTTTATTAATGAAAGTTATTAATAAATATTAACAAAATAAATAAACACTGTTTTAAAAATGAAGCCATAGGTCTGATTTGGGTGGCACACATCATTAAAATCCAGCCTGGAACTTGAGAATTCTAGGCCAACCAGGGCTCTGTAGTGAGACCCTGTCAAAGAAGGAGAGAGGAGAGAGAGAGAGAGAGAGAGAGAGAGAGAGAGAGAGAGAGAGAGAGAGAGAGAGAGAGATGCCAGAGGGTCTGAAAGTCTGAAACAAGAAGGAGATATGACAAGGGAGTCCTGAGGGGTGTTTGGGGGAAGAGGATATGATCAAGACATATTGTATACTCACATGAAATAGTCAATGAATAGATTTAAAATATTACAAAAATATATATCAATGTCTATGTAGACTTGCAAATTCCACAAGGAAATGCTTATTTATTTTGTTTGCTGCTGCATTTTGAGTGCTCACAATATATTTGATAAGAATAATAATTGAATGAATATTATGTGGTTGTAGCTATTGGGCTAACTCGGTGCTGAGCTGCCAGTTACTGAGATGGACACATTTATGTTAGAATTATGAGATGATAGGTCAGCTCAAGAAAAGACCCATTAAGGAGGAAGAAGTGGATAAATAGGATTCTAAGGACCCCTTTTTATTTTTCATTCCATAGTTAAGCAGTTAAATCTGAATCTACTCCCTTTGACATAATTGTGAAGGTTAATCAGGAATTAAATTTACTAAATATGGGTTTTTACTACAGAAAGAGAATGTCAGATTACCCATATGAGCCAAGACTAAAAACGGAAGGCCTTAAGGGCAAGGGGCAGGTCAGAAATTACTTTTATCCTTTTAATGAAAATTAGTGAACACAGATGGCTAGCTTGAATACTAAGTAAATTTGAGATGAGTCATGCATGACAAGTGATTGCTACCAAGACCCCTTACTTGAGGAATGACTCTTGATCATTTTGAGAACGTGCATGTAATATGTGTGTGTGTTTGCCTGTATGAAAGAATTGGATTTCTTTAGGTTCTGTTAAGTTTTTAGCCAATTGGTTGTACAGTGTACCCCAATATGGCTTAATGTTTACTTAAAAATAACACTTTCTGCTGGTACACACCTTTAATAACAGCACTGGGGACACAGAGGCAGGTGAATCTCTGTGAGTTCAAGGCCAGCCTGGTCTACAAAGTGAGTTACAGGATGAGCTCCAAAAGCTACACAGAGAAACCCTGTCTCGAAAAACCAAAAATAAAAAGTAAAAAATAACACTTTCCTTTGCCTAGTTTTGTGGAGGTACTTTCTGGGTGATAAGATTTTATCATTAATTCTGTGTACCTAGTACCCATCACTGAAATGAAAGATTCAGGGAGTGAGGACATTTGCTGTCATCTCAGCATGTACAACAGTATTCCAAACTTGGAAGGTGCTTCCTAAGTATTTGAGAATGATACAAATAGAAAAAACAGTCAGGACTGCTGAATAGGCCAAAAGCTCCTGTAATACAGTACTCTACAGAAAGTACCTAGTCTGGGAACACAGATGTGGACCAGAGGAACAGGAATAAGAACGCTTATTAGTCTTATTACGGTGCACATGTGGGAGGCAATCAAGATTCCCCTGCATACTATCCAAAGCATTTCTGTCGAGAACAGCATATGGCTTCTGAAGACAGAAGAACTTTGACAACAGAAATTAAATCTTGTCTGTGGCAAACTTACCTAAGAAAGCATTTTAGCTCAAAGAGTTTCTACCCAACTAATTAAAATGCCCGATCCAGTGACGGTAATTGTTACATAAAATAAGAAAGTGAGAAGACTGAAGATTGCTGTCTTGTATTAAATTTCCTGAAGACATGAACATATAAATATCTGTCACTTCAAACAGGGTACCAATGACAAACTAAAGCAATAACTTCATTCAAGTCTAGGTTGGTGAACTAGTGAGTTTATTGAGATTATTTGTAAGATCATGAGTGACTGGTTACTTACAAGACATTGGATAACACAAAGATGAAAAGCCCAACCTAGCATGGCGACAACTCATGAAAGCTGTATCTTTAGCCTTCCAACCACAATTTGTAGGCAGCAAGGCTGGTGAGAGAGTCTCTTTTCAAAGCAATTGCTATTGCTTTTCTAACCTTGCAGAGAAGCTTTGTATATCTTGGACATTTAAGAAGCTCCTTGAGCCTTATGTGGCTTATTTTCTGAGCTTTGTATGGTTCATTATTTCCTGGGTCTCATGAGCCCACCTGCTCCCTTCAGAAGGGAAAGATTCAGTTTGGAGGCTATAGGTACATAACATAACAAGTATTATGATGTCCTCCTGAGGCAAAGCAAAGAACTGAGCAGTCAGAATGACTATATTGATGCCTTGAACATTTTAATGAAATATGGAAATAAGTAAACTAGGAAAGCAAAATTCTTGGGTTTTTATTACACCCAATATTTGTATGTGTTTATATTATTAGCTTATTTGTGGGCAGAAAAAATTATATGCACTTTGTTAGAATATTTTTTTTCTTTTTAGAATATTTTAAGATAGACAGTAAGCAAGTATCCTCATCAGTTGGTTGAGTATTGAAACATCCAGACCACACCAAGATCATCAAATGAACTACGGCTTCAAAACACCTCCGGCTTCAATAAGAACTTCATAGCATTTCGTACATGTGGCAGGGGATGCAAAAGTGGAGGCAGAAGATACTGCTTGCTACTAAGTGTTCATGGAAGCTAAATGTCTCATTAACATGAAAGCCAAGAGTAGACACAAATCAATCTTAGATGCATGCTAGGTTCTATGAAGTTCAGTGT
The DNA here is from genome assembly GCF_949786415.1 of Peromyscus eremicus. Classification (NCBI taxonomy): domain Eukaryota; kingdom Metazoa; phylum Chordata; class Mammalia; order Rodentia; family Cricetidae; genus Peromyscus; species Peromyscus eremicus. Next base: position 28,560,194 of record NC_081429.1, on the reverse strand, counting down.
TTGCTTATTATTATTATGAAGAACAGGATGTATCTTTCTTTGAAATTTCCTTGCATCATTTTCTACTATAATTTCAAATGTTCCTTCCTCTAAGCATTTTTTACATGATGTTCTTGAAGTCTTTGGTAGTGTTGATGCCCTTGGGAGAAATTCAGTAGACTACAGGGGTACATTTTCAATACAATCTTATCAGAAGAGAACAGGGGATGCTAGGATTAATTGAAAATGCTCTTTCTTTCTTCTGGGTTTCAGCATAGAGGAAAATTTTGAAGTGATGGGTCACATAGCTTCAAGAATAAAATTTATAAAGAGAACACCGAATGTCCTATAGTTGCAGTATCATAATATTCTATTATTTATGTCAATGAAGATGTAAATTAAAAAGCAAGTGTTGAACCATTCAGAGGTCAAGAAAGGTTTGTGTGTGCCTCTTTGTGGAGGATAATCAGTTGAGCCTTGGTAAATTGCTAAAGTAACATTTAAGATATTAGATTTCAGAGTCACAAAATTCTTGAAGTAATTCTGATTTTATCATTTACCAAATGTGTAACTTTAATTAAGTTACTTATTATATTCTAATCTCAGTTTCTCAACCCAAAATGCAGATATAAGTACTCAATTCCCATCAAATTTATTAGGCCCTACATAGGTGATTAATAAAACATTCGATAGATTAGAGAGCTAATGTCAAAAATCATCATTGCTCTTAGAAACAGTCATAAATCATGTGCTCAGAGGTGGAAAGTGAAAACCCACTTTTTACAGTTGCATTTATCTTCCATATTGAATTCCCAGTGTACACAGTGACACAGAGATTAATCTTTCTGGTCATTTAAAACGAACTCAAGCATTTCTGAATTTCCTTAGTTATTTCCAATTTAAAGTTGCACACGATTGTCCTCTCTTCTTCCTCCTTATAGCCATAGTCAGGGTGCTGTTCTCAGAAAACACAGACAAGACATTGTCCATGTTATTCACTTATGCTGACATTTAAAATTTATTTCAATGGTGTTCTTTGTTTTTGAGGCACACTTTCAGTATGTGGTCCGGTTGGCATCAGAACTCGGCCTCTCGGGTATTGAAATTACAAAAAGTATACCATAGTAGATTGCAAGTTATATCTTCTAGGTATGTTCATGGAACTTGGTGTTCTCTAGTGAGAATCTATACTGCTCATTTTTAAATATTTATTTCTTTATGTTTTTTGGTCAGGTGACAGCTTTCTTCTATGGAAACTTTGGATTTTTTAACCAATGAAGCTATCAGAATTAATCACGAGTCTATGTGCTTGCATTTGTTACTCATCTTGCTTGGGATTTTGTTTATCCAATTTGACCACTTGCAGTCTCCAGAAGTTTTCTCTTTTTTTTAATTTACTGTTTCTTGCTTGTGGTGCTGGAAAATCAAACCTCAGACCTCTCACATGAAAAGCAAGTATCCTACCACTGATCTACACCCTCCATCCTCTCATAACCTTTCACTAGAGGAAGAAACAACCAAAACTAAGGGATATGAAAAAGTCCCATGGAAATCCACTGTTTTACCTATTTGTAACTATAATAAATAAATTTTTGAAAGGAGGGACCCTGCATGGGTGGATAAGGCACATGTGGTTTTCATAGATTTTTTTTAAAAGTTAAACTTTGTCTATCCATTTTGCATTCTTTATATTCATTAGGTATTTTCTAGTTACAGAACTTTAATCAAACTTACAGATAATTATGATCCTTTCATAAAAGACACTATAAAATGAAAAGTGCAAAGTAAATCTGACTTTCCCAGAAAATAATGTTTTTCAGAAAGCTGTACTGTCCCCACAAGATTAATGATTAATTTTAGTGAATGGGTCACATGTGCATAAACAAGTTACAAAATGTTATGCACATTCTGAAATTATCATTATGTCAAAAGTCAGGGAAATAGTGCAATATAGTGGACAACATTAGTCTTCATTACAATAGGTTTATCTGTGACAGTTTTCAGTGAGTGGTTCTTGGGTGTGTATTTCTATTTCTGACTTGGTTTGAAGAATAATACACATAGAAAGACTGTACAAGTCATCTCACCCATTTTCCCTGAGTTGTTTTATATCTCTGGTATATTTCAAAGAAATTGTTAAGAAAGCAAGTAAAGTGTGCTTTAGAACCATACACCTTCCCTCGAGGTGCAGGAGCTAGAAAAATTTCAAGAGCCAGAAATAGTGAATGTCATCAGTGGACAGTAATTTCTGGTCATAACAGGGCCACAGTACACATGAACTCACAGAATATGTGACTTCTATGTATAGGACCTGCAAAAGATCAACCCAACCAACATCCCCAAATGATGGGGGAGGGACTCAATAAGTCAGAGGACATATTGACAATTGATGGTCACCAGGGGAAGGAGAGTCAGTTTTTTTCAGTGATGTGGCCCCTCGGAGGCTGGCCATACCTAACAGATGGTCCTACACCTGTAGACATACAGGAAGCTCTAAGTGGTCTTAGTGGTTTTTTTTAAAATGTATATAGAGTTGGGAAGAGAAAGCATAGGTGCAATAGGGGGAAATTGGAGACAAGTGAAAAGGAGTTGTTTTGATTAAAATGCGTTGTATATGTGTAAGGAATTCTCAGTTAAAAATTAATTGAAAAAATAAACTCAACAATTCCACACATTATTGTTACCAAAAGCTAAAATGATTTAGCCTAGTCTTTATGCATCTCCAATGAACTTTTGGATTGCATGATCTCTTATAAGTTAAGTTGAAATTGAGGTTAAGTGTGGAGAGGAATGGGAGAATAAGGCAGAGGAGGTGGTTGAGAGAGATAAGTAATAGAGTGTTCTAAAATGTCATATCAATGCACATTTATTTCTATTATTTGATTCTCTCTTTTATTACATTTTTGAGATTATAATTTAATTAGAACATTTCTCCCTCCCCTCTTCTCCCTCTAAACCTTTCCATATATGAGTCCTCATGGTCCTTCATGGTCTTTTATTTTCACTGTTATTATATGCATTTATATATATGTGTGTAGGCCTTATTATTATGTACGTATGTAGGCACATAAATATTCCTAAATATAAATTTTTCATTATGTACAGTGCTACTTGTATGTATGTTTTTAGGGCTGATCTTTTGGTCTGACAACCAAGTGTTAGGCTCTTCCCTAGGGAAGACTACCTCTCCCATTCCCAGCTTTCCTCAGTTGCCTATAGTTCTTTGCAAAGGGTTGAGACCTCTGTAGGCTTTCTTCTGCCCAGTTTGATATGTTCACTGGTGTCCTCCTTGTTCAACTCACACTTGGGCAGTCATGTTGGTGAGACTTGATGGGTGTGGCTTCTCACATTAATAGGAGACACAATCTCAGAACAAACTCCCTGATCCTCAGGCTCTTACAATCTTTCCTCCCTCTCTTTTGCAATGTTCTCTGAGCCTTAAGTGTGTGAGTTAAGATGTATCCTTGGGTTTCACAATTCTGAATTTTGACAGGTTGTAGTTTTCTGTCATGCTCTCTGTCTGTTGCAAAGAGAAGTTTCCTTGATGAGCAGTGAAAACTATACTTTTGTATAGGCATAAGGACAGATATTTATAGATGGTTGTTAGGAACTGTAAATTGGTGATTGTAGATTCTCCTCCAACAATGACTTCACTAGTGCTGAGCAATTAGCTAGCTTTCTCTCTTGCTGTGCAGGGCTTATAAGTCCAATTAGAAAGCTGTTGGTTACTATCAAAGATGTTTGCCACTATTGCCCCCATAGTGTTATTATGCTATATAGGCAGTTGATGTTGTTCATAGACATCATATCTAAGTACAACTGTTAATTGCTTCCTTTTTTTTTTTTTTTTGAAAGTTTGCATAACACTTTTGGTACCATGAAAATTAGTCCTTAGGGGAGAGCATCCAGATCAGTTCCAGCTCAGGTCTCTGGGTCCTGTTTCTGAAGTACATGATGCCTTCAGCAATAGGGACTTAACTTCCACTGCTGGGTGTACACAAGGGCCATAGCAACAGTCTGTATGTGTTGGAGTGTCTCTTGGAGAGCCCTGGCCAACAATTCAAAAGAGGGTTTCTCATGTCTGGTACTGAAACTGTAAAAATCATAAAACATGCACTTCAATAAGCAGATGTAAAGGCAGATTGCATCCTGTATGTGCAATCGGCGGGCACAAAGGCAAAGCAAGTTACCCAACTTGAGACAAGATGAGTCCAAAGGGAGCACTGAAAACAACCTGCAGTGAGGTTTGTGTAAAAATATCAAGGGGTTTAACCCGCGAACAATGGGAGTTCCAAAATGAAAGAGAAAAAAAAAAACCGCAGGAAGACAATCTTTGGAGAGACAGTGCCTAGGGATTGCACAAAATTGACAGCATACATCATGACACAGAGCCATCAGAATAAACACAAAGATAGCTGCACTAGCCACATTATATGTGAGCTGCTGGAAACTGGAGATAAAGGAACACACTTAAATTAGCTGATACAATAAGGAATTGCCCTCAGTGGAACAGACAAATGTTCCTCCTCAAAAACAATAGAACCCAGAAAAACAATGCAGTAAAATACTTTAACTTGCTATAAAAGAAATATGAGCCTAGAACTCTGAAAGAGTTCTTGAAATTATCCCCTAAAACTGAAAGTAAAGTAAATAATATTTCACTAAAGATGTGAAATAGTTTGTGCCCATGAGATGTGCCCTACAGTAGGTGCCTCGCCTGATTCTTTAGTCCAAAAGGAAATGTTTCTAGAAGCCTAATTTTGAAAGAAGAATGAAGAGCCAAAGACAATGTCATATACACATGAAAGTCTAAAATATGTCTGAACAATTTCTGTAAGACTGCTGGTTTGTTAATGTGAAACAATAAACTATGCAGTTTCTAGTATAGAGGAAACCATATGCTACTGATAGCAAGAAATGTGTACGTGGCAGGGGTTAAGTCACTGATTCATACCTTATCTGTAAAATGGTAAACTCTTTTAGGTAGACTATGATAAATTAAGGATGCATATTGTAATATCTGGAATAAGTAAGCTTTAAAAAGAAAATTGAGGTGAGAAAGCCAACAAAACAATAAAAAGGGTTAAAAACAACTAAATGTTTTCTGGTAAGTCCTAAATGATTGAAAAAGAAGATATAAATAAATAAATAAATAAATAAATAAATAAATAAATAAATAAATAAATAAATAAATAAATAACAAAACATGAAAGAGGTTATGTGAGCAAATCATCACAGCAACTGAGCTGTTGCAGATGGACTCCAGGCTGGCCTTCATCTCCCCTGCTTCCTCTGGTCTATGTTTTTGCATGACCCCTCCCAGCCCAATGTTTCATCCAGTAACGACAGCAAAGGTGAAGAAGGTGTGTGTGATGGTTTGAAGGGGAGCTATCGTCCATAGGGGACATTTGAATACTTGATTCCAGCTGGCAGCATTGTTTGAGAAGGTTATTGAAATTTTAGGAGGTGACATTTTGTTGAAGGAAGTAGGGCAGGCTTTGAAGTTTTATAGCTTGGCCCCACTTCCCCTTCTGCTTCTTTTGTGGGAGCATAAAGTATCAGCAGGCTTCCTGACTGCCAAGGCCGAATGCCTTCACACCATGATATGCTTTTTAGAACTGGAAGACAACATAAGCCATTTCTTCTCTGACATGCTTTTTGCTGGGGTTGTTTGTCACAGCAACAAGAAAGTAGCCAAGATACACTCCTGTGATGACATTGTGTCCCACGGGTTCCATCTTGCTATTGCCTTCCATTTAGAGACTTCTTGACTAGTGTCTCATAGGAAGAGCCATGTTTGCTGTGGGATGTTCTGTATACTGTGAACATGTGTTGCTCTGATTGGTTGATAAATAAAATGCTGATTGGCCAGTAGCCAGGCAGGACGTATAGGCAGGATAAACAGACAAGGAGAATTCTAGGAAGAAAAAGGCTGAGTCAGGAGACGCCAGCCTGCCATCTAGGGAGCAGCATGTAATGGCACACAGGTAAAACCACGCAACATATAGATGAACAGAAATGGGCTGAGTTTAAATGTAAGTGCTAGTCAGTGGTAGGCCTGAGCTAGTGGCCAAGCAGTTTTAATTAATATAAGCTTCTGAGTGATTATTTTATAATCAGCTGTGGGTTCCATGGGGCTGGGCATGACTGGAGAAAATTTCAGCTACACATGTTGGGAGGCTCACATGTGAAGTAGGCAATAAATGCCTCTGGGAAGTGACACAAGCCCCCAGTCAACCACCAGAAAAGAGTCACAGCCCTCCCTCCTACAATGGCAAGAAATACGTTCCACAGAAGCTATCACAGAGCTTGGAAGCTGATGCTCTCCCAGATGAGCCTGCAGCCTGGGATGCAGTCCTTAAGCCACCTTGACAGCAGCTTTGGGAGGCTCAAATTAGATAATTCTGCTGTGCCAGGCACATACCCACACGGTTTTATTTATTTTGCTGTGTAACAGTTTACTATGTAAAAGTTGGTGATCAATACATATATAAATGACTGAATATTTCATGTACCTAGCAGAGATTGTTAGGGCACATGTAACTTTGTGCTTTCTTAAATGTAATTTAAAAAAAAAAAAAAACTTACTGAGTCCAGTTTGTGCTGCCCACATATTCATGTGTGTGGGGCCATCTGGTAGAGCGTACTCAACCAACCAGGAGCCATATCCTTAAACAAAACTGATTCTCCCTTCCCTAGAAGTTATTAGCTGTCCACAGCTGCTTCATCGAGGAGTGGGAGCTCATGAACCTCTTTCCCTCTGTGCTATAATGTTGACTAGTTTGATCTTGTGTAGGTCTTATACAGCCAACCATAGCTGATGATAGTTTATGAGAGCAACAGACCCTTTCATATTCAGAAGACAATGTTTCATTTTGGTTCTTCTCTATAACAGTTTTTTGTTTGTTTGTTTTATTTAAGAAATTTTTTGTTCACTTTACATACCAACCACAGATCCCCTTCTCATCCCTCCTCTTGCTCCTCCTCCCCAAGCCTTCTTCCTCAACCTACCCTCATCTTCTCCTCCAATAGTGTAGGGGCTCCCATGGGGAGTTAGAAAAGCCTGGTACTTTAGTTGAAGCAGGACCAAGCCTCTCTCCCCTGCATCAAGGGTGAGCAAGGTGTCTCACCGTAGGTAATGGGCTCCAGAAAGCCAGCTCCTGCACAAGGGATAGATCCTGATCCCACTGCCAGGGACCCCTCAAACAGACCATACTAAACAACTGTCTCTCATATGCAGAGGGCCTAGTCCAGTCCCATGCAGGTTCCACAGCTGTCGATCTAAAGTTCATGAGTTCCCATGAGCTTGGTTCAGTTGTCTCTGTAGATCTCCCCATCATGATTTTGACCCCCCTTGCTCATATAATCCCTGGGTGTCAAGACCTATAGTAGTTTTTCCCCCTCTTCTGTAATGGCCCTTGAGTCTTAGAGGAGGATATCATATAGATGTTCACTTAGGACTAAACATTACATTGTATGCCTAAATTTTAACAAGTTGCATCCCACCAAATAAAAGAAGACGTACACAAAGAAAGCAGTGGGGCAGAAAACATGTTCTTAAGTTGTACTGCTGTGTTCTGCTTCTAGCAATGATGTTCTGAGAAGGCAGACCTATCAAGAATGTTTACTTCCAGTCTTCTAGACACAACAAAGACTGTTTCAGTGTTAATGGGAACTATGTTACAGCCCTATATTTTCACTACTTATAATTTCCTTATTTTAAGTCACTGGCATTTTATATTCAGAGCCTAGAAGTACATTTCACATAACCCTTTAACGTGAAACAATGCCAAAAATGTCATATTTTCCATCATTGTACCACAGGGGGAATAAAGCAGATGGGTTAAACTTGCAAATGAGCCATATTTGGTATAATTAATCTTTTAGAAAGATCTGGAAGAAAAATGGCTTGACTAAATTGTGAAGCTCTAAAACATCTGTTCTCATGCAGTAAGATACCCCTAACTTTAAAAAAATGCTATTGGTTTTATTGGGAGCAAGTTTTGGAAGTAACTGCTGTTACTTTTCCTAATATAACAAACGAAGAGCCAACAACGAGAGGAGAAAGATCAAAGAAAATTAATAAACGTCCTACTGATAACTCCTTGAAATACACATCACCAATGAAAGTACTGCAGACAGAAAGATTGTCTACTCAACCTGATATAGTCTGAGCTTATGAGGCTCTGGGATTTATTTTTATGACATACATAAAAGTAAAACAAACCACTTCATCCTAAGAGTAAGTCTCTTAGCCCTACCGAGACTGTCTGAGCCACACAGACATTTACAGTCGTGTCTTTAGAGAGGCCGTTAGTATAGATGTGTACTTTGAAGCATATAAAACTAAGAACATTTGTAAGTTGAAAAATCTTATGAAACCATAAAATAAGATATTCCATTTTCCTCGGCACATCCAATCCTCCCTGTGCTGTTCCCAAAAGCTCAAGCCTGTGTCTGTAGGTGGCTATCATCTCACCCTTATACAGCTCAAAGTAAGATTTTAGCAACTACAGTGTCTATTTCTCTACTCATTCATAGTTTTGTTTCTTTGTTTTTTAGAAATCCATTTAGTAAGCTCCTGTTCTCTTTGGAATGTACAGTTGAGGTGCAAGCTTCACTGACAAAAATGGGGTAGATATGCCAGAGATTTGCATTTTGACTCATCTACCTGATTTCTAGTAAAGGTAAGTTTGGAGGTTTTACTAGCTACTTTTCTCATGTTTGGGACTATTGTGATGAAATATCTGAGGGAAAAAATATTGGGGGTGGAGGATAATTTATTCACATTCATGGTTCACAGGAGACAGTCCCCAATGGTAGGGGAATGCATGATCACACTCTGGGTTTGCAGAGGTGGGATCCTGTAATGGGTGGGTATATGGCACAGTCAACTATTGGGAAGCAGATACTTCAGTAGAACGAGGATGGACGATGGCCCATAAACCTGCCCCTATAGCCCTACGCTTGCCAGCAAGGCTCATGCCCAGAACGTTCCATCACCTCCCACATACTGCCAACAGCAGGGAGCTGAGTGTTCTAACACACAAGTCTATGGTGGTATATTTCTCACTCAAATCATAACAGAGGGGTAATGCTGTGGGATGTTCTGTGTGCTGTGGATGTGTTGCTCTGATTGGTTGATAAATAAAATGCTGATTGGCCAGTAGCCAGGCAGGAAATACAGGCAGGATAAACAGACAAGGAGAATTATGGGAAGTGGAAGGCTGAGTCAGGAGATGCCAGTCTACTGTTCAGGGAGCAGCATGTAATGGCACACAGGTAAAGCCACAGAACACGTGGCAACATATAGATGAACAGAAATGAGCTAAGTTTAAATGTAAGTGCTAGTCAGTGGTAGGCCTGAGCTAATGGCCAAACAGTTTTAATTAATATAAGCTTCTCAGCGATTATTTTATAAGTGGCTGTGGGGTCTGTAGGGCTGAGCAGGACAGGCCAAAACTTTCAGCTACAGGGTAAGGTTCTCTGTAAGTTTTTAAGAGAGAGACAGAGTCAGCTATAAGGTACAGAAGTAGGTAAGGTGAAAATAATTACAGTGTAGTCAAAGGTTGGGATGGTGAATACAGGAATCGTACCAGTCATTTCGAGGGTTATCTGGACATCAAAGTCACCATGATTCAGTAATAGGCTAGCAATGAGGAACAAAAGAGCTGATAGCAGATTCACTTCCTGTGCTCTCAGCAGGAATAACGGAGTGGATGGTGGTATCACAGAATAAGTGATACCAGAGGTGAAGTGAGAACACACAAAAGTCTGGTCAATAATGTACTAAGGGGTGCAATGGAAAAATCAGACTCACCGATGCAGGACAAAGCAGACACTGCTGCTGATCCAGCTGCCTTTGCTGCCGTTCTGCCCAAGGGCGATGAGGACCAACTGCAAGCCATGCTCTCCGCAGCTTGCTCCATCTCCGACCACCTAAACCACCTCAGGTTTATCCGGTCATGTATCCAGAGAAAACCACACCCATAGGACAAGTCAACCCGAATATCACTGGCTAAACTAATCAAACTCCCACAACACAGAGGGCCAAAAGGAAACCCGAAAAATAAAGTAAGGAGGAAATATAATGCATCATTCTGAAAAATTCCATACACTTTAGTGTAGAGGAAGTAAAGGAAATGCAGCTCTGAGAATTGGGAGGTAGAGAAGAAAATGTCAAGAAGCAGAACTTGACGGTGTCAAAATCTGCCCAGAAATCAGATAGCATGAAGATGACGCAGACCCTAGCACCTCCCAGCATTGACTCATAGCAAGGCCCCCATGTCTGTGGCCCCCATGTCGGTGGTCTGCAGAGGATGGAGACAGAACTGTCTCACTGAAGCCCTGAGAGAGTGCTGCATCTGCCTTATTCTTCTATCTTCTGCTATTTACTGAATTACAGTCATCATGAAGTCTAGATTTCATAAACATCGAATCAGTTTGTCCCGGAATGTAAATGGGACTTTGTTTGACCATCAGTCCTAGTATTTATTTGTTACTTTTAGGGATTTCTGTCATAAAGCCACTAAACGCTCTCAAGATGGGAAAATATTGGAAATGGATCAGTCTTTGGGGGAGATGTTTGGCTGGGATGTCAGCTACCATCTCTGGGATCATCTCTAAGTGGGCAGAAATGGCAGATTTGGAGGCAGCTCATTGTGTAGGATGCCTCCTCCAAAGCCAGTGTGTTGGTCAGGCCTCTACCACTGTGACAAATATTTCTAAACTGACTTCTAAAGAGAAAAGGTTATCTAGATTCAGTTTGGAGCCTTGAGGCCCATTGATTCTAAGCCTCTGACAAGACACTGTGGAGTCTGGGTTAGAGCAAAGAAGCTCACACATAGTGACTATGTATGAGAAAGTGAGGATCCTACTGTTCTCTGTAAGAATATACCACAAATAACCAGTATGCCTCCCATTATGTCCCACCTCTTATGGTTTTCAACACCTCTCAATGACACCAAGCTGGGGGTAAATACTTTACCAACATAGGCCATGCGAGAAGTATCACCACCCAGCTACAGCAGTCGGGATTATCTATATGAATTAACACAGGAAATTGAGGGTACCAGTTTTTATTTCCAGAGCTCAGCAGAGTCTGAGCATATTTTGGTATGTTAGTGGGAGGTGACTATCATGAATCTGCAGCCACACCACTCTCCTGAGTTCTCTGGAATGGAAAGATGCCAGTGATTTTTGACAGGAGATGCACGGAAAACAGAATACAGTTACATGGGAGGTTTAAGTGGTAAGGCAATGGCTGAAAGATGCTTTGAGTTTTATGTACAAAAAAATTGATGTTATTTATTTATCTGAACCCCATGATTTCAAGTATGGCCTTAGGTGTCTGATGAGAGCAATCATGCTGTCAGTTCACTGTGGAGCTGAGACTGCTAATGTAATTCAAGTGCAATGCAATTGTCGCTCAGCCCAACTTTCCCCTGCCAGCTCCCTAAAGATAAATGCTATTATGCTTGGAATAAACTGGCAGGAGGGAGCAGAGTCCTTCCCTCCCTGTTTCTGTAAAATAGGTCTAAATCTAACAGTGCATTGATCTGGAGAGAGTTTTGCAATCTAGTATTCTGAAATCTGTTTTAAGGGTTGGTTTATAAGATTGTACAGTGCCCAAGAACACCTACATAATTTGTATGACCACTTAACATAGTTTCCATGACCACCTACATAATTTGCAGGGCACAATGAAAAGAAAATATGGTACTCTCTTATTTAAAATATTAGGAATATGGGGTTGGAGAGATGACTCAGCATGTAAGAGCATGGGCTACTCTAGCAGACGATCTGTTCTGGTTCCCAGCACCAACATGGCATCTCACAACATCTAACTCCATGGAATAAGATGTGCTCTTCTGACCTTTGCTGACACCAGGCATACATGTGATGCATACACATACATGCAAGCAAAACATATGCAGACACGAAATAAAAACAAATTTTAAAATATTAGGAATTTCAATACAGCAACTCCTGAGTTTTAAAATGAATGTGGCACTTCTGAGTGTGCGGACCCAGGTACCTGCACAATCCTCACACTCATGTTATTAGCCCTGAGATTGGCTAATGGGTTACAACTTTGGCTTCATAATGTTTGGTTAATCATAAACTGTTCTTTGTCAGTCACAGCTTTCCTGATCTTTCTTTCTTTAACTGTGGAATATTAGGTTGGACAGAAATGCTGCAGGCATCTCTTTTATTCAGTTTAGCACTGGGTTAGATACTGTTGGTGTGTTGCTTGCAACATAAACCACAAGCCTATTATCATTGATGGCTGTGGGGCATCTGAGAGCAAACCCACCCAAAGCTATTGATTTAACTGAAATGTAACAGAGGTTTGCAAAGTGTGATTAGTGTTTATGGGTGGTTTAGGAGCAGTTTTAGTGTGCTTTTAAAATTTGTCAGTATTATATTTCCAATTAGAGCTACAGCTTAATCAGTAAAATGATTTTTGTGTTGGGCACATGATATCTATGCTATATCAATATATTGATAGTATGATTGAGTATAACTACTGAGTGAAATAGATACAGGCAAGTCTTGTTTTCTGAGGAAAATGATGCAGAGAAGTAGCAACTTTTTTCTTTAAAAATTGGTTTTTAGTAATTCTTTGAGAATGTCATATTTACATACAATATTTTGATATATTCTTGCCCCATTCCCACCCACTACCCTATCCTTTTTGATGAACTCTTTTTGTTGTTGTTGTTGTCGTTGTTGTTATAATTCTCTTAGTACTACTTGTGCTGCCCATATACTCATGGGTATGGGGCCATTCACTGGAGCATGGTTGACCTCCTAGTGACAGGACATTTAAAGAAAATGAACTATTCCTTCCCCAGAAGCCATCAATAAATGAGATTCTAAAATCTGTAGGTGAATAGATAGAGTTAGAAAACACTATGCTGGGAGTGTGGTAGCCCAGAGCCAGAAAGACAAACATTGCATGTTCTCACTTACATATGGATTCTACCACTGTATCTTTAGATTTTTGTTTTTAACTTGGAGGACCTGTAGAATCCAGGAGAAAAGAGGATCAATGATGGGGAAAGGAAAAAAGATATTAAAAGAGGAAGAATATTAGAACACAGGTGACAGGAAGAGTAAAGGGGAAATAATGGGCAATAATTGGAAGGAATGTTTAAGTTGAGACAAAAGATAGGAAGGTAAGGTCGAGGAGAGGTGGTAAGATATGCCTATGGGTGAATGAAATGGTGTCATGAATGTTATATGGGTAACCAATTACTTTCTGATTAGATTTAAGGCCTTCTCTATAGGATAAATGTGTTCCTATACTGGTTCTTTGGCCAAGATCCTAAAGCTGGAGATGTCACAGGCATAAACCCATTATTATTTTTGCTAAACTGTCAAACTGTCCTCCAAATCTGTATCTCTGTACCCATAGATTAGTGCATCTGTCAGACCTCATCAAAGAAGTTTCTTTGTGCAGTAGATGATGGTTTTCCAGAAAGTCTCAGCTGGTCATGGCACAGAAATAAATATCTGTGGAGTGCTCAACCACAAATGGAGCAGCTATATCACACCCCCTCCTCCCAACTCGCAGGGACTCTCAGAGAAGAAGGAATAAAAAGTTATAAGAACCAAAGTCTTGGAGGACCTAAGTGAAACAGTATCTTCTGTTTCACGACAAGACTCTTGAACTCAAGGCAGCTCTGGGCACCTACACAAGATCAAGAGAGCCAAGATTCCAGCCTGGAGGATGCTGTGGACTAGCTGTTGACAATTATATAACTTTCAAAGAACAACACAGTGGATGAATGATAGAGTCCTTCTACTCTCATCTGGTCTTAAAGTCAGAAGTATAAGCCTTAAAGGCTTCAGCAATTTACCTGTCAGGAAATTAAATAATTAAATTACAAGAAACAATACCAAACAGTGCCTATTCCTCAGAAGGGAATCTGAATGCTGGTATTTCTAAGTTTCTCTATAAAATAACTGTTATGTTGTCTTTATCCTCCACTTCCTATGTTTAAAGCATCATGTAAGCTTCTAAGGGGTTGACATATATCAGTCCTGATTCTCTAAATGTTTCAACACTTATTCCATCTGCAAAAGGAGTTTAGAGTAGGCAATGGAAAACAAAAATATATATTTACTAGTCTTTCTCTCTTATCTGTCTGTCAAGATAATCACTGTCTATGATAACAGAAACAACTCTTTTAGTCTTACATCACAACACTTTTTTTCAAAATATAATTATCTATTAGCTAATTGCTTGTTAGGTCTTGAAATTGTCATTTCTTCTTAGTATTTGTTTAACAGATCTGCTGACACAGGTACTTTTGAAAAGACCATCTTATTTGGGAAGGTACCACTCAGACAGAAGGGAAAAAAAGCCAATCAGATCTGTTATCAGGAAACCAAACCCTTTACTTGTGGTCCCTATGTTCATTTTCCATCTGGTATTCAGTAATCAGTGGATTAGCCTTGCAGTCAGACCAAAGGGCAATAGAAAATTGTTCTATTAATTAGATTCTTATATGGAACACATATTATAAAGACCTCATGGGACTTCATAAAGTCTGTTACAGTAAAATGAGTCAATTTTCATCAGAAAATTCCCACGCAAGAGTGGAAAACGACTGAGAAAACTGAACGGACATTCTGCTCACCCAACATGACTGTATTGGAATTAGCTACAGTAATATTGATATGAGATGAATCTCAACATACTTCTCTTGCATAAGACAAAGGAAAAATGCTCATAAAATGCTGTTATGTCTTCCAATGAAATATATGGAGATTTCAAACAACTATGGGGGAAATTGAGTAGGCAAATTTTCACATAAAAGTGGCAAAATGGTATTCACAGCTATTGAAAGACAGGAGTGAATCTTAACATAGTCTTATTCTAGGTTTATGGCCAGGAATAGAAAAAATCTGAATACTATCAAAGATGCAGAATAGAAGATGATGAAAAAATTTGGATCACTGAATCATATTTCATCACACCAAAGAACACATTACATAGTCCATAATATTCAATACCAGATAAAGAAAATTCTTTCTTGGAGAAATAGTTTAGTACGCAATTGTAAAGGCAGTTAAAACATTTACTGTTTAAAAAGATTGGTAATTGCTATGCTTCCATGAGTGTGCTCAGTCTCACTGTGAGGTTGACAATGGGCAAATCTCCATGGCTATAGCAGTTGCTCCTCTCTTCAGGATATACTAGGGATATGGGGGTAGACATGGTGTGCCTATATACGTGTTTTGTTTTCCTTTTCTCACACATTAATTTAGCTTTCTTTTGTGCTTCCTGACTTCATTAAGCTAGGTCCTGAGACCAGGAATGCTATTAGAATAGCATTCTTAGAATCAAGCCTTAGAAATCAAGGTTATCCCTAAGAAAGTAACCATATAATATAATTAAGTGTGTCAGTAAGAATTTCTAAGTCCATAATGGGATTGATTGCACTTGTATCTCATCTGGAAAGACTGGGGTTGATGGTGAATGCAGCTGTATTGCCCCGTGGTCAGAAAAGCTCTGAAATCCTATATATCTTGTACGTATGTTGAGATTCAACCCATCCAGTGTGTATTGCTGTAGCTAATTCGAAGATGGCCACGTTGGGTGAGCAGGACAGCTGTTCAGTGCTCTTAGTCACTTTCCACATGTGGATGGGAATTCTTCTGATGAGCATTGACATATCCCACAAACAGATGAAGACAGAGGAGACACTGGGTAGGTCAGTATGGCTCCTGCTATTTTAATAATTATGGTGTAGCTAGAGTTTTCCTGCCTGGCCCACACTCAGGACAAATCTGTCTCACCTGCCAGTCCCACAGCCACTCAGACCCAACCAAGTAAACACAGAGACTTATATTGCTTACAAACTGTATGGCCATAGCAAGCTTCTTGCTAACTGTTCTTATATCTTAAATTAATCCATTTCTATAAATCTATACCTTGCCATGTGGCTTGTGGCTTACCAGCATCTTCACATGCTGCTTGTCATGGCGGGGACTGGCAGTGTCTCTCCCACCTTCCTGTTCTCTCAGTTCTCTTCTCTGTTAGTCCCGCCTATACTTCCTGCCTGGCCACTGGCCAATCAGTGTTTTATTTATTGACCAATCAGAGCATTTGACATACAGACCATCCCACAGCATTATGGCATATTGAATATTTTAATAATCATGAAATATTGATTTTAATAATTACAATATATTGAACATTTTAATAATTATGGCATATTGAACATTTTAATAATTATGACATTAATCCTAAATTAACAGTTTGGGGAGAATAACCAAACCTGAGAGTGATTTTATGTATACCTTTTCTTGTTCTCAGTGTATGAAGTGGAAGTGGTCTTCTGTAAAGACTTGCCCTCAACTTTATAATTAAGATAATTTTCACTTAGAGAAAAGGAATCTCATAGAAATGAGACGCACCGAAAAGGTACTGTGTGATCTAAAAAAAAAAAAAAAAAAAAAACTCATCAAAATCCCTTAAAGATTAATGAGAATCACTAGCTTGAACTTAATTTTCAATATTTTATACTATACTGTTTTTTGTTAATATGTTTTTTAATATTAAAATTTACTTCATGGTTTAAAACTCTCAATTTCATAGTATTTTTCTCCATCAAACTGTATTCATACAGATTTTTAAAAAATTGTTTGTCATATCTTAAAATCCTTTTACTCTTTGAATTATACACCATAGATATATTAACATCTTATACAATGTTGTGTCACAAAATAACTGCTACGTTTAATAAATTCTTTCCAGTGCTTCAAAAATCCATACTTTTCATAGGTGCTCACAGATAGGGCACCATGCCCTCAGAGAACAAAAGGAGTTTATTTCAGATCCGAATGTCAACTCTTCACATAGAGTTAGCGTTTTCTTCTGACTTTTCCCTTTCTCGTGCAAAGCTTTCCACTATCGTTCTCCTGTCCATTTGTTTTCCTTTCCTGAGCACATTGCACTCATGGAGAAAACACATGGGGAAACATCAGCTGGGCTGTAGGGTCATGCACTCCACCGACCGATGTGCATGCTGCTCAGCGGGCTGTTATAAGCATCACATGCTGGGATGAATAATTTCCCTTCCTTTCTGCTCTTCAGAATCTTCCATGAGAGCCAAGAAAACAGAAACCCTAGTTGTAAGATTTGAATCTCTTGTAATAAAAAAAAAAAAAAAAGGAAGATTGGGCTGGAGAGATGGCTCGGTGGTTAAGAGTACTGGCTGCTCTTCCAGAAATCCTGAGTTCAATTCCCAGCAACCACATGGTGGCTCACAAACATCTGTAATGAGATCTGGTGCCCTCTTCTGGCCTGCGGGCAAACATGAAGGCAGAACACTGTATACATAATACATAAATAAATCTTTAAAAAAGGAAGATTATCTTTAGTATCAGAAGACCAAAAAAAAAGTGGGAGGAGATATATTTCCTGTACTCCCAACCTGCTCTTGGTACCTTCTCCATAGCAATTGCTAACAGAAAATTGAAATTGGAAAAGTCACAAATATATGCTTTCTGTTGTGTTGTCTGGGCCCCTGGTGTTAGACTGTTTATTTTCTGAGGTTTTTTTATATAGCCAATTTAACAGTTTCTTAGCCACATGATATTTTTTCTTTTCACTTTGTTTCACTGCTAATCAATCCTCAGACTTCCTTGTGCTCCTTTGTAAGAAAATAGCAAACAAGATTGCTCCCAGGGAACAGAACTAATGGATGGTTGTAGCAAATATGAGCAGAAAAAAATAAAATCAGCTCTAAACTGAGGCATTTTTAGCAGTTTTAGCCTACATGATTTTATTTCACATTTTTCATTACACAAATATAGTATGGATTCAGAACAGCTAGTTTTACCTGTCTACAAATAAAAATAATTTGGACAGAAAGAAAAAAATAATTTGAAACTACATTTCCTAAAATAGCTAGTTACCAGTCAGGGCAATGTGCAAAATTGGTGACAAATATAGCTAGAGGTCTTTGGAGAAGTGTGTGTGTGTGTGTGTGTGTGTGTGTATCAGTGTGTAACAGCAAGTGTGTGATGGTGTGCATATAAAATGCATGTTTATATGATGAATTTGTGTGTGAGAGCTATGTGTAATGGTGTGTATGTGTGCATGTGAGATATGTGTGTGTGTGTGATTGTGTTTGTGTGTGGTATATGTGTGTGTACAGGTGTGTGCCAGCATATTAGTGTGACAGAGTATGTGTGTGCAATGTGAGGGGTATATGTGTATCCACATATGCTCACTCTAATATTCTGCAAAATATATAAGCACAACTATATGTGGCCATCTGCATTTAACAATCTTCAGAATGCAACAAGGCTTTCACACAAGTAGAACGGCAAACTCAAATATAAACTGATGTGTATCAGGGCAAGAAAATGTCCAGACTGTCAGTGGAAAAAATAGTGTGATGTGACAATTTAGGGCTTATGAGAATGTAAGAATGAGATGGATTTTTTTAAAGAAAAAAAGCTAAATATAATTTTTAAATTTGGAATGTATATGTATATCATTTTTAACTTTTTATTTATTCTTTGTTTCTTTCGCATCGTGCCTCCTGATCCCACCCATTCCCCCCACCCCAGAAAAATAAAATAAAATTTAAGAGAAAAAAGGAAGAAAGAGAAAATCTTGTCATGGAAACAGCAGTGTGACACAGTGAGTCACCCAGTATAACCCTTTATCTATACATTTTTACATGCAGGCAAAGAATTTTACATGCATTGCAAAGAATCTTTGGTCTGGTTTGAGGTCCCCGGTCTCTACTACACCATCAACTCTGGGTCCTCACTGGGTCACTTCCTGCACATCCTGTTGCTGCCTCATGTTGTGGTGATCCTGCAGCCCTGGGTCCACAGAACCAACTCCCCCACCCCACTCCAGGAGGTCATAGAGTGAGTAGATATCGGGGTGAGCCAACATGTAACCCTAGTTCTGAGCCTGAATAGTTAGTTACAGGGTCAATCAGCCCACCAGCTCTCCCCTGTCTTCACCACTAGGGTGAGCTCTCCAACATTGTCCTGACTAGTTCATCCCTTGCAGGGATGAGCAATGGCCAGGGCCAGTTCTGCTTTCATGTCCTCAGGGTCTCAGGGTCAGCTCTCCCACACTAACACCTTCAGGGCCAGCTCTACTGTGTTGTCCATTTGAGGTGTAGGGTCCACTCACCCAAGTGCTGCAGCTGATGAGGGTCAGGGAGAGCTCTCCCGTTCTTATGACCTTAGGGCCAGCTCTCCCACCTGTCTCAGGCGTGGGTGGCGGGGGCATCTCTCCCCTACCCATGTCACCACAAGAAAAACAAGTAATGGGAACAGTTTTCCCCCATGCTCACAACTTCGGGGCTGGCTCACCAGCCAACAGGGTCAGCTCTACTGTGCAGGTAAAGTTCAGGGTTGAGTGCTGCAGCTGGTAAGGGGGAGGGTCAGCTCCCTCACCCACCACAGGTGTCAGGGGCAAGGAGAGATGGCATCTGTCCTTTTTCCTCACCACCACATGACAGATGAGCGGTGTGTGGCCAGCTAGCCCACTCTCGCACACTCAAGGCTATATCACCTGTGCCTCTGCCAACATGGTCAGCTCTACTGCATTGCCCAGATGATGAGCAGGGCCGGCTTTCCTGAGTGCTGAAGACGGTAAGGGGGAGGGTCCGCTCTCTCAGCTGTCACAGGTAGTGAGGGGTGGAGGAGTAAGGGGGCATTTTCCCCCACACATGACAGACGCAGAGTGGGCACAGCTCTCCCATGCTTACAACTTTCGGGGCTGGCTCACTCACAGCTCCACCAGCAGGGTTGGCTCTCTTGTGCTGCCCAGGTGAGGTGCAGGGCCTGCTTTCCTGAATGTTGCAGCTGGTGGGGGACAGGGGCAGCAATCTCACTCTTATGACCTGAAGCATTGATGGAAGAGGGGAGGGCATCCCTCCCCTGCCCATACCTCCATGTGGCAGATGAGGGGTGGGGCTAGGTCTTCCAGGCTAATGTTCTCAGGGATGGCTCACCTGTGCCCTCATCAATAGGTTCAGGTCCGTTGTGCTGCCCAGAGAAGGTGCAGGGCCGCTTTCCTGAGTGTTGCAGCTGGTAAAGGGGTCAACTCCCTGGCCAGATGGAGGTGGGAGGGACAAGGGAGGAGGGCATCTTTCCCTGTATCCACCACCACACCACAGACAAGGGAGGCAGTATTAGCTATGCCCCTCTTATGTCCTCAGAGCTGGCTCACCCACTCCCGTCTTCAGGGTCAACTCTACTATACTGCTCACGCAAGGAGGGAAGGCTCATTCTCCCGAGTGATGCAGCTGATGAAGGGTTGAATCAAGTCCCCCACCTGCTGCAGATGTCCAGGGGTGAGTGGAGGAGGGCATCTTTCCCTCACCCATGCTACCTCATGGCAGAGGAGAGGGGACTGACCTGCTCTCCCATTCTCACACCCTCAGGGCCAGCTCACCTGTGCCCCTGCGAACAGGGTCAGCCTATTGTGCTGCTCAGGTGAGGTGTAGGGCTTTCTTTCCTGAGTGCTTCAGCTGGTAAGGGGTGGTGCCAACTCTGTACATCCCTATCCTCTCTGCCTTCATCACAGTCACGGACCAAGTCATGGCTCTTGGCAGGAGCTCAGACCCAGACATCTGGCCCTGGTTGTCAATAGCGCATCTGCATCAGCCCATTCCTTACCGCCTTCACATCTTCAAATCTGCTTTTCTCCTATGCACATGACTCATTCCGTCTGCCTCTCTCTCTCTCTCTCTCTCTCTCTCTCTCTCTCTCTCTCTCTCTCTCCCCCATATCACCATCCTGCACTCACTCACTCCTAGTTGAGTCTTGCCCCTGCCAGCTACATGGTATGGTGTGGAGCTGTTGCTGTATGCTGGCCCTGGGCTTGGTTGAGAACTGCCCCCCAGCAGCCACATGACATGGTGGAGGGTTGTTGCTATTATTGTGTCGCGGCCTGGAGCTGGAGTCCCTGGGCCAAGCTAAACACTATTAAAGGATCATTTATTTACTGAACACAATCTTACAAAAATATCCAGAACAAATTTTTTTTCTTGCTCAGAATGAAAATAGCAAGGTCTGTGACCTTTTTCATTGTGTGTGCTGGACCAGAGCATCTTGTGAAATGCATTCGAGGAAAGGCTGGAGGGACAGAAAGCAGTTTAATGGAAAGCCCTCCAGACTGGTGTGTGTGCCCTGTGTACTAGGTCAACAGAGCCCAGGGTGAGAACTGAGTCATGGCATCACATGACAATATAGTAAAAAGAACAGAGTCCCCAAGGGTCAGGAGTCTCTGATCCTCACAATGCCAGCAGCTCAGCTTGGGGAGCAGCCTCAGAGCAGCATGGATGCCTGTGATCTCAGCATGGGCAGCTGGGGTGTTAGGTGCTCTTTTCACTTAGGATGAAACAAACATTTCCTTAGGAGTGCCAAAGCAAAATGAGAAACTGCAATGAAAATGCTTCTGAAGAGTGACAGCAGCCGTCCCTGCTGTCCATGGGGAAGAACCCATGCTATAAAAAAATAAAATTATAGTCAATATTATGATTACCACTGTGGATTTGCTGATATACATTTTGAGGACAGTCAAAGCCTCCTAAAATCTCCAGGGACTTTGGGTCAAATGTGGCCCAGGAAATTACACACAGCAGGCTGATATTAAAAAGAAAAAAGAGGCTCATTTTCCATATGATGCAGAGAGAGGAGCTTGGGGACAGCTCTATTAAACTTAACTTAATAAGATGGTTAATCCAGAGAAACATAGCAGCATCCTCTGTGGCCCACAGTTGTTATGTTTTGGTGTTAATAACTGGCCTGGTTGTAATAGCTTTCCCATGTTGTTTTCTTTTTGGAAGTAATTTCAATAAGTATCACATCAGGCAAGCCCACTCTACAACTGTGATAAAGTGAATCAAAAAGGAACCACAAACAAACCCAGGTTATGCACTCTGCAGACCACCAAAGCACCAATTACCCATTTCTCCTGACTACCACAAGTCATAGTCTTCGCCTTGCTAAAGTCTGTCCCTGTGAATATCATTTATCAAGGATTCTAATCATAGAACTCTCCATTTTCTGATATCATCTGATTGGTACAAAAATCTTTGCTTCCCTATACTTGCAACAAAATGACCCATCACCCATTTGAATCCAATAGTTAATCTGTCCAGAAGAAGACCCTCTCTTATAATGTTTATGGGCACCCATTTCCTTCACTGCATCAAATAGCAAACTCAACTTGTTAACTCACCCAGAGTCCAGGGGGCTAAGGTTTGAAGTATATGACTGACAGTCTTACACCAGTGATGAAGATGGTACTATTAGGTGCACAAGCAACCTCAGAAGGAACTTCCCTAAGTTGATGTTAAGAGAGTCTAGTGCATAAGCCAGTCCTCAATAAATTTCCTTTGAAAAAATGAAGCTGTTTTCAGTCTAATGATGTTTACAGAAAGTAATGCATGTGCAGCTCTCAGTAGAGAATGCACCATGTTCACAACCAACGATAAACCCCATATCAGGTGGTACTTAAGTAATAATATCATACACCTGTGTGGGTTAAATGTATATCCTCTGAGGCTGACACAAACCTTTGCATTCAGTCTTTACAGCATCTTTGTACCCAAGGCTCCATGTCTTATCATTCTTTAACTCTTCAACATGTTATAAGGTCACATTTTAGTGCAGGGAGTCTCAAATCTTCCCTCTGGGTTCTCACTGTACTCTCGATTTCCTGGGGGTTTAGAATTATTTATCACTGAGCCCACTTTTCTATGCACTTGAAATAACACCCATCCCCTTCTTGGTTATGTTTAGGAGTCATGGTTACAATTGCCCTTCTGGGTAGACTTCCTCCTAAGCAAAATAAATCACCCTTTCTTCTCTTGACTGAGGAAAATATATTCATATGTTTTCTGCTTCAGTAAGCATGCTGTGTTATGGTAACTAGTGTGCCTCTTTACCATCCATAGCAACACAAGTTTGACATGAAATGGAAATGAGTTCTTCTATTTCTGTTTCTATTACTATCAATTTGGAGTCATGTTTGTGTTCAACTTATGGTAAATAATTTTTTAGTCTTATGATTGTGGTTAACTAACTCTACTCCTTGACCTCAAACTTTTAATGAGTTCCTCATTTATAAGTAAAATACACTTTTTTCTGCTTGGCCTCTGAGCTAGGTAAAATACTGTCTTTAATTGCATTTCAATTATATTTCCTCTTACTTTTTTTGAATGAATTGCTTTTAAGAAATTAGATTCAGTACATTTATTTGCTCATTTATTCATCATTGTTTGCTTGTCCAGCATGCTTTTACTCTCTTCTACCTAGCTAAGACGTATTTCATCTAAATTTCTCAACACATCATCACCTGGAATATCAGTTGCCATAATTATTGGTATATCTTCATCTATATGAGGGTAGAGTATGTATCTTGTAATATAAATACTTAATGTAAGTCTTGTGGCAATGATGTTGAGATCAGTGCCTACAAAGAACTCTGAGGGTAAAGAAAGGAAGTTTCTATATAAAATCTGAACCTATGCTACTAGGTGAGACAGAAAGGAAACTGACTGGCAGGTATAGTGTGGTAAGTCCCTGGACACTGCATGGGAAGGAAATTTCAATTCATGACCCAGTAGAGGGAACCAAATGGACATTCACCTACTGTAAAATCTGAGGCACCAGACAGTGGATAAAAATATCCTATCCACAGGATGGAGGTTACTACAAACAAAATAGCATTTTGATACTTTCTGAGATAGACTCAATGGGCATCCACCCTAGAAGGAACAAATCTAAAACAGATCAAAATGTTAAACTATAAACAAGGACACCATGTAAGAAAAGTGCCCTGAAAAGATATTGGTTCCACATGAGAAGATAGAAGTTAGAATTCTGATAAAGAAAATTTAATGCTACCTTCAGAATGAGATGGAAGAGGGAAGTCCAGATGCATTCTTTAGCCTAAGTCCCTCGAGGGAAACATAAGAATAGTTGGTTTTCTTAGATCCAGTACCCTATACTTGCTAGTAACAGAGGGGAGTTCTTTTTAACTATGTGTATGAATGTGACTAGAATAGTGACTTTGTTTCCAAGAAAAGCACTATTGTATATGAGAAAAAAGGTGACATCTCTTTTAACTGCTTTTGTGAATATGAATACAATAGTGAGTTCCCTTCCAAGTAACACACTGTGTTTTCAATAAATAGGTGATTACTCTTTTAACTCCATTTACCAATGTGACTAGAAAAGTGTGTTTGCTCAGGAGAAAAGCACTGTGTTTTCAAGCAACTGATGTGATTTTCTTTCAACTTTGCATAGGAACGTGATAAGAACATTGGGTTTTCTTAGATCCAATACCACTGTTATATTCACATTCATATATGCAGTTGAAAGACATGTTATCTTCTTTCTTACAAAAAACAGTGCTTTTCATTTAAGTAATGTCACTGTTCCAGTCACATTCTTATACACAGTTGAAAATGACCCACTTCTGTTATGAGCAAATATGGGCCACTGTTCTTATCATAGTCATAAGCAGAGTTGAAAGAGAAATCATCTCTGATACTAGAAAACACAGTTCTTTTCTCCTGAGCAAGTCCCTGTTCTTGCTGTGGATATCGCTCTGTATAAATAAAATGCTGATTGGCCAGTAGCCAGGCAGGAAGTATAGGCGGGACAAGCAGAGAAGAGAATTCTGGGAACAGGAAGTCTGAGTCAGGAGACGCTGGCAGCCGCTGCCATGAGTACCAACATGTAAGATACTGGTAAGCCACGAGCCATGTAGCAAGGTATAGATTTATAGAAATGGGTTAATTTAAGATGTAAGAACTAGATAGCAAGAAGTCTGAGCCATTAGGCCAAACAGTTTAAGTAATATAAGTCTCAATGTGTTTGATTGGGTCCAAGCAGCTGTGGGACTGGTAGGTGAGAGAGATTTGTCCTGACCAGGGGACAGGCAGGACCAGGAAAACTCCAGCTACATGTTCTAGTCACATTTGTAAATGCAGTTAAAAGAGAAGACACCTCTTTATTGAAAACAGTGTGTTTCTTGCAAGAGAAATCACTGTTGTATTCACAACCATAAAGCAAGTTGAAAGACATATTGACTCTTTTATAAACAACAGTGTTTTTCATTTAAGCAAAGTCACTGTTCCAGTCACATTCATATACACAGTTGAAAGAAAACTTATCTATGTTACTAGCAAGTAGGGTGCATTGGATCAAATGAAATCTACTGTTCTTATCACATTCCTAAGAAAAGTTGAAAGAGAATTCACATCTCTTAGTAGAAACCACATTGCTTTCTCCTGAGCACACTACCTGTTTAGTTACATTGTAAATGCAGATAAAAGAGAAGTCACCTGTTTATTGAAAACACAGTGTGTTTCTTATAAATGAACAAACTATTGTATGCACAATTATAAAAGCAGTTCAAAGACATGTTGCCTTTTTTCTTAGAAACAACACTGCTTTTCCTAGAAACAAAGAGACTGTTCTAGTGACATTCATATAAACAGTTGAAAGAAAACTTGCCTCTGTTACTAGCAAGTACAGGGCATTGGATGTAAGAAAACCCACTGTTTTTATGGTGTTCATAAGCAAAGTTGAAAGTGAAATCACCTTTGTTTATAGAAAACACAGTGCTTTTCTCTTGAGCATGCTTTCTGTTCTAGTCACATTGGGAAATAGAGTTGAAACAGAAGTCACCTCTTCATTGAAAACACAGTGTGTTTGTTGGAAGGGAACTCCGTTGTATTCACATTCACAAATGCAGTTGGAAGACACGTTACTTCTTTGCTTAGAAACAATAGTACTTTTCCTTGAATCCAAGTCACTGCTGCAGTAACATTCATATATACAGTTGAAAGACAACTCAGCTCTGTTAAGAGCAAGTACAGTGGTATTGGATCTAAGAAAACCCAATGTTCTTATCACGTTCCTATGCAAAGTTGAAAGAAAATCACATCAGTTGCTTGAAAACACAGTGCTTTTCTCCTGAGCAAACACACTTTTCTAGTCACATTGGTAAATGGAGTTAAAAGAGTAATCACCTATTTATTGAAAACACAGTGTGTTACTTGGAAGGGAACTCACTATTGTATTCATATTCACAAAAGCAGTTAAAAGAGATGTCACCTTTTTTCTCATATACAATAGTGCTTTTCTTGGAAACAAAGTCACTATTCTAGTCACATTCATACACATAGTTAAAAAGAACTCCCCTCTGTTACTAGCAAGTATAGGGTACTGGATCTAAGAAAACCAACTATTCTTATGTTCCTACGCAAAGTAGAAAGAGAAGTCATCTCTGTTACTAGAAAACACACTGTTTTTCTTCTGAGCTAACTCTCTGTTCTAGTCACATTGTAAATTCAACAAAAAGCATAGTCACCTCTTTATTGAAAACGCAGTATGTTTCTTGTAAGGAAACTCACTGTTTTATTCAAATTAAAAAATGCAGATGAAAGAGATGTTGCCTCTTTACTTAGAAACAACACTGGTTTTATTGGAAGCAAAGACACTGTTTTAGTCACAGGCATAAACACAGTAGAAGCCAATTCACCTCTGTTACTAGCAATTACAGGGAATTTGGATCTAAAAAAACCCATTGTTCTTATCACATTCCTAAGCATAGTTGAAAGAAAAATTACCTCTGTTAATAGAAATAACAGTGCTCCTCTCCTGAGCAAAATTTCTGTTCAAGTCACATTGTTAATTGTAGTTGAAACAGAGGATGCCTCTTTATTGCAAACGCAGTGTGTTTCTTGTAAGGGAGCTTACTGTTGAGTTCACATAGAGAAATGCAGTTGATGGAGATGTTGCTTCTTTGTTTTAGAAACAATAGTGTCATTCTTGGAAGCAAAGACACTGTTGAAATCACATTCATATACACATTTGAAAGACAACTCACCTGTTATTAGCAAGCACAGTGCACTGGATCTCAGAAAATTCATTGTTCTTATCACATTCCTAAGCAAAGTTGAAAGAAAAATCTCCTCTTTTACTCAAAAATACAGTGCTTCCCTCCTGAGCAAACTCCTTGTTCATGTCACATTGGTAAATGCTGTTGAAATGTAAGTCACCTCTTTAGTGAAAACACAGTGTGTTTACTGTAAGGGAACTCACTGTTGTATTTACTTTCATAAATGAAGTTGATAGAAATATTTCCTTTTTTCTTAGAAACAATGGTGCTTTTTTGGATTCAAAGTCACTGACTTTGATCAGTCAATGACTGATCCACTTTCATATACAAAGTTGAAAACAACTTGCCTCTGTAACTAGCAAGCACAGGGCACTGGATCTAAGCAAACCAAATGTTTTTATCATGTTCTTAAAGAAATTTTAAAGAGAAACGCTTCTGTTAATAGAAAACACAATGTTTTCCTCCTGAGGAAAATCCCTGTTTAAATCACATTGTAATTACAGTTAAAAGAGAAGTCACCTCTTTATTGAAAACACAGTGTTCTTGTAATGGAACTGACTCTTGTATTCACATTCATAAACACTGTTGATAGATATATTGCTGCTTTTCTTAGAAAGAACAGTGTTTTCTTGGAAACTAAGTCACTGTTCTAGTCACATTTATATACACAGTTGAAAGACTATTTGCCTCTGTTAATGCTATGAAAACTGCACTGGATCTAAGAAAATCCATTGTTCGTATCCTGTTCCTTAGCCAGGTTGCAAGAGAAATCAACTCTGTTACTCGAAAATACAGGGCTTTTCTTCTGAGGCAACTCCATGTTCAAGACAAATTCATATATACAGTTGAAAACAACTCCCCCTGTTACTAACAAGTATAGGGCATTGGATCTTAGGAAACTGACACTTCTTATCACATTCCAAAGCAAAGTTGAAAGAGAAATCACCTCTGTTAATAGAAAACACTCTTCTCCTGAGCAAACTGCCTGTTCTAGTAACATTGGTAAAAGCAATTGAAATAGAAGTTGCCTCTTTATTGAAAACACAGAGTGTTTGTTGTAAGGAACTCTGCTGTATTCATATCCATAAATGCAGTTGAAAGACATGTTGCTTCTTTGCTTGGAAACAATAGTACATTTCTTGGGAGCAAAGTCACTGTTCTAGTCACATTCATATACACAGTTGAAAACAACTAGCCTCTGTTACTAACAATTACAGGGCATTGAACATAAGAACACAGGCTATTCTTACCATGTTCCTAAGCAAAGTTAAAGAGAAATTGCCTCTGTTACTATAAAACACAATGTTTTTCTCCTGAGCTAACTCCCTGTTCTAGTCACATTGTAAATGCAATTAAAAGAAAAGTTGCCTCTTTACTGAAAACACGGTGACTTTCTTGTAAGGGAACTCACTGTTTTATTCACACTCATAAAATGCAGTTGAAAGAGATGTTGCCTTTTTACTTAGAAATAAAAGTGTTTTTCTTGGAAGCAAAGTCCCTGTTCCAGTCACATTCTTATACACAGTTGAAAACAACTCTCCTCTGAAACTAGCAAGTATAGGGCTCTGGATTTAAGTAAACCGACTGTTCTTATGATGTTCATAAGCAATATTGAAGGAGATATTAACTTGTTAATAGAAAACACAGTGCTTTTCTCCTGAGCAAACTCCCTGTTCTACTAACATTGGAAATGCTGTTAAAAGAGAAGTAGCCTCAAAAATTGAAAACACATTGTTTGTTGTAAGGGAACTCTGTTGTATTCACATTCATAAACACAGTTGAAAGACATGATACTTCTTTGCTCTGAGAAAATAGCACTTTTCTTGGAAGCAAAGTCACTGTTCTAGGCACATTCATATACAGAGTTGAAAACAAGCTTCTGTTACTAGCAATTACAGGGCACTGAATCTAAGAACACTAACTATTCTTACCACATTACTAAGCAAAGTTGAAAGAGAAAATGCCTCTTTTACTTCAAAACACAGTACTTTTCTCTGAGTAAATTAACTGTTCTAGTCACATTGATACATGAAGTTGTAACAGAGGTCACCCCTTTATGGAAAACTGTGTTTCTTGTAAGGGAACTCAATGTTGCATTCACATTCATAAACACTGTTGACTCTTAGAATCAACAGTGCTTTTCTTGGAAAGCAATATGACTGTTGCCATCCTATTCATATATACAGTTGAAAGACAACTCACCTCTGTTACTAGCAAGTACAGTGAACTGTATCTAAAAAACCTGCTGCTCTTATCATGTTTCTAAGCAAAGTAGAAAGAGAAATCACCTCTGCTATTAGAAAACACATTTCTTTTCTCCTGAACAAACTCCTTGTTCTAGACACATTGGTAAATGCAGTTAATAGAATAATCACTTTTTTATTGAAAACAGTGTGTTTCATAAGGAAATTCACTGTTGTATTCACATTCATAAATGCAGCTGGATGAGATGTTGCCTCTTTTCTTAACAACAGTGCTTTTCTTGCAAGCAAAGTCAATGTTCCAGGCACACTCATATAACCAGTTGATAACAACTCCCTTCTGTTACTAGCAAGCACAGGGCACTGAATCTGAGAAAACCATCTGTTCTTATCACATTCCTAAGCAAAGTTGAAAGGAAATCAATCGGCTCTGATAAAAGAAAACAATGTGCTTTTCTCCTGAACAAACTCTCTGTTCAATTGGTAAATGCAGGTGAAACAGAAGTCACCACTCCATTGAAAACACAGTGTGCTTCTTGTAATGGAACTTACTGTTGTATTCCCATTCATGAATGCAGTTTGATGCAGATGTGGACTCTTCTTTTAGAAACAGCAGTGCTTTTCTTGGAAGCAAAGTCACTGTTACAGTGACATTCATATACACCATTGAAAGATAATTTGCCTCTGTTAATAGTTAGTACAGTGCATTGGATCTAAGAAAATCAACTGTTCTAATCTTTTTTCTAAGCAAAGTTGAAAGATTAACCACCTCTGTTACCAGAAAAAAAACAGTGTTTTTCTCCTGATCTAACTTCCTGTTCTAGTCATATTGTAAATTCAATTAAAAGAGAAATCGTCACTCTATTGCAAACACAGTATGTTTCTTGTAAGGGAACTCAGTGTTGTGTTCAACATCATAAAATGTAGCTGAAAGAGATGTTGCCTATTTACTTTTAAACAACACTGGTTTTATTGGGAGCAAAGTCACTGTTCTAGTCACAGTCATATACACAGTTGAAAGCAAACTCTCCTGTCTTACTAGCAAGTACATGGCATTGGATCTAAGAAAAACCCCTTTTCTTTTCATGTTTCTTAGTAGAGTTGAAAGATAAATCACCTCTGTTAATAGAAAACACAGTGCTTTTCTCCTGAGAAAACTCCCTGTTCAAGTCACCTTGTTAAATGCAGTTGAAACAGAATTTTCAGATCTTTATTGAAAACACACTGTGTTTCTTGTAAGGGAACTCACTAATGTATTCACAATCATAAAAGTTCAAAGAAATGTTGCCTCTTTTCTTAGAAACAAGGGTGTTTTTCTAGTTACATTCATATACAAAGTTCAAATACACTTGCCTTTGTTACAAGCAAGTACAGTGTTTTAGACTTGAGAAAACCAACTGTTATTATCCCATTCCTAAGGAAAATCAAAAGAGAAATTGTATCTGTTACTAGAAAACACAGTTCTATTCTCCTGAGCAAACTCCCTGTTCTAGTCT
Source organism: Peromyscus eremicus (assembly GCF_949786415.1). NCBI lineage: Eukaryota > Metazoa > Chordata > Mammalia > Rodentia > Cricetidae > Peromyscus > Peromyscus eremicus. Next base: position 28,529,604 of record NC_081429.1, on the reverse strand, counting down.
CATTATAAATATATGTGAAAGAGAAGTCACCTCTTTATTGAAAACATAGTGTGTTTCTTGTAAGGGAACTCATTTTTGTATTCATATTCATAAAACGCAGTTGAAAGAGTTGTTGCGTTTTTGTAGCTGAAGTTTTCTCCAGTCCTGCCCAGCCCCATGGACCCCCACAACCACTTATAAAATAATCACTCAGAAGCTTATATTAATTAAACTGCTTGGCCATTAGCTCATGCCGACCACTGGCTAGCTCTTACACTTAAACTCAGCCCATTTCTGTTCATCTGTATGTCGCCATGTGCTCCATGGACTTACCTGTTGCCTTTACATGCTGCTCCCTGGACAGCAAGTTGGCATCTCCTCTCAGCCTTCCTGTTCCCACAATTCTCTTCTCTGCTTGTCCCGCCTATACTTCTTGCCTGGCGACTGGCTAATCAGCATTTTATTTATCCAGAGCGATATTCATAGCACCTTTTAACCTAGAAACAACTGTACTTTTCTTAGAAGCAAGGTCACTGATCCAGGCACAGTCACACACACAATTGGAAACAGCTCAGTTCTGCAACTAGCAAGTATGTGGCATTGGATCTAAGAAAACCCACTGTACTCATCATGATCCTTAGCAATGGTGAATAAGAAATTGCCTCTTTTAATAGGAAACACAGTGCTTTTCTCCTGAGCAAACTCTCTGTTCAAGTTACATTGTTAAATATAGTTGAAACAGAAGTCACCTCTTTATTGAAAACATGGCATGACCTTGTAAGGGAACTCACTCTTGTGTTCACATTCATAAACCCTGTTGATAGAGATATTGCCTCTTAGAAACAACAGTGCTTTCTTGCAAACAAAATCACTGTTGTGGCCATATTCATATACACAGTTGAAAGAATATTCACCTCTGTTACTAATAAGTACAGTGTACTAGAACTAAGAAAACCAACTGTTCTTATCATGTTACTTAGCAGAGTTGAAAGAGAAATAACAGAAAACAGAGTGATTTTCTCCTGAGCAAATTCCCTGTTCAAGTCACATTATTAAATGCCGTTGAAACAGAAGTTACCTTTTTATTGAAAACACAGTGTGTTTGTTGTAAGGGAACTCTGTTTTGTTCAATTCACAAAAGCAGTTGACAGATACATTCCTTCTTTTCTTAGAAGCAACTGTGATTTTCTTGTAAACAAAGTTTCTGTTCTAATCACATTAGTAAATGCAGTTAAACGAGTAATCATCTATTTATTGAAAACACAGTGTGTTTCTTATAAGGGAGCCCAGTGTTGTATTCACATTCATAAAAGCAGTTGAAAGTGATGTTGCCTCTTTTCTTAAAAACAATAGCGCTTTTCTTGGAAACAAAGTCATTGTTCTAGACAAGTTCATAAACACAGTTGAAAGACAACTCCTCTCTTTTTCTAGAAAGTACAGTGTATTGGATCTGAGAAAACTGACATTCTTATCAAGTTCATAAGAAAAGTCAAAAGAGAAATTGCCTATTTTACTAGAAAACATAGTGTTTTTCTCTTGAGCTAACTCCCTTTCTAGTCATATTGAAAATTCAATTAAAAAGAAGTTGCCTCTTTATTGAAAACACAGAGTTTATTATAAGGGAATTCACACTTGTATTCACATTCATAAAATGCAGTTGAAGGAGATGTTACCTATTTTCTTAGAAACAACACTTGTTTTATTGGAAGCAAAGTCACTGTTCTAGTCATAGCCATATACACAGTTGAAAGCCAACTTTCTACTGTTACTAGCAAGTACAGAGCACTGGATCTAAGAAAACCCACTGTCCTTATCATGTTCCTTAGCAAAGTTGAAAGAGAAATTGCCTCTATTCATAGAAAACACAGTGCTTTTCTCCTGAGCAAACTCCATGTTCAAGTCACATTGTTAAATGCAGTTGAAACAGAAGTCACCTCTTTACTGAAAACACAGTGTGTTTCTTGTAAGGTAACTGACTAATGTATTCACGCGCTTAAATGCAGTTGAAAGAGTTGTTGCCACTTTTCTTAGAAATAATTGCCATTTTCTCAGAAGGTTGTCACTGTTCTAGTCACATTCATACACAGAGTTGAAATACAATTTTCCTCTGTTACAAACAAGTACAGTGCATTGGACTTTAGAAAACGCACTGTTCTTTTCAGGTTCCTAAGGAAAGTTGAAAAAGAAATTGCCTCTGTTCCTAGAAAACACAGTTCTTTTCTCCTGACCAAACTCCCTATTCTAGTCACATTGGTAAATGCAGTTAAAAAAGTAATCACCTTATTTTTTTAAAACACAGTGTTTATCTTGGAATGGAACTCACTGTTGTATTCACATTCATAAACAGAGTTGATAGAGATGTTGCCTATTTTCTTAGAAACAGCACTGGTTTACCTGGAAGAAAGTCACTGTTCTAGTCTCAGTCATATACAAAGTTGAAAGACAACTCGCCTCTGTAACCAGCAAGTAGAGGGCATTTGATCTAAGAAAACCAGCAGTTCTTATCATGTTCCTAAACAAATTTGAAAGAGAAATTGGCTCTGTTAACCAAAAAAAGTGCTTTTCTCCTGAGCAAACTCCCTGTTCTAGTAACATTGGAAATGCAGTAAAAGAGAAGTCACCTCTTCATTGAAAACATAGTGTGTTTGTTGTAAGGGAACTCTGTTGTATTCACATTCATAAACACAGTTGAAAGACATTCTTTGCTTAGACAAGAAGTACTTTCTTGGAAGAAAAGTCGTTGTTCTAGTCACTTTCATATACACAGTTGAAAACAACATGTCTGTGTTACTAGCATGTATAGTACACTGTATCTAAGAAAACCCACTGTTCTTATCTTGTTCCTAAGCAAAGTTGAAAGAGAAATCATCTCTTTTACTAGAAAACACAGTGTTTTTCTCCTGAGCAAACTCCCTGTTCTAGTCATATGGAAAATACAACTAAAAGTTGTCCTTTATTGAAAACAATATGTTTCTTTAAAGGAACTCACTGTTGAATTCACAATCATAAACACAGTTGAAAGACATATTACCTCTTTTCCTAGAAACAATGTCATTGTTCTAGTCACATTCATATACACAGCTGAAAAGTACTTACCTCTGTTACTAACAGGTAGAGGGCATTGCCTACCCTTTTTCTTCTCTTTTCCAAGCACACAAATTTTTAAAATATATTCAGACCCATTTAGAGGCCTTTTTGTCTGAATTTGCTTTTATTGTGTAGTTTTAACCCTTTTTGTCTGTATGAGCAAAAGCCCTAAACTTGCTGCATGCTCTATATCACAGACTGTGTATGACTGCAGAAATTTGTGCTGCAGCAGCAAGGGGATGAGTCTCTGTATTGTGGCCCACATGAGAGACATGAACTATGAAGCTGCTCTTGGCTCCATTTTTTGAGTCTAGAACCCCTTTTTAAGCTTTCTCAGGTTTTATGTGGATGTATGTGTGACATATTGGAACACCTTATGGAGTGTGCTCTCAATGTGGCAAGGCTAGTCATTTGGGCAAGAAACTGCCCTTGCCTGCACTGCTTGACAGTATGCTGTATAAACTGAACATACAGGACCCATAGAAAAGTGACTGCTAAACTTTGCCAGAACAAGGCAGGATGGTCCTTCAGGGTTACTGCTCCATAGATGAAACTGCCAGACATTCTGCAGGACACAGAGGAAAGCAACTGATGAACTTTGCCAGTATAGGTAGGACAGTCCTTCACATTTCCTGCTTCAATAAAAAGTCTGCCAGATACTCTTAGGCCTATAGGCTGAAGATAGATGCCCCAACATTATAGAAGAACTTTGGGTGACTGTCTGGGCAGTCAGATGTCTCTGTCATTTCTAGAGTTTTGGAAATTGCTTGAATTGTACTTCCTGTTTACTCAGGTAATACTATATTCTTCTAGGGTCTTTGATGAAGTTGAACACTAGATAGTGATAGTTTTCCACAGTTATGATAAAGGGTAAATTAGATATAAAACTTTAAACTCACAAAGATAGGATAGATGATAGAGTATTTTCTTTAATTTTGCCAAATAAAAATATAATGGCTATTGTAACTGATTCTTACTTGATAACTGTTTTTGTTGTATATAATTTTACTGTGTTAAAGTTAAAACCTTCCTTTTTATTAGATAGAAAGGGGAAATGCTGTGGGATGTTCTTCTGTATGCTATGAATGCATGTTGCTCTCATTGGTTGATAATAGAACAATTTTGGCCCATGGCAATGGAAGATATGGTTGGGCAGTAGAATCAATCTAAGGAGAGGAAGAAGAAGGGCAGAGTTGGGGCAGATGCCAGCAGCTGCCCAAGGAGCAAAATGCCAGTGCACTGGTAAGCCATGGGCCACGTGGTGATGCACAGATTAATAGAAATGGGTTACTTTAAATGTAAGAGCTAGTTAGTAATAAGCCTGAGCCATTGGCCAAACATTTATAGTTAATAAAAGTTTCTGTGTGATAATTTGGGAAGTGGCTGCTGGGTATAATCAGGTGGATGGGGCAGACAGCTCCATCTCCATTTACAGTCTACAATTCCTGGATCACAATGAAGACTCTGATCCCAAAGGCAGAAAATAAAAGGTCCCATTAACTTTTATGGGATATCATTTCCAGATCCTGAATTGAACAACATGACGTAGGCTTACACAGAACTTTTGGCCCCATGCAAACTGATAAATGATAAGCTCTCAGGTGATTAATGGAAGATCAACTTTCAATCTTGTATAACACACTGATAAGATGTCTCAAGAGAACATTTGATGTCAACATCTATAGTAAACGACTAAATGAAAAAATATTTTTTTTTGTTTTTCTGTTTCTTTTACAATTAATGTTTCTTATGGATCTGGAAGTACACAGAAAAAGAAAAGGGTACTTTGGGCATATAATCACAATTCATGGGAAATCAAGACTATGTGTAAAATATTTCCTAAAATATTTTCCACAAGTTATGTCAGTATATATCTTGGGAACTTTTAAAATTATGTATGTATGCATATATACAGAGTACATGTGTACCTGGTGGACACAGAGCCAAGAAGAGGCTGTGAAATCCCCTGGATTTAGAGTTGGAGAAGTTTGAAAGCCATTAGGCTGAGAATGGAACCAGGGTCATCAGGAAGAGGAGCCAGAGATCCTAACTACTGAACCATCTCTCCAGACACATGCAATATATAATTTAATATGAATACATGTTACATTCCTGTGATGATCTAGAATGTAGTGAGCAGAAAACACACTGATGAAACTAGACCATGCACTTATAAAGGTCTCTAATGAGAAGACAGAGATGCTGGGCTCCTGGCTAGTAATGAGAGTTCAAAGTTCCTGTGTTACTTAAAAAAAAAAATCATTGTATTTGTGAACTGGAAAGTGTCTCATAGACATGAAAGCTAAACCTGACCCAGGCTACTCTGCCTTCTTATAGTTGAGAATAATGAATTCAGACAGCTTTATGGAAATACCAGTATCATATATTCAGTATGTGAAGTATCATTAACTATTCCATGATAATATGTTAGGACAGAAATAACCCACAGGCATCACAAACACACACACACACACACACACACACACACACACACACACACACACACACTTCTTATGACTGGTATCATACAGAAACTCAAGCTGTAGTCTATGCTAGCTTGAACACAACGATGTAGCTGAGGCTGTCTTCCAAACCATGGCTATTAAACTTTTCCAGCCATCCAAGCAGAGGGATTACAGACATGAGGCAACCCAGTGAGAAATACTTCTGCTTATTAAAGTGACTCCACATGTAAGAACTGAAGAAGCTTCTGGTCACAAGTCATCGTTTCAGTGGATAATCTCATAAAGACAAGATAATATACCTCTCAGAATATATTGCCTTTTCTGCTGTTTCCCACATAATCAGGGTATCATTACCTTTGAATAATAGATGTTCTTTGCCCTGAAATCTTTGATCAGGAACATCAAACCATTTTTCATATAGATTAGATCAGAGTAAGCTTCCTTGAATATTTTGAAGAAAATCCTTAAATACATTTAAAAAACAAGAATTGTAATGTTCAATATATATTAGAGATATTATTGAGAAGTGTTTTTGCTGAACAATATCAGTTTAGACTCCACTTCCTTCAGCATTTCACAAGCTATCACCCATCTGTAATCTAGCTTAAACACTAGTGACCTTGGCACTCAGAAATAGGAGCTTTGATTTTCTTACCTAAAACTGGAGTCAAAGGAACAGAGTTCTGGACATATCAGGGAAGGAATAAACTAACTCTCTATTCAATACAATCTTCCTGGACATAATAAACTACCAAAATCAGACAGGGCCAGAGAATACCTCATGCTAATTCTACATTATATTGAAAGCACACTTGGAGTAGGGCCAAATATTTTCACATGGAATTCCTGAGTTAAACGTGAGGAATTCTCAGTTTCACATTCATTCCCTCAACTGTGGGAAAATTCAGCTCTGAATTGTAAGTAGTAGCTAGGTTGGTGGACATGCAAATCCCTGTATTTGGCACCTTCAAACCCCATTGTTTGATCACATACACACATACACTTCAATTTCAAAAGTCTAGGCCTTTTGAAATGTGTGCAGTTTAGTATATACCGGGAATATCAAAACTCAAAATTATGCAATAAAGTCTGAGTTCAGAGGATAGAGTGGATTTCAAATACAAAGAAGTCTCAAAATAAAAATACATAAATAAGAATAACTGAAAAAAGTATTTTGCCAAGAAAAAGAGGAAGATGTCAAATTACCTTATTTTCTTTAAATTCACATTTTCTATTTTCTCACTAGTTTGAAACAGTTTGGTATTAACTAGTTCAGGAGATGCTACAATCAACTTTCATGTTTATAACCTCATACAAGTTGGCTTCTTTCAACAATTTTTGAGCTGCTGTAAGTAAGGGTCAGGCATGGTTTGAAACATCAAGGATAGAGAAATTTGAAAAATGGAAACAAGCCAAGTCTTCTTGTAAAATTAAGTGCTACTGTTACATATGGCAGCCTTCAGTTTGTTCACTGTAGTGTGGTCCCAGTTTTCTAGCAACAGAGCAAGCAAGACTTGGCAAGCTCCCAGAGTCAAGGAGGATCAAGTAATACATTTACCTGATGTCACAGAGCTTGTCTGGTCTCAGAGCACTGTCTCTTCTCTGCATGTCTGGGCCTACAGCTCCACAATCTACTGCATGGTGAACTCAGAGAACATGCCCCAAGTAAACAAATGGAATTTTCTCTAAAGCTACTGCTTGTATATAGCTTCCTGGCAAATTCAATGTGGTAGACTATTCATGAGTGGGTCAGGCTAACTGTTGATTATTTGATAAGTGATTAGTAAGCCAACATCTGGAAAATGTAAAAGCATTTAAGTTTATTTTTTGCTACAAAATGAAATCGATTTCATAGGTGTACTGGACAGATGGTAATATCTAACTCTCCTTCAACCCATAACATGTCAGTGGTAGACTAGCCATGCTGAACCCTTATTATTTATGGATAATATTTGTTTGGGTATTCATCCATTAAGACATGTGTTTTGCACTTCACACTTTTAACACTATTGTACTTTAATTTTATTATTCTACACAGTGTAGTCAGAGGTGAAATCAATTAAGTGGTTTGCAATGGCAAACCAAATCACATATAACATACAAGGATGTTAACTTCCAGACTTTTATCTACCATGCCTCATCTCCTCAGATTGTCATGTTGAAGGAAAATATTATTATCAGTTTAGCTCAAGGAAGGAAATGACTCATGCATTACTACAGGGATGTGAAGTATGGATTATGCTAAACTCTCTCTGCTTTTAAGACAGATTCCTTGCACAAATTCAGTTCTTCTCCAGAATCGAGCTTTGTTTTTAGGGATCCATGTGATATATTGGCTGCTGATCTAAAAATTCCCTCCATTTCTGGTCCTTTTTTATTGATAATAGACAGAATATCTTGTGTGGGAATAAGACAAGCATCTGTCTTTACAATTCTATACTTTTGAAGGACTAGTATGCTTCTTACTGTGAAACAGAGCAATGGCAAATGAAGGAAATATAGAATTTTCTTTCGTTTTTTCACTTCTAAATATATTTTTTTCCCTAATCTACTTTTCCCAGTTTGAACACTAGAGTTTTATTTGGATCAGATACTCCTCAGCAGTGAGTTGATGATTTAAAATCACATTCCTGTGTCTTTTAGTTAATGATCTTCTCTTACTATCCCCTTCTCTGCAATGAACATCTTTCCCAAACATTCTCAGTTGCTGTTGGAATACTACCCTTTCAGTGACCCAAATGCTATTCTTATGTCCTGCCTGTCCTGAAATCTTTTATTAGTTTTTAAATCTGTGTTCTCTAGGAAGGTTTTTCTAATTCACTTTTTTGAAAGTAACTTTCATATCCTTCTGCTCTGACCTCTTATTTTCAACTTTCTGTGTAGAAAGATGCTGTCAGAGTCAAGAACGAACACATGGGAATTGCAATCCCTCTTCCATTTTTTCACTATGTAAAAATGACTACCATACACAAGCTAAGAATAATTTTCTTTATTTCATTTGAAAAGTGGGTTGATGACAATTGTAGTCACCAGAAATGTTTGCTATAAAATATCAAGTTATTGGCAGTAATTATCATGTATCTGAGACAATAAACATGCTCACATGAAGCATAAATTCCTGACACTGAGTGTAGTGTCATCCATCTTAGGATGGATGCTCAGCACCTAATATATATTTCCAATGGCCAAAGTAGTAATTAATTCAAAATAGCACAGGCTACATTAAATTGTTTTTAAACTATATTCTATTAGGCTTAAATGATTAATATATAGTAGAGAGCAATATTTATGTCTAATCCCTTGGAAATACAAACCAAACACTCCATGTATTTTTTATTGTAAGATGGTATAAGCTCAGACACAATGATATTAAGGAGACCTCTTATTTCTAGAGAAAGTAGCATTCAGATGATATCACCATATGAGGGTCTGGCTAAGAATGGACTCTGCCCCACTTGGAACAGAGTAGCAGCAGGTTCTGTATGAAGTTACTTTCTGTGGCTAGGACTCAGCTTGCCTTTTATTTCCCTAACTTGAAGCCTTAGCTGAGTGAGGTCTTAGCCCTGGGGCACATTTCCTATGCTTACAATTAAGCTCATGTGTCTTTTTTTTTAATTAAAATTATGTCAAAAATTAAAACTCCTTCAAAATTACTGCCTCTGTGTTAGTATGTGACTACCAACTAAAGCTACCTAAGTTCTGGATTAAAGACATGAGCCATCAGGCCCAGCTTGTCGATCCTTTTTTGAAGTTGGTAATTGTTGATACTGTTTCTTTGGTGCACACTCAATCCTGTTGTTCTGTTTGTGGCTCTGAATATCTGTTAGGAGGCATTTCTCTTGCAATGCCATATCCTATTGAATGGGCTCTGAAACAAGAAGGGTGGGTGACCCTACTTTCCTCTTTCCTTTTAAAATGACTTGTTTTTTTTTCTCTCCAAACACACATTTCATTATTTTTTGTCCTACTTGTTGCTGTTTTTACTGTAGATCCATATGAATCATAAGTACTAACTGTATCACTGACTCAATGTTTTGTCAAAGAAGCCATTACTTTTTAATTGTGCCTAAGTTTCTCAAGCCACAGCCAGAATGCAGACAGATTTCTTTGCCAAAATATTACACAGATGACCTGTCTAAATTACTGTTTTACTTCTGTGAAGGGAAATCTGACAAATCAACTACTATAACAGAAGGCTTTTAATTGGGGGCTGCTTACACTTTTCAGAGGATTAGTCCATTATCTTCATGGCAGGAAATATGGCAGTAAGCAAGCGTGGAGGTGAGAGTTTACACATTTAGCAGGCAGAAAGGCAGAGCCCATTTCTAATGACACATCTCCAACTACACCATATCCCCTAATGTTTCCCAATCAGTTCTACTAATTGGGGAATAAGCATGCGGATATATAACCTTATAGGGACCATTCTCATTCAAACTTCCACATGACCTCTAGTCTATTTTTTTATTTTATAATTTACTTTAATTTTACATATCAGCCACGGATTCCCTTGTTCTCCCCCTTCCCGCCTATTTTTTTTAATGCAGTTCATTTCCCACTGAATCCTCATGACCTTGACCTCCACTATCTAAATTACTCTCAGCACTCTCATTTTCCAGTTTTTCCTGGAATGGCCCTTTAAGAACTGTGTAGAGCTTGCAATGGCCTTTGATATCCATTGTCCTGCTATCTTTTGCATTCTTCCAAAATACATTTGCAGATTCTTATAGCAACAACCTCATTTTAAGGCTACCAATCTTTGTTCTGAATTTCTTTTCTGTTTCTATGATTAAATCCTTTTACCAAAAGCAAATGAGATTATGAACATGTTTATTTGGCTAAAACTGCCAGGACACATTCAATCATTTGAGAACTCAGAGGAAAAAAAACTCAGGCTAGCAAATGAAGGTTAAAAACCCATGGTGGAACACTGCTTGCTTTCACCTTCTTTTACCTGGTCAATGTCTCTTGCTCAGCTCACTCTCTTATCCAGTCTAGGCCGCTTGCTTAGGGATACTGCCAACTTCAGTGATTAGGCCTCCCCACTCAATCAACAATCAAGGTAATCTCTCAGGTATAGCCACAGATGATTCTGATCTTGGCCAGCCCTAAACTGGTACTCCCCAGATCATACTAGGGTACGTAACATTGATAGCTGAAGCTAATTAGGACACACAGAAAATAAGAATATTGAACAATTCAAAATCAATGTATTAACTATATCAATCATTTAATTAGCAAAAGCACAAGCAAATGTAGCAACAACTGGAAAACACAGATATGCCAAGAAATGAGAACAGGAAAGCCACTGATGTTAAGAGAAAAACAACACTACTTCTTTACAGAAAGATCCTCCAAAAAAAGATATCTTTAACAAAAAAAAAAGATCCTCCAAAGAACAAATTTCTAGAAAGTAATAAGATACAGTAGCCAATTTTCAGAATTTACAATTACATGCAAGTCCATCATTTTCTAAAAAAGAATAATAAATACTTAAGTCTATAACTAACAAAAGTATTGCAACATAGACAACACTATTGATGAAAGACACAAACACAAACCTACAAATATAACATGGTCCTTTAAATGAAAACTACAAGATTCTAATGAAAATAATAAGATATTTATTTTTTCTTATTATTTAAGAAATTACTGGCCAGCACTCACACTGTGTGCACTCTACTACTCTAATTTCCCAATAATAGAAACTGGTGTGTTTGGGGGACTATCCTTCCAAACTTGGAAAGATTTCCTTGGAGCACTCTGATGTTTAAAATTTGGAGATAATAGTTTCAACCAATAAAAATATTTCATTCTCTTATGATAAAGGAAATGATGCCTTTTATGATCAGTTAGAAACTATTGTATGTTTCCAATGATTGAACATTGGATGTAATTCTGTATTATACTGAGATAAGGTAATGTAAACCTTTTAAAACCCAAAGCAAGATAACAGAGTTTTAAAGAAAAGTTATATGATGTCTATTATAAAGCAATGTGTTTTGCTCTAATTCATTTATAAGCCATAAGTGCATTTTGCAAAATAAAATATTCCCATTTTTATGTGTGTTTGTGTGTAAAAGAGGGAATGTCTTCCATGTGAATGTAAATAGCACCCCAGAGAAGTGTGTCAGATCACCTGGATCTGGAGTTGCAGGTAGCTATGAGCCTCCTGACTTGGATGTTGGGATCTGATCACAGGTAATCTCCAAGAAGAGTATGTGTTGAGCCACCTGTGAAGTCCCAAAGTAATTATTACCCAATATACTAAATCTTCCACATATTATCCAAAAATCAAAAAACTAAATAAATGGTGAGATATTCAATGATCCTTGTGAATAAGATGAATCAATGTTACAATGTCAGGTATGTTCAATTTGCAGCATAACTTCAACACACTCAAGGAAAACTCCCGACAATCTATAAAAGAAAAGCTGATTCTAAAGCTATATGGAAAGCAGAAAAACTCATAATGCTCAATAGGATTGTGAAGAAACAATACACACATTGACACAATCTGACCTCTCTAGTGAGCACAAAAGTACAACAATCAAGAAAGGGTGCCGGGCAGTGGTGGCGCACGCCTTTAATCCCAACACTCAGGAGGCAGAGGCAGGCAGATCTCTGTGAGTTCGAGGCCAGCCTGGTCTACAGAATGAGATCCAGGAAAAGCACAAAGGTACACAGAGAAACCCTGTCTCAAAAAAATCAAAAAAAAAAAAAAGTGACATATTTGTGAGCAAATAAACTGATGGAAAGAAAAAGTCAAGAAAAAAGCACAAAAGAATGGTGAAGTTTTAAACAAAGCACCCAAGGAAACTCAGCCAGGAAAAGTGTGATTGGCAGATGTTATCCAACTGCGTATGGTTCTATATGTGTAGAGATTAAGTACACAGACTTCACAACTCCCCCCAAACTGACTTAAGGTGAGCCCTAATCTTTTACGTTGTTGACTCTCCAGCTGATGATCTTAAGGCCAACAGAGAGATTCCACTCTCTAGAGCTATCTCTGGATATGGAAGTGATAGAGAAGACTGCTCTGCCTCTGCCACCCCTATTTTCTCTTTGGTGTCAACAAATGCAGACACAGTGATGTAAGAAATACCCAATATGAATCTTTTCTATCAAATAGTATCAAACTTGAGGTTAGGATATGGAATTCAAATATCAATACTTTCTCCACCCAGTAAAGTCCCAGGCCCAAGTCTGAATTCTAGGAATTTGATGGCCTGGAGCAGTTCCTCCCTCCCCCTTCCTTTCCTATGCACCAATTCCTTTCATACTCACATAATGAATAAGATTGTGAGGACTGATGCCAGATACTGGGGAAAAGACACAGTCACCACTTGCCTCAGGATAAAACTAAGTGCAGTTCCTGTCTAGGTAAACTCCCTTTTTGAGAGCACACCCTCTAGAGTAAGAGAAGAGTTTGCCTTGCCCAGACACTTATTTATAGCAATTAACAGGTTAGTCTAAGAATTTTGCTCACCTGAGGAACCACCTCAGATGGCCTCACAGGATAAATGCTTCCCACCAGCTTCTGCTGTGGCCCTGTGCCTCTGGAACTCTGCAGTTGAGCAAAAGAACCCCAGGGATGGAAGCCTCTGGACATCATAATGACAGTGGTACAAGGAAATTGCCAGGGCAACAAGGACCAGGCTGTACACAGACCAATGGTAAGACATGCTATGGGGAAGAAGAAAGTGTTTCTTTGGTAGTCAGGTCATAGGAATGGGGATGGGGGTGGGGGGGTTGAGACATGTTATTTGACATGAAACTTGGGTGCAAGAATTCTCCATAAGTGGACACTAGGTGCAATGTAAACCAAGGTGGGGAAACAACCTAGGTAGTATGAGCTCTAAAGAAAAAGAGAAACAAAGACACTGAAGAAAGGAAGAATTTCTCTTAAGCAGAGGTGAGCCAAGTCCTCTGCCTGAGCTACAGGCTTCCGTAATATAACCTGACCTGACCTGACTAAAGAGAGCGAACAATGGGAGGCCTCAAACTCAGCTTTGTGTCTCTATCTTTCTTCTGCATGCATGGCACTTTCCATTGTATCCCTCCCCACCCAACTCACTGAGAGAATCTGGGAAACCTTGGATCAGGTCTGGTGGAAGGATCAAAGTCAGTCTCTTGGTGTGGCTTTGTCTGACTGCCTTAGAAAATATCATGAAGCAAGGCTTTTTTTGAGTAAAAGTGCCAAAAACGCTACTAAGGTTTTAATTAGGATGAGCTCTTTTAAAGGGTTTCCAAAAGTTTTAAATTCCAGCTCACATGGAGGCACACAGATTCATCTCATCTCAGGCCACAGCATACTCAACTCAGATAAACTGGGCCAAGCAACATCTTGTATTTGGGGACTGAGAAGTTAAAACCCCTGGATGACAATGCTTAGCTTCCACAGTTACAATTCCTATATAAAGACATATGGATTCAACTGTCTCTGATGGAGACCATGGAATTCTTTCCTATATTCCTTTGCTATTTAAGGTCTATCTGTCTAGGCCATAGGCATCATCTCCTATATCCACACTATACTAACAAGTGACTTTTCAAAGAAAATAATATAACAGTGAACATTTAATCTGTTAGATGTGTGTATCCTACAGGGCCTTGTGCCCGTCTTGGGGATGGGCTCACCCTCACACAGGATTGAACTAATCTTGAGCAGAAAGGAACAATATGGTTTGCTCCTATCTTGGCTGTTGACCTTATCCCAATGAAAGCAGCCTTGGCCCTCTTCTTTGCTAATGGTTTCATAAAATGTAAATTCCATGTGGCTTCTTTGTTACTATGGCATAAAACAAAACAGAGGTATCAATAAACTTCCTGCCATCACTCAGCCCTCAGGGGATTACCTCATTTTTACTAAAGAGGTGACACCAGACTTCCATGGTGTGTGTTAGTTGTGATGTGTTATTGACACTTACTGTACATGTGTATTGGCTTCCAGAGGAGATTTAAGAATTTTCTTAGTTATATGCCTCCAAAACTAGCAAGGCATTAGAGGAATCTGTCAGGCTTGGAAGACTCATGTAAATTTGCATCAGCCTAGAGCCTGTCGTGAGAAAGCACAAGAACCAAAAGAACAGAACACCAGGTGCTAGGAAAGTCGTTGCCAGCAGGTAGCTGTGACAGCTGCAGGCTGGTGAGATAAGCTAAGCTGGGTCTTAGTGCCTCACCTCAGGCCCCCACCTGAAATCTCCAAGACTTTTGCTCTAAGGACTCCCTTGCTCCACATTTGTTGTCCACATGTGCCCCATCATGCACTAGAACATCATGCACTGAACAATGCATTTGTTTTCACTTCCTAGCCTTCTCCCATCAATAGAAAATTGGCATCAAAGATCAAAACTCAGTCTCTCGCCTCCACACATATGGGTACAAACAATACGCCTCCACACATGTAGACATGCATAAAAACATGATGTACATTACAGACAAATGAATGAAAAGGAGGAAGAGGACCTCAATGAGGACTTCGGTGGTCAGGAGTGCTTGTGCTTCCTTTCCCAGTAACCAACTTCTACCCACCAGAGGGCCTTTTACTTTCTCAGTAAATTAACTATACTTCTATTACTAACCATGTGTCTCTATAGCAATTCAGTTTTTGGTCAATAGCTAGCTAGTTGGAGAACAGCTAGCCAGCAAGGATGCATGAAATGTTTACTGTTCAAGAAACATTTCTAAAATAGCATTGGTAACAATTCTGTTATTCATGTACTACTCACAAAGAAGAGATATTGTTTCCAAAAAAAAAAAAGCCTCAGGGATTTTTTTTTTTTTTTTTTTTTTTTTTTGGTTTTTCGAGACAGGGTTTCTCTGTGTAGCTTTGCGCCTTTCCTGGAACTCACTTGGTAGCCCAGGCTGGCCTCGAACTCACAGAGATCCACCTGGCTCTGCCTCCCGAGTGCTGGGATTAAAGGCGTGCGCCACCACTGCCCGGCACCTCAGGGATTTTTATACTCATGTATTTGTCATGACTAAATTGAACCTTTATCAGAATATAAAATTAAAATTTAGCCTATGAAAACATCTGCACCATTCTAAATGGTAACTACAAAAAGGTGTTGCCAATGGAAAAGTAAATTTGCAATTGGAAACAGTGGCTCATGCCTGTAACTGCAGCCACTTGGGAAGCTGAGCCTAGTACAGCTCTAGACTGTGTACTGCAAAGAAGTTTGCATCTTTGTAAGGTGATTCTTCTACCCACTGCCAGAATCAGTGAAAAAATATATCTTAGAGGAAATTAAAGGGCTAAATTACGAAACAGATGGACTTCGGATTCTCAGGAAATACAACCCACCAATTTATCACGTTTTTCCATTATTACACAGCTAGGATAGAATTTTATAAATACTTATTTTATCATCTATGTGAAATGAGCTGCTGTGAGTTCTGAGTTATAACTGGCAAATATCATAATCTCCCACAGTTATTTGCTCACTTACCAGCTGAAGGAAGAAGTAATTTTGTCAACGACAATCATCCTCTGGCTCGGCATGGTGGCCCAAGTTGATTAAAATTCTGGTAGTTAAAGAGGCTGAGATGGCAGAATCCCAGCAACTTACACACCGGTCTGGGCTCTAGCCACAGATTGCAAACCAGGTAGCGGTAGCCTCCACCCCTCCATTGTGGTTGCGCTGCCGGCTGGTTCTGTTTTACCCTGACAGCATACTGAATTTGAGGAGTGCACTGGACAGGGTGAAATCAAGGGGAAAGGAAGGCAGCGGAAGGACACTGAAAGGGATAGGAGGAAAACTTGTGTGGCCCCTGCATGCAGGGAGCAGGGAGCAGATGTGTGGCCCATGGAGTCCTGAGCCAATGATGCCTTTACTCTGCCCGCCCTTCAGCCACACAAAAAAACCTAGCACCAAGTCTCAGTCTCTCTCCCAGGTAAGCAGGGTCTGCTCATCAACATGTGAGCTTGGGCTCCTCACTTCACTTAGACCTGCAACATCCTCCCCTGGCTTTGTGATTCAGCCTCTAGGATGTAGGTGGGGATGAGGCAGATGAACAACCATCCTAGCCAATGGGCTGCTCTGGGTACTTCTCTCCTTGCCCAGCCCCATGCACAAATAAAGAGACACCCTTTAGTTGGTACGAATGCTGTGGGCTTGGAATACAAAAGGAATGGGACTCCCACTTCCCAGAGCTCCTCAACTTGCCTCTTACACCACAGGGAAGAAGTCACTGGTGAGGGGACAGAGCTCAATCCTGAGCTCCAGAGCTAACACTTGTTGGTGTCATACCCCCTGAAGTTCTGGAGCTTCAAGGAAGACTATGGACATTGGCCTGGCACAATCTTCAGTCCCCTTGGTTTTGTGGGTCTCCCACCATACCCCATTCATCACTCTCAACTTGAATGACTTTGAAATCCTGAAACTCCTGCTGGCACTTTCTAAGTACCATGATTATATTCTTATGCCACTATGTTTGACTTAGGTGGCATCTTTTCAACTTCATTTACAATGAGCAGTTACACTTAACTGTATTAAAAATTCATGTATCTCCGTGAGCCTGGGATTCACCATCTGTAGAATAAGGACAGAAATCTGCCCAGGTCCTTTGATGAATTATAACAGACTTAATGATAAAGAAAAGCACTATTGTTCATAGTTGGAAGACTTTCAGGTAGGAGGGCTCATGGGACTCTTCTGTTACAGGAATTAGAACCCGAGCCTGAGTCCTAGCTACCCTTAACCAGCCCAGCTCAGCCACTTAATTCTCAATAAGTGAATTAAAAGGGCTAAATCAGTTCATTGTGATGTGCCCAACTACAATACAGGTCCTCTGCAGGCAAGGTGGGTAAATCTTTGATGTTTTGGAATCCAAGTTTCTTCTGCAATGTTGGAGCATACATCTTCAACCTACAGGCCTAGAATATCTGACAGACTTATCTGTGAAGCAGGATTTTTGAAGGACTGTCCTGCCTTGTCTGGCAAAGTTCAGCAGTCACTTTCTTTTCTGTCCTGCTCATCCAACTTGGACAGCATGCTGTCAGCATTCAGTTCAAGGCAATGGCAGTTCCTTGCCAAGTGGATAAGTTTTGCCACAAAGGAAGTAAACTCCTTACGGAGTTTCTTCAATGCCCATCATCTTCTCTGAAGTAGATCAGTGCTGCCAGCAGCAGACATGTCTCACTGTCATAAAAAACTAATGTTACTAAAACACCTTAAATGTCATATTCTGTAGATCTCTAAAGCATTTGAAGATCACTTGCCTATCTAAAATATATTTCTGTTTGACCTACCTAACATGACTACAAGTTTGATTATAATAAATGACTAACTACTAACCTGCATTTCTTTATTATCATAATTTGTAATAATAACTTGAGAAATTTACATTACATGTCAGATGAGCTGTATAGGTACAATACCTTGAATAAGAGTAGAAATGTATGTACAGTATGTTATAAACAAAATAATTTTAAATTTGTATCAATATACAAAAATCCATATCAATGTAAAATATTTAAATTAGTAGTTGCTTTTTTGCTTTAAACGTAGATTCAACAATCTACCATTTTATCTTATTTCTATATCCCCCTTTTTGAATCTAATCTCCTTTGTTCAGCTTTTTTCCTGACCATTCCCAATAACAACTTGTAACCAACCCTCCTAACCAATAACAAATATCCATAACCCACTGAATGCCCCAAAAACACCCACATCACTTCTTGGGAATTTGGGTATCATGTTCTTAAAATTACTTCTTGCTGTCTGGGATAAGGGCACCTTTAGGAGACCCTGAAAAAAATATGGATAATTGTCAAGTACTGGGAGAGCTAGCTATATCATTTGTTATCCAGTCTTTGTGCAAAGTGAAGAGCTTGTCTCAAGTACTGGCTACAGTAGTCTGTGAGGCTGGATCATCTCAGCCAGTCAACTTGAAATTCTCATGAGCAGTTTGTAGTCCAAAGCAGATCTTTAGATGGTGTTTGTCAGCTTAGTGTCATTACCACAGTCCAAGTGGAATCATTGTAGTGGCGCCCCATCCTCCTGTTGGAGCGTTAAAAGGTTGCTTTTAGGCATGGTCATAGTTCCCTACAGAAAACTTAAACATTTTAAATGTCATATGCAGTAGATTTCAAAGAAGTTAAAGGACTAGAATATGTTATATACATCCAAACATACAAAAACTTAATTCCTAGTTACCTGATAGAGACTCAAACCCAAAATCATGTACAGGAAGCTAGATGAAGCCCTTTTCTTGAATTAGTTAGTACTCTATATGACCATAAATATCATGACAAAAAGTTTAATATATATTAATCTTACAAATTTTGATATAATATTTATACCTTAATGTGGTGAT
The DNA here is from genome assembly GCF_949786415.1 of Peromyscus eremicus. NCBI lineage: Eukaryota > Metazoa > Chordata > Mammalia > Rodentia > Cricetidae > Peromyscus > Peromyscus eremicus. The sequence goes on along the minus strand of NC_081429.1, from coordinate 28,510,753 downwards.
ATATTGTGTACCCTCTGTTTTCTGAGGATCAGAGAACAGAGCCAGCCACTAGATTAGACATTGAGGTCAGGCAGTGGTGACACACACCTTTAATCCTATCACTTGGGTGGCAGAGATTTATCTGGATCTCTGTGAGTTCAAGGCCACACTGGAAACAGAGCCAGGCAGTGGTGGCACACACCTTTAATCCCAGTACTAGGAAGAACACATGCATTTAATCCCAGGAAGTTGTATCTGAGCAGAGAAAGATATATAAGGCACAAGGAAACAGGAAATCATTCTCTTTAGGCTTAGGATTTCATAGAGTTAAGAGCTAGTGGCTGGCTGTTCTGCTTCTCTGATCTTTCAGCTTTCACCCTGATACCTAGCTCTGGGTTTTTTATTGTAAGACCATTTAAGATTCAAACAACACCAAGAAAATTTTATGAGTCAAAATATAACCAAAGGATTATGGGATTAATGTCAATAGAATAGTCCCTTAATTTTGGCTTCTCTTCTGTCCCATATCAGGTGGCTCTTGTAACATAAGACTGAGATTTTGGATTTTCCTTTTAACAAGAATGCTTTGGTTTAGAGGAGAGAGCTATGCTCCAAATTGAAAGCCAGCTTTAATTTCTAAAAGAACTGGGACTACAAAAAGACCATTTGCATTATGCATCTGTAAAGAACAACAGAAACTAACACTTGGGAAGATTTATGAAATTTTATCCTGTTGGAAATGTGATATATCAATAGGTCAATTTGCTCTTTTTCTTGGGACATTTTTTTTTTTTGATGATCTGTCCTTTTTCTTCAGATATCTCATTAGTCCAGTGGTCTTCCGATTCCTTGGCTGATTACCTCCATTCTCCTGGAAAGACAAAAACAAAACCCTGCCCTAACCCTAACTTTGGGGATTCTCCCTTTTGGCAAGTTATAGCTGATCAAATGAAAAGCATTTGTTAGTCTTATAACTTAGTTTAGATTGAATGGTTATGCTGGTTGATGAACTATCATCTTTTCTAATCAAGAGGTCATTCTTGTTCAAATCTAATCTTTATCAATGTTGATGGTTCCTTTGATAGCATTTCTTCTCCTGTAGAAACAAAAGCAAAACTTCATCCCCAATGTAATACATATCCTGATTTCCATTCTGCGGTCAACACATCTTTAAAGTATATATGCTGATTTAATTCTGTAGGGTTTTTTTTTCTATTATCCAATGTCCTTCTGCAGCTGTTATTCCTTTCTCATTACCATCTAGAAAATTAAGTTAATACAGCATTATGCAATCTATCTCTGTGAGTCTTTATTAACCCTGTTTATTTAGCATATCCTTTACAGTTCAATTAGATCTTTCTATAACTGCTTGCCATATAGGACTGTGTGGTATACCTGTAGTATACTTTATGTTGTAATATGCAAAAAAAATTTCATTTTACTAGAGACAAACAGTGGAGCATTGTCATTGTTAATTTGTACAGGTATACCCATGATGGCCATAAGTTCTAACAACTGTGTGATTATAGAATCAGCTTTTCCAGAACTCAAAGCAGGTGTCCATTAAAATCCTGAATATGTATCTATGATGTGGTGAACATATTTTAATTTTCCAAACTCTGCAAAGTGAGACACACCTATTCGCCAAATTTTATTTCTTTGAGTACCCTTTGGGACACTTCCTGCAGATACTGGAGTTTAGTTATACAAGTACCAAGTAGGGCATTTTTTTTTATAATTTCCTTGGTTTTTTGCCAAGTGATGGAAAAATCCTTTTTCAGGCCTTTGTTATTGACATGGTGTACTCAATGAAATTCTGAGGCCTCCAACACATTTCCTACTAATAAGTGATCGATGTCATCATTACCTTGTGCTAGAGGCCTGGCAGACCTGTGTGGGATCTGATATGTGTCATATATATGGGATGATTTCTATTCTTCACTAGTTCCTGTAATCATACAAATAATGAAGTTAATTCTGATTCATCAGGAAGAAGTTCATCAGTTTTGATGTATAAAACAACTCTTTCTGCATATTGAGAGTTAGTAACTATATTAAGAGGTTCTATAAAATCCATTAATACCATCAGAATAGCATATAATTTTTACTTTTGGACAAAATCATAAGGGCTTTGAGCCACTTAAATTTCTTGATTTATAACTGATTTATAACCTGCTTTTCTTGTTTTGTTTGCATCAGTATAAAATGTAGGGGCTCCAGAAATTGGTGTTCCCTACACAATGTGAGGGAGGATCAAGTTAGTTCTACTGATAAAGAGGAAATTTCAACATTAACAAAAGGTACCACAATTTCTGCTGGGTCCATTCCTGTCAATTGACAAAGTTTTAATTTTCCTTTTTGAATCAACCCAAAAACCTTTTCCAAATATGTCTTTAACTTTTTACTTTGTTTGTGTGATTAAAAATATCCATTCTAACATACTGTCTTCTCGCTGCATTAAAATACCTGTAGGGAAATGTATAGAGGGTACAACAACCAGGATGCAATAAAGTTCCAGATCCACAGGATCCACATGTGCATCCTGTAATTTCTTTTCCACCAAAACCAATTCTCTCTCAGCTTCAGTTGATAATTTTCTTGGAATATTTAAGTGTTTGTCATCTTGTAAAGTTTCAAACAAATTACTCAGTTCTTGAGTTGTTACTCCAATAGTTAGCTGTAAATAGGTAATGTCTCCCCGCAATTTTTGAAAGTCATTAAGAGTTCTCAATTGATCTCTCCTGATTTATACCTTTTTTGGGTTTAATTTTTGTAAACTTATATCCTAAATAATTAGTAGAATCTCGTCTTTGTATTTTTTCAGGAACAATTTTGTAATCCCCAACAAGGCAAATTTTTCTTTAGTTCTTCAAACATTTTCTCTAAAGTATCTACATTTGAATCAGCTAGTAAGATGTTATCCATATAATGCTAAACTATAGATTGAAGAAAGTGTACATGAATTATTTCCAATGACTATTGAACAAAATATTGGCACAGGGTAGGGCTGTTTAAAATCTCTTTTGGGAGAACTTTCCATTGATATTTCTTAACAGACTGAGAATCATTTTAAGTAGGCACCAGAATGGCAAATTTTTCTCTGTCCTTTTTCTTGTAAATGTATAGTGAAGAAAGTGTTTTAAATCAATAACTATAATAGACCATACTTTAGATAACAGAGAAGGCAGGGGAATTCCATGCTGTAAAGAGCCAATTGGCTGAATCACCTTATTAACATCTCTTAGATCTATTATCATTCTCCATTTTCCAGATTTCTTTTCAATAATACAGGGGAATTCCAGGGAATGTTCAATTCCTCAACATGTTGAGCATTTAGCTGTTCCTGTACCAGTTGTTCTAAGGCCTGTAATTTCTCTGATGTCAAAGGCCATTGTTCCATCCAAGCAGGTCTATCAATCAACTAAAAGTAGGGCTGTTGGTACCTTTGAAAGATCAATGGCTGTTGTGCCCTGTTTTTGTACAACTTGAATGGTCAATGACTATTCTTTATAATACCTTCTAAGAGTTTCCCCAGAAACATACATTAATTTATGATTTCTTCTCTGTCTTTCTGGCCTATACATTTGTGTCACACTTTGTTTTACCCAAGATAAAAGTTCCAGTCCCTAAAAGCTGAACATTTACCTCCTGAAGAGGCCAATTTGGATGCCAAGATTCTGTGGCAATTATTGTTACATCTGCCCCTATCTACATACCTTCAATTACACTGTCATTTATTCATACTTTTAGCTTTGATCTTTGATCAGTTATAGAAATCTGCCAAAATACTTGCATTCTCCTGAAATTTTTGTTTTTATCTTCTAAAGCTTTTCTATCATCCAGAGCAGTATGGTTTTTTACAATAGGCATTACATCCTTTAATTGCTCTGAGGAGGAGTTTCCCCCATGGTGACCGGGAATGAGTGAAACAAATTTGACATGGGGGCCTGTGAGAGGCCCCCCCTAAGGCATTTTCTGACTGGAAAGGGTTATCTTGTCTGTCCCTTATTGATCTGCATTCATTTGTCCAATGTCAGCCTTTGTTGCACCTTCTGCATAATCCAGAAGGGAGGGATCTTCTCTTTGTATTTTCCCAGAGAAAATATTGTTTCTAGGAATGCCCTGTCTACAATCCCTTTTTAGGTGATCTTGTTTGCCACAATTAAAACATGTGACATTTTGATTTTTCTTCAAGCTTCTGGAAATCATCTCTCCCATTCAAGCATCATCATGGTTATGAGATATTGACTGTATCTCAATCCATTCCTCTATAGGTACTGATCTTGCCTTTAAAGGCCTAATTACCCTTTTGCATTGTGAATTAGCATTTTCAAAAGCCAAAGATTTCAGTTAGCATTTGTCTAGCTTCCTGATTTGGTATCATTCTATTTACAGCTGAAATCAATCTTTGTAAAAAAAAAAAATCAGTAAAGGTTTCTTTTGGGCCCTATATAACTTTAGTAAATGAATCAGTTCTCTTTCTAACTTAAATTCTGTCCCAAGCATTCAAAGCTGCTTCATGGCATAGAGCTAGGGAGTGGTCATTATATAGACTGTCTTTGTGCATCAACATAATTGCCCTCTCCACAAAGTTGGTCTTGGGAGATTTCAATACCTCTAGCCCTACTTCATGTTTAATGGTCCTACCCTCATCTTTCCACCAGGTCCTCCACTGGAATTGAGGACAAGGCTCTAATACTGCTGTAACCAAGTCTTTCCAGTCTTGTGGGACATTTCTGTTACTAGTGGACCATGAATTTAATGCCTGCTTTACAAAAAGGGAATTCATACCATGAGACTATTGTTTCCTTAAATACAGTCAGCTCTTACACAGCATTGGGGATGTGTTATTTTGCAGTTATTTCTGTAAGGTGAATGGATAAATTAAGGTTGATTGTTAACCTTGGGCTGTTTCTCTCTAATTTTTTAATGTAATGTTGTGGTTAGATTTCCTTTAAATTCCTCTGACTGGGCCTGAATATCTCTACAGACTATTTTAATAAGCTTTTCTAAGATCTATATCTTGGCACTCATTATCAACCAACTTTTTTAGGGATAAACCAAGAATTATCAAACCAAAAATAAGAATTATCAAAATGATAAGTAACATTATGTCCATCTCAGTTGTTGATTATCCCTCCATTTAATTGTTCCATTTTTAAACCATCTGTAATCATACAGAGACCTAACTCCCTCTATTGTAATAGTGTTTCCCACTTTTTTAATGTGGGGAAAAAACTTTTTTTAAAACTAATTTCCTCCTTTAACAACTCCCAATTCTCTCACCAATTCTGCTGATGACAGTGAAGATGATGGTGAAGTGTGAGGCTGATTGCTGCTGCATAGAGCAGTAGAAGCCTGGCCAGGTGTCAAGGCAGCTACCTAGTATGGCAGAAGCCTGAGGAGGGGGTCCAGAGAAATCCCACAACCCACCAGGAGAGGGAGCTGGCTGTCTGAAAAATGCACAGGAGATGGTGGGAAAGAATCATGTGCAATGGAAGCTGCCTGGAGGCAGAGCTGGCCAATGGTAAGGGGCTAACTTCAGAGGGATTTGGAGCCCAAGCGCCTATAGAGTTTGCTGCAGAGAGCCTGCAACAGAAAAATCCCAAACTTGCTCAGAGGGCTTGGGGGGGGGGAGAAAACCTAGCCCATGAAGCAGTGACTCTGGTGGGAGCCCCTATGTGTAGCTGTGGCTTGTGCCAGTGGCTACAAAGCCATTGGCAAGTGGCTTTTTCATGAATTCATGCCCCAAAAGTTAGACACCAGATGAAGTGTGATCCTGATGCATCTTATCAATAAAAACCAGGAGTCAAATATTGGGTTAATAACCTGAAAGATCAGAGAAGCAAAGGAGCAGCCACTAGTGACTTCTTAGCTATCCAGATTCTCAGACAGAATGGGGGCTGAGATCCTGTCTGCACCCACCTTAGACTCCTATCTCTACCTCCTGATTGCTGGGATTAAAGGTGTGAGCCTCCCAATTGCTGGTATTAAAGTGTGACACACCACAGACTGGCCTCTATGGTTAACTTGTGGCTAGCTCTACTCTGATCTCCAGGCAAGCTTTATTTATCAGAACACACACGCACACATGCACACACACACACACACACACACACACACACACACACAAAATCATACAACAATGTCCTGCTGAAGGAAATATGTAACTGGGGGTATGCTTTCATAATTTACATCTGCACACTTTTTCCAGTTCCCACTCTCTGGTCCATGCTGTGGGTTGAGTATGTGAGATCATAGCCTCCTGCTATAGATGACATGTCTGACACCTGTTGCCATGCCACTTTCATGGTTATCCTGTATCCTTCTGGAACCAAGAGTCAAACTCTTTCATAAGTTGAAGCAGACATTATGTTTTATCACAACAGAAAAGGAACAAATACACATTCATACCTGAATTATTTCATGTCACTGAAGAGATGTATGAAACCTAAAAGGGTTACTTTATTATTTAAATGTGTAGGGTTTCGTCCATATGAGTTTGCAGGTACAAACAAAATAGAGGCATTATAGTGCTTGAATAGATTGTTGACATTGTCAGATTTTTTTTCTCCAGAATACTCTTGTATAATGTAAATGTGTTGGGTAAAGATATTACCAAATCCTTTATAGCCAGATTCCCTTCAGTATGAGTTTTTTCACATTCTCAAAGACTACTGTGGTATGTACAGGCTTTAACAGAATGATTGCATTTAAAAGAATGCTTTAGAGTAAAACTTTTTTACTCTTGTTTAAAGACTACCATGAAGTGCAAAACCCTACCACACTGACCTCATTCATAGGGTTTCTCTGCAGTTTGATTTTTTTCTCATGATTTCAAAGACTGCAGTAATGTCCAAAGGCTTTAGCAGATTGATTACATTCACATGGTTCCCTCCAGAGTAAGTTTTTTTGTGTATTTGGAGTCTACTGTTACATGTAAAGGCTTTCTGACATTGATTACAATCATAGGGTTTCTCTCCTGTATGTGTTCTTTTATGCCTTAGAAGATGACTATGATGTGCAAAGGCTTTACCACATTGATTACATTCATAGGGCTTCTCGCCAGTATGTGTTCTTTTATGCATTAGAACTTGACTGTAACGCGCAAAGGCTTTACCACACTGATTGCACTCATAGGGTTTCTCTCCAGTATGTGTTCTTTTATGCATTAGGAGATGACTGTAACGTGCAAAGGCTTTATCACACTGATTACATTCATAGGGTTTCTCTCCAGTATGTGATCTTTTATGTACTCGGAGACTACTATCACATGCAAAGGCTTTACCACACTGATTACATTCATAGGGTTTCTCTCCAGTATGTGTTCTTTTATGCGTTAGAAGATGACCATGACATGCAAAGGCTTTCCCACATTGATTACATTCATAGGGTTTCTCTCCAGTATGAGTTCTTTTATGAATTTGGAGATGGCACTTTTGTGAAAAAGCTTTTCCACATTGATTACATTCATAGGGTTTCTCCCCAGTATGTGTGCTTTTATGTTTTTGGAGACTACTACTAAATGCAAAGGTTTTACCACATTGATTACATTCATAGGGTTTCTCTCCAGTATGTATTCTTTTATGGGTTAGAAGATTACTCTGTCGTGAAAAGGCTTTACCACATTGATTACATTCATAGGGTTTCTCTCCAGTATGTATTCTTTTATGTATTTGGAGATATCTGTGTTGTGAAAAGACTTTACCACATTGATTACATTCATGGGGTTTCTCTCCAGTATGTGTTCTTTTATGGGTTAGAAGATTACTCTGTCGTGAAAAGGCTTTACCACATTGGTTACATTCATAGGGCTTCTCTCCAGTATGTATTCTTGTATGTGTTAGAAGATGATTGTGACGTCCAAAAGCTTTACCACATTGATTACATTCATAGGGTTTCTCTCCAATATGTGTTCTTTTATGTGTTTGGAGACTACTGTCCTGTAAAAAGACTTTACCATATTGATTACATGCATAGGGTTCCTCTCTGGTATGGATTCTTTCATTTCTTTGAAGATGATTATGATATGCATAGACTTTAACACTTTGAATGTATTCAGAAGGTTTCTCTCCAGTATGACTTCTTTCATGCCTGTAATGATAATTGGCACATGTAAAAGCTATACCACATTCATTACGCTTTTGAATATATCTGTATGAATTAATTTTACAATTTGGTCTAATTGTAAAGAGGAATCACATCTGAAGGTTTTATCACTTTGTTTACACTCATGTTGTTTCCCTTCATTAAGGGTTGTTTTGCATCTTTGAATATGCATGTGATGGTAAGATCCTTTATTACCTGGTTTACATTTATAGCACCTTTTTTCTATATGAGATTTTTCACATATTTGAAGAGAACTGGAAAAACTCAGACCTTTACCACACATATTGCATTCACAAATCTTCCTATAATGTGAGTCATACTACATTTGCAAACTGAACCAGGACAAGCAGAAGTATTTACACATTCCTAGTACTCATAAGGCTTTTCTGCAGTGTGAGTTTGTTGATGTATTTCCAATGAAGCTGGAAAAGCAATTACTTGAAAACTGGAATCACATTCAACAAGTCTTTTCAAAGTGGGGACTGCCACATATTTTCTAATTGTTCTGAGAGGGAGAGGGGTATGTGGCTTCTTTTGATATCCCTATGTTCTTATGGCTTGTATCCAGAGTGACATATGATATACTTATTAAAAGGAGAATAACAAATAAAAGTTTTCCACATTGCATTCACACAGTTTGACTTTCTGTTCCTCATAGACATATGGTATAGGGATTAAGGTTTTTCCACAACAATCCCCCATTGGCTCTTAACTTTAACTACCCCTCCTCTCACTAAACTTAAGCAAAACTACAAAAAATATATGAGTAACACAAGCTTCACTGTGGAGTATTTGCTTATTAGAAGGTTTTGGACATATACTTATCACCTATTCGATGTGCACACCTTTTGTAATATGAGTGGTATGAAACTAAAAGGAGTGGCAATTCTACAGCATTATTCTCATGAGATTATAATTCATATGGTAATATCTGTTAAGGTATTGTTTCCTTATCTTCTTAAAGTAAATCCTTCCAAACACAATTCACCTACTTCACATTGAGGTATATGATTTTGTGAAAAATTAATAATCATCAATGCACTTTAAGCTGTGTATATTTACATAGTTGCTTTCTTTAAAACTTCCAGATACATTAAAATTTCTTCAGAGGCATATTTGTATTAGCTTGCACATGAAAATTACCTTCCATGTCTTCTAGAACTTTTACAATGTTCTTCAATATTATGATCTTCCCATTTGTACCCTAAAATATAGTACCAGAAAATGTATATTATTGGAAATTGTGCAAAATTTAACTTTTAATTTAATTTAATTTAATTTGTGCAAAAATTGTCTTCAGTGAACCTAAGCACCATGCCTGGTTTATTCACATCATCCTTCCTCAGTCTCAATCGTAATTACAGAAAAGCATCAATAACCAAGAAACAGTCGCCTATTTATTATCAAATGTGAATGAAAATTCACAGTCTTACCTATAGCAGTGAGGTTCCAATAGGTCTCCAGCATCACATCTTTGTAGAGACTCTTCTGGGAAAGATCCAGCAAAGCCCATTCTTCCCGACTGAAGTCAACATGCACATCATCATAGGTCACTGCATTCTATAATATCCCATGCATGTGTACAAAAGAAAGTGATACTGACAACATTGTAAATGTATACTTATTTGAAAATACAGTCATATAATTCTCATGCTTCCCACACTATTCCATGACACAGAAGTTCTAATGTAATACCAAGTCACTTTAGAAGGAAACTGAATAGGAGGGTCACCCCTGTTATTTCTGCACCTGAGAAATGCCTATTAACAGACATAGAGAGACAAGTAAACAGATCAACAGTACTGAGTACACATCAAAGTACACATTCTATGAACAATTACTAACTACGAAAAAAAAAAAAAGGATGGGCAAGCTAGGTGTACTTGCTAATGCCTCTAATCACAGAACTCAGAAAGCAGGGGCAGGTATGTCTGCCTCTGAGTTGAATGTTAGCCTCATTTATGCAATCAGTTACACACAGCCAGAAGTATATATTAAGAATCTGTCTCTCCTGCAAAAATCAATCAAACAAACAAAAAAAGAAAGAACTCAGATTTTTTTTTTTACTGAAATTCCTACCAAGAGTTATGTATTCACTTCAGTTCTATAATTCATCTTCCAGAAACCTGAAGTGCCTACCTAAACTGTAACATTAATAAGATCTTCCTAAAAGGTACTGCATGTTTAAACAGGTAAAAACGGACAGATGAAAACATGAGCAATGTAAATACTGATCATAAATAATCAACATAGGGCAGGAGAAATGGCTCGGCAGTAAAGAGCTCTTGCTGGTCTTGTATATAGGTGGCCTCAATTACCAGTACTTACATGGAGGGTCACAACTATCCATTATTCCAAGCTCAGGGGTTTTGAAACCATCATTTGACTACTGTGAGATCAGGTACCCATGGGGTACAAATCCATGCATATAGACAAAAGATGCATTTTCATTTAAAAAAATTCAAAACAAACAAAATAGGCAAGAAGAATGTCACACACCTGCAATCCAATGACTCAGAATGCTCAGGCAGTATTAGCATCATGAATACATGCCATCCTGGGAAAGAGAATGATATTCTCTGCGAAATTTCAAAACTCACAATGCTGGTGAAGCTCAACACATCAGCACATACTCCACATATACAAGAACCTACATTTTAGGCCCATCACCCAATAATATAAGAACAAAACAAAACCCTGGAATGTTGGCTCACCTTTAATCCCACCACTTGGGAGCTAAAGTCAGGTAAAGTCTGAATTTGAGGCCAGACTGGTCTACAGAGCTACTTTCAGGATAGCCAAGTCTACATAGACAAACGATGTCTTTAAAAAAAAAAAAAATAGCAGGCTGGCAAAATTATGTATTTGCTTCTACCATATCTTATGTGATTTAGGGATAGAGTCTATAATGATGGTGAAGTTATGATAGCACAAGAAGGAAGCTGGCTGATCAGTGTCAACCACAACACAGCAAACACAAAGAACGGGAAATGGGTTGAGGCTATAGACACCCATCTCCCATCCCCAATGAGGAATTTCATCCAGAAAGGTTTCTCCTACTACAATCACCCAAAAGAGACCCACCAAAGAGAGACACATGCTCAAATACATCATCTTTTTTGGGAGGTTTTTCATTCAATCAAAAAGAACTTGGCCCAAGTCACTATAGGCTCATGGTCATCCATGAAAGACATGCATGTAGTCACTTCAATGATCCTCAAAGTCTACAACAGCCCTTATTGCTGTTCAAATATCCAAAATCTCTTCTGACACTCAAGATGAGCTCTCGACTATGACAGCTTGTAAAATCAGAAAATAAGTCCTATCTTTCCAATATACAATGGCACAAAATACCCATAATGAGGGATGACTGAGCTAAGGCGAGACTGAAATCCAGCAGGACAACCATCAAATCCTATAGTTCTGTCTCAGAAACATGGGGATTCAGTTATAGAAGGCTTAGAAAGCCCTATCCCTACAACTTCTCACACATCTCTCTCTTTGGTTATTTCGACTCCATATACACAGCTCTCCATGGCAGATGTTTCATAGCTTGGCTATCTCAACATTTTTGGTCTCAAAATATAGCCTAGGTTCATCTTAACAGCATCATGCAATGAACTCTCACAATCTCCTCACTGGGACTCTGACTCTGCCATATACAGATGCCTACAACAGTGCTGAACTGAAACCACAGATAAGATCCATGACCTGAAATTTTGCATCTTTTTTTGTTTCCAGAATCAGTACAACATTGATGATTCCTCCAAATTTGGCTTCTAAGTTGTGATGGACCCTGTCATGCTTGGACCAGAGTTGCAGCAGGTTTTGTATGAAGTTGCTTCCTGGGACTAGGAAACATGTTGCCTAATCCTGCCATTAATTGAGGGCATAGAAGGATGGATTCTTACCTTAAGCCACCTTGCTAGACTTTCAACATAGAGCAGGGTCATCTCTTTAATGGTGATAATCTCCCTGAAAATTCCTGCCTCTGTTTCAGCACTTGGCTGCCATCTGAAACTACCTAGTACTGTTTTTCCCTACAACTCACAGATTTTCATTTATTTCTTCTTGTTGCTCCCCCCCACCCGTAGTCCTGAATGAGTCATCAATAATAGCCATCTAAGAGATTCAATATTCAGCCCATTATTTTTTTTTCTTTTTGGTTTTCAAGACAGGGTTTTTCTGTGTAATGTCTCTGGCTGTCCTGGAACTTGCTCTGTAGACCAGGCTGGCCTCAAACTCACAAAGATCCCTCTGCTTTTGCCTCCTGAATTCTGGGATTAAAGTTGTATTCCACCCAGTTCAGTCCATTATTTTTTAATTCTGCCTTACTCATTTTCTCAGGCCATGGACATAAGAAAGGTTTGGGACCAAAATATCACACAAATTACCTCTAGCTTAATTTATCATGGAGTCTGTTTCCCACTGAAATTCTATGACCTGGACCTCCACTGTCTGTCATTACTCTCAACACTCATCTTCCAGATTCTACAAGAGCAGCTAATTAAGCTCTGCATACAGTATTCTATGGCTTTTGCCATCCAATGTCCTGATATCTTCCACATTCCTCTAAAAGATAACATTTTCAGGTTCTGCCCAGCATCAAAATCACTTTTTGTACACTATTTTTGTTCCAACTTGCTTCTCTGGTGCTATGATTAAATTCTCTAACCAAAAGCATATGAATGGTAGTGAATGGGTTTATTTGGCTGATTCTGTCAGATCACAATCCATCATTGTGGGAGCTTAGGACAGAAACTCAAGTTAGCAACTGAAGGCAAAAAGAACGGGGAAACTTTGTTTCCCGGATTTCTCTCTTACTTGGCCATTGTATCAAGCTGTGGTAGCTCTCTTATCCAGCCCAGGCCTACTTTCTTAGGGATATTGCCACCCTCAGTGGAAGGGACTTCACATATCCATTATCAATCAACACAACCTCTCAAAGACATAGCAATCAGCCATTCTGGTGGGGGTACATCCTCAATTGATAGTCCATCAGATGACTACAGGGTATGACATGTTGACAGCTGGAGCTAACTAGGGCACAGAGACAATAATATATAAGAAAGTTTTAAAAACCTAAAACTAATGTACTAGCCACATCAATAATTTAAATAGCAAAAATACAAATATTGATGATAGTAACAACTGGAAAACAGAGATATGCCAAGAAATGAGGAGAGGCAAGCCTCTAAGATCAAGAAGAGAAAATTAAAATTGTTTCTCCCCAAATGAATAAAAACTCAAGGAACTGAAAACATAATATAGTAATTTTTCAGAATACAAAAATAGGTAAAGGCCTATCATTCCCCAGAGAAACATCACTATAGTTACATTACAGCTAATAAAATTAGCAACATAGATGGCACCACTGATTAAAAAGGGACACAAAGACAGACCTAGAAATTTAACATGATCCCTTAAACAAGAACTCCAAGACTCTAGCCAAATTCAAAATCAAAAAAATCACCGACCACCAGTCACCCTGTGCACTCCAGTTTTCTCCTTTGCAATAACAGAAAATGGGCTGGGTGAGGAGGGCTGTCCCACCAAAACTGGATAGATTCACTTGAAGCCTTCTGATGTTTCTACACTGTAGAAAATAGTTTTGACTACTAAAAATATCTCATTCTCTTTTGATAAAGAAAAGAAAGTCTGTTAGGATAACTTAGAAATCATTTTGTTTCCTATGACTGAAGATTGGGTGTAAGTCTGCATCAGAGTGAGAAAATTAAAATGTTTTCAAACCAAATTCGAGGTAATAGATTTCTACATAAACATTGTATGATTTGTATTATGCACCTAAAGCAGCTTGTTTTGCTCTCGTTGCTTTTTAAGTCACAAGTATTTTGAAAACAAGTTTATCCCCATTTTATGTGTATGTTTGTGTGTGTGTGTGTGTGTGTGTGTGTGTGTGTGTGTGTGTGTGTGAAAGGATGTTTTCCACGTGTGTAGAGGTGATGTAACAAAGAAGAGGATGTCAGATCCCCTGGACCTGGAGTAGCAGGTATTTATGAGCCTCCCTACTTAGGTGTTGGTATATGAACTCAGGTCTACTCAAAGAAGAATACTAGCTGAGTGACATGCCCAGCCCATATAGTACTTTTTATCCAATAAACTATAAGTCTTTCACCGATAAACAACAAAAACCTAAATAAGTAAGTAAGTAAATAAATGATGCCTGGGAATCTGGTGAATCAGTGTTAAGATGTTGGGTAAGGGACCAAGTAGGCTGCCCATGAACCTTCCCACTCTCTGTTACCCAAGACCCAATAATTTGGGTTGCCCCTAAGGCTGTAACAGAACACCAGCTGCAGCTTCCTCTCCCCCTGTCTATGTCTCCTGTGAATTCTATAGACCATCCCCACATGCCCTTCCCTTCTTGCCTCATCTCTGTATCCCAGCCCCCAACTCAGGCAGACAACACCTGCTCAACTACTTACCACATCTGTGAGAAGACCAGGTAGGCTCTCCAGTCTACTACATTATCTATTACCCAAAACCCAATTTGCACAGCTGCCCTACAGCTGGAATAGAGTGCCAGAGGCAGCTTCCCCTCCCCTCCACACCTTCTGTGGATCCCTAGGATAATCCCCCCTGGCCTCCCATTCCCCTAGCCTCCAACACCAGCAAGCATTCTCCCTTGAACATACCAGCCAAGAGGGCTAGTAAAAAAGGCAGCACTTAGCCAACATACACTCTGAAACTCCAGACAGCAAACAAAAACCCAGGAACAAAACTCCCATCCAACAAAGATGAAACCAGAAATCAGCACCTAGACCTATAATCACCCAAACCCAGATGCCTAGACACCAGCATAGGAACATAATTCATAACAGACAAGGAAATATGTCACAACCAGAGCCCAACTACACTATCACAGTAGTTACTGCCTATGCCAACATAGCTGAAACAGAAGAAAAAGACCTTAAAACTAACTATATGGAGATAACAGAGGTCTTTAAATAGAAAAATGAATAAATCCCTTAAATTAATTCAGGAAAACACAAACAATAGGAGGAAATCAATAAATCCCTCACAGAGAGCCAGGAAAACACAAATAGTTAGGGGATACCAATAAACTCCCAAAATAAAGCCAAGAAAAAAACAGTTAAAGGAAACTATTAAAACTGTTCAAGACCTGAAAATGGAAATAGAAGCAGTAAAGTAAACACAAATTGTAGGAATCCTGGAAATGAAACAAGCCTGGAAGGAGTTTCAGGACTGTCTTCCTAGCACTGGGCAGCAAGGTCAGGATTAGTTGTTCAAAGCAATTCTCAAATACATTCTATGAGGCAAGCTTTAGGTACAGGAAACATTGCTCTAAGCTAGTCATTCTCAACCTTCCTAATGCTGCAACCTTTTAATACAGTTTGTAATCCTGAGGTGACTAGCAACTATAAAATCATTTCTATTGCTATTTCATAACCGTAATTTCGCCACTGTAATGAATTATACTATAAACATCTGTGTTTCCTAATGGCCTTAGGCAACCCTTGTGTTAGGGTCTTTGATCCCAGGAGTTGTAAACCACAGGTTAAAAAACACTGCTCTAAACTGATATAGATAATAAATAGAAAGAAAAGAAAGAAAGAGAGAGAGAGAGAAAGAAAGAAAGAAAGAAAGAAAGAGAGAGAGAGAGAGAGAGGGAGGGAGGGAGGAAGGAAGGAAGGAAGGAAGGAAGGAAGGAAGGAAGGAAGGAAGGAAGGAAGGAAGGAAGAAAGAAAGAAAGAAAGAAAGAAGAAAGAAGCAAAAAACAAAGAACACTTAAGAAAAAAAAAATGGAATGAAATTCTTAATGACCGGGAAATGTTGGACAACAGAAACAAACAGATATTAGAGCAGGAACACATTTAAAGAAGATGAAATTTAAAAAGTGATACCAATAACTGACTTGTTAAAGAGATAAAAATAACTGGAAGAACACTTAGCTATACTGACTTTAAGAAAGACTAGGCCATTCTCTGGTAGAGAGAATGCCATTAATAAGATATTGTATGACTTAGTCCCATGTAAAATGTTACCCACCAATTATGTCTGTCTTCATGCACATGGAAGGAACTAATACATGCTGGGAAATTACACAGAAAACCACTTACCATGCCCCATCAGATCCTTCTTTATGATGGAGACGCATGCAGCTCACTGCCCTAACCTTCAGTCTATGATTTAGCTATTATCTACTCTATTTCCCCGTATACTGTAGATAGTACACTGTTCCTCCTCTTCTGGTCTAAAGGGAGAAGCCATGCTACACACACAAATCCTTTTCCTGTTCTACAATGGACAGTCCACTATGCGACTCAAACTGATAGTTTTAGAACTCTGTGCTGCTGCAGACCTGTAATCCAAGAATTTAGGGTGGTTAGTCAGAAGGATAGCAAGGGCAATGCCCTGTAAGGCTACAGACAAACTTGAAGTCCACCTCAATCAACATCAGAGACTTTGACTCAAAACCACTTTTCAAAAAGGCTGGGGATATAGCTGTTCGAGAATTAATATACCTTTATGACACACAGGACTTAATGGTGGTTGTGACCCTATAATGATCCCTGGAGCAGCATGTTAGAGGCATGTTCTTTGATGGGGAGGGGGCTTTTGGCTGATTGTAAATCAAGATTTTCTCTGTTGTGGGAATGTAGCTTAATGGTTGATTAATCCTGGTGGACAAATATTTATATCCTAGCATCCTAATTTCTAATAGGTCTGTTTAGCCTAATACTTTCATCTTTGGGATATTTGGGAGGCAACCCTCTCTGCTAAATTCTACTTTATGTGACTTATTTATGTGACTTAATGTCTCCTACAGATTGGAAAATCCTCATACTATCAGTTTTATTACCAACAAGTCTAGTCCTCTACAGCACAGTTTAACAGTGGAGTGCTACTCTACACAGGAGATACTGTTTACAAGCTGAACAAAATTAACTCCAGAGAGATCCTAAACCTAAACGTTAAATGTCAAAAGTGCAGAACTTCTGAAAGATACTAAAGAGACCAAGGCTCTCCAAGTTTGGCAAGTCTGCCTTCCATAGCTACAATATAAGCACTACAGGTGCCTCAGTTTCACAAGTGAGCTCAAGAACAAGGACTATTTCTAAGCACAGTCCCTTCCCAATGCTCTGCATAGATGCAAACCCAGGAATGAAGTTATTCAGAGGGTGCCATCCTGGCCCAGGGAGTTGCAAGGATGATGCAGGGCATGCAGAATCACACAGGACTCTGCCTCTGGCTGCTGGCTCCCACCCAGCCCCAGGGAGGACCAACCAAACCAGCTCTAATGGCTCAGCCGGCTGCTCCTCCCTGTCTGGAGATAGTGGCCCCTTGCTCACCAGGGTATCTGCTGAGCACCTGCACTCTCCCCACAAACATTATAAACAAAGTCCATGGTGTCCAAAGATTGCAAATAGATCCATATCTGTCACCATGCATAAAACTCAAGTCCAAGTGGATCAAAGACTTCAACATAAATCCAGTTACACTGAACCTGATAGAAAAGAAATTAGGAAGTAGTCTTGAATGCACTGGCACAGGAGACCACTTCCTAAATATAACACCAGTAGCACAGACACTGAGAATAACAATTAATAAATGGGACCTCTTGAAACAGAGAAGTTTTTGAAGGGCAAAGGACACTGTCAATAAGACAAAACAACAGCCTACAGTATGGGAAAAGATCTTCACCAACCCCACATCTGACAGAGGGCTGATCTCCATAATATATAAAGAACTCAAGAAACCTGACATCAGAATACCTAACAATCCAATTAAAAAATGGGCTACAGAGCTAAACAGAGAATTCTCAACAGATTAATCTCAAATGGCTGAAAGATATTTAAGGAATTGCTCAACATCCTTAGTTATCAGGGAAATGTAAATCAAAATGACTCTGAGATACCATCTTACACCTGTCAGAATGGCTAAGATCAAAAACACTGAAGACAGCTTATGCTGGAAAGGATGTGGAGCAAGGGGAACTCTCCTCCACTGTTGGTGGGAACGCAAATTATACAGCCACTTTGGAAGTCAGTATGGCAGTTTCTCAGAAAACTGGGAATTAATCTTCCTCAAGACCCAGCTATAACACTCTTGGGCATATACCCAAGGAATGCTCAAGCATACCACAAGGACACATGCTCAACTATGTTCATAGCAGCATTATTCCTAATAGCCAGAACCTGGAAACAATCTAGATGCCCCTCAATTGAAGAATGGATAAAAAAAATGTGGTGCATTTACACAACTGAGTATTACTCAGCAGAGAAAAACAATGATATCATGAAATTTGCAGGCAAATGGATGGAACTAGAAAAAATCATCCTGAGTGAGGTAACTCAGACTCAAAAAGACAAACACAGTATGTACTCACTTATTAGTGGATATTATCTGTAAAGTAAAGAATAACCTGGCTACAACTCACAGACCCAGAGAGGCTAGGTAACAAGGAAGGCACAAAGGCGGATGCATGGACTTCTCTGAGAAGGGGAAATAGAAGAGATCTCTTAAACTGGGGGAGGGAGGAGGTGAGAACATGAGGGATCAGGCTGAGTAGATTGGTGAGCAGGAAGGAGAAGGGGGTAATAAAACAGATGTCTTGATATGGGGGGGGGCATTTGGAGTTAGGGAGAAACCTGGTGCCAGGAAAACTCACAGGAATCTACAAGGATGACCCCAGCTAGGACTCCTAGCCATAGTGGAGAGGGTACCTGAACTGGCCATCTCCTGCAATCAGATTGGTGACTACCCTAATTGTCATCAGAGAGCCTTCATCCAGTAATTGATGGAAGCAGATGCAGAGATACATGGCCAAGCACTGGGCTGAGCTCCAGGAATCCTGTTGAAGAGAAGGAGGAAGGATTGTATGAGCTGGGGTAAGGGGAGGAATGCATGTATAAAGGTCATCACAAGAGAACCCACAGAAACAACTAACCTGGGCTCATAGGAGCTCACATCTCCGGACCAACAACTAAGGAGGCTGCATAGGATCTGCCTAGGCCCTCTACATATATGTGATAGTTGTGTAGCATGGTCTATGTGTGGGACTCCTAGCAGTAGAATCAGAGCCTGTCCCTAATGTATAAGCTGGCTTTTGGGAACCTATTCCCCACACTGGTCGCCTCACCAAGCCTTAATGCAATGGGAGGAGCATAGTCCTACCTCCACTTGATATGCCATGCTTTGTTGACACCCATTGGAGGTCTGACCCTTTCTGAACAGAAACTGAGGAGGAACAGATGGGAGGAGGGGAGGCAGAGGGAGGGAAAGGGAGGAGAGGAGGGTGGGGGAACTGCAGTTGGGATATAAAATAAATGAAAAAATTTAATTAAAAAAAGATAAGCAGGAGGAGCCTTTTCATAAGTGTTCATGCAGCAGATTGCTTCTCGGGACTCTAGACTAAAACAAGAACATCTGTGTGGTGGATCTACCCTGCTCTGCCATCACTTGTATAGCCTAACCATACAAAAGCTGCATTACATGAGCTGTCACTCAAAGTTCCCTAAAGAAACAAAT
Source organism: Peromyscus eremicus (assembly GCF_949786415.1). Classification (NCBI taxonomy): domain Eukaryota; kingdom Metazoa; phylum Chordata; class Mammalia; order Rodentia; family Cricetidae; genus Peromyscus; species Peromyscus eremicus. The sequence continues at coordinate 28,491,151 of NC_081429.1, read as the reverse complement.
AACTAATTCCAGCCATGCAGTAGAAAGCTGTCTTAAGGCCACTAAAGCCAAACCAGGCTGCTCTGCTGTATGTGCCAAGGGTGTGGGGATGGAAAGAAGGACCTCACACTGCAGTTGTGATGGATCCCTGTCCTAAGTCCCTGGGCCAATGTTGTCCTCCTCCCTTCTCAGACACAACCTTTAGTAACTTACATTTCAGGATGAAGTTGCACTTGGGCGAACATTCTACACCAAGAAATGTCCAATGTAAATCTTAAGAACTACCTTAAGATTTAAAAGGAAGCCGGGTGGTAGTGGCGCACGCCTTTAATCCCAGCACTCGGGAGGCAGAGGCAGGCGGATCTTTGTGAGTTCGAGGCCAGCCTGGTCTACAGAGTGAGATCCAGGAAAGGGGCAAAGCTACACAGAGAAAGCCTGTCTCGAAAAACCAAAAAACAAACAAACAAACAAACAAACAAACAAATAAATAAATAAACAAATAAATAAAGATTTAAAAGGAAAAAGAATGTAAGATGAAAGTTATGGTGAGTTCCTGCCATTTCTATGACCCTACTCTGAAATGTAAAGTGTCTTAGTTGGTAAAAAAAAAGACTAATAATTGAGCTGAATTTAGTACACTATGAATAAATGGAAACATTACAGAAAAATATGGGTCCCCCTTTTGGAGTGTGTGTGTGTGTGTGTGTGTGTGTGTGTGTGTGTGTGTGTGTAAGTCAAAAGACAGATCAACTTCTAGTGCTATTACTTGGGAGCCATCCATGGTTTTGGGTATTTTACTGTCTAAGCTATCTACCCACCTCACCCCATTTCCATTTGGATTCTATTGAAAAGTAGAACTTACTTCTCAAGCCTTAGCCACCCCTTTATTGTACTTGTCTACAAATGATTATCAGTAAATAAATTATATCTCCTTATCATCTAAAAAAATTAATAATTTTATCTAAAGTAACAATGTAGCCAATTACTCAAATTCACTATATCCACTGGTCTGTGCAGTTGCTAGCACCAGTTACCTTGTCAGGATTGCAAGAGATTGCTACAGCTTACTCAACAACATCTGAGTTACTCTGAATCATAGCAGTTAGGAGATAGAACCTAGAAAATGGAATTTTAAATAAAACTGGTTTAATGTAGGTATTTGTAATCTGCAGCTCTACAGAGTTTCATAGAAGGAGGAACTCTCAACTTGGCATCATGTGGAATCTTCATACTAGAGGGATTATTTGCTAGTATATGTACTCTGTATTTTTTAAAGTTTAAGGAGTTCCCTGTCACCTGCCTATACCAATGGATGGTAATATCATTTGTATCCATCTTAAATTGCCAACTTTGTCCTGTGGCAAAGACATCTTGCTGATATCTGGCACTAGAGAAGTTTCTCCCTTAAAGGAGACTGGATATATAAACTAGAAATACCAGTCCTGTAATGACTGAGAATTAGTGTCACACCACTTGTTGTAGTTTCTCAAAGGTACCAGTTTAGTGTCATCCTCACTCTGGCATCAGTCAACTGATATTCTACCCAAACATCACACTGCATACACACACAAGAAGAGTTACGTTTTCAGTAAATACAACAATCATAACTTTCCTGTGACTTATAGAGCAGAAGCCCTTAAGTACATTACACTAATATTTTTTAATCTAGTTAAATAGAAATTAGTTTCAGATTGTCTTAAACAGTCAAAGTAGACCATCCAAATGTTTGTATTACAAAATAGAAATTCAATAAAATTACACTCACTGGCAATTTCTCTAAAAATAAAGCAGAATTGTAAAAATAATGACTTGACAGAACCTATAAGACAAATGACTTGTTATAATTTTTCAAATATCAAAATTGACAAGCATACATGTTTAGACCATGTGTGTGCCTATGAGTTTTCTAAAATTAAGAAAAAGTACCAGAGTTGAAACATTAAGGCACTAAGAATGCAGATTGTGGATATGGTTCCTGCACTTCAAAGCTATGGGCAGGAGGATCAAAATTCAAAGCCAGCATGGGCCACTGTCTCAAAAAGATGAAAAAATAAAAACATTACTGAGCAGCTGGAGAGAAAGCTCAGAGGGTAGAGGTGCTTGCTGCCAAGTCTGCCCTGAGTTTGATTCCCAGGCACCACATGACAGGAGGGAGAGATAACTTATGACCTGTATACATGCCCCCCAAACACAAATAGAAACTGCAACTGTTAAAAAAGGAACGAAGTAGGGACATTGAGGCAGGAGTATACTCAGTAAAGCTACTACAATAAAACTTTGTGTCAACAGAAACCAAAACAAAAAAATCAGACTATTTATATTTCAGCCTCACTCTGTTGATGACAAAATATTTACTGTGATTTTTTAACTCAAATGAGGTTTAATGAATGTAATTCTCTGTGTTGTTTTAAAGTATGATATTTTTAAAGAAAGAAAAGTATTTCTGTTTTCACTGGACCAAAAATACTTATTAGTCAATCAAATTATTGAAATACAATTATTAGTATATTAAATTATGTACCAAATTTTCAACAACATTTGTTAAAATGTAATGAAGCTTTATCATAAGAAGGGCAAGGGTTGAAACATCTCTTTAAATAGCAAACACTAGCATGTAACAACTTGGTCTAGAACTATACATGTATACCATACTATAATGTCCACTGTCCTAAATTTGACATTACAAATTAGTTAGGTAAAAAGTAACCACTGAGGAAAGTTTAATGACGGTATTATGAGTATCAAAGCCAAGTTTTAAACTAATTTATCCCATAGTAAACACTACCAAATAAGTTTTCAGTTTGTCTCACTTCTGAGTTTAGAACTTAGCACCATAGAGAGAATTTCCAAACTCCCCTATCAATAGTTTTTCATTTTATTTCCTTCTTTGTAAAATTGTAACAATAAATATACTATTTATGCTACTTTCCAATGTCAACACGAGGGTCAATTGTATCTCAGCAGTTTCTATTGTTAATTCAAAACACTCTTTAAATATACCTCAATGAGCATAAGACCACACTGAACATCATCTATTAAAAAAGACTCAGACATAATTAAATTATATCTAGAAAACTTAAATTATTTCCAATGATCAGTAATGAATAATTCTCCAAGATGCTAGTATATTACACAAGTTTTCAGTACCTTTTGATGTTTGGGGTGTCTCTTTAGACTTCACCAGCTAAGATTGTATCATCCATAAGGCTTTTCAACATTTTGACAGGATTTCAGATTTTCTGATGAGGCATGCTCAACATACCCACTGAATATATTAGAAGATGAGAACACATTTCCAGAATGTATGGGATAAAAAAAAAATCATATATGTAGAAACTTGAAAACCTTTAGAAGCAATATTTACTTTTTAAAACATGAAGTTTTCCTATCTTCTAAAAACAATTTTATTGAAGTTCCACAAATTTAGGAACTCATATTTAACTCAAACATTGCTCAACATAAAAAAAAAAAATGGCATCTACCACATACTCCAAAAATACTTATTTACACTTAATTCCTGGAGGATGAGAATCGATATTCCAAGACTGAAGTTCTGTGATTCATGGGATCCCTACAGAGACACCACAGCTTTCTTTCCTCTGCTATTTGTACCATTCTTAAGTTTCTTGTTTAAGTTTTCCAAAATTGTAAGGATCCTCTCAAGACTTTCTTTTCTTTTCTGTTTGAACACAATGAAAATAAAAATGGATCCAGAAACTGTGGATCATTCCTCTACTCCCATAACTCAGTAGACTGAGACAGTAGGATAATCACATAGCAAGGCCCTGTCCCAAAGAAAGACAAAGAAAAAGTAAACATTACATGTACATGTATAATGAACTTCAAAGATATACTGAGCTCTAGAATAAAGTGATTCTATGAGAATCAGGTGGGTCTCTGGGGATTTGGGTCAGCCTAGTCTACAATATCAAGATCCATTCCAGCCAGTTCTATACTAAAAAACAAATTCTGAATTAAAAAAAAAAAAAAAAGATTATTTTATGGTATGTTTCATTCCTGTTGTAAAGAATTATGAAGTAATGGAGTCTTGGTATCTGTTATATTCCAGGAGAAGACAGACACATGGTGGAAGTGAATTACAAAGTGAGGTGTAATTTAGCAAATGACTAAGTTTGAAAAATGACTAACAAACTGCTTGCAAACAGAAGTAATTAACAAGGATACACATGAAAAGGAAACAAAAGCCAACAAGTACTTATGAGTTCACTTAAAAAGGAAAATAAAATTTTTTAAAAATTACAAAAATATAAGCAGCTAAACCACCACTGGGCCCAAGCGTACAGCTCCTTTCTCAGGACAGGCAAACATGTCCAAGATCTCCAGCCTAACCCTCGAACAGAGACATGTTTTTGACTCAGGTACCTTATGTAATAATGAACCTGAAGATGACTTGCTACAAATGGCTAGGAAGCGATTAATGACATTTCCACTGTTCTTTCTTTCAAAATGCCACAACTACAATCAATGGATTATGAGATTACTAGGGATATTGAGACCCTGGGAGGACATATAGAGAGAGTTCAACATTTATCAGTTGTACTCAAAGAAGATACCATTGCCTATACCCATAAAGTTAACAAGTTTAAAAAATGCTCTTTATTTGATGCGACTGGTAGGATATTTAGATTTGACTATCCTTGCTTCCCACGTGGAACTTATTCCACTAGATAAAGGCAAGCACTTGGCACTTTGCATACTTCGTGTTGGTTATTTTAGCATATAATTCCTTTTAGGAGGAATAAGGATAACAAGCGCCAGAGACTATTATCACACCAGAAGGAACAAACCAACTATGCAGGATTCCAGCAGACACATCTGTGCAAACTGACTGAAGAAACTTCTTCAGGAAACGTTTCATCTCCATGATGACACCTCAGGCCTGGAATACTGTATTCTAGATTCTTGGTTCATTCAGCCCCATAATGGCATTGCCATTTCTGCCAAAACACAGGGTCTATATACATTGATCATACATGAGGGATGGATGGCTTCAGAGATTCAACAGACTTCCTGATGCTTTATACTTATTATTTGTTTTTTTCCAAAATGTTAACATACAGAAACCTAAGAAACAACGATGGAAGCTAATTATGAAGATTACTGGACTCTTAGTTGGTTTTTTCATTAATAAAAGAAGAAATACCTCTCCCATGGCCATGAAGCACATTCTCCTACTTGACACTGATCAGGTTAGGGTGATACTATACAATGATTGGCTTAGCTCAAAGTTCAACAGCTCCAACCATACTATGACCCCATTTACAACATTTTGTTTGAAAGTGATTGCATTTCCTTTTATTTCTGAATGTGTTTTCAACTTGGTGCATACCAAACCTGGAGAAAATATAAATGTGGGAAAATATGTATATGCCACAGGGATCACAACAATTTCCTGTGATCTATACTGTTTCAACCATTTTACTTAATAATTGTATATTCTAGTGCCTAAGATTTATTTTCCTGCATTTATTTGTCTATGAGTAATTTGAGTATATAATGTATATTTTCCTTTCCTTTTGTGGTCTGAATTTGAAAATTGCTGTGAAATTGTTAATAATTCCTATATGTGGTCCCCATCACTGTGTATGCGTCAAAGGACTAGGTGATGGAATGTAATGAGCATGGGAAGGAGCCTTTTGGTTTTGCTTTTTATTTTATTAAAAGTTTTTATTTATTTTACATACTGACCACAGTTTCCCCTCTCTCTTCTCCTCCTGTTCTCTCTTCCCACCTCCCATCTATCCCCCATCCACTCCTCCTCCATCTCCATTCAGAAAAAGGCAGGCCTCCCATGGGAGTCAATAAAGTATGGTACATCAAGTTAAGGCAAGACCAAACTCTTCCCCCTGCATCAAGGCTGGACAAGGCAACCTAGCATGGGGAATAGGTTCCAAAAAGCCCAGCTCAAGTGCCAGGGAAATGTCCTGATCTCACTGCTAGGAGCCCTACAAATACACCAAACTATACAGCTATCACACACATGTAAAGAGAGGGCCTAGATCAGTCCCATGCAGGCTCCCTAGCAGTAAGTTCAGAGTCTGTGAGTTCCTATGAGCCCAGGTCAGCTGTCTCTATGGGTTCCCCTATCATGACCTTGATCCCCCTGGCTCCTCCTCCCTGTCTTCAACAGGATTCCCAGTGCTTCACCCAGTGCTTGGCCATGGATCTCTGCATCTGCTTCCATCAGTTACTGGATGAATGCTCTCTGATGCGAATTAGGGTAGTCACTAATCTGATTACAGGAGAAGGCCAGTTTAGGCACCCTCTCCACTATTGCTAGGAGTCTTAGCTGGGGTCATCCTTGTAGATTCCTGTGAGTTTTCCTGGCACCAGGTTCCTCCCTAGTCCCAAAATGACCCTCACATCAAGATATCTCCTTCTATCCACCCCCAACTTGCTCAACATGATCCCTCATTTTCCCATTCCCCCATTCCCCTCAGCACCCCCTGTTTATGCAGGAGATCTCTTCTACTATACCCAGCAAAACTTTCAATCACCATAGATGGAGAAAACAAGATATTTCATGACAAAACAAGATTTAAACAATACCTATCAACAAATCCAGCCCTACAAAAAATATTAGAAAGAAAATTCCAACCCAAGAAAGTTAGTTGCACCCATGAAAACACAAGAAAGGAAATACACACGCACACACACAAACACACACTACTACTACTACTACTACTACTACTACTACTTTTACTACCACCACCACCACCACCACCAAAACCAAAAAATAACAAGAATTAATAATCACTGGGCATTAATATTTCTTAATATCAAAAGACTCAATTTGCCAATAAAAAGACAGATGAACAGAACAGATATGAAAACAGGATCCATCCTTTTGCTGCATATAAGAAACACACCTCAACATCAAAGACAGACATTACCTCAGAGTAAAGGGTTGGGAAAAGATTTTCAATCAAATGGATCTAAGAAGCAAGCCAGTGTAGCTACCCTAATATCTAACAAAATAGACTTCAAACTAAAATTAATCAAAAGAGATGGAGGAGGATATTTTATATTCATCAAAGGAAAAATCCACCTAGTAAATTCTCAACATCTATGCCCAAATACCAGGGCACCCAACATTTCTAAAAGAAACATTACTAAACCTTAATCACATATCAAACCCCACACATTAACAGTGGGAGACTTCAACACCCTACTCTCACAAATGGACAAATCTGCCAGACAGAAACTTAATACAGAAACAAAGAACAAACAGATATTATGACTCAAATGGACTTAATAGACATCTACAGAACATTTCACTCAGACACCAAAGAATGTACCTTCTTCTTAGCACCTCATGGAACCTTCTCTAAAATTGACCACATACAAAGCAAATCTCAACAGATACAAAAGAATTAGAATAACCCCCTGTATGTTATCAGATCATCATGGGTAAAAGTTAAAGTTCAACAACAACACAAACTACAGAAAGCCTAAAAACTCATGAAAACTGAACAACTCTCAACTGAATTACCACTAGGTCAAGGAAAAAAATAAGAGAGAAATTAAAGATTTCTAGAATTCAATGAAGGGCCTATGGGAGGGCTTGGAGGCAAGAAAGAGCGGAAATGATGAAATTATAATCCCCAAAAATTATGTTAAAAAGTTGAAACAGGCTTTATGGCCATATTCTCCGGAGACCAGAGATTTGTATTAGAGCACACCAAGTACTGCCCATGCCATTCTCTGGGGCTGTAGATCTTAAACCTGGAAAACACGGTCATATTAGGCAGGGTGACAACATTTTAGCCATTTCTTCTATTTAGGTTGAACTGGTGTAACTACAGTAATTTGGTTTCATGATAAGTTCAGTTCTTTATCCAGATTCTTGATTGCCTGGTCTGTGGACCCAAGCAATGGCCAGCCAGGATATTTATGGAACATCTAACATTGATTCCCTCACTACTCATTGCTAATGTCAACTACTGGCAAAGCACGAAAGTTTCCACCCTCCTTCTTGCCCATCCCTTTCTGTGCTGTGACTACACCTATTTTACAGTTGGTCAGTTACACAGGTCTCATTTCATTTGCAAATTCACAATAAAATCTAGAGAAGTTGAAGGATACTCATTCACTGGTCTGTTTTTCCTTCCCACAGACCAGTCAAGGCCCAGCCTGGAAGGAGTTGCAGAACTGTCTTTCCAGCACTGGGCAGAAGAAGCAGGATTAGGTGTTCAAAGCAATTCTCAATTACATAGTGTGAGGCAAGCCTGAGCTACAGGAAACATTGATCTAAACCAGTGGTTCTCATCTTTCCTAATGCTGTAACTCTTTAATATAGTTCCTCATGATGTGGTGACGCCCACACACAAACACCATGAAATTATTTTGACTGCTACTTCATAATTATAATTTTGCTGTTATGAATTGTAATAGAAATATCCGTGGTTTCCTATGATCTTAGACTTGTCCTGTGATAGGGTCATTTGATCCCCCAAAGGGAGCTGTGACCCCCAAGTTGAGAACCACTGCTCTAAACTGATATAAATCAATAAACAGCACTTAAGGAAAAAATGGAATTCTTAAACTTGGAAACACTGGAAAATAGAAACAAAAAGAGACTAGGGCAGTAATGCATTTAAAGAAAATGAAATTTAAACAATGATACCAATAATTGACTTTTCAAAATGACAAAAAAATAATTGGAAGAACACTTAGCTGTATAGACTTTGAAACGGAGTAGGCACTTCCTTGGTATGAGAATGCCATTAATAAGAGACTGTATGACTTTGTCCCATGTAAAAACATTAGCCACTGAGTGCTGTAAGCTGACACATGGAGCAATGGCCTGTGTCTCAAACCTCTCAACTGACTTAACTGTGTCAACAGGATTGCACATACCTGCATAGGAGAGTTTGCTAATTGGAAACTGAATACTTTTAGTCCAAGCTATGCTCCCTATACTGTATACCCACCAATTCTCTCTGTCTTCATTCACATGGAAGGAATTAAAGCATGATGGAAAATTACACAGAAAGTCATTCACAGAGACCCCATCAGGTCCTCCTTTGTAATGGAGACCCCTGCAACTCATTGCCTTAAACTTCAGTCTGTGATCTAGCTATTGTCTAGTCTGTTTCTCCCTGCAGTGTACCCAGTACACTGTTCCTCCTCTTCTAGTCTGAAAGAGGAAGCCATGCTCTGCACACAGATCCTTTTCCAGTTACCTCAAAGTACAGCTCACTATGTGATACAAACTGGTACTTTTAGAAGTCTGTGGTGCTACAGACCTGTAATCCAAGAATTGAGGATGGCTAGTCAGAAGAATAGCAAGGGCAATGACCTGTGGGGCTCCAGACAGTGTTTAAGAACACCTCAGTCAACATCACAGACCTTGACTCAAAACCACTTTGCAAAAAGGCTGGAGATGCAGCTGTTCTGGAATTAATATGCCTTCATGGCAGACTGCTGTTCGAATCTTAAATGGTCTTTTAACAAAAACCCAGAGCCAGATATTAGAGTAAAAGCTGAAAGATCAGAGAAGCAAAACACTAGTTCTTACCTCTGTGAAATTCTCAGCCTAAAGAGAGTGAGGTCCTGTTTTCTCACTCCTTATATACCTTTCTCTGCCCTGCCATATTACTTCCTGGGATTAAAGGCGTGTGTGCTTCCCAAGCAAAGGCATGAGATCTCAAGTGCTGGGATTAAAGGTGTGTGCCACCACACCTGGTTCTGTTTCTCTCTGATACTGGATCAATATCATATAGCACAGTGTAGCCTTGAACTCACAGAGATCCAGATAGATCTCCGCCTCCCGAGTGCTAGGATTGTATGCCACCACTGCCTGACCTCTGTGTCTCATCTAGTGGCTGGCTCTGTCCTCTGAGCCTCAGGCAAGTTTATTAGGGTACACATATATCACCACAGCAGTCCAGGACTTAATATTGGTTGTGACCCTGTAATTGCCCCGTGAGCAGCATGTTAGAAGCCTTTGATGGGGAGGTGAGCCTTTTGGCTGCTTGTAAATCATGGTTGTCTCATTTGTTATGGGAATGTAGCTTAATGGCTGATTAATCCTGGTGAACAAACATTTACATCTTATCATACCAATCTCTAACGGGCATGATTAGCATACTGCTTATCTTTGGGGTATTTGGGATGTAGCCCTCTCTTATCTAAATTCTACATCGTGTGACTTAATGTCTCATAAGAATTGGTAAATCCTTATACCATCAATTCTACTCTTCTATATCACAGTTTAGTAGTGGAGTGCTACTTCACACAGGAAATACTGTTTACAACCTCCACAGAATTAACTCCAGATGGATCCTCAACCTAAACGTTAAATGTTCAAAGTGCAGAACTTCTGGAAGATACTAGAGAGACCAGGACTCTCCAAGTTTGGCAAATTTGGTGATGTTTCTCCACCTGTGACAATATATGCACTACAGACACCAGCATTTCACAGTGATGTCAACAACAGGGATATTTCTAAGCACAGTTCTGCTCCCAGTGCTCTGCGCAGACACAGTCGAGGGAGTGAAGTTGTTCAGAGGCTGCCAGCCTGGCCGAGGGAGTTGCAGGGATCACACAGGACCATGCTGGACTGGGCAGGACCAGACTGCAACACGCCTAACTCTGTCTGGCCACTGGCTCCCACCCACACCCACCGGCTTTGGAGCCTCAGCCGGTCGCTCCGCCTAGTCTGCGGACAGCGGCCCCTCACTCAGCAGGACCCGTCACTCCTCCCCGCATGAGGACAGCAGCCCCTCGCTCACCATGGCCGGCCACTCCTCCCTGTCTGTGGAATGCAATGCCTCGCTCACCATGGTGCAGCTGCTGAGCTGATCCGGATTCTCCCCAGAACCCAAAGCACAGCACAGGCAACAACTTCCGACTTCCTCAGAAGAGCTAAGACATTAGCCTGGATCCCGGAAGAACCCTCCCATCTGACTGGCGGGTCCGCTGGAGGCTCTGATTGGCTAATGAGGTCTGAGTGACAGACCAGGTGAGCAGAAGGGACACAGCATACCGGTTCCCAACCCTGGCTTCCAATCTAAGGACAAACCTATCCCACATTGGCCGGACATTTGTGCTAAATTCAACAGCAAGTCTCCTGTTAATGTAAATCAATGGGTCCAGTTTTAGAGGAAGTATACAAATTCAGAAGGAGGCTAATCAGCCAATGTTCCATAAAAGGAACACAGGGTAACTCAAGAATATTATAAACAAAATCCACAGTGGCATTGGGACTGATAACCACAGCCCCTTGTGTGGAAAGTGGTGAGTTCTCAGGATCTGAAGCAACACTTTCCCAAAGGCCCCAGCCCCAGACCATTACAAACTCTCCCAAGCATATTCCCAGTATTAGAGATGGAGCTCTGTTTTTGCTCTATACATCAGGGCCTTTGAGAAACCTCCCAAAGCCTAGGCAGGTTGACAGACTCAGCGAGGCCTAGTTTCAAGTATCTTCTGGAAGTTCTGCACTTTGCATTTGACATTTAGATGTAAGATCCATTTGGAGTTAATTTGTGGAGGTTGTAAATGGCATCTCATGTACTGGATAGCACTCTACTATAACCTGTGATGTAGAGGAGTAGAATCGGTGCTATAAATGATTTACCAATGCTTAGGAGAGAGTAATTCACACAAAGTAGAATTTAGCTAAGGGAGGGCTGCCTCTAAAACACCCCAAAAAATAAGTAGTATATTAATCAGGGCTGTTAGAGATTAGAATGTTCGGATGTAAATGCTTATTCACCTTTTATGTTTACTGGTATTGACCACATTCCTGTAGTAAAAACAGCTAATAGGATGCTCATTCATGCAGAGGACAAAGAGACTGTCTGTGAAAAAAAATCTCATTATAGTAAGCTGAGGAATCATAGTTCTAAGAGGGATTTCTTAGTTATATTGTATTGGATATTGTAAACATCAATTTTGTGATGTTTTGTTATGTACTTGCTGTTTTTGGTATGGACTATACATGTTAAAATCCAAAAGCATGGTTAGAGTAGTGATGCTGTGTATTTATTATATGAAGACTGTCTTGTGTTTTCTCTAAGGTTTAGTTTAACAAACTGTACCTAGGAAATATTAAATTATTACATTACCTTATACACAGTTTTTATTCAGCTTTCTTTTATTTAATTGTTGTTGCTTAGCACTATCTTAAGACAAACAATTGGTACCTTCCTATGATCAGCTATGCCTGTTTACATGCCCACCACCATGTTTGCTGACTGTTGATATTCCATAATATAAGAAGGTATCTGTTGTTTGAACCTTTGATGATCTTTTAATTAAAAAAAACCCAGAGCCAGATATCAGGGTGAAAGTTGAAAGATCAGGGAAGCAGAGCAAGCCACAGCCAACCTTACCTCACCAACTCCACAAATCCTCTGACTGAAAGCCTCTGAGTCCTTACCTGAAAGGATCTCATCTGGACTGCTAAAGTTCCTGTTCCCTCACACCTTGTATATCTTTCTCTGCCCCAGCCATGTCACTTCCTGGGATTAAAGGCATGTGTTCTTCCCAGTACTAGGATTAAAGGTGTGTGGCACCACAGCCTGGCTCTATTTTCAATGTGACGCTGAACTCACAGAGATCCAAACGGATCTCTGCCTACCCAGTGATAGGATTAAGGGTGTGTGTCACCACTGTCTGGCCTCTGTGTCTAATCTAGTGGCTGGCTCTGTCCTCCAATTGCCAGGCAAGTTTATTAGGGTACACAATATATCACTACAGGTATGTTCTCCTTCTAAGTATACAGCCTTTTCCCCAGGCAACTGTATGCAATTCAGCCCTAATGGCATGTGCCCTTGTGGTTTAGAGGAGGAATTAGAATACACAGCCTGAGAAAGACTTGGGATAGGGTGGATTCTGCATATACACCTATGAAAAAGCCATCTTTTAATGTGGGAATTTACCTTGAGTACCATCAGGCTTACTTCCTATGTTCACTGAGAAATGTAATGTAATGGGGAGTGTAAGGGCAGTGGAAGAGCAGAGAGGTGAGCTCCACATATGCAGCTATGGGAGAGCCATTGTACATACTAGGGAGAGACAAACAAAATTAAAACATCAGAAGGCTTCAAGCGAATCTCTTCAATTTTGGTGGAACATTGTCTTCTCACAACCAATTTTTTATTATTGGCAATGGAGAGAACTAGGGTGCACAGGGTGAGTGCTAGCTACTGATCATTCTTGGAGTTTGATTTTTATTAGAATCTTGTAGTTCTTGTTTAAGGGACCATGATATATTTTTGTAGGTCTGTCTTTGTGTCTTGTTTTGCAAGTGGTGCCATCTATATTGTTGATTTTATTATCGTCTAATTATATTGTTCATTTTCTGGAAAATTATGCACCTTCACCAATTTTTATATTCAGAAATTTTATTATATGATGAGTTCTTTTAGTTTTTGTTGGCTTGGGAAGTTTCTGTGGAGAGACAGTTTTAATTTTCTCTTCTTGATGTTAGATACTTGTCTCTTTCCATTTCCTGGCATATCTGTTTTGCTACCTTCTTGTTTGGGTTTTTGTTGCTTAAGTGATTGATATGGTTAATACATTAACTTTGCATCTTTAAAACCTATTCATATATTATAGTCTCTTTTTCCCAATTAGCCTCAGCTGTCAACATGACATAGCTTAGAGTCATTTGAAAGAACATCAGTTGAGGGCATGTCTAGATCAGAATATCTGATTTCTGTGTCTGAGAGAGATTGGGTTGATTGATGGTTGATGTGGGAAGGCTTTTCCACTGAGTTGTCAATATCTCTAAGCAAGTGGACCTAGGTGGGACAAGAGACTAGCTGAGCATGAGACAGTGACAAAGCAAGAGAGAAGCCAGGAAGCAATGTTTCCCCATGGTTTGCTTTCAGTTATTAGCTTCAGTTTCTATCCTAAGCTCCTCAACGATGGACTGTGAACTAGGGGCATAAACAAAATAAACCTGTTCATTATCTGAGTTGCTTTTGGTGAGAGAATTTAATCATAGCAACAGACAAGAAATTTAGAACAAAAAGTGGTACCTCAAAAGTGATTTTGTTGCTACAAAGAACCTGGGAATGTTCATTTTTGGAGAAATGTTGAAGATATCAAAACTTTAGGTGCCAAAAGCCATGAAAAGCTGGACACAAAGCTTAATTGGCTGTTTTTGTAGGACCTAGAAGATGGAAATGTTGAGAGTAATGGAAGGCAGTGGAGGTCAAGGTCATAGGATTTTAGTGGGAAATAGTCTCTTCAGGGAACCTTGGAGTTGGCCTGGTCTACCTCCCTTGAGAGACATGTGTCATAGATTTTTCAGGTTAGAGTCCATGGCTCCTGGGGAACAATGTGTCTTCCAGTTTCTGAGAGATTGATGCACTCCCTCAGGCAGTGAAGTATTCAGACTATTTTGTGTTTCTCTAAATGTTCCCTTAGAAATCAAGGAAACATGGAGGCTTAACAGGACAATTGGTCTTAATTTCTTCATGCTGGGGTTGTATGCCATATACTCCTCTGAAGAGTTAAAAATTAGTGTCAGATCTGAAGAGCTGGGTTTACTGCTTCTTGTAGAGTTAGAAAGGAAAGTGGTTGAGCCAATGGGAGCTATATAGCAGAGGCTTCAGAGACGGAGGGAATTTTTTTCACATCCATTTCGCCATTCACACATTTGTGGGGGTTGATTTAAAAACAAAACTCAACAAGTCTGAAGTAATGGTAACCAAATTTAGCTGCTTGTCAGGATTGCAAGAAGAGCTTACTCCAGCTTACTCAACTCAGAGTTACTGGGTTACTCTGAATCATAGCAGTTAGGAGATGGAACCTAGAAAGTGGAATTTTAAATCAAATTGGTTTGATGTAGGTATTTGTAATCTGTAGCTCTAGAGTTTCACGTAAGAGGGAACTCTCAACTTGGCATCATATGGAATCTTCACACTAAAGAGATTATTTGCTAGTACATGTATTCTGTATTTTTTAAAGTTTAATGACTTTCCTGTCACCTGCCTATACTAATGGATAGTATTATAATTTGTATGCATCTTAAATTGCCAACTTTGTCCAGTGGAAAAGGCATCTAGCTAATGTATAGCACTAGAGAAGTTTCAAACTGATATTAACAACTGCATAGACCAGTGGATATAGTGGATTTGAGTAATTGTAGCCACTGTTGCTTTAGATAAAATGGTTTTAAGCACTAAAATCTTCCCACTCATGAAGTTGACCTAAGATGGTTCAGTAACGAACTTGAGTTAGTTCAAGGCTGCTTCCCACTTTCTCTTCTATCAGGTTCAATGTAACTGGCTTTATGTTGAGATCTTTGATCCAGTTGGACTTGAGTTTTATGCAGGGCACTAGATATGCATCTATTTGCATTCTTCTATATGTCAACATCCAGTTATGCCAGCACCATTTGTTGAAGACACGTTCTTTTTCCCAATGTATAATTTTGGCTTCGTTGTTAAAAAACAATCAGGTGTTTATATGTATGTGGGTTTATGTCAGGGTCTTCGATTCAATTCCATTGACCCACATATTTATGCCAATACCAAGCTGTTTTTATTACTATAGCTCTATAGTAGAGCTTGAAGTCAGGGACGGTGCTACCTCTGGAAGTTCCTTTATTGTACAGGATTGTTTCAGATATCCTAGCTATTTTGTTTTTCCATATGAAGTTGAGTATTGTTTCTTTGAAGTCTGTGAAGAATGTGTTGGCATTTTGATGGGGATTGCATTGAATCTGTAGATTGCTTTCGGTAAGATTGAAATTTTTACTGTGTGAAAACTACCAATCCATGAACATGGCAGATCTTTCCATTTTCTGACATTTTCTTCAATTTCTTTCTTTAGAGACTTAAAGTTTTTGTCATATAGGCCTTTCACTTGTTTGGTTAGACTTACTCCAAGACATTTTACATTATTTGTGGCTATTACAATAGGGTGTTGCTTCTCTGATTTTTTTTCTCAGTTCTTTCATCATTTGTATATAGGAGAGATACTGATTTATAAAATAAAGCCAGGTGTAGAGGTGCACACCTTCAATCCTGTCACTTGGCAGGCAGAGGCTGATGCAATTCTGTGAGCCGGAGGTAGGTCTGGTCTAGGTAATGATTTCCAGGGCTGTGTACAAAGACATTACCCACTCTTACCCCTATCTCAATTAAATAAATGAATAGAAAAATAAAGCCTGGCGGTAGTGGTGGTGGTGCATGCCTTTGATTCCAGCACTCAGGAGGCAGAGCCTACCTTACAGAGTGAGTTGCAGGATGGCCAAGGCTACACAGAGAAATCCTGTCTCCAAAAACAAAAACAAACAAACAAAAAACAAAAAAAGGAGGAGGAAAAAGAGGAAGAGGAGGAGGAGGAGGAAGAAGAATAGGAATTAATTGTGATTAACTTGAAATAAAACAAAGAAACAAGGGAAGACAGTGCTGGAGGGGTCTGACTTACAGGGGAGGGGTTGGATGGGATAAAAATGAAAGCCTCATCCTCTTATGACTTTGCCCGCTCTGCCTTCACAAGCTCCTCCTGAATCCTCCTGCCCAGACAGCCCTCTTCCTTTGGTCTTCCAAAGATTCAGCCAGCCATCAGACACAGTGGTGGGAGCTACCTAATCCCTATCATGCAGTATGGATTCAGCTGTCATTGACAAAGGTCAGCCCATTAGAACCAAGGGTCCTGGTGGAGGATTAAGCCAAGACATAAGGCATATTGGAGTTATTGCCTCCTTGAATGAATTGACTCTTTCTTGCTGTATATTTTATTGCTGCAGAAGCCATAGCTTTTCCCACCTGTCACAAATTTGGAAATTATTTCCCACAGTTTAGTAGTGTTCTGATCATTTATTGGGTACAATTTCCCCTATGCATTTAGGGTATTTAGATAACATCCCCCAGTTATGTGTGAAATCAGTCACACAGTCAAAACCTGTATCCTACAATCAGGTCCGTTGTCCCTTTCTCTATTGTAAATATAGAGATCTGCCTTCCTGTAATTATCTTTATTGACAGGCATTTGGTCAGTGTTAGTGTCCAGGCAAAAGTATCTCATTTGAGACACTTTCAGACACAGCAAGGACATAGATTTACTACATGTCTGAAGTTATTAATTCATAGCCACTTAGATAGATAGAAAATAGGCCTGCAAATATGAGAAGTGATGAACTAAACTAACCTCACACTAAAAGATTCTTAACTCCTTGTACTTACTTTCACCTCTGTTTAATAACACAAGATTTTCGTTTAGGGATTTATTGCTTGTGTTTACCCTAAGAAAATAATGAGAAAGGTAATCAGCCATTTGCTCATTCCCAGAAGAAAGTAAACTTTTCCACAGGCTTGCTGAAGACCTGTGCCACCAGAGGCCAGAGTAGCTGGAAGATCCCAGGTTCTTTTTCTTGTACAAATTAATCGTAAGTCCTCTCTTTGCTCTACAGCCTTAAGCAATAGGTGGAATCCTCAGATCCAAAAAGTTCCTTTTAAGCAACTGACTATAGCAAAAGTGCAACAGCAGACCGAAAGCTGCACGTATTCCTCTATTGCTTATGAAGGTTGCCTAGTAACCAAGGACTCACCCCACCCACTGGAAACGTGGCATTCGAGCCACTTGGATTGGCACAGGGAGAAAAAGGCAGTTTTTACCTTATTTGTGACTTTTACTGATAATGGGCATTTAGCTTTTGACCTAGACACACTTAGGAATGTAGTTTAAGCACACAAATTCCCCTCTTAGATCCCATTGCTAACTGAATCTCTAGTTGACCTCATCAGGGAGCCTCCACTAATCACTCTCATTTTGTGCTGTAAATGAAAGCTGACAGTTATTGCTCTGTGCGTAAATCTTATCTGCCTTAGTGACCCTGAGAAACTCAAGCCTCACATTGCATTGCGAAAAGAATTACTGTTGTAAATGTATATAAGCTGGTACCCTTGCTGTAGAGAGGACTTGTTGTAGAACAATAAAGAGACATGGATAGAAAGAATGTGATATGAGGGGATTCATTTACTTTGCCCTCAGATAGTCAGATTTTTCCTTCACTTATTGTAGCATCGCCTTTGGAACCTGAGAGGAGGTCTTTAAGGCTGGCCCTTAAAAGCCTTTGTTAACACAGTGAGCTAGAAAATTGGGCACCTGCTGATGATTCTCACCTGAGGCCTGGCCCCTTGTTGAAAAGCAGAGAGGTAAAGGACACAGAGGAGCTGCAATGTCCACAGTGGTGATAGCACATCCTGTTGCCCTTGCAGACTGTTTGTTCCTGGCTTCAGGAGTGCCAGATCAGTCAACCTGATGTCCATGTGCAGGAGAGCAGCAAGGGAAAGAGAGATCCTGAACTGTCTCTGAGAGCCCAGAAGACTTGGGCAAGGGAGCTTAGAGCCTGTGAGACAGTGTACAAGTGTTATGGGGAGGGTTCTGGTTTCCTCTACTCAATACCAGCAGAGATGTGGGTTCTTGTGCTCTTTAGTCCCATCCCACTATAATAGTGTCATTAGCCTATCATAAAGAATGAGGTCACTACATGTGCACATGCGTGTTACCACATACATACCATGTTTGCATGCCTGATAGCCTGCCTGCCCACCTATCTGTAAAAAATGCAAGTGCCTGGTGCCTTTGGAAGTCAGAAGGAGGGGGTGGGTCTGCTGAAATTAGAGTTGTGGATGGCTATCAGCTGCTTGTTGGATGTCATACGGGTGATGGGACATGAACCCACAAAAGACAGGGCCATGACAGACCGGTGGGAGGAGAAACAGGCTATTACATTTTAGTGATTCAAGTTACATCTGAGGAGCCTCTTAGTGACATGAAACGAAAGCAAATCCTTTCAAATGTTCATGTTCTCTGAGGGGAATCAAATGGTTGGAAAAAAAGGAACAGGTTTTTTTTTTAGGAGTTCCTAAATCCTCTCAAGGACACCCAGATCAAATTAACCCTTAAATGGGGTGTGGAGAACAGCAAGAGTTCACTGGGCACCTGTCTCCTGATGAATTGCTTCAAGTTTTTTTTCAATTTATGATTATTTTGGCTATAAGATTCTCGTCTTTTATGATGATTTAAGATTCCAGCTTTTATTTAATAGACACCATGTAGTGGGTAGCTGTTCTAGCTATGGCCTTGAAGCACCACCCCTAGTGAGGCAGCAGGTAACTGCTACACCTGCCTATGACCCATTACTCTGATAATGGCTGGAGAATCTATAGCTAGTCCTATTGAGACCTAACTACATGAGATTTCTTACAGAACCCCATAGAGATACCGTTACCCCCTAAATAGCAGGAAACAATTCTAAAAAAAATGATGCCCCCTCTCCCAAAGGTTTCAAATTTTCTCAGGGTTATGGATAAATGGTTATAGGATTGGGGGTGGAAAACAAAAAGTTAGTATCAATATTCTCCTTAAAAAAAGAAAAAAGGGAATGAATAGGTATAGCATATTAAGATAGATTATTATGTCTACTAGTAAATTAATCTAGCAAATTTTCAGCCTTGGATAATTTGCACTGATATGGATGCTTATATATTGATACAAATGTAAACTATTTTTAAATTCCTATTTAAAATAAATTGTATATTGATACAAATACAAAACTATATTTGTCGTATGTGTCATATTATACACATATTTCTACTGTTCAAAATATTTTGCATATTGATACAAATGTAAAATTATACTTGTCATACTGTACATATGTTCTACCTCTGTTTAAGATATTTTGTATATTGATACATATCAAGGATTATTGTCATTGCATATTTCACTATACATTTCTACCTCTGTTTAAGATATTTTAAGTATTGTCACAATTTTGAGGTCATTGTCCTTTTACTGTACATCTATTCATAGACTGTTTACCCTGTTTATATGAAGCCTTAGTCCTTAGGTTATTTAGGTAGATAAGACTTACAGAATTTGTCACCTATGTTTGTCATATTTATAGTTATGTTAGTTAGATTGTCCAGATTTACAGATACATAGGCCAGATGGATAGGTAATCTTCAAACACTTCATAGACCTAGAGTCTATGGTGTTTAAATGTTTTGATAACTTAGAATTCTGTTGACATGAGACACAATCACTCCTGGCAGCACCAATCTAATCCCTAGAGGATGCTGGGCTTCTAAGGCACTCCACTGGGAAGTTTATCTTTTTCTTGGCACAAAATGGCCTGCTGGGCAAAGAACTGCCCTTGCCTTGACTGCTGACAATATGAACACTGTCCTTTCTGGATGAGCAGGACACAAGGAAAAGTAACTACTGAACCCTGCCAAGACAGGGTAACATGGTCTTTCAAAATTCCTGCTTCTGAAAATGATCTGTCAGATATTCTAGGCCTGTAGCCAAATAGGATGCCCCACCAGTGCTAAGAAACTTCAGGTGGCTCTCCAGGCTGCCAGCTGTCTCTGCCTATTCTCACAAGATTTCCAAACGTTGCTTGCATGCTTTTCCCATTTTCTCAATTATTATATTCCTTCTCAGGACTTTGATGGGGTTGAAGACTAATAGTTGCAGTTATAATGTTGTATCTTAGATAAAACATATTAAATACTAGATTTAGATTCTTCAGGATAGGACAGCTTTTGGAATAATCTCTGTAACATGCTATTTACCTGTGTTCTGGACATCTCTGAACTTTAGTATGTGTCTCTTGTTTAATGTTGTTCTTGTTGGTTGTAGTTTCATTTTCTTTGGGTCATTATCCTTTATTTCTCCTGGATAATCATTCCTATTGTATATAGTTTTATGTTAGAGTAGAATTTTCTTATACAGACAAAAGGGGGAGATATAGTGGGTAGCTGTTCTAGCTATGGCCTTGAAACACCACCCCTAGTGAGGCAGCAGGTAACTGCTACACCTGTCTATTACCTTGTAGTACCTGCCTCTGGTGTATGGCCACCAGGAACCCTTAAGACCTGGGATGCATGTACACAGATCTCTCTCTTTGCGTCCTTGTGGTTTTAGATACTGAGACCTTGGACGAGGCAGATCAGTGTGCGACTTGGCTGTGCTTTCCCAGACCCTATGATAAATCTCCTGTGGTTGTGAGTTAACCCTTAATAAATTTCTTTGTTGATTAAATAGACTCTATGGATTTCTTGCATTAGACACCTGGTCCCTCTAGTCTCATTGGCTGTACAACTTTGATCACAAAGGCATGTTGGATTTCATCAAAGAATTTCTCTGCATTTTATATTTTAATTTCCATTGTTATTACTAGTGGATTCCTGATTGATTTGTATTTTTCCTAATTCTCGAACATTATACCAAAGGCATTTAATTTGTTTATATTTTTCATAATTTTTTAAAGATTTATTTATTTATTATATATACAATGTAATGTCTACATGTATCCTTGCAGGCCAGAAGAGGGCACCAGATCTCAATTGTATGCTGAAGTCAATTATTTGAGCTCTTAGATTTTTTTTTTAAGATGGGCAATTAGAGCTATAAATTTACTCATAAGACTGATTTTACTATGTGCCAGGAATTGTGTAGTGTTGCGTTTTCATTTCGTTGAGAGAATCTCTCTCTCTCTCTTTCAATCTAGGTTTCTGTTTTGTCCTATTCCTCATGCAGCGATGAACGAGTTGTTGGATCTCCAGTCCCATGGGCCCTGATGTCCACATCTGTCCTCTGAGTGCGTCTGGTAGGAGCATGATACACAGTCTTACAGGCAAGAAAAGTTTAAGATCATATCCCTTCCTAACCCCTTGTCCTTGTGCCAGAAACTATAGAAAAGAAACAGTAAAAAATGAGGACTACTTAGATATGCATATTTCTTGCCTTCCAGTTAAACATTAACTTCTTGGAGATGGGGAAGCCTTCATTGCTGATTTGAGTTCAGTCATTTTCAGGTTTCTCAGGAAAAACTCTTACTTGGTTTACTTCACATTTTAACTTTTATTTTTGAGACAAGGCCTGTCTCTTTATTTGTACTCTAGACAAGTTATCTCACTGCATGGCCCATGAATTCTTTCTGAGCAATGCAATGAAAGTAGTGAGCTACTCCAAATTATTTTAAATATACTAATGCGGCTGCTGTTATTATATAGCACAAACAGGGAGACATGCATAAAAATCCTGCCTTGTCAAAGAGCAAAGGGGACTTCTTTGGCAGGGAGGCTTTTTATAGATTGGTGCTGAGTCTCTTGTGTGTGTAAATTTGGACTTATTGTGCATTTTTAAACTATAGAAGGTTGTGAGTCACTATGTGGTTGCTGGGAATTGAATTCAAGACCTCTGGTAAAGGAGCCAGTGTTCTTAACCACTGAGCCATCTCTCCAGCCCTTTATTGTGCATTTTTAAACTGTTATTACTATTGTGGTGGTGCTGCAGTGGCTTATTCCAGAGATCTGAACCCCAGTCCCTGGGTGTGTGCAATGACTGATGTTGGGTCTGTAAGTAAATTGGTTGCAACAGCTCTGGGTTTGGTCCCAGATTTTGGCACCAAAATGTGAGTTTTGCAACTCTGGGGAAAGGTGTCTTAACGACCTGGGGAGTCAGGCAACCCCTTGAGCTGCTTAGGACAGCTCTGATGGCTGAACTGCAAGGAGACAGTTCAGCCCTGGAGGGCAAGGTATCCTGGACACCTCGAGCTGCTGAGAACAACAGCTCTGTCCTGAAGGTGTCCCAGACACCTGGAGCTGTTTAGCACAGCTCTGACGACTTGGAACTACAAAGAAGCAGCCCAACCCTAGAAGGGAAATTTTTCTGACTTCTTGGGAAAGTCAGGCCTGAAACTGCTTCAGCAGGGAAGGGTATTCTGACTGTTTGGGAAAGTCAGGGTATACCTGGTATGATGGGGGATGATCTCCCCATAGGATGTAGCAAGGGACTGGGGTTCAGATCTCAGTTGCTGACAGTTACTGTCCAACCTGGACCAGCAGAACACAAAAAAGGTCAATGCCAAACTTTGCCAAGACAGGAAAGTCTGTCAGATATGCTAGGCCTATAGGCCAAAGATAAATGTCCCAACATTGCAGAACTTTGGATGACTGTCTAGGCAGCCTGATGTTTCTGTCATTAGGTAACATTTCACCCTTCTGGGATCTTTGATGGAGTTGAAGACTAGATAGTTACAATTATAGTTTTCTTTAGTTATGATAAAAGATAAATTAGGTACAAAACTTTAGACTCACAA
The DNA here is from genome assembly GCF_949786415.1 of Peromyscus eremicus. NCBI lineage: Eukaryota > Metazoa > Chordata > Mammalia > Rodentia > Cricetidae > Peromyscus > Peromyscus eremicus. The sequence continues at coordinate 28,468,074 of NC_081429.1, read as the reverse complement.
AGATAAGATAGATAATAGGGTATTTTCTTTAATTTTGCCAAATACAACTAGACTGGATGTTGCAACTGTAATTCTTACTTGATAACTGTTTTGTTGTTTATAATCTTACTATGTTAAAGTTAAAACCTTCCTTTTTAATTAGACAAAGGGGAAAATGCTGTGGAATAATCATTTTGTACACTGAAAAGATTTGTCACTTGAATTGGTTTAATAAAAATGCTGGTTGGTCAGTAGCCAGGCAGGAAGCATAGGTGGGGTGACCAAACTAAAGATGAAGGGAAGGAGAAGAGCAGAGTCAGGGGGTTGCTGGCAAACACAGAGAAGCCAGATGAGAATGTCGTATTGAGAAAAGGTGCCAAGTCACATGGCTAAACATAGGTAAGAATTATGGGTTAGTGTAAATGTAAGAGTTAGCTAATAATAAGCCTGAGCTATTGGCTGAGCATTTATAATTCCTAGTTAGCCTCTGAGTCGGTTATTTGGGATTGGGTGGGCAGGACAAAAACTCCACCTACAGATGACCCCCACATTGGATATGTGCTCTACTGTTCTGAGTCCTGTCTTTCTAATGCTCCTTTCTCTGACACACCCAAAAAAAGTTTTATCCAGGCATGGTATCCCAGAGCCTTCCTAAATCTAGACACAGGAAATAAATAAGTAAATATTTCTCTGTAACACAAAACTAGGGTAGGTAAGCCAAGAGAAGCCAGAGGTATTGGCTTTCCTGGAGTGGATAGGCATAATAGATAGATAAATAAATAAGTAAAGATAAATAATACAATTAAAGTAAAATAAATAAATAAATACACACATGAATATTATTAACTTGTAATAAAACAAGCAAACAAGGGTCAAAAGTGCTAGGAATCTGATTTATTAGGGAAGAGGTTAAACCCTGGACTAGAATACCCCAAGCTCTGGGATCCAGGCAGCTCCATGCCATTCAGGTCTCTTGTTTATTTTATTTATTAAAAAGGAAAAAAAAAGAAAGACGGAAAGAAAGACAGATGAAATAAACAGAAAGAAGGAAAGAAAGGAAGGAAGGAAGGAAGGAAGGAAGGAAGGAAGGAAGGAAGGAAAGAAGGAAGACTCACTTTGCAATCAGCATCCAGGCTTCTTCTCATGCCACCCCAAGTCCCAATCACCACCAGAACTTGCTTTGCTCTGTGTATTGTAGCAGCACTCCAGTTCTACTGCACTGTTCACTGCTGAAGATAGAGCCCTGGTCCAGGTCGTCTTCCCAAACCAGCACCTGAAGCTTCATCTCATCCCCAGCCCAGTTCCCCTTTGCATTTATTCATTTTATCTCCTTTTTAATGCCATGTTAATTATTTTAATTTTCATTGTGAAGGGAGGCCAGAGGCTTTGGACTCTCTCGGGTGGGAGGACATAATAGATGAATAAATAAATGAGTAAAGATGATACATAGATGATAGATAGATAGATAGATAGATAGATAGATAGATAGATAATAGATAGATAGATAGATAGATAGATAATAGATAGATAGAAAAGTAAATTTAGTCAGATGGTGATGATGTACACTTTTAATCCCAGCACTCAGGAGGCAGAGGCAAGTGGATCTCTGTGAGTTACAGGCCAGCCTGTTCTACAGAGTGAGTTCCAGGACAGCCAGCACAATGAAACCCTATCTCAAAAAAAAAAAAAAAAAAAAAAAGTAAAGTAAAACTAAATAAAGAGACATAAACACACACACACACACACACACACACACACAAGTATAATTATCTTGGAATGATATGAACATGCACCACCTCACCCAGCTTCCTTTTTTTCTTTAACCCCAGGAAGGTTTGTTTGTTTTTAATATCTTGTTCTGTTACTTTTATTGTACATTGACCTCATCAAGATGGAAGCAAGCACGTGATGGCAGCTATCTTGTCTGTTGACCTCTCCAAGATGGAGGCAAACATGTGACTCCACCGTCATTTTGGTTGATGTAACCTGGTAACAGGCACCAGAAGATAAACCCTGTTTAGAAATACCAAAAAAAAAAAAAAGAAAGAAAAGAAAAAAGAAAGAAAGAAAGAAAGAAAAAAAAGAAAAGAAAAAGAAAGAAACAGAAAAAGGAAGACAGACAGACAGACTTTACAATCAGTACCCGGGCTTCTTCTCATCCTACCCCCACTCCCAACAACGACCAAAACTGGCTTTCTTCTGTCTTCTGTGGCAACACACCAGATTATGCACTGCTGTGAGTAGATGCCAGTGCTTGGGGCACTGTTGTGGGAATTCATTCAGTTTAACCAATGACCTTTGGGCTATCTGACCCAATGGGAATGGCCCTTTCTGGGTAGTGACCAGTTAAAAGTGAGGAGAGAGTGTGATTGTGCTCTCTCTTAGGTGGTCAGAGAAGACCGGATGGGCAGAACGGAGGACAATGATGGCTATTTATTTTGTTCTGTATCCATGAGTGTATTATCCCCATTTACTATCTTAATTAAATTCTTGATGTCCTTCAACAGACTCTCGTGGGTTCGCATTACAAGTGATCTGAGCCCAATGGTGCCCAGCTAGTCCCCATTAAGGCTCCCCGCCCCCGCCCCCCACCCTGGACCGCCCCCAGCCTCCATGGCTGCTGAGCGTTTCCTACACCCCACTGGTCCTGCAAGCCCCAAGCATTCCCAGCTCAGTTGCCTGGGCATGCATGCCCCACAACCCCATCAGTCCTGCTAGGCATGTACACGCGCAGAAGCAGGTTCCCATTTCATCGCCCATTTACGCTGTGTGCCACTATGCCCCAGCCCACACCCAGACTCCATCTTTTGAAATACCCGCTCTAAGCCCACTCCTGACCTGCAACTTACCGCGATCTGCCGCCAGAGCTCCCAGCTCCCAGCAGATCCCACCCTGGCCCAAGCAGCTCCACTCTGTGCATGCCCGTCTGACACCAGCCCTGCTTGTGCCAGCGCTTCACCAGTGATGAAGCACAATTCCACTCTGCTCTCAGCTGCCTGTAGGTGTCCTGGCCCAGGCTGCTCCAAGCTCCTGACCTCAGCTCACGCCAGCCGCTCGCACCACATGGTCCAGCGGTCCGCTCCAGCCAGCCATTTTTGCTCAGAAAACAGATTCTGCTCTGCTTCAGCATGCGGGAAGAAGCTGAGACTTCTCAGCTGCTTTCTCTAACCAAATCTGTTCAGTGTCATTCCTTTAAGTTTTGCTTAGAACTCACAGGTCCGTCAAATTCAGGAGCTCCAAGCTAGAGCAGAGCTACAGCATCCCAGGACCTGATTTGGTGGCACACCTGCGACACCTGCTGGCCATACATCGTTATTACATCCTAAAAAATATGGCATAAAATAAACTATCCGAATCTGCCTGGTCAATTAAGAGCTTTACACCTAGGACAATCTTCCAAGGATTTTATTTGAGATAAATTACTTGATAATTTTGAACTTTAAACTGATAAACAAACAAATAAATAAATCTTTCTTTACAAATTTGGAAACTTTTTTTAAACCAATGGCAGGTAACATCAATGCAGATTAGACATTTGCATATGTCTGTTATGGATGGTATACTAGGAGAGATAAATAACACATTTTTAGCTATAATTGCTATTAGTCTGGCAATTCATATCATATCCTTAAAACATGTTTGATAAAAGTGCCAAAAATGAGAAACTGAAATGATGCAGACTTTGCAAAGTGGTAATGAGAAATTAGTCAAAAAAAAAATACATGCCATGGAGAATCATTATGAGAAATTGGTGGATAGAACACTGGTTTTGGGAGGGAATATGCATGCCCTATAGATAATCACTATGGATGAAAAAGTAGCCTTGGTGGATAAGATAAAATCTTTGGAATTATGTACGAATCATGAGAACAAGAAACTGACTGATTTAATGAAGGCTTTGGAAGCACTCACTGTTCAGGAGGTTCAGACCCTACAGAAGTCAGTTACAAAGAGATCCCAAGCCTTAGAAGAACTTGTTAAAAACTGATAAAAAAAAAGGCACAGGTAAAAGAAGTTAGAGGGGAATTAACCTCACCAGTACCTGACAGAGTTAGAGATGAGCTGCCTATGGTGGTCAGCAAACCTGCTATGATTTATCCTGTTACTGTTTGTGAAAGGCCAGCAAATAACAATTATCCTGAAGGACGTGCACATTGCAAATGGGGACCTATACATATGAGAGATTTAAAAGATATTAAAGAAGCAATAGTTTCCTATGGAATGCATTCAGCATACGTGAGGCAGATATTAAATACACGGTCCTCTGGGAATAGAATTGCTCCAAATGACTGGACTCAATTAGTCTTTGCAGTATTAGAATATTGTTCTCAGTTACAATGGAAAAGCTGGTTGAGAGAAGGTAAGGGCTTTGAGCAGTAAGGTTGGGTTAGAGTTTTTGAGATTTCTCAAGATCAAATTCTTGGAGAGGGCTGTTATGCTGATGTAAATAACTAGGCTACTTTCAATGAATACATCTTGTCCCTATGCTGTACAACAGCCTTAAATGCTTGTGACAAGATTCAAGAATCAGGAAAAAGAATTGATTCATATACTAAAGTTATACAGGGTTCAAAAGAAACCTTCACTGACTTTTTGCATAGATTGGCTAAAGCTGTAAATAGAATAATATCAGATCAAGAAGTTAGATGAGTACTAGTTCAATTTTTGGCTTTTGAAAATACTAAATTAGAATGCAAAAAGATAATTGCACCTTTAAAGGTCAGATCAGCACCCATCAAAGAATAGACCCAACACAGTCAATATTGAGTCTCATAACTATAGTGATGAGGCTTGGATAGGAGAGGTGATTTTCAAAGGCCTGAACAGACATCAAAGGCTCAAATGTTTTAATTGTGATAAACCAGGCCATCTAAGAAGAAATTGTACACAGGGTATTCCTAGAAACAATGTTTCTCCTAGGAATGACCCAAAGAGAAGGCCTCAACCTTCGGGATTATGCAGAAGATGTGGCAAAGGATGACATTGGATCAATGAATGAAAATCAACAAGAGATAAACAAGGCAACCCTTTACCATTGGGAAATGCCTTGGGGGTGGCTCTCACAGGCCCCCAAGTTGAATGTGGTCTGGTCATTCACAGTCACTGTAGAGGAAACTCCACTCCATAACAATTCAAGGATCCAGTGCCTATTGGAAAAAACCATACTGCTTCGGACGATAGAATAGCTTTAGAAGATGAATAAAAAATTATAGGAGGAACCATAAAATGATTATTTTGGCAGACTCCTATAAATGACCAAAGACCAAAGCTATGGGCATTAATAAATAATATTGTAATTGAGGGCTTATTGGACACAGGGATGGAATGTGACTATAGTTACACTAGAATCATAGCATCAAAATTGGTCTCTTCAGGAGGTAGATGTTCAGTTTCTAGGGATTGGATCCTATCTCAGGTAAAACAAAGCTTAAGATGGGTTTAATGTATAGGACCAGAAGGACAGAGAGGAAATTTGAGGCCATATGTTTAAAGACATGCCATTAATATAGTAACATAGATATATGAAGTCATAATGTTGCTGAACATTTTTATTCCATAAATTATCCACTACTATAAGTAATATCTGAGTGATCATCAAATGTTTTACCTCTTTTTTTATTTCACTTTTTGAGGGTGGGGTAATATGTGCCATGGTACACATGGACAGACAACTTGCAGGAGTTGTTTCTTTCCTACTACCATGTAGGCTCTGGGCACTAAACTCAGATCATCAGGATTAGCAGAAGGTGTCCTTGCCCACTAGGCTTCTCCCCATTTACTGCACTTCCAGGTCTCTAGGGCAAGACTAATATTATTCACTGCTCAAATATAGATACCTGCTAAGTGCCAAGCACTGTTTAAGAGTTCCATGCCTTACACTTGGTCCACACAATAACCTTCTGATACAGTTTCAACTGTATGGTTGAGTTAAATGAGCCATGTGTTATCAAAACAATGTCCTATTCTTTGTAGTTCTCAAGTGTGATTCTAACCATCATTTCTAGATTTTCCCAAGTAACGCAAACAATAATAGGTCCAGCCTATATTGTTTGCTCCCAGGGTCTGTGGAAGAATCTAACAACCAGCTGAGGATTCTAATCTGAGGGATATTCAATGAATCTAAGCACGCTGAGCTTGTTAGTCCATTCACTTAATTCTTCTAACTCAGTTCTATCTATACAGTTTCTTTTCTGCTCTCTTACTTAGCTCCTCTCAGTTCCTCCTGCTCTCAGTCCCTTCTGCTGTTCTCTCATCATTCTACCTAGTTCTTTCCATCTTTGTCCTCATCTTTGTTCTTCTTTCCATCTTTGTCCTCATCTTTGTTCTTCTCCATCAATTCTTTTTTTGCTGTTCTCTCATATCTATCTAGGTCTTTTCCTTCTTCTTTTTTTCTTTGTACCCCCAAACACACACACACACACACACACACACACACACACACACACACACACACACATTCATTAACAACTTGTTAGTAAAAACTACAAAGTAAACTCTTAGGGACAAGTATTCTGATAAGAGTCACACTTGGCAAAGACTTGGTCAGCTTAATTGGTGATTGACAACAGCTGTAGGTTGTAAAAAGTTCCAGCTATCTCTTAAAGGGATAGCTACAAAGGTTACAAGGAAAGAAATTAAACCAATGAGAGATTTAAGGAAAAGGGAAAGAAAATGTGTACTATTTTGTGATTAATAATATCCATATATGGTTAGTCAGTTAACAGCCTTTTTCTGTTAGTCACCTGAATCTCAGGACCTATATATAATTAGTCTACTGATCCTAAAATCTTGCATTAAAAACTGGTGTAGAAATAAATACAAAGTGTTAATTGTTTTTTGAATCAGAGTGGGGAGGTGCTGGTGGAGGATGCTTAAGGGAACATAGGTGCTATTGGTCTCTTGAAGGACTAAGATATACCAAGGCCAGACACCTGCACTATCACTTCTGGTTCACTATAATTCTTCTGAAGAGTTTTGATCTAACAAGGCCAGGCATCTGCAATTCCACTCTGTGAAAGTTCTACGAAGACACTTTGTCTGGCCAGTATTTACCTTGTCAGTGGCTAAGGATGGAGAGTAAGACCTCTAAGTGTCTACAGTCCACACAGAACAATAGATCTAATATGAAGCATATTTTAGTATGCTTCTATTCATAGAAATTGTACAGTTAAATAAGAAACCATCTTCTAGACTATCCACGATTATGTGTGCCCATAAGATTGAGATGCAATCGTGAGATTACATGTACACATAACATGGAAATACACGGTAAATGGGGAAAATCCTAGCTGTTATTGCACAAGAAGTTTACAACAAGAAACAGCCAGTTCATTCAAAAGGCAGTGATTCCATAATGCCTTGTATGATGGTTTCCTCTAACAGAACCCTTGGTTCTAATAGGTTGACCTTCTGAACTGTAGTTGTCACTGCTGTATACTCCAGCAGCTCTCAATACCCAAGATACCAAGAACTTCATCTTCTCAAACTCAAATACCAAATTTCCTATAGTATAAAATGTCAAATGCCAGTGAGTATCTGATGTTGACTGAAAGAAATGAATTAAAATTGAAGAAAAAAATCGACTTCTATATTGCAACTACGGGAATATTCAGCGAGGGTGAGGCAGAGGACTTTTTTTAATAGTAGTGCTAGGAACTGAACTTACAGCCTCACACAGCCAGACAATGGTTTTACACTCAGCTATATTCCCAGCAGAGGACATTTTTAAATGCAAAGTAAGGGTTACATTGGGTATTTTGAAACAATAATTCTTGACCACAATATCAACCCAGGGTTGAACAGACAGTTGCTGGGCAGATGGGTTGTTTATACAACTTTGCAGTGGCCGTTCTGCAAGCTTGTTGGCTTAGCAGTCTTTTGTGACAGTTTCTACCAGGTAAACAAGCATAAGGACTCTTCCTTCCTAAGCTCTCAGCTTACTCTTGTGCTTGGATTGATACAAACAACTTCATTTTGATTTTTTGACAACTTTTACAATACACACACAGGATGCACATGCTGGAAGCACATGGGTCCTTACACTCACAAAAACAGGAATGATAAACATGCAGGGTCCTCTTTTCCAGGAGAAAGATCTATAACCTATTTTTACACCCAGAAGGCTCATTGAAATAGAAGTGACTAATAGTCTGGTGATCTGCATTATCCTTAGAGCCAGGCCATACTGAGCTCCCACAAACAGGACTGGGGGTGGCTAATAGTCTAGGTGACCTTTGCATTATCTGTATGGTCAAGAGCTCCCCCAAGTTCCCACACCACACCAGATCCTTCCCTAGGCCCTTAAGGTAATACATGTAAGCTGGGCAGTGGTAGCATATGCCTTTTACCCCAGCACTTGGGAGGCAGAGGCAGAGGCAAGTGGATCTCTGGATCTCTGAGTTTGTGGTCAGTCTGGTCTACAGAGTGTGTTCCAGGACAGTCAGGGCAACACAAAGAAACCCTGTCTCAAAAACTGGAAAAAAAAAAAAAAAGATAATACGTGTAGCCTCTCTGTAGAACCAATATTCTTCTAAGAAGTGACATTTACTTTGAGTTGAGTTTCCATGTAATTATGCCTCCTTGTGCACAGGGGATTGTATTATGCCAGGAAACTTTTTTCCAAATTGTACTGTGCTTAAATATGCTTACAATAAACTGCTCAGGGTCTGACTTTAGAAATATGAACCAGTACTGGCTAAGTCATGTTGAACCAGATTTCCTACTTGCCTCTCGAACATTGTTCCTCTGCTGACCAGAGCATTTGCAGGGACCCCCAGAACACATCATGAAACAGAATGAATGAAACAGAAAATTAAAACAGATCCTGAAACTTTTTTGGGTCACGGACTTTCCAAAATATCTGAAGATTGGTATCTCATCCCTAGAAAGGAAGATCTTTGTACAAACAAAATAATTTTGGATATAATATTAAAAGTTGTTAACTGGTCTCAGAAATCAAAACACATATTATTTGTCAGTAGTATTTCCAGGTAAAGTTCTAATTTATGTAAAAGGAAAGTGGAATGAGTAAACCACAGCAGGTGGTTTAAATTAAATGAGACATTAAAGTGAAGCAATAATGTTATTATAGGTAATAATTACAAAATATTTTGAGGCCTGGCATGATGATAAATACATGTAATCCCAGAACTTGGGAGGCTAAGGAAGGAGGGTCACAGGTTCCTGGCCAGGTATTAAAATAAAATAATAAATGGAATAAAACCTACAGCTCTACCCACTTGCTATATGTATTCTAAGATATGTATTTACTCATTTATGATTAACCATGATCATTCAAGTTACACACTACCACCAGCTCTAATGTATAGAGGAGACAGTCTATTTGTTAGGCACAGAGAAGGCACACAAGTCACTACACTTGATCATTACATTTTCTTCATAAAGGATTTCCTTAAAGAGGAAGATTTCCTGGAAAGAGCTGTATTTACCTCAGGGCACACTTGCTCCCAATCATGAGGAGAGGCTCATGCTCTGCTGTATCCGATGCCCAACATTCTCTCAGGTCTCTGTATCCAGAGAGGTTTTATGTCTAATTTTTCAGAAGTTGTTACTACCAACATCTTAAGAATAATCCTAATCAAATCAAAGCCTCAAATAACTTAGAATTGACAGTAAGGTTTGCAAGCAGGTAATCCTCATGCTTCAGAATAGAGACTAAAGTAGTATTTTGAATTTTTATATCTTAAGTTATTTCAATGAAACTCAATCATGCTAGGGATATCGTGTAGCTTAAGTTTTCCTGCCTGGCCCACAGTCAGGGCAAATCTCTCTCACCTGCCAGTCCCACAGCCGCTCAGACCCGACCAAGTAAACACAGAGACTTATGTTGCTTTCAAACTGTATGGCCGTGGCAGGCTTCTTGCTAACTACAGCTCAAATTAATCCATTTCCATTAATCTATACCTTGCCACATGGCTCGTGGCTTACCGGCATCTTCACAAGCTGTTTCTCATCGTGGCGGCTGGCAGTGTCTCTCTGACTCAGCCTTCCACTTCCCAGCTTTATTCTCCTCCTTGCCCCGCCTATACTTCCTGCCTAGCCAACGGCCAATCAGTGTTTTATTGATTAATTAGCAACACATTTGCCATACATCCCACAGCAATATCGCTCAATGATAGTTTGTCTACCATGCTCAAGGCTCTGGGTTCAATCTCTAGCATCACACAAAATAATACCCACACTCAAAATATTATCATCTAACAAATAAGTTTTTGTCCATATATCTAGATACTTTCTATTCTTTCTGCTCAATGTTGACCATAGGCAAGTATATTTCAAATGGATTACTGGCAGTGTAAAATATGTTTCTTTGTTTTGCATTATAGGCATTCTACTTGTTACTAGCTAAAATGCTTATGTAAGATGTATAAAACATGCTAAACTCTATTTAGTGTTCCAGAAGACAAGTAAAATTAAGTCAACAGTGGTGTACAAACTTGCTGGAATATTACTTCCCATCACTTGGTGCAATAACAGTTAACTTATTTTTTATTATCAGAAACAATGCTTCACTCATTTGTTTCTGAAGGGAATAATGAAGCTGTATCATTTCTCAACTTCTTTAAACCTTCTTAGTTCTAAGGCTTGGTCAAGAATGCTCCCAGGATAATGCATTTAGTAGGAATTTTACAAAGAACAAAACCTGATTTGTATATTGGAATGAAATTTGTATATTCCCTCCCCCCATCGAGGACCCAGTCTGTGGAATGCAACAGAGTGCTGATAAGATTAGAAGCATTTCTACATGGTCTAATTTGCACAGCTTCTCTTCAGCCATTCAACTCACGGTGAAAGATGCTCTGTATTGCATTAGTAGATGCTTTCTCTGGCATGATTTGCCCGGTTGGCAGCCCTGCCCCACACTGGTGACATAGGAAGAGCTGCTCTCAGTTTGAGCTATCTGATGGACCATACATGGAGAGTGCTGGCTGAAGATAATGTCACTCTGGCTGAACTTAGAAGCCTCCTGTCCAGTGTGAACTCACTGGTGCTTAATGAGATCATTCTTCCCGATAAGGACCTTCCAAACTGACAACATTTCATATGGTTCCTCTCAAGTAAGAATTCCCTGATGTACAATGAGGGCATAACACTGGCAGAAGGACTTTCCACAATCAGTACATTCATACGGTTTCTCTCCAGTGTGGGTTCTTTGATGTGGGAAAAGATGAGAGCTTCAACTGAAGCATTTTCCACAGTCATTACACCTGTCTCTGTTTCGTAAGTGCTGGGAGGTAAGGTGTGTGTTGCGAAGCCCAGCTCTCTCCTCAGCATTTTAGATATTGCTGTCTTAATGATTTCCCTCTAAGATCCTCCATACTATATAGAATAGGAGTGGGAGCTAGAGACAAAGCCCAATGCTGCCACCTGAATCAGCCTGAGGAGTTCTTTTCAGAGATCTCTACTTAGATGGAGCTGGGGCCCTTGACTTTGCCACAGGAAAGAATTCTAAGATGAGTCAGTATAAACCACACTTACAACTTACTTTAAAAGACTTTAACATAGATTTTAGCACAGGTATTAAGGAAGATAGACAGCCCCTTACACACACACACACACACACACACACACACACACACACACACACACACACGGGAAAAGGATAGTATTCATCCAGGTGTGGGTGTTAGTTTCATGTGGGGTCTCTGCAAACATCAAGGCCAGCAAAGTGTTGATCTGTGTGAGGAAAGAAGGAAGTCTGGTTCTACATGACTCAGTAACCTGTGTTGGTTCAAACTTCCAGAGTCTAACAGTGGGAAGTCTATTTTAGGCATATTTAAGTACAATACAATTTGGAAAAAAGTTTCCTGGTGTAACATAATCCCATGTGCACAATAAAGCTTAAGGTATAATTAAATGGAAACTCTGAAAAGTTCTGTAGATAGGCTACATGTGTTATCTTAAGAGCCTGGGGGAGCTCATGTAGTCTTACTCATGTAGATAGCACAGAGGCCACTACATTATTAAACACCTCCGTTCCTGTTTGTAGGTGTCTTATGGGGCCAGATGTGGCCTGGCTCCACAGATAGTGCAGAGGTCACCTAGGCTATTAATCACCTTCATTCCTAGTCTTCTAAAAAACAGGTCAAACACCTCTTCCTTTGAAGAGACAACCTTGTGTGTTTAACATTCCTATTAATGTTTTATTCAACTCTGTTTTATCTGCAGTACACTGGTTGCTAAGTTTCTGAATTTGTCATCTATGTTCTCTTGGCACAATAAAGTTTGATCTTACACTCTGAAAAAAAAAGCTGTGTTGCTATATTTATACAATTGAGAACTGATTTATATAAAGAAGCCATAGGTGAAAGAAAACACAAGTAGAGATGCAAGAAATGATTCTATGCTAAAAAGAGTGGTATGCTATACTAGAGCTCAACTAGAAAAGAATAGAAACAGGGTAATGAAAAGGCAAGTCAATAGAAAGGCAATTCTAACAAGGTAGTAAGACATTATTCCTCTATGTGACTGGTGATGGACATTAGGTAGGTAGCCATAGTGCTCATATAGATGAGGACTCCATTTCAGAGGCTACAATCTCTTGCAAGCCACATGGCCCATAGCCTATGACAGCTCCCATCTGGTCCTCACATGGAGAAGCCTTGTGGTGAATCCCTCTCTCTACCATGCAGGGTCTGAAATCTACTCAACATTTCAAAGAAACAAACTGCTAACTCATGCATCTGACAAATCTCAAATTAGCTGAGCATTGTCAAAGAAGTTATAGCCAACATATTACATAATTCCATCCATGTGACATTTGAGACAAGCAAAGTCCATGGATAGAGAAAAATCAGTGAGGTCAAGGGCTGTGGGAGACAAGGAAGTACTGGCTAGCACATCACTATGTTCGAGGGTGCTGGGTCTGTTCTCTACCTTTTTAGTTTTTTGTTCTTTTCTAAATACAAAGTCTTATGTAGCCCAGGCTAGCCTGGAGCTCCTGCCTCTACGTCCAAAGTGCTGGTATAACGGGTGTACACTATCATGCTCAATTAATTCTACAGGTTGAAGGAGGTAGTATCATACACCTGTACATCAAAATGGAAAGATCTGACTGTAAAACGTAAAAATCAATACAAAACACTTTATTATTTTAGTAATTATTTTTAGAGTTCTGGAGGTGTAACCCAGGGATTAATAAATATTATGCAAGAAATGATCTGTGGAGTCTCCCTCTTCCTTGTGGTCTGTTGCCACCAGGCCACGAGGACAAAGGGAGCAGAGGCAGCGAGTGGGGCTTTGTCTGGTCTGTGAGCACAACAGAAATAACCTTCCAGGAGACTGCTTCAGTGTTCCAGCTCAACTTTACTCCAGAGTGAGAGGAGATATGAAGGATGAGAACAGTGGCTGGGGCATCACCTAATTTGCATTCGACAGCACGCTCCTATCATAAAGCTGGAGCACAATATCTAGTTAATCCTATGTGGCAGCACAGCCCTATCGTATAGTTACCGTATGTGGTAGCAGGGAGAGAGCATTTGCAGGAAACTGTGTCAAAGGTCTCCACTAAGTTAAGTCAGGCATCCAGTCTCAGGGACAGTCTCCAAATAAGGTCAGGCAGAGAGCAGGAAACCCATGCTGGGTCTCTTGCCCTGAGCTCAGAGAGAGCTGTCCTGACATGGTGGGCTGCAATCTTTAACCAGCAAGGCCTCCCAACACTGTACCACGGAGCTGTGTTTCCAATCCAACATAAACCATTTTAAAGGAATGTTCAGTGAAGTTTTGTACGGTGGGTATCTTCTTTCCCTTCTAGATCCCTTTATCTGCTGCTCTGGAATTAGCTGAAATAAAGGCCTCAAAATTAACAAATTAATGTGTAGTAAACATGTTATCACAAAATACCCACTCTTAGACATGACTACATTCTGATGAATGATGAGAGGTCACGACCATCATGGAGGCAAAGCTGAGAGGCTAGAGAAGGGAATGTGGATCCCACCATTTGTTCATGACATTTGAGTTTAACATGCTGATTATATCACTGGCATGTCATGGCCTCCCACAATAGTAGCATGGCAGTAAATTTTAAGTTATTAGTTTGTACGTCATAAAAATGGTTTACATTACTTCTAAAAACATTCTTAATTAATAGAAGTTTTAGAAGTAATGTCAAGCTATAAAATAAAAATAAAACAAAGCAAAATACTGGGCTGCTTGGCTAAGGGCAAGGTGTACTAAGAAGGCCTCTCCTTCCTACAGTGATGGGCAGTGTGCCCTGCTGAACAGCACAGGGTAGGTGCTGAAGTCACTGCTCCCCAGACCCTGGTCATTTTGTAAAGCTCAATTACAAGATTCTTCCCCCACTTCATGGGACCATAAGCTAATATCATAATAATTCAACTGAGTATAAGTAAAAAAGTAACATTTCTCCTTAAAAACCAATAGTAAAATAAAATTACTATGCTATACAAAAAACATTATATTTTTAAACTCAGAATCTGAAATTTGATACATGGAAAAAGTTACTAGTTTCCCTTAAGATGTCTAAATTTTTAAAGACTTAATTTGTTTATATAAATTTTATCCAAAATATGGGAGAATTGATATATTAGGTGAAAGTACTATTTCTCTCTACAAAACTACACATCTTCCATTCCAATGGTTGAGCTAATATTTTGTCCAAGTTTTTTAACTTTGTCCTAGAACATGCGCACAGAGGAGTGTGCACAGAATGGGCATCTGTAAAGTAAACTGATACAATGATTTGGTTTGCTTTTAGACAACTCTTCATTTCTTTGCGCCAAGCATCTTCCCACTTACGGAAGGATTACATGAATTGTTGTTACTAGCAAAATACAAATGACATATTCTCTTCTGTAAATAGATCATGATTAAATCTCTCAATTCAATAAATACCCTTTAATAATCTGAAATCCTCTCAAATATTTCTTACCTGTGATGTCTCCGTCTTTCTTCTTTTCTAATACATCCTTGGGCTCTTGCGCAGTAGGCACTAAAGATCCTCCACGGATGGACTCCTGCTCTTTGCTCTCTTCTATCTGGTCCTGGTTTTCCCTCTCCCTTTTGGGTACTTCATTCTGCTCTTCTACACACCCTCTGTCTGTGTTGGCTATGCAGATTCCATAGCACATGATGCTGATGACACCTAGTGGCAGGCTGCAGAGAAAGCAGCCCGTAAGTGGAGAGCTCTTGCATGTAGACTGTGGGGAGAGAAGTCAGTTGCAGTTGAACAGAATTCTGACATAAAAAGAATGATGTAAATTTAACACAATTGATTTCCACTCACTGCTTCTGAACTTAGTTTCAGTGAATACATGTAAATACCTACCATGTTAAAGACTCTTAAGATAAAGACACTATGTTTATACATGCACATGTGAGTGTACATGTGTATAGAACTGGCTGTACGAACAGGAAAAGGAACCAAATAGCCTGAGTATGTAATAAAGACCATTCTTTTTCTCACATTACCCGTGAAGATCTCTTAGATGATTACTGTCATGTCTGAACTCTAGGAAGTGCTTGTGGGTTCTTTCTGATAGAGAGTTTATATACATGCTCGTATAGTTTTTTTTTTAAATGATTTTATTTAATGTATGTGTGCAGGTGCCTGGAGGCCAGAGGTATCAGATCCCCTGTGGCTGGAGTTATAGGAGGTTGTGAGCTGGGAACTGAATTTGAGTCCTCCCTAAAAGGTACTAGCTCTTAACTATTTATAGCCCTATGTGTATTCTCTTCACATGACATTTTAACATATGAGTCATCTGGTTATTAGTAAAACCACATTAACTTACTAGTTCCTTTTATGGTATGTGCTATTTCCTCAGCTCTCAGAAAAAAAAAATAATTTTACTAAATCGGGTTTACCACTAAGACAAATTTCATGGGTTGTGTCTGTTACTCTTAAGAAGAGTCCAGAGAACAAAAAGAAAATCAATTTTGGATTGATTCACAGAATAAGAGGTGGAAATTTAAGGATGAGTGAGAAAGAAGCAGAGCAAGGTAACATGTGACCACTAGCAACTATCCCTGGAAAGCCTCAGGAATATTTAAAAGCCAGCAATGAAAGTATTTCAGATGGGTGGGGTCTTCTGGTGTGAATTGCTGGAAAAGGAAAGTGCTCAGAGCTGATGGCTGTTGTGACCTTGTGTAGTAGTATGAAGAACGGATTGAAGACTGGTGAGAGGAAGTGTGGACATGAGTGGAACTGAGGGCAGCCGGCAGACAAAATAAAGAGGAGCCAAACGTGACTGAAAAAGCAGAAGGGTGCTAGGTATGGGATAATTCAGATTACTCAGTTTTACTCCTTACCAATAAACAAGGCTAGCTACATTTTCATGGTGGTCTAGTCCTAACCCTAACTCCTAACCCCTAACCAACTGATCTTTCTGGTTGCACACTCCCCTGTCAGATAACTCCTCCCCCACTGCCTTGGCTCCCATTCTATGAACAGAAAATGAAGTGAAATAAACAATGAAACGGAACAAAAGCAAAATGCACAGGCAGCAGGGTGAACCCCTCTTTGATGTTCCAGACTAACTGCACCCCGGGATTTGAGTGGAACGGAACATGCAGCCACTGATGTTGCATTAGGTCATATGTCCAGGGAAGAGCTCAGGGTTGGCTCCATGCTCTGTGATCGAGTGCTCCTTCTCACCCTGAACTGCCACTCCATATGCATCTGTCTGTCTCTTCACCGAATAACACCCTTCTTTCACTAAACTCTGAACATTGACCCAATTTGTGTCCTGGATTTGTTTCTAAACTTTATTCCCACATTTCTTATCAGTCTTCTTTCTAAAAGTGATGTTGTTCCTCTGCCTTGGAAGAGGCACTCACTGCCTCTCAAGCAGGGCCAGCTTCAGGCACCTGCCACTTGCATCCTTCCCTCAATGCTCTGCTACTGTCATCTTGAAATTCTTAATATTTTTTAGATGCTGGGGCCCCATTGTCATTTTGTTCTGGGACATTCAAATTATGTGGCTGGATCAGCATTCAGTGATCATTATTAGGAATCCATCAGAGAGTCATTCCCTGGTCTCTTCCAATGCAAGCCTCACATGGTAAATTACCTGCTATCAAATTCCTTGATAAAGCATGGTGTGGTGATATTTTATTTGTGCTTTAATAAATAAAGCTTGCCTGGAGATCAGAGGAATAGGAACAGCCATTATAAGTAAACAAAGAAGCCAGGCAATGGTAGCATATGCCTTTAATCCTATCACTTGGCAGGCAGGAATTTGTCTGGATCTCTGTGAGTTCAAGGCCACACTGGAAACAAAGCCAGGTGTGGTGGCACATGCCTTAAATTCCAACACTAGTTAACCATAGAGGTCTGGAGGTCTGTACAGACAGGAAATGACAGAGCTGGGCAGGAAAAGGAAGTGATGTAGCTGGACAGAGAGAGCAAATCAGATGACAGAACAGCAAGGTATATAGGCGTGGGTAGACAGAAAGTATTTCACATTTGGAAGCTGCAGAGTTGGTGAGGTAAGGTTAGCTGTGGCTTTCCCTATTTCCCTGATCTCTCTTAGGCTTTCACCCCTATATCTGGCTCCGTGTTTTTTATTTAATAAGACCATTTAGAAATTTGTCTACAATTGGCACCCAACATGGGATGTCAAATGTAACATAAATCTTAAAAGGTCTTATTAAATAAAGAACCTAGTCAGATATTGGGGTGAATTCTGAAAGATCAGAGAAGCAGAACAGGCCACAGCTAATCTCACCTCACAAACTTCTCAGCCGATCCTGTTTCCTCAAACTGGAAGCCTCTGAGTCCTCATCCGAATGGATCTCAGCTGAACTGCTGCTAAAAGCCTAAAAGCTTAAAAGCCTCTAGTTCCTTGTCCTCACACCTTAAATACCTTTCTGCTTCCTGACATCACTTCCTGGGATTAAAGGTGTGTGTCACCATGCCTGGCTGTTTCCAGTGTGGCTTTGAACTCATAGAGATCCGGATGGATCTCTGCCTGGCAAGTGATAGGATTAAAGGTGTGTGTGCCACCATTTTCTGGCCTCTATGTCTATCTAGTGGCTGTTCTGTTCTCTGACCCCAGATAAGTTTATTAGGGTGCACAATATATTGAGGGACACAATATCACCACAGTATGGGCATGTAAGAGCAGAATCCATCTTATCCTAACATTGGAACATAACAGAAGTTTGCTGAACAACCTATAACAAGAGCTGAATTGGTTAGAGGCTCTGCTGAGTGCAGTGGAAATTTTGAAAAATATTTTGATATATTGATATGCTTCTGAATAATTACATTAATGTCATACTGGCCTAAGCAGGTTAGGTTCAGCTTTATGATGAACCTCATAAAAGTTACCTGGGATATAATTTCCTCAGTGAAAGACCCTGACTCAAAAATAAAGTGGAGAGTAATTGAGAAAAAACACTGGCCTCCTGTCTAACCTCCACATTCACATAAAAACACATATACCATATGTACATGTGTCTATATGTGTCTGTAGTGTTAGTTACGTGACTATTGAACTATGGTACTTTAAAAAGAATAAAACATTTTTTTCTTCAGTCTTGAGAATTTATACCACTTTATAGTCCAAATAACAAACAAGGTAAGCAACCAGACCACACAGTGGCTCAGGCCTGTAATCCCTGCACTTGGGAGATGGAAGCTGGAGAGTTGACAGGAATCAGAATTCAAGGTCATCTCTGGTTACTTATGATTTCAAGGAAACTCTGGCTCAAAAAATGTCAAACAATAAAACCATATTTGTTGTCTGTCATGATGGTACAATGCATTTAGTCCCAGCACTGTAGAGACAGAAGCTGGTCAATCTCTATGAGTCTGAGGCCAGCCTAGTCCACATTGGGAGTTCCAGGACAGCCAAGGCTATCTAGTGAGACTGTCTCAAAAAACAAAACACGAACTCATCCACATTTGTGTGAAGTAGGTAAGGTCATTGTTGCTGATAATGTGCTTAGCCTGCCCTCTAGTGTTGCATTTTAGGTACTACCACATTTTAAACAGCCTTAATCTCAAAAGATCTGTTTAATAGGATTAAGAACTGTGTCCTCAGACAAACAGAACAAGGCTAAATCTCTGACACAGATGAAAGTCACATCAGAGAAAAGTGGAGGCCCTTCCAGAAGTTAATGGCAATTTCTCTGGAGAGAGCTGCAATATCAATGGTAAATATATAGTATTCCAAGTTTTGTTTGTTAAGTGGGGCATGAGCAGAAAAAAACAGTTCAAATGTCATATAAAATGTGGCCACTATGTTATTACTGATATAGCTGCTGTATTATTAGTATGTGAAAAAGATTCAAACGTGGATTAGTGAAGTTTTAATGTAACAGATATGCATAAAGTAGATAAACATCCCTTTTGATCCCTTTTGAGAGAAATTAAGATAATGTGCCATATTTTACAGGTTTAATTTCATTAAAATATGCAGTTGTGCCAGGCAATGGTGGTGCGCATGCCTTTAATCCTAGCACTTGGGAGGCAGAGGCAGGTAGGTCTCTGTGAGCTTAAGGCTAGCCTGGGCTACAGAGGGAGTTCCAGGACATCCAGGGGTATACAGAGGAACCCTGTCTTGATAAAGTTTAAATTATTTTTAGGATACTTATAACTAATGTAAATCAAATTACATTGAAAAGAGAGTCATTAATCTCAGAAAAATGTAACTGCATATCATATATGGTAATAGGTTTTGTAAGAAGTATGAGAATACTCCAGCATGTTTGCAATCCCAGCATACTAGAAATGGAGGCAGGAAGGCTGAGAATTTTGGACATAGAAAGTCTTCCTGGCATACTTTAAGTCTGCCTATAGACATGTTTACTGTTGGTAAGAAAATTGAATGAAGTTTTGACTCTATAGCTCTATGGTCGATATTATTCATTGGCTTGGCTTTCAAGTACTGCAGCAGATGACATTACCATTGATGTGCTTATTGAGGCAGGGTCTTGCTATGTGGTCCAGGTGGACATGGAACTTTCAACCATATTGCCCCCGTGTCTATGTTCATCAAGCTGGACATGGTAATACACAGTTAACTGTCAAGAAGAATGTAAACAAAAGTAGACTGAATAGAGTTGGTTTGGCTTTTGAACTCGTAGTTTATGCTTCTTAATATGCCAGACATTTTAGCATGAATGACCTAAAGTCATAAAGAGAAACTGACAGAAAAGTGCTTAGGAGCACCATGTGTTTTCAATTACTATGCAAGACGGTAGCTTCAAGGAAGGCATTAAAGCAGCTTGATTTTCCCTTCATAGGAACACTGGACCATGAGGCCACCACTCTTGGTGCTTTCTGTGTATCTGCTGTGGCTGAAATATTGTCACAGTGCACCTACTTGGAAGGACGCAGCTGCTACGGATGGAAACCTGAATAGTATGCCCTGTTTGCTTGTTCGCCTGTCCTGCTGGTGTTTACAGGGATTTGCAGTTCAGAGATTACTGTATCCATTACATTTCATAGTGAAATGTTCTCCAGGCACTTAAACCAAGTCCTCATGATGTCAAAGATTTGGATAAAAATAGAAAATTCCAATAAGTCTCCATGAGCCATATCCATTCACATATCCAGATGTTTGCAATCATGCAGATAAAGCTTGCCAAATTTTTGCCTGCATTTTCTTTTGTATTATCCAAATGTTTGATGTCCTCTTCACATATCTTCAATGAACAGCAAAATGTTTTCCTAGCTTCTAAAAAATTTAAACTACTTGAGTAATCTCTGTAATTATTTTTATATTAGTCAAAATGTAGGCTGTCATGACAGTGAACCTCATTGTTCTGTGCCCATTAACTTTGTTTGGTGATACAGATTTGGGGCATTTAACATTTAGTAAAATAAATTAGCTAAAATGGAGCTCATTTGGAGTCTGCAATTAAATTCAGAGGTAAGAATAGCACCATCAGGATGCCACACTGGCTAAAGAGAAGATAGAATGACAGTGAATGTATACCCACAAAGGGACAGTTAATGGTGCAAAAGAGACTTCTATTAAGTTACTATGTATGTGTTATATGACATACGTTCTTAGTCTGATGGCAGGTAATTAAAACTGAAAAAGGGGAACTGTTCACTGTGTTTGAAGTCTTCTGCTGAGTGCTATAAAAAAAAAAATCAGATTTTTCTCTAATACAACCATACTTGAGTCTCCAGTGATAGAAAAAAAAAGTGGATAAAGGAAAACAGGGCTTGTGGAAAATGACAAGACTGAGATCAATAAGCTCAGATTTGTCCAGGAGCTCCCATGTAAGAAACAGAAGGCAGGTCAAAGCGGCAGCCGATAGCTAATTCATCACGAAGTGCTTTAGATTGAAAGGTTGTGCAAGAACGATCAAGCTGCTATTTAGAGGGCACCAAACACTGGTGAAGTTACTGTTTTCTAATCAAGTTAAAAGAAACGCCAAACATGTCTTCTAGGTCCTTTGGAGGTGGGGGAAACAGATATAGGAGGAGAGGTTAAGAAGGCTTTGATTGGCATTAAGCAGATGAAAATCATGATGGAAAAGAGAGAGGAGGAGCACGCAAAACTGATGAAAACCTTGAGGAAATGCAAAGAAGAAAAGCAGGTACCGTGACTGAAAACTGTCTGTTTTTTTTTTTAAGCACATCTGGGCTATAAAAATTGCAACAATAAATATGTGCAATTAATGAGTGACTTCCTTCAGTATGTCACATTTTCTGGAGAGCATTTTAAATTGGAGAAGTTGGAGGAAGCTTTACATTTTTCTTGTCTAATCATCTTCCACAGGACCTTGAACACAAAGATTTGGGGGTTGAAACTTAGTTAAGAAGGCTGCTTTCTCAAAATGCTTCACTTTCAGTATCAGTTAAGATAATTGAGTCAAAAGTGTTTGGAGAGGCTTTGACTAGATCAGTGGTTTCTAGTCCCTGTTACTAAAAATAAATAAATAAATAGTTAAACACTACTCCTAAATATATTTAGGGTAAGAATGGTTAAGAATTCCATATTTCACCGGGCAGTGGTGGTGCACGCCTTTAATCCCAGCACTCGGGAGGCAGAGCCAGGTGAATCTCTGTGAGTTCAAGGCCAGCCTGCTCTACAGAGTAAGATCCAGGATAGTCACCAAAACTACACAGAGAAACCCTGTCTTGGAAAAAAAAATTTCATATTTCTTTTCTTTTTTAAATTTTATTTATTTATTTATTTTGACTCGGGGTCTCATGTGACACAGGCTGTAACTGAGGCTGGCCTTGAACTCCTGACCTTTCCACTTCCTAAGTGCTAGAATTATGTGTTTGTATCATCATACCCAGCTTTGAACTCTACATTTTAAGTAGTCTTCTGGCTGTTTGAAAATATCATCGGATTTGCCACATCTGATTAGATCTCTAGTCTTACCCTGTCACATGGCCAATAATGAGCTTACAATGAAGGACTGACAGTCTGCCCTACTTCTTGACTACCGCGCACTTAAATCACCCATGGACTTTACCTCTCTAGATTACTTTCTCCCCTCCAAAATCTTTCAAAGCCCCCTAGCCTTTCTTTTTTAAAGAGTTAGTTTAACTGCAGGTCAGCAAGATGGCTCAGTGGATAAAAGCACTTGCCACCAAGCCTGATGACCTGAGTTTAATCCTTGGAACCCACCCAGTGGAAAGAGAATGGACGTTCACGAGCAATCCTTTAACTTCCACACGCATGCCATGGCAACCTGTACCACACATACACACAAATGCACACACGCACACACCAGTAAATAAATAAATGTGAAAAAAAATGGGGAGTTGGTTTGGTTGCAACTATATAAAAATTCACTAGTCCACTTGAGTCCTCTGAGAAGGTACCTCATCATTACAGTCAGGCAAGTAAACCAAGAACTGCAGAGGAGGAGGGGGCTGGCCAATACCTATAAAATGAAGGGACCCCTTCCTCGGGGTCCTCATGCAGTTGGCAGGTGGAAAGTCTGACGGCATTCTAGCAGACATCAGAGTATATGAAATAGCACACCGGCCTAGCCCATTTTGTTACATTTATTTTCAGCATTGTCAGTGATTGTAACAGGGGCCTCTACGACTGAGCTACATCCCAGCCCCGTTTTATTTTTCTAGTTTCAGTTTTTGAGATGCTAGGGATAGAATACATGCTGGGCTCCACCCCAAGCTACATTCCCTAATCTATTTTTAAAAATCAAACAACTTCACATATGGTTATGGTCCAAATACGTATTTTTCTAATAGAGAATAAATGTTACATTCAAATGTCCTTGGAAGATGTGAAAATTATTCCTATTTTATAGGACTATAGACACTACATACTTCATAGTTTAATAATATTAACAAATAATACAACACTCAAAACAAATACTTTCCAGAGGTTATATTTCAATGCTACCTTTAATCAACACAGAAATAAAAACTGTAACAGAATAATTTGGAAAATCTGGGTAGGTGGCTTATGCCTGTAATCCCAGTATTCAGAGTCTGAGGCAGGAGGATTGCCACAAGTTTAAGGCCAACTACATATTCAGTTCCAGGCCAGTTTGGGCTAAATAAGTAAATAAATAAATAAAATTAGAAAATATTTTAAATGTTAACGTAGATAATTACATCTTACTTTTTTTCTTTTTTTAATTTTTTGGGGGTGCTGAGGATAAAATTTAGGGCCTCACACATTATAACTGAGCTTGCTCCCACCTCCACCTTTTCATTTCTGAGAGTACCGTTTAGTAGTGTTAAGTACACTCAGAACGGGTGGTACCGTTTAGTAGTGTTAACTACACTCAGAACGGGTGGTACCATTTAGTAGTGTTAACTACACTCAGAACGGGTGGTACCATTTAGTAGTGTTAACTACACTCAGAACGGGTGGTACCATTTAGTAGTGTTAACTACACTCAGAACGGGTGGTACCATTTAGTAGTGTTAACTACACTCAGAACGGGTGGTACATTTTAGTAGTGTTAACTACACTCAGAACAGGTGGTACCGTTTAGTGGTGTTAACTACACTCAGAACAGGTGGTACCGTTTAGCAGTGTTAACTACACTCAGAACGCTTTGCATCACTGCCAGACTTGTCCTCGTTTTGCAAATGCTGAGATCCGTGCCAGTAAACAGCACCTTATTTCTCCTTCATCCAACCTTCCCTGTGTTTAATTATTAACTAAAAGGTACAGATGGGGGGCTGGAGAGAGAGCTCAGTTGGTAAAGTGCCTGATGCTCACACACGGAGCTCTGAGTTCAGAGCACCTACATGAGAGTATAGCGGTATGCGACTGAAAGTCTCGCACTAGAGGAAGACCTCTGACATTGACTTCTGGACTCTATACATATTAATTAAGAACAAATACCAGTGGAGTTCCAACGCACAACTGTATCTTTACCTACATTCTTATAAAGTTGGAGCCAATGGATTCCGGACAGTTTCTATAATCTTATCATTCTTGAGCACTGACCTCTGGGAGTTCATAAGGCAGTGAGAGTGGAATCTGCCAAGCTGACCCCAAAGCTGTGTAATGGTCACTTACCAGGCAGGAAGGAGATGACCCAGCTGGCAGCTGCAAGCCCTCCTCTCTTTCGGCAGCAATCAAGATGGTGAGGAAATCTAAAATAGCTCCTCATTAGGACAACATGGAAGGCCCCATGCTGGTTCTTCCTTGGTGGGCTTATAGTCTGGCCATCTGGGAATAGTGACCCTAAATGTCATTAATACAAAACATCATCTCATGGAATCCTTCAAACATCTGAGTCAACCACACTTTGATTTTTGCAGCTAAGAAAGCTGAGGTCGGAGCTGTTAATTAACATGTTTCTCCAACACTAGCATGAATGAACCTTGAGGAAGCCAGCAGATGAGCATGTGAGACCCGCTGATTCACTATTGTTCTTATTTTCTTAAGCTGCCTACAAGCTAAGGCTGCAATACTAGGAAAAGAATATTCCCGTGAGGACCCAGGAAGCAAATGTGGGTTTCAGAGCTGGTCCTGAAAAATCCCAGCAACTAGTAGAAATTTTATTCCTAAAATTTTATTCATTGCATTAGACTCTAAATTTGGTTACTCAAAAAATTAACTGGGGAAAAAAAAATAGAAATCTTAAATTTGGGTGGTGGTGGGGCACATCTTTAATCCCAGCACTCGGGAGGCAGAGGCAGGAGGATCTCTGTGAGTTTAGTGAACAAACCCTGTATCAAAAGAGCAATAGCGGAAGACACCCAACTTCAACCTCTAGCCTCCCCACATACATATGCACACATACAAACACATAAACTTGTACACACACCATACACACACACACACACACACACACACACACAGGAGATCTGTGATAATACCCATAATGCTAGCACGTAGGCGGCTGAGGCAGGAGGATCAGAGTCAGTCTGGACTACATCTTGACTCCCTGTTTCAGAAAACAAGCAAACAAGGGTCTATACTAAAATGGATGCAAGAACAAAAACTTCCCCCTTGAGAGCTGCCTTGGCTCTGAGGCCCGGTAGCGCCCTCATTCTCCTGAACTGCATCTCAGGCAAGAAGTTCACGTGTGCGGTGAGGCCAGGGGTCAAGTCAGGAATACAAAAAAAGGCCTTTATTTGTTTATTTGTTTGTTTGTTTGTCCGTCCATCCATCCATCCATCCACCCACCCACCCACCCACCCACCCACCCATCTATCTATCTATCTATCTATCTATCTATCTATCTATCTATCTATCCATCCATCCATCCATCCATCCATCTATCCATCTATCTATATCTATATCTCTATCTATCTATCTATCTATCTATCCATCCATCCATCCATCCATCTATCTATCTATCTATCTATCTATATCTATATCTATATCTATCTATCTATCCATCCATCCATCCATCCATCCATCCATCTATATCTCTATCTCTATCTATCTATCTATCTATCTATCTATCTATCTATCTATCTATCTATCTATCTATCTATCTATCTATCTATCTATCTATCTATCTATCCATTTATTTATTTTTGCTGTAGAGCTGTGGGGACCTCCAGGGCAGAACTGAGACATTGCCGCTGTCAAACACGGAGTTTCGTGAGTTTACCATTGTCGCTGGCTCCTTACCAGCGCTAACAGGCCCTAGCTAAGTATAGCCAGAACCACAAGGGGGCGCATTTGGAATACGGACAAGAATCATTGTAATTCAATGGTTGTATACAAGAATCGTGCTTTCTTCCAGTATCTAAACACATACCACGACTTAAGGAAGCCTAAATTTAAGAATTAAAATATCGGTTTTCAAAGCCTTACAGCCCACCTTCCGTATCCCCCATAGGCTAGCCGTGCAGATAGAGAAGTCAAAAGCTAATCACCGTGGTTTCCCATAGGGATAATGTCTTTGCTATTGGCTCATCCACATTTAGAGCAACGTTCATCATACATTAACCAATCAATAAACACTTGGTGAAAAATGAAAAGACAATGAGATTTTCATGGCCTTCAATAAAGGCTCATTCAGAAGACTTTATCAAACAGAAATCACTGAGGCAGATCTCTGAGGCAGCAGTAAGGACGGTGAAGACGAAAAACTGAAGTCGTTTGTGAAATGAATGATGAGCAGCGCTGTTGGCGGTGCTGGTTGTTGGCGGGAAGGTCACAGTCACCATAGAACCTGGTTGCTTAGTAGCGGAGAGCTTTATTAGGAGGAAGGGAAGAAGGGATAAAAAGGACCAGGCCTGAGGAAGAGAGAGAAAGCTGGTGGGGTGGGGGGAGAGGGAGCAGAGCAGAGAGAGAGGGTGGGGTCTGCGTCTGGCTTTTAAGGGCTCCCCACTCAGCCTTACACTACTGCACACACGTAGCTGTCAGCGCACACCGATGACAAGACGCAAGACCTTTTGCTTAACTTCTGGACTGTGCATGTGCGGTCACGCAGCTGGAGTAAGGGCAGAATTCTAACAGTTTAGAGGGTCTTAAACTTAGTTTCTGTTGAATCCAGGTCTTATGTATTAAAGGATGGTCTTGAAATTACCAGGTAGCCAAGAATAACCTTAACTTCTGATCCTCCCTCTTCCACCTTCTGAGAGCTGAGATTAAAAGTTTGTGCCACCATGCCTGTTTAGGTGGTACCGGGGATTGAATCCAGGGCGTTTCAAATGTAAGGCAAGCACTCTATCAACTGAGCTAATTTGGCAACCCCTAGTGCCAATATACACTTAAAAGGGGGAAACCAACTAAAGTATATAGAGACTCAGGAAATGAAAAATGAGACCCGTGCTTGTACCTTTCAACCAGGAGGCCCTGAAACTCATGAATGAAGTGCAAGAACATTTGGAGGAAGAAGAAAAGTTATGCCAGGCATCTTCTGTGGATTCCTGGGATGGATGCAGGCCATGTCTGGAAAGTAACTGCATGAGATTTTACACAGCTTGCCAACCTGGTTGGTCCTCTGCGAAAAATACGGTAAGAGGGGAAAAAAGCTCACCATTTTAGGATTCTTAAGACATCCAGGCCATCTTGATTTTTAAATTATGTTATTTTTAAAAGCGGAAATAATTGATGTTGTCCTTTTATGATCTAGAACCTAACACCAAAGTTACATATCACCACCTGTGTGTGCACAATTTATAGTTTAGAATAACTGTCAGTGTTTATTCCACTTATAATTACACGCTGTAACTCCTGTAGAAGTGCCCTGACTTTGCATTGTATTCACTGTCTGTGGACAGGTTTCAAGTAGATACTCTTTGATGGCAAGGGTCATATTTTGTGTCTTCCTTTGAGGAGG
This sequence comes from Peromyscus eremicus, assembly GCF_949786415.1. Classification (NCBI taxonomy): domain Eukaryota; kingdom Metazoa; phylum Chordata; class Mammalia; order Rodentia; family Cricetidae; genus Peromyscus; species Peromyscus eremicus. The sequence continues at coordinate 28,440,402 of NC_081429.1, read as the reverse complement.
CTGCCAATAAACATGTCCAAATGCATTTTCAATTATAGTATTAGTCTTTTATTTCAATCTTCAAGCATGTGTTTGAATCTTTCTCTCCTTCCCTTCCTCCCTCCCTCTTTCAATTCTACATGTCCTTAAACTCAGTATGTAGCCACATATGACCTTGAACTCCTGATTCTCATGATTCCACTCCCTACGTTCTGGGATACAAATATGTGCCATAACACTTAGGTTCATTGTTTCCTCCCTCCTTCCTTCCCTCCCTCCCTTGATTTATGGTACAAAGTCTCCTTTGAGATGTCTCCTAGATTGACCTTGAGTCCATGATTCCTCTACCTTAGTCCCCCAAGTGCTAGGATTACAGATGTGCGACACCTCATCATCTTTATTTCAATGTGCTTTTCCTCTTATGTATTTGTATACAAATGTGAATAGCTCCAGGTCTCCTTTTGCCCTCTCCATGTGTGGCTTGCAGGACTGGCATGTTTTCCTTTTATGCCCTTTGGCTATCTTCTAGGCAGAGGAATTCACAGAGGGTGGTGACCCACATAGGATGAGCTCTGCCCCAGTAAATTCTTTGATTGGCCTGGATTTTCCTCCCCGCTTTGAGAAGTGAGCCATGTATGAAGTGGAATGGAATTTTACTCTTTGTATTAGTGTATATATAGTAACTATACTCTGCCTCTGGCTTGACAGTGCCACACTCAATTACAAAAGAGCAGCCACTAGGATAAGGAATATGCCAAGTTAATTTGGTGACATTGTTGATTGCATCTGCTCCACTTTTACCGCTATGGTCATTCTCTGATGTTCCAGAATTATAATGATGAGTGCTGGAGACAGGAGATTTGGAGGTCATTCTCATTTGGGCCAGACATACAACTTTATGAACTTTTGTTGGGGCTTGTTTATTGTAGTTGTTGTTTTCTGAGACTGGGTCTTGCTATGTTACACAGGGCTATATATCTTGACCCCTTGGCTTTAGTAATGCCCCCTCCCCCTCAGTCCCTGGTGGAGGTAGAACTATAGTCATGTGCCACCTTGTCCAGCTTTAAAGTTTTGTTTCTATGGATGGAATCAGTAACCAAAAGCAGGCAGAGGAGAGGCAGGCAATCTATCCAGATTGTTTTCTTGGAAAGGCATAGGTCCTATACAGATTCCTGGATAATTGTTTGGACAGTAGGAAGCTGATGCTCCAGAAGTAATATTCCATAGCTCAACATGTTCTAGCACTGTGATGTAAAGACAACTGTGGTCTGGCCAGACTTAGATGTCACATAGTATGACATTCTTCCATTGAATGGTACTCAAATTTCTGTGACTTGGGTTTCATTCATTCCTTTGACTACAACAAGCTGGGCATTCTTGATGTTAATTTACGGTTGTCACTAAAGCAACCTAATATATAACCATCCCGACGCTGGCGTCTATGGCTCAGTGTAGATGTGTTCACTTTTTTTCTTTCCATGGATTAATCTAGTGATAACAAGAGACAAAGTATCAAGATAGTAGCATTCTACTAAATAATCATAAACAACAACAATAACAGTTAGGAGTCAAAAGATAACAGCATTCTTTATAGTTCTAAGGCAAACTTCACAGTAGCCTATAGTCAATGGCCTGCCAGCTGCTGCCAGAAGATCAGGTTATCGTCTGTCTACTATATTTTGACCTTTTTAGCCCTCAGTGAGAAAACCTAAGCCAGGAGGAATTTCAGGTCCCATTTCCGTAGTTAAAGTTAAGGCCTGCTATAAGAATTGTAGTATAGGAATTCTGTATGTGTGTGTTTGTGTGTGTGTGTTGGGCATGTGTATATATGTATGTATGTGTGTATATGTGTGAATATGTGTTGTGTGTATATATGTGAGAGTATGAGTTTGGTATATATACATGTGATAGTATGAGTTTATGTGAGTGGTATATGTGTGAATGTATGTTATGTGTGAGTATGATATATGTGTGTATGTCTGAGTGTGCATATGTGTTTGTGTATGGAGAGCTTCTTTATTTGTTGCAACAGTTTATATATATATATATATATATGTATATGTATGTATACACACACACACACACACACATATATATATATATATATATATATATATATATATATATAGCAGGAATATTAGAGAGTCTTATTAATAAAATCAAACCTGAGGCCAGTTATTGAGGTGAATGCTGGATCAGAGAATCAGAACAAGCCACAGCTACCTCACCTCGGCAGTTCCTCAGCTGGTCTCCAAATGGCTCTCAGCTGAACTGTGCTGCTCAAAACCTAAAAGCTTAACCAGCCAAATGCTTCTAGTTTCTGGTCCTCACACCTTATATATCTTTCTGCTTTCTGCCATCACTCCCTGGGATTAAAGGCTCACTTTCTGGGATTAAAGGTGTGAGTCACCACACCTGGCTGTTTCCAATGTGGCCTTGAACTCGCAGAGATCCAGAGGGATTTCTACCTCTGGAATGCTAGGATTAAAGGTGTGAGTGCCACCATTTTCTAGCCTTTGTATCTAGTGGCTGTTCTGTCTCTGACCCCAGATAAATTTATTAGGGTACACAATATTTAGGAACACAATACCAACACACACACACACACACACACACACACACACACACACACACACACACATATTTGTTGTACATTGTTTCATGACCATTCAAATTTTAGATTTTTGCCAAAAGTTGCTAAAATATTCTGCTTCTAACTAGGGTTTTATTTAAAAAACTTTATATGAATATTTTGGAACATACACATTTTCCTTGATCTAGAAAGCATTTGTTATAAAAAGAAAATGATGGTTATTATTAGGTAAAATAATAAAGAACTAACTGAAAAAAAAAAGAATGGTAATAGATCATCTCAAAGTCAACCACCTTCTCCTGGTTTGTACAGAACTTAATTTAGAATGCCTACCATAAGATGACTTTAAATTTTGCAGTCCTTAACTTCCTTATTTTCATTCCATGCCCCACTCTACCCCACAGATGGAGCAATTTCTCAGGAAGATGTACCTATTTCTGTTTCCCCTCAGTGAAGATGTGGAGGATCCCCCTGCCGCCAAACAGCCGACAGAAGAAGACTTACAAGTGACGCAAATGGAGAACCTCTTCAGCCAGCTGGCTGTGGATGTGAAATCTCTCTTCAACATGAGCTTTTACATTTTCAAGCAGATGCAGCAGGAGTTTGACCAGGCTTTTCAGTCATACTTCTTGTCCAATGTAGACTTAATGGAGCCATACTTTTCCCCAGCTTTATCCAAAGAGCTAACCAAAAAAGAAGACCTTGGGCAAAGGTGGGACATTGCCAATGTCTTCCAGCTGTTTCATAATTTCAGTCTCTCTATTTATGGGAGAGCCCGAGAAATTATTACGAAGATACTGAACGCATTTGAGGATTCGTGGGAACCACACAAAGGCCAGTTACTAAAGACCCCTCTTCCTCTCTCTCTTTCTTCTCTTCCCTCTTGCTCCCTCTTTTTATTTTTTCCTTTTGCTTTTTTTTTTGTGTGTGTGTGTGATATGTGCTGGTGTGCCTACATGTTCATGAATTTGCTGGTGAACATGTGGGTGTGTGGGCCTATGTGTATGTGCACATGCATGCAGAAGTCAGAGGTCAACTTTAAATGTTATTCCTTAGGAGCTGTCTATCTTGTCTTGAGATGGAATCTCTTACTGAGACCCCAGGCTCACAGATTTGGCTAGATTGGCTGACCAGCAAGTCTCAGGGATCACCTTATCTCTGCCTCCCCAGGACTGATATGAGCATATGCCACCATGTCCAGCTTTTTATGGGGTGCTGGGGATTGAACTCAGATCTTTATGCTTGCGTGGTAAGTACTTTACTGACTAAAGTGTCTTTCAAGACCCTTTTTCTTTCTCCCACTACCTTTGTCAACCTTTCTTTCTTCCTTTTTGTTCCCCCAAGACAGTGTTTTTTTCTGTATCCCTGGAGGTCTTGGAACTTGCTTTGTAATCCAGGCTGGCTTAGAAGTTGGAGATCTGTTCAGCTCCACTGGGAGTAAAAGCATGTGCTAACACACCCAGCTCCTTCTTTCATTCAGAGGCAGAATCTAGGCTAGTCTGGAACTCACAATCTTCCTACCTTAGTCTCCCCAGGGCTTAGATTCATACAGTACAAAGCCTGTCTTTAAAAAACAAAAAAAACAAACAAAAAAAAAAAAAACAAAAACAAAAAAAACAAACAAAAAAACCAACTACTTTAACTTAGGGATCTATACTAAAATTAGGTTTGACTTCGGAAGTGGTACATATAGACCAGTGAGATGGCTTAGCAAGTAAAGATACTTACCACCAAACTTGAGAACCTGAATTCAATCCCCAGCATCCACTACCCCACCCAAAATAAATTTAATAATTATTTTAAGGAAATGGTAGACATTTCTGAGTCATTATACAGTGTTTCTTAAAGTGATGATTCGTAGAACGTACTCAGAGCCCCCTACAATGAGCTTTAAAGTTCACCAAGTACCATCTCACCCCCATCATGCTTGAGAGTTCTAGGGCTGTTTACTATTCTTAGAGAAAAATTTAAAGCTGAAAGATTTAAACTCTAACATATGTATACACAGACTCAGTTCAGTTTTTTTTTTTTTTTAAGTCAGTCTAGGTCCTCACCTACTTTGTGAAAAGTCTTACTTTTTACAGGTCCAGTTGAATGTCCTGTGACATCTCTGAGTCATCTCTTCATGTGAATCACAAAATGGATGCACAGAAACCATAGAAAATGCTTACAAAGATCCTTCAAGTTAGACAAAGGACAGTATTTCAGAAATGAGAGTGGCTGTATGTGCTAAGGGGAGAATTCAAATTCCTCAACTTACCTTTTTTTGTTGTTTTCTAACGGGGTCTCACTGCAGCCCAGGCTGGCCTGAGACTGCTCCAGGTCCTTCTGCATCTACCTCCCAAATGCTGAGATTACAGGTTCGTCTCCTTATACAGCCTCAACCTTTTAGTGATCACAAGGCCAAGTTAAAAGCTACTCTTTTTTTACTGTTGTTGAAATAGTAATAGGCTAGTACCAGCTGTTCTTCATTTCTGTTAGCTGTATCTGGCAGCATGTGAACCAGATTCTCAAAGATACCACAAGACCACACAGTTGGCTTCCATCTAGGAAGGGTTTACCTCACACATTTTGGAAATGGAAGTCAGGAAACAAACCCTTCCTGTCCCATTGTTCCATGAGCAGAGAACAGCCATCATTACTGGAATTGCTGGGTTCTATTTCAAGGTCTGGCAGATTTGTTTGGTAAGTAGAATGTTTTCTCTGGTCTAAGCAATACTCAGGACCAGTATCAGGTAGTAATACTACATATGTTGATACTGGAATGGAATTAAATAATTCTTGCCTGGCTTTTTAGGTAGATATCAATTATCTTGGACTAATGTCCAGAATATATTCATTAGAACAAAATGGTGCTCCCCTTTTCATACTGTACAGCAGCCTTACACAGCTGCTGCTACGTTTAAATGTGAAGCACAGGATTTGGAGCATTTCATATACATCAAAATCTAAATAACTTCCTATCCACTGCAACTCCCTCCTGCTCTAAGAAGAACATGCCCAATGTTCTCGCCGAGTCACACATCTGGTGGCCATCCCTGCCCTTCTGTTCCATCCCATCTCCATGATAACTGGATATCTAGGGTCCCTGTAAATATAAACATGGAAAATAAAGGCCAGCCATGGTGATAATAGACCCTGGCACTCAGGAAGGAAAGGCAGGCAGATTTCTATTAGTTCCAGATTAGCTTGGTCTACATAGTGAGTTCCAAGCCAGCTGCGGCTACACAGTAAGACTGTCTCAAAAATAAATTAATTAAATAGAACACAGCTTTGGAATGTAGCTCAGTGGTAGAACACTTATCTAGTTACCATAAGACCCTGCTGAGTTCAGTCCTTACGAAACCACCAAACAAACCTACTTAAAACAACAGCTACACACATAAAGATAAAGACCTGGGTTACACTATTACCAACACCCCTCCTCTAGATATCACACAGCAAGCCCAACAAAAGAGAAATGGTCATTTCCCAGATGGACAAAGGCGAACTATTGATCCATCAGGCAGAGACTACAGGGCATTTAATGTGGCCTCCATCACTTTTCTGTACAGATGGTTAGTAAAGAATAGGCCAACCATTCCTAGAAAATCTGCCTGGGGTGGGAAAAAAAATTATTGAGACAGGATTTCTCTGTGTAGCCCTGGCTGTCCTAGAACTCGATCTGTAGAGCAGGCTGGACTTGAACTCAGAAACCCTTTTGCCTTTGTTTCTCCTGAGTACTGGGATTAAAAATGTACACCACCACTGCCCAGCTGTGTGGAAAAAACTCGAGCTCTGCCCCTTGTGGTGGGCAAAATTAACAATTACCTAAAGTTATCGATCTCCTTTATTCCCAGGACCTGGGATCTCCATGTTACAAGGTAAAAGGAGAGTAAGTGCATAAAACAGAACTAAGGTTGTGAGCATGCTGACTTCATACCCCAGAGACTATTCTAGATTATGGAAGCGTTCAATGTAGTCACAGGGTCCTTAAAGTAGAAGGGACTAAGAATGTTGCTCAGTGGTAGAGTGTCTGCCTAGCACCCAGGAGGCCTGAGTCTGACTGCAAAAGCACACGAAACAAAACCCTGATATCCTCAAAAGCAGAGCAAAGAGGCAGGAAAGAACAGAAATAGCATCATGAGAAGGCTGTTGTCTAACTTTGCTGATGTTGAAGATGGAGGAAGGATGCCTTGTGTCCCAGTGCAGGTTGACTCTAGGAGCTAGACATAATGCACACTGGGCTTCTCTCCAAGAATTGTCACATAATCAGCCCTGCTGACAACTTGATACTAACCCAGTGAGAACCACACCAAACTTCTGACATACAAAAACTGCAGGATAGCCGGGTAGCGGTGGCGCACGCCTTTAATCCCAGCACTCGGGAGGCAGAGCCAGGTGGATCTCTGTGAGTTCAAGGCCAGCCTGGGCTAGAGAGCGAGATCCAGGAAAGGCGCAAAACTACACAGAGAAACCCTGTCTCAAAAAACCAAAAACCAAAACAAAACAAATAACAAATAACAAAAAAAACTGCAGGATAATGAGTTTTCACTGTTTCAAGCCAATTTGTGGTACTCTGACACAGCAGGAATAGGAATCTAATACATAGCTCTTGTCAATTCCAGTGGTTAAGGGTGAGCTAGTGTTGTGTGTCAGGAAGCTATCATGGATGGAACTTAATGATCACAATCACCCTAAAAGCTGAAATTAGAAAAATGGCTAAAACTTAAAAGTGAACTCAATGAAAAGGAAAGAAGGAATCTTTAAAAAAAAATCTAAGCCACCTTAACATTCAATGCTATTTTAAATTTTATTGATTTTTCTATGTATTTGTAATTCTTCTCAGAGGGTCTCAAAATTTGATCTGCTTTAGATATTTTCCTAAATTTTAACCCACTGATTATTTTTTGACACAGGGTCTCATGAAACCCAGGAGAACTTGAACTTTTGATGTAGCTAAGAATGACCTTGAACTTCTGATCCTCCTGACTTCACCTTCCAAGTGCTGGTGTTACAGGCATGAGCCACCATACCCAGTTTATTAACCTACTATTCATAACAATATATGTATATATAATGCAAAAATAAATGGTACTCTAATAAATACCATCTGAATTAAGACATTTCTAATTTCTTTGGAATTCCCATATATTTCCAATTATAGCTTTAAATGTTATAGCCCTAGCTAGCCTCAAACTTTCTGTGTAGCCGAGGAAGCTGGCCTTGAACTTTAAAAAAATCTTTCTTTTGTTATTGGAGAATTTCATATATGTATATAATGAATTTTGATCAAATACACCCTATCCTCTCCCCTACAATTCCTCTACTATCCTATCATCACTTTTCCCTTCCAACTTAATTTACTCTTTAAAAAAAAAAAAAACCATTACGTTTACTGAGTGCTGCCTGTAAATGCACGAGTTTAAGATTGGACTATGAATAACCTCTCAGGAAGAGCATCCCTGAAGAAAACTTGATCTCTCTCCCTCAGCAGCCATCAGCTGCCAAAAATTCCTCAGATAAGAGTAGGATTTCATGATTCCCTCTCCCATCTCTGCTGGGATTTTGTGTGGCTTGCTCTTGCATACCTCTTCCACATGCAGTCCCAGACACTATGAGTTCACGTGTGCTATGGTGCTGTCATGTTCCCAGCAAATACTCACTGCAGATATCTACTCACTCTGGCTCTCAAAATCCTTCTGACTCCTCTTCTGAGATAATCCCTAAGTCTTGGATGAAGGAGGAGTAATATAAGTGTCCCATTTAGAAGTAAACATTCTATGGTCTCTTATTCTTAGAATGTTGTGGGTCTCTGTATTAATAGCCATCTATTGCAAAAAGGAAGCTTCTCTGATGAAGGTTGAAAGATACACTAATTTACAGGTATAAAGACAAGAACTTAGAGGGTAGAGGGTATTCTACTGCCCTTCCCTGAAATACCTCCCTCCCCTCATGGCATATAAGATTCAAAAGCATTATACACATATGAGAGTGCCATGTAGCATTCATTTCTCTGCATCTGGGGTTATTTGACTCAGGATAATTATTTCCAGCTCCATCCATTTGCCTGTGAATTCCATAATATTCTTTGCAGTTGAATAATATCCCTCTGTGTATTTAAGCCATATTTTCATTATCCATTTATCATTTGGAGGGCATCTAGCCTCTTTCCTCTTGTGAATAGAGCAGCAATTAATATAGATCAGCCAGTATCTCTATAGTAGGATATAAAGTCTTTGGGGAATATGCCCAGCAGTTACATGGCTGGATCATATGGTGGCTGTATTTCCAGCTTTTAAAGGAACCTCAACATTGATTTCCATAATGGTTGTACCAGTTTGCACTTCCACCAACAGTGAATGTTACCCTTTCCAACATCAATGCCAGCATTTGTTGTCTTTTTCTTTTTTAATCTTAGGCATTTTGACTAGGGTAAGATGAAATCTGGAAGTCATTTTATTTTACTTATTTTACATGTATGGGTATTTTGTCGACATGTATGTCCGTGTACCATGTGCATTTCTGGTGCTCATGAAGGATAGACGGGGGATCCTCTGGAACTGGAGTTTGTTGTGCTGGGAATTGAACTCTGGGTCCTCTGCAAGAATAGCAAGTGCTTTTAACCTCTGAGCCATCTCTCCATCACTCAAAGTAGAGTTTTATTTTGTATTTTCCTGATGATCAAGGATATTGAACATTAAAAAAAAAATTTTTCTGCCATTTGTATTTCTTCTTTCGAGAAATGTCTATTTCTCTGTGCAGTCTTGGGTGTCCTGGAAACTTGCCCTGTAGACCAGGCTGGCCTTGAACTCACAAAGATCCACTTACCTCTGTGCCCCCCCCCCACCCAGTGCTGGGATTAAAGGTATATGGTACCACCACCCAGCCTCCATGTCCAAAACTTTAATTGGGTTGTTTGTGTTGTTTAGATTTTTCATATTCTAGATACCAACCCTCTGTCAAATGTACAGCTAGTAAAGATTCTAGAGGCTGCCTCTTCATCTGAATGATGGTGCTGTACAGAAACTTTTTAGTTTCATGAGGCCTTATTTGTCAATTGTTTGTCTTATGCCTGTGCTACTGAGGTCCTGTTCAGAAAGATCTTTCCTGTGTCTATAAGTTAAAGCATATTCCCTATTTTCTCATCTTTCAGATTTAGGGCATCAGGTTTTATGTTAAAGTCCTTAATCCAAATAGAATAGAGGATGGAAGACAAGGATCTAGTTTCTTTCTTCTACATGTAGCTATTCAGTTTGACCAGAACATCTGTTGATGATCCTGTCTTTTCTCCAATGTGTACTTTTTGGTTTCTTTGTCAAAAATCAAGTGTCTGTAGAAGTGTGAGCTTGTATCTGGGTCCTCTACTCTATTAATTGGTCAATGTCTGGATTTATTTTATTATTTATGTTTGTTTGTTTGTTTTGAAGTAGTGTTGCTCTACATAGCCTTGGCTGTCCTAGAATTCACAATGTAGATCAGGCTGGCCTCAAAATCACAGAAATCCCAAGTACTTGCTTCCCAAGTACTGGAATTCACCATGTGTGCCACAAAACCCTTCTTGAATTTCTGATTTTGGGCAGGGGGCATGTTGAGACAGTTTCTCTGTGTAGCCCTGGCTGTCCTGGAATTCACTCTGTAGATCAGGCTGGTCTTGAACTCAGAGGTCCACCTGCCTCTGCCTCCAGAGTGCTGGGATTAAAGGCATGCTCCACTGCCCAGCTTCAATTTCTGTTTTTTTTTTTTATTTAAGAAATTTTTCCACTCATTCTACATACCAACCACAGTCAATTTGTTTTTAATGCTAATACCATACTACTTTTATTACTATAGATCTGCTGTATAATTTGAAATCAGAAATGGTGAAATTTCCAACAGTTTTTTTTATTATGCAGGATTTTTTTTGATGTCCTGAGTCTTTTGTGTTTTCAGATGAATTTTGAAATTATTTTATTAACTACTGTAGAGAGTTACACTAGAATTTTGGTGGGGAATTGCTTTGGATCTGTAGACAGCTTTTGTAGCACGGCCATGTTCACAATGTTAATCCTACCAACCTATGAGTCTTCCTATCTTCTGGCATCTCTTTCAATTTCTTTCTTTAGTGTCTTAAGGTTTTCATTGTAAACCTTTTCACTTCTTTGGTGAAATTTATCCCAAGATTGATTAATTTTTAAGATTATGGTGTGATTTTAAGTGCGGGATTGTTTCCTTGACTTCTTTCTTGTTGTTGATATATAGACAGGCTACTGATTTTTCTGTGTTAATTTTGTATCCTACTACTTTTCTGACTACTATATCAACAACACTACAGCCGGCATTGAATTCATGATCCTTTTCCTCTACTTCCCAAGTGCTTGAATCACAGATATAGGCTACCATGCCTAGCTTCTAAGGTTTTAAAATTTTATTTAATTTTGATTTATTTATCAAATAAATGAATTTATTTAATGTCCATACAGATATGCATACATATATGTGTGAGTATCTTTAGGTACTGTTCATCAGGAGTCACCTACTTGTTTTTGTTCATTCGTTTTTCTATTTTATTTTTAGTTTTTCTTTCATTTTGTTTTTGGTTTTTGTTGGTTTGAGACAAGCTCTCCCTATGTAGTCCTGATTGGCCTCCAATTCAAAGATTGCCTGCCTCTGCCTCCCACATGCTGGAATTAACCTTCTCATTGGCCTGGAACTCATCAAGAAGGCTAAGCTAACTGGGCCAATAAGCCCACTGATCCACCCGTCTCCACTTCCCAGCACTGGCATTAAAAGCACATGCTACCACACTTGTTTTTTCCCAAGGGTTCTAGGGATCAAACTTTGGTCCTTGTGCTTTCGTAGTTAGCAATTTACTGACTCAACCATCTCCCAGCCCTGTATGGTGAAATTCCAGTAGTGTTTACATGTGAATGTTGTATTCCCTACAGAGTTGGACCAGAGAGACCTGCTTTCAGAGATGTTACCTGAGCAAAACGGAGGAATGTGTGAGGAATTGGGCCAGAATGTATCCGGATGTTTCAAATTTCATGAAAGATGCCAAAAATGTCACAATTACCTATCTGAAGGTAAATAATTATTGTTTTTATCATGTCTTTCATGTGTGTGCATTGCTATGTTTATATGTGTGGGTCCATGTGCACATAGAAAGCCTGTGCATGCTGAGATCAGAGGACAGCCTTAGGTGTTATTTCTCAGGTTCTATCCATAGTTTCATTTTGTTTGAGACATGGTTTCTCACTAACCTGGAACTCTGGGCTGGCCAGCTAGTGAGCTGCAGGTATGTACCTGTCATATCCTCCCCATGTCTGGCTTTTTAAAATGGGGTTCTTGAAATTGACACAGGCCTTCCTTCACACTTGCTTAGCACGCACTTTACCAACTGAGCCAGATCCCAGCCCTGTTTTTGTACTCTTGGTTCTATCTAAAGGTGTTCCTTATAAAGGTTCACAAGTAATTACTCAGTTTATGTAAACTAATCCTTTTACTTTCGTCAATTCCATCCACTGTGAATTGTTTTGTATGTATGATTAAAGACTAAAGAAACACAAATATATACAGAAGAGAAAGACAATAAGCCAATTAGGTCAACTTCCTTTTGCTGCAAAGAAAAGGAAAATCCACTGATGAAGGAAAACTTTTCATGGAAGTGAAAGGTAATGTTTAGATAACCTAACTTTAACCTTTCCTTTCTCGCCCCCAGGATCACATGTTAATATCATAATATAATACACAGCCTAACTTTTAAAAGATCTACAGTCTTTAAAAACTCTATGTCCCTTTAAAATTCCAAAGTCTCTAAACTGTGGGCTTGGTTGTAAAAAGTTGTATACTTTCTTATTCCAAAAGAGAAGAACAATGGAATAGGAAAAATCAGGTCAATGCAAAATGAGAGTCCAGCATCATGAATCCAAATCCTGTAACTCAATGTCCAGCATCTGACACTCACTCCCTCTTCTGACTCCAACAGGCCTATGGGCAGCATACACAATTCATATTGTAGCCTTAGGTGGGCTCCACTCCACACACACTGCTGTCCTTGGCAAATGTCTCATGGTCCTGGCATCTCCAATAACCTAGGGGTTTACCCTGTAAAGAAGGCTGAACCTTTACCAGTGACCTCTTCCTGCCTCTGTACAGAGACTCTGACCCTTCCATATGGTGCCAAACTTCTGAAGCTCTCTGTGACCCCTTCATAGCCTCAAAATAAATACCATCCAGACAACTCAAAATATTGCCTGCTCCTGTTGGACCAACTCTATGTACTAACTCTGAGGATATACTTTTTTTTTATTGTCCCAATAAAACAGAAAATTTCACTCAATGGCACTAATCTCTTATTAATCAAAGCTGATTCTTTAGCCCCAGCAGATCAGCATACACAGGTTCTTAGTCAAAATATTTCATGAATGGCCCCTATCCCGGGTCTTGATATAGTCTTTACTTCCCTCTGAAACTTCTCAAGATAGGTCTTCAGAGACAACGTCTCTCTCAGCATTACTGTTTTTCAGGCTCCTCCTGGAACAGCCCATTAAGTTCTGAGCACTCAACCACTTTTCTTCTCTTTTTCTTTTTTTGTTTGTTTTTATTTTGTTGTTGTTGTTGTTGTTTTGTTTTGCTTTGGTTTGTTTTTTTTTGTTTTTCAAGACAGGGTTTCTCTGTGTAGTTTTGGTGCCTGTCCTGGATCTCGCTCTGTAGACCAGGCTGGCCTCGAACTCACAGGAATCTGCCTGGCTCTGCCTCCCAGAGTACTGAGATTAAAGGTGTGCACCACCACTGCCCAACCTCAACCACTTTTCTAACCCAAAGTTCCAAAATCTTCCACAATCCTCCAACAAAATAGTTTGAAGATATAAAAAGCTACATCATGAAGTCATCCCAGCAGCACTCCTACTCTCAGTATCAATTTTTGCTCTAGTTTCATTCTGTGGCTGTGATAAAAACACTCTGACCAAAACCAATTTAAGGGAGGAAAAGAGTTTATTGCTTATTGCAGATTACAGTCTGCAGATCTGTGGTTTGAATAAGAATGGCTCCCACAGGCTCATGTATTTGATGGCTTGGTCCCCAGTGGGTGGAACTGTTTGAGAAGGATTAGGAGGTGTGGCCTTGTTGGAGAAGGTGATGTCACTGGAGGATGAGCTTTGAGGTTTTAAAAGCCCATGTGATTTCCAGTTAGCTTTCTCCCTGCCTCTTGTTTGTGGACCAGGATATAAAGTCTCAGCTACTGTTCCAGCAACATGCCACCTGCTGCTTCCCACCATGACGGCCATGGACTCTAACCCTCTGAAACTGCAAACCTCCAATAAACTCTCCTATAAGTTGCCTTGGTCATGATGTCTTCCTGTCGAAACAATAGAAAAGTAACTAAGACACCATCACTGAGTGAAGTTAGAGCAGTACCTCAAAAGAGAACTTGAAGCAAAAACCATGGAGGAATGCTGATTCCTTGCCCACAGCCTCATGTCTTTTTGTTGTTGTTGTTGTTGTTTTGTTTGTTTGAGACATTGGCTCGCTATGTGGCCCTGGCTATCCTGGAACTCTCTCTCTATAGACTAGGCTGGCCTCGAACTCACAGAGATCTGTCTACCTCTGTTGCGATTAAAGGCATGCACTATTATAATCAGCTCCAGCCTCATGCTTAACTAGTTTCCTTTTTCAGTTTTTAAAAAATTAATTTTATATGTATGGGTGTTTTGCCTGCATGTATATCTGTGTACCACATACATGCCTGGTACCTGCAGAGGCCAGAAAAGAGTGCTGGATTCTCTGAGATTAGAGTTCTAGACAGTTGTAAGCTGTCATGTGGATGCTGGGAATCAAACCCAGGTCCTCAGGAAGAGCAGCCAGTGCTCTTAACCATCTCTCCAGGACCTTAATTAGCTTTTGTCATACAGCCCAGGACCACCTACCCAGATGATAACACTGTTGTGAGGTATCCACCAGAGAAGACTGTTCTGACATGGGTTTAAGTAAATAGAAAGTCTTTATTAGCTGGCCGGCAAACTACACTAGGCATTTGGGATCCTGGTGTACCGCTGAGCTTTTCTTGGGATGAGCTTTTTTTTTTCTTCCTCACTGTGTAGCTGGGGTGAGCTTTTAACCACAAAAACCATGTTCTGGGTTGTCATACTTCAGCTAACAAGAACAGTTAGCCAGAAGCAGAACTACAGGAGCTAAAAATCAAGGTTAGTGCATTTAGAGAGTTTCCCAGAACTATGGACTTGGATGGATTAGGTCTTTGTTTTCATTTTGGCAGGTGGTGCTGTCTACTCTAGAGTTTACAGCCTTAATGGTACTTCCATCATGGAATCAGTTGTGCTAAAGTCTGGGGGCCTGCTACAGGGCCAAGTGAGCTGGGCCCTCCTCCATCAATTAATAATCAGTATAATCCCCCACAGACATGCCCAAAGGCCAGTCTAATGTAGGTAATTATCTCAGGTGAGTCTAAGCTTTGCTTACAATTAAATCTAAATAGGGCAAGTTAACAAAATCAAAGTTCAGGAAAGACCAGATTCTTTAACTGCAAAGTTCAAAAGCTCTCGTACCCTCAACTTCCTCCAAAACAAAGACCACAGAAATATTTCTACCAATCGGAAGATCCACAGTACGATTGATAGAAACTCTTTATCCACCTGTCTGCAGCCTCTCCTCTGTCTTCATCAGTGAGTAAATCTCAGCAAACGTAGCTCTTTAGAAATGAGGAAGAACAGAATTCTGCTCTTGACCAAGGTAATGTAAAATACACACTGACTTTTAAAATATCATTAGAGAGGCTGGAGAGATGGTCCAGTGGTCAAGAGTGCCAACTGCTCTTATAGAAGATCTGTTTGGTTCTCAGTGTTCAAATCCAGTGACTCACAACACTTGTATCTCCAGTCTTCATGGGCATCTACACACATGTGCACATAAACACCCCCAACAACCCACATAATTAGAAATAAAAGGTAATGTTTAGAAATAAGATGCCATTATATATACCATAATATGAATCAAGGTTACCACTGAGTTGTAATGTTAAGGATGAGTTTCATACCTTTCTCTGTATTTTTAAATTTTTTTTTTACTATAAACAAACATGTACACATACCTTGAATAATATTGAAAGTTATAAAGTATTTCTCAAATTTATTTAACTTTTCAATGTAGTATTTGTTTGATTTAATCATACTGGTTAGACTGGGGATACGGTTAAGGGCAAGCAGGAGGTCCTGGGCCAGAGTCATACAAGAAAAACAAAAACAAAAAAGTCAAAAGCGAACTATTTCTCACCCTGCTAAAGCCTACCACAGTGTCATATGTTTATAATCTGAGTATCAAGGAAGTAGAAGTAGAAGGATTAGGAGTTCAAGACTGGCTGTGGCTCTATAATGAGTTCAAAGTCAGACTGGACTACATGAGACACTGTCTTAACAAGCGTGCGCACACACATGCACACACACACACACACACACACACACACACACACACACACACACACCAAGCAAAAACAAACCCAAACACCATGTTCAAGGTAATTATGTTTACATATTAATGTTCTCTGTTAAGAAAACAGATCTTTGCATCCTGTGACTTAATGCATCATAGATATCTTAAGTCTTTGCATGCTCTGAAATTCAAGAAGAATGAGGTTTTATTCTAATACTATGCTCAACTAATAGGCAAAAGGTAGTTTTTATAGTTTGTTAAACTAAACCAGTGCAGTGTTTGGGTAGTTACTAAGTATCTTAAACATCAATATTGTTCCCTTCCCCCTTTTGCTTAGTATTACCAGCCTGGGCTCTTATTTCTCAGTTCTCAGGTGCACTGAATTTGTCAAGGGCAGGTTCCCTGGGCTACTGACAAGAATGAGAATACTTTTTGTTTCTCTCTCTCTTCTCTGTTTCATTCCCTTTCCTCTTCAATCAACTTCATAGGAGCACAGCCCCTCTTTTAGGAAAAGAAATATCCATTAACTAAATGTGTTTACCTATTTCTGCACATCCCCCTTCAACCAATGTCTACCCCACCTTAGAATTTGTGTCAGAAAATTTTGACATCTAGAATTTGTCTTGATAGGATAACTTTTGGGAGATAGTAATTTTCATAGTTTTGATTATAAACTATTGTGTCCCACATCCCCGAAACTTTGGTTACCTAAAGCTGGTGAAGTTTATTCCCCCTGAATTGTTGACTAGGTGAATGAGATGCTGTTTTATCATTTAAAAATAGGGGTAACAGATCCACTTCATAAGGTCTTTTGTGCATTAAGCTATTGTCTGAAGTATCAGTGACTTTTATTATTCATACATTTTAAAAGCCACTTGCAGGATTGTGTGCAGAAGAAATGACAGCTCAGTTGGCAGGATGGTTGTTGTGCAAGCAAGACCCAAGGTTAATCTCCAGCACCTATGTAAAAGGCTGGGCATGGTGCTAATCCTAACACTGTGAAACACAGAAACCTAGATTTCTCCTCCTATGTATTCTCTCTCTCTCTGCCTGCCAGCCCTGCCTATCCTTTCTCTGCCTAGCTATTGGCCTTTCAGCTCTTTATTAGACCAATGAGGTACCTTAGGCAGGCAAGGTGAAACAGATGCAACACATCTTTACATAATTCAATAAATGTAGCATAAACAAAAGTAACACACCTTTACACAGTTAAAGTAATATTCTTCAGCATAAACAAATGTCACATATCTTTGCCTAGGTGAAATAATATTCCAGAACACATTACCATTAAAAATAACCAGATAAATTATCTTACAGAGAAAAAAAGATTACTTTGGTTCATATGATTGGGATTTTCAGTCTGTGTTTGGTTGGGCCCGTTGCTCTGAGCCTGTGATGAGGCAGCCCAACACGGTGGAAGAGCAAAGCCGCTTTCCTCGTGTATAAGGAGAGAAAAGGAGAAAGAAAGAGCCCTTTAGGCCCAATGGCCTAAAGACCTTCTACTAGGCTCCACCTCCTACAGTTTCCATCGCCTCTAGGATAGGGATCAAGCCTTTAAGTCTCAGGTCTTTGGAAAATATTCCAGATCCTAACTATAGGAATGAATAGATATGGCATATATCAGGTAATGCAGCATAAGTGCAAGATAAATTGTCTGTCACAGGGATAAAATAGAAGGGAACAGATGTCCCAATGTGATTCCCATACTGTTAAAACTTATTTTAAAAAAGCAATTCATTTTAAAAATATAAAGAAAGGAATAATGAAACTCATGTACCCACCACCTACATTAAGGATTGAACATTACTAAAGCAGATGAAACCTAACTATGTCACTCCTCCAGGTCACATTCCTTTTATCCCCTCAAAAGGAAATGGAGGGGACCAGAGCCATGTGCAGTGCCCCAGCTAGAGCCGTCCAGCATAACAGAGTCCCAGCAGCTGCATTTGAAGGCTGGACTGCTCTATAAAGACAGTTAATAAAATCCTGCTCCAAGACAATAAATAAGTAAATAAAGGAAATGAAGGGTGGTGGTGGGGTGGGGTGGCTGGAGATGTAACTCAGTAGAGCACTTCACTTGCATGCACAAAAGCCTAGGTTCCATCCCCAGAATTGCATAACTGGTGTGCTGGCACACACCTATAATCCCATCAACACAGGAGGAGCAAGAGTTCAAGGTCAGCAGCCAGGTGTGGTGACTCAGGCCTTTAATCCCAGCACTCTGGAGGCTTGAGTTGGTGGCTTTCTGTGAGTTCAAGGCCAGCCTCATCTACATAGTGAAACACTGTCTCAAAAAAAAGGTAGATGCAAATGACTAATTTAGGTTTAGTACTTATGTCTTTATTTTTACATATTTACTTATATATTATATCCGTGTATGCGTACACATTACACACATATATACACCATACTTAACAGTGTTTTATGTTTAAAATTTTTACATCTGCAAATTATAATTTTAAATTTAAAATATTACTGATGAACCAGGTGTAGTGGCACGCACCTATAATTCCAGCACTTAGGAAGCTAAGGCTAGAGAATCAAGAGTTTGAAGCTGGGCGATGGTGGCACATGCCTTTAATGCCAGCACTCGGGAGGTAGAGGCAGGTGGATCTCCGTGAGTTCGAGGCCAGCCTGGTCTACAGAGCGAGATCCAGGAAAGGCGCAAAGCTACACAGAGAAACCCTGTCTCAAAAAAAAAAAAAAAAGAAGGCATTTTGGCATTTTGGGCTGGAGAGATGGCTCAGAGGTTAAGAGCACTGGCTGTTCTTCCAGAGGTCCTGAGTTCAATTCCCAGCAACCACATGGTGACTCACAACCATCTGTAATGAGATCTGGTGCCCTCTTCTGGCCTGAAGGGATACATGCAAGCAGAACACTGTATACATAATAAATAAATAAATCTTTAAATAAATAAATAAGTTAATTTAAAAAAAAAAAGAGTTTGAACCCAGCCCTGCCTCAGAAAAAGCAAATAAAAATTAAAAAAAAAGAGTCACATAAATAAATTGAGCCCACTACTTCTAGTCCAGCCAGAGTTTCAGGCCAGCCTGGACTACAGAGTGAAAGCCTGTCTCAAAACAAATGAACAAACCAACAACCTCCCCATCCCCACCAAAATCAAAGAGCTAGGTACTTGTAACCAAGGATAGAATGCTGAAATAAGAATGCAAAAATAGGCGTATAGCTAGTTTGTATATGAGAGGACAGTAGCAGTGTAATCTTTGTAATTATAATTATTATTAGAAAAACGATTCACATCTTTGCTAGATAAAAGAATTTAAAACTCTTCAATCCATAATTTTCATCTATCTAGTGTCATAGAGTCTGGCATTATTCAATACTATAAACCCAACAAAGGATCATTTTCCTAGAGAAATAAAGAAGGAGTCTTAAACAACAACATTGGAAAAGCATGCAGCGTTATTTTGCCGTATTTCCAAATTCTGAATATCCTCTCTTCATTTTGAGACAGAGCCTCACTCTGTAGTCCTGACTGGCCTAGAACTCACTATGTAGACCAGGCTGGCTTCAAACTCACAGAGAGCTGGATGCCTTTGTCTCCTAAATGCTGGGATTATATGGGATTATTACCCACAGCCGTGTATAATTTGTCTTAATATGTTAGTGATTATTTATTCTTATCTTCATTCAGTCTAGTTTGTAAGATTTATCCAAGTAAAAAATATTTTACTCACATTCATTAATTCATTCATTGTATATTGGTCTGTTGGAATATCACAATTTATCCATTCTCTAGCTGAATGCCTATAATGGCTAGTTTTATGTCAACTTGATACAAGCTAGAGTCATCAAGGAAGAGGGACCCTTAATTCAGAAAATACCTCCATCTGAAGAGGCTGTAGTCAAGCCTACAGGGAATTTTCTTAATTAGTGATTGAGACAGGAGCACCCAACCCACTGGGGCCACTTCTGGGCTGGTGGTCCTGGGTTCTATAAGAAAGCAGGCTGAGCAAGCTATAGGGAGCAAGCCAGTAAGCATCCATGATCTCTGCATCAGCTCTTGCCTCCAGGTTCCTACCCAATGTGAGTTCCTATCCCAACTTCAGTGATGAACAGTGATGTGGAATTGTAAGCCAAATAAAGCCTTTTCTCCCTAAGTTGCTTTTGGTCATAGTGTTTAGTAACAATAATAACCCTAACCAAGACGGTGCCTTAAGTTTTGTTTTGTTTTGTTTTCTTCAAAGTTCTGCTATTACAAAACACAGAAACAGAAAATTATTTGAGGAGGGCATAGTAGCTCATATGCTTGTAGTCCCAGAACTTGAGAGACAGTTAAGAGGATAGAAAGTTCAAGACCAAGACCAATCTGATTGGCGTAGCCAAGTTCCAGGCCAACCTGGGTTATCAAGTGAGAACCCATCCTCCTTACCAAAAACAAAACAAAGGCAACTGTCATACATTTTTATCAATTAATTATTCTATGAGTAATCCCATAGCTATAATTATATCATACTTGATACATGTAAGACAAAATGTTTTTCCAAACATCACTAGTTATGATTTTCACTGTTTTACTATTCATTTTGTCCCAATCTTAAGTAAATTTACTATAAAGATTTCTTTTTACTCACACATCCACTTGTATTGTGCTTATGTGTTTAAGTTTCCCCTTTGATAGGATGGAGAGAATGCTGTGGAAAGGACAAAGCAGAGGCTTCTGCTTTTGTCAAGTTTCTTTTGGGAGAAGGGCTAATGGTCAACAGGGCTTTGCACTGTCCAGTCTAGTCCTGAGCCACACCCCAAACACTGTCCCCTTAAAATATAGGCAGTAGGCATGTGAGATTTTTTGGGGTTTTTTTTGTTGTTGTTGTTGTTGTTGTTGGTTGGTTGGTTGGTTTTTTGGTTTTTTGAGACAGAGTTTCTCTGTGTAGCTTTGCACCTTTCCTGGATCTTGCTCTGTAGACCAGGCTGGCCTCGAACTCACAAAGATCCACCTGCCTATGCCTCCCCAGTGCTGGGATTAAAGGCATGCACCACCACCGCCTGGCCGGCATGTGAGATTTTTAACAAGAATGTCTTTTCTTTATTCACCCACTTCTGCTCTATAAAACCGCATAATTAACAATTAATTAAGCCAGGTCTCATTTGAAAGTGATGCTGGCAACATTACTTACTACAAACAACAAGCATTAACTAAGAGCTCTGGGTCTTAAGCCCACCCCATCTACTTTCAAGTTTCCTGGACTGCTTCTTCACTATTTCTTTACCTCCTTTATAGACTGCCCTGATGTACCTGAACTACACATAGAATTCCTTGAGGCCCTGATATTAGTCAATGTATCCAATCAGCAATATGATCAGATAGTTTGGATGGCCCAGTATCATCTGGAAGACACCACATATCTGATGGAAAAGATGCGAGAGCAGTTTGGATGGGTGTCTCAACTAGCAAGCCATAACCCAATGACTGAGGACATCTTTAATTCAACAAAGGTAAGGACCCCAGAGCAGAAATAACATGTGCTACCTCTATTCTGCTAGTTACTTACTGATTACAGCTGAATTTGAAAACAAGTTCCAGAGGAATACACATTACTCCATTGTGATTGCATCCAAGCCTGCTTAACTTAACGCAGTTCATGGTCTAGAAAGATGGCTCAATCTTTTACATCAGCTACCCATAAGATTGAGGTAGGAAGATATTTAGTTCAAGGCCTGAATGGGCTACATAATGAGCTCTGTGCCAGCCTAGACAACTTAGTGAGACCCTGTCGCAGAATATAACAAAACAAAAACTTATAAAGGGCTAGAAATGTGTCTTAGTGGTGGATTTGCCTAGCATTTCTGGGTCCTATACTGAGGGGCATGAGGTCATAGAATATGAAAGTATTTTAATCTAAAATGACTAATTTTTCCCATAGTTATAGGGTTGTAGATGATAGTGACACCTTGAACTGGCTAATATAGACTTAAGAAAGAAGACTTGTAGATAAAGTAGAGTTCAAAATTAGACATCAGGGGCTGGATAAATGGCTCAGCAGTTAAGTGCATTTCTGTTATTGCAGAGGCACCAGATTTGATTCCCAGCACCATAAGGAGGTTTACAACCTTCCTTAATACTGCTCCTGGGGATCTGATACTCTCTCCTGACCTCCTTAGGAACCAGGCATGCTTGTGAGGTACAGACATAAATTCAGGCAAAACACCCATATTCATAAATTAAATAAAAATCAAAATTAGTCTCTAAAACTTAACAGCTGAGAAAGATTGGAAAAGGTCTTTAACCTTTCTAGGCCTCAGTTTTTCCACTAAGATGGGAACACTGGAAGCCACCTTAAAATGTTTGTCTGTAAAGTCAGTGAGTTTCATAGTTTTTAAAAAAGTTAATTATAGCACTTATTAATTTTTCATGCAATAAACTAAGACACCTTAAAAATTAAATATCAGGGCTGGAGAATTAAATAGTTGTGGCTCAGTGGTTAAAAGCACTTGTTCTTACAGAGGATCCAGGTTTGATTTTGGGAAGCACATGGTGACTCACAACCATCTATAACTCCAGTTCCTGGGGATCTGACACCCTCTTCTGACCTCCTCGGGCATCAGGCATGCACAGGCACTTGGTACACAGACATAATGTAGGCAAAGCATCCATACACATAAAATAGACCTAAAAAGGGTTTTAAAATTAAATACCATCTAAAAACATACTGTCATCTTAAACTGCACCTAAGCTGTGACTCTCACATTTGATCATTAACTCTTTGCTGCAAAAAGTAACAGCTGGCTTTTCATTCTGAGCCATACATGCCTATGACCATACACACATCGCCTTAGTTATACAAAAGTGATATATTGATTCCTGTGGGGTTAGCACTGAGATAGAAGGGTACAAGAAGCATGGGGCATAGCAACTAAATATGCAATACTCTGTGTAGTGTGTGATGCTCTGTAAAGGAACAGAACTGATAGAGCAAATAAATATTACAAAGGAGATTTATTATACTGACTTACATGATATGCTCTGGGTAGTTTAACAATGGTGGTCTGCATATTCAAGAGGCTGAGAACCAGTAGCTACTCAGTCCACTAGGATAGACACCTCAGCAACATCCTTCTAGTGTTGAAGGCATGGAGGACTCCTGGATTTCCACACAGGAAGCTAAAGCAGCTGGGTTTTGATATCAGCAGAGGATAGCAGTGGTTGTGGCAGCTGCAGTGGTGGTAGCAGCAGCAGCAGCAGTAGGGCAGATGCATTCACCAGAAGGGAGTGAAGGCAGGCAGGTGAAAGGGAAGAGTCTTCCCCTCAGATCTCATCATATGAGGGCAGCTGCAGGAAGATGCCACCCACTCAAAGGGAGGGTCTTTCCCACTACAATTAATCTATCCAGGAAATATTATCATAGACCCATCAAGAGGCATATCTTTTAATTGATTCCAGCCCCAATAAAGTTGACACCAAGGCTAATCATCTTAGGTTCCTGTTACCAGCTCCTGGTCTACCCACTGTTTTAGAACTCTATGTTGGATCCAGATGCAGCTAGAGGTGGACTGTGGCAATGTTTTTATTCAGCATCCCCCTCTTTTCCAGGTTGCTTTCCTAATCCTCCTAAAAGTTGTACCTGATCCCTTTAGTAATCAACTCGCATTGGGACCTCAGCCTATTTTTAGGGAATCTGACATTTTGCTCTTTGTCAACCTGCAAGTTGTAGCATAGTTTGAAAGCTAAGTTTAGCTACTCATAACAAACACGTTAAAAGTGATGTGGCAAATGCCTGTATGTAATCTTCTCAGCACTTAAGAGGTAGAAGCAAGAAGATCAGGAGTTCAAAGCTGGCCTCACTCACAGAAGACTCTGACTCAAGAAATCAAAACAAGCCCAGTATGGTGGTGCACACCTGTAATCTCAGCAGTTAGAAGCCAAGGCAGAAGAATTTCAGAGAGTTCAAGGCCAGGCTGGGCTATATAACAGGTACCAGGCTAGTTAGGGCTACATAACAAGACTCTGTCCCACCCCATCCCTGTGTGTGAAGATCTGGGCTCCATCCCTAACACCACAGGTCATGAGGCAGATGGGATGAAAAGGAAGGGAGGGAAAAAATGGAAGACTGAGCAATTTTCAAAGAAATGAGGCTTATTTACTTTACAATTCTGAAGAGTGGGGAGTCCAAGATCATCTTCTTAGCTTCTGGAGTGAGTCATGTGTGGCTCTGTGCATGCTAGGAAGGAGAAGCCAGCAGTGTGGAAGTCAAACTTGTGTGAGAGAGACTGAGGACTGGTAAGAGGGGAGGTGCCAGATTTGCCTCATAACAACCTACAGCCTGTGCTTATAATAACTGACACGGTGCTTCTAGATGTAGCTCACTTCAGTGAGATCTCATCACCTCCTAAAGGCTCCAATATCTCTCAGTAACATTCCATTGAGAATCAAATTTGAACACGAGTTTTCAAAGGCATAAATCACACCCAAACCACAGCAGGTAATAGTACTGAGTTTCCCAATTTTCAGATGAGGCACAGAAGACAGATTGTATCAGCTCACACAGGGTGAGCATTATGGGAAGCAGAGTGGGTTTTGCTGCAGAATCAGTGGGCTCAGCCACTATGCTAAACTAAAGAATTGCCTGTAAAAGCTGTTCTTCTCAAAGCAGCTCTTATTTCATCATGGAAAGCAAAGTGCAAATCATACACCTGCAAGTGTTGAAAAGAAGCCTTTGTGTACTTCACAAATTCTAACAAATAAGAAAGTTATGGGGGTTGGGGATTTAGCTCAGTGGTAAAGCGCTTGCCTAGCAAGTGCAAGGCCCTGGGTTCGGTTCCCAGCTCCAGAAAAAAATAAAAAAAAAAATTAAAAAAAAAAAAAAAGAAAGTTATGGCCCCTTCTTATTTATAGTTTATATACAATTATGTATTAGACTAGGCATTATGCATTATGTTTACTAAAAGGCAAGTAAGTGAACAAGTTACTCAGACTATTCCCTTGTAAACTAGAATTGCAGCCAGGTATGGTAGCATGCACTTATAATCCTAGCATTTGGGAAGTAGGAGGAGGAGGATCAGGAGTTCAAGGTCATCCTCAGCTATATAGCAAGCCCAAGGCCAGCCAGAACTATACAAAACCCTGTTTCAAACAATAACAAACAAACAAAAATAGAACTATTAAATTTGTTATTTTAATTTGTCCTTTATATTTTTGGTAGAGGAATTTATTCAAAAGCATTTCTTAAATAGTTCTCTTAAGATTACATCAAATTGAAGCCGGGCGGTGGTGGTGCACACCTTTAATCTCAGCACTCGGGAGGCAGAAGCAGGCGGATCTCTGTGAGTTCGAGGCCAGCCTGGTCTCCAAAGCGAGTTCCAGGAAAGGCGCAAAGCTACACAGAGAAATCCTGTCTACCCACTGTTTTAGAACTCTATGTTGGATCCAGATGCAGCTAGAGGTTATATCAAATTGAATTTAAAGTTTGGTTCCATTAAAATGATTTTTAAAATACATTATTTGCACTTGGGAATTTATTAAGAGAATAATTAAGCCAGGTGCAGTAGCACATGCCTGTAAGTGTGACACTCAGAGATGAGGCGGGACTGTGAGTTTGAAGTCACCCTAAATATGTAGCGAGACTCTTTTTTAAAACTAAATCAAACCAGACCAAAAGCCAGAAGAGAGAGAGAGAGAGAGAGAGAGAGAGAGAGAGAGAGAGAGAGAGAATACAATGTACATGCTACTTGAATAGTTCTTGCCAAAATCACACATAAAACCATAAACTGTAAATTTCCTAGGAAAATTACAAAATTTGGCATTCTCCATTAATGTCAGTAGCACAAACAATAGTATTCATTAAACATTTTATCAGCTCACTTGAGTTTTCTGATTCCTCTTGGAGATAAGTGGTACCCTTATGTGCATGGAGGTCAAGGACAACTTGTGGGAGTGGGTCCGTTCCTTCCATCATGTGGGTCCTAGGGACCTAATTCAAATTGTCAAGTTCAGCAGCAAGCACCCTTCTCCACTGGTCCATTTTGTTGGCCTGTGTTACTAATTTTGACTGTGTACTGGGATATGGAAAACTCTATAATTCTTCTTCTTCTTCTTCAGGCAATTCCAAGAATTCATGGAGGAAATTCTTCCAGACAGGATGAAATTATGGTAGACTCAAGCATTCTGTCTTCCTCTAACTTCTCACTCCAGAGTTCTGAAGAAAGTATTGAGAGCTCAAATGTCATTGACTATGTGGTAGCAAAAGTTCTGCGGTATTTTAAGGGACCTTTTAAAACTTGGTAAGCAGAAGAGCTGATTAGAAAACCTTTGTTGACAGGGTAGGTGACTCATAAAAAGAAATAACAGAAATACAAGAATTGGGTAGAAGCTATCAAATTTGCCAGTGTTAAAAAGCTGTGTAAAATGTTCCTAGAAAGTCACACACACACACACACACACACACACACACACACCTTTAATCCTAGCACTTGGGAGGAAGAAGTTGTCAAATCTCTGTGAGTTCAAGGCTAGTTTGATCTACATAGCCAGGCCAGCCAGGGCTATATAGTAAGACCCATATATAGTCGGAAGGTTTTCTGTGTTCAACCCGGTTTGCAGGAGCTCAGACCCAAGTAAACACAAAGAAGCTTATATTAATTAAAACTGCTCAGCTATTAGCTCAGGCTTACTACTGACTAGCTCTTATACTTAAACTCAGCCCATTGCTGTTAATCTATATGTCACCATGTGTTCCATGGCTTTACCTGTGTGCCATTACATGCTGCTCCCTAGACAGTGGGATGGTGTCTCCTGACTCAGCCTTCCTCTTCCCAGAATTCTCCTTGTCTGCTTATCCCACCTACACTTCCTGCCTGGCTACTGGCCAATCGGCGTTTTATTAAAACATTGTACAAAAGCATTATTCCACAGCACCTATGGGGACATGATGACTTGTATTATATTATCAGTAGGGATATTATATTATATTATCAGTAGGGATATAAGCTGGTTTTACCTTTTATTATTTTTTCCAAGTTTTTTGAGACAGACCCTTGTTGTATAACCCAGGCTGACTGACCTCCAAGCATGATCCATCATATCCAGCCTAGCTTTGCCTTTTGGAAAGATATTTAACTATGTATCCAGAGTCATACAATTTCTTTTTCACATTATTCTACTTCTGGAATCAATATAAGGAATAAATCTAAATTTGCTTAAAGAATCAATGTAAAGAATAAATCTAAATATAAGGAAAAGTCCCCCTTCAAGATTTATACTTAAAACAGTAAAATATTGAAACTAATCTGATGGGGGAATGTCTTTCTGAATGCTGTGAATATGTGCTGCTCTGATTGGTTGATAAATAAAACCGTTTGGCCTATGGCAAGGCAGCTTACAGGCAGGTGGAAAATTCAAAGGGAGTGACAGGAAGAAGGCAGAGGGAGATGCCAGCAAGCCTCCCAAGGAGCAACATGTAATGGGATGCAGGTAAAGCCATGGAACATATGGTGATACATAGATTAATAGTTATGGGCTAATTTAAGATATAAGAACTAGCTAGCAAAAGGCTTGAGCCATGGCCATACAGTTATAATTAATATAAGCCTCTGTGTGTTTACTTTGGGGATGTGAGTGGGAGAAATTTGTCCTGACCGCCAGCAGGCCGAGATACAGGAAAACTTCCAGCTACACTAATCAGTGTCTAAAAATAAGAGCATGGTTAGGCAGATATTGACCAAATCCAATCAGTATACTTTATGAAACTTTAAAAATTACTTATAGAATTTGAATAAGGATCTGCCAACCTGTGGCCAGGTCTTTATTATGAACCATTTTTGAGGTATTTTTTCCCTTGTTTTATGGTAAAAGAACCTGAGGCATAGTCCAAGGCCAAATGATCTCAAACTGATGTAAATCAGTTTACAGGAGAAGTGGAACTCACTGCTCCACATCACACAATGACCATTATGGCATTTGGTCCAAACAAACAAGACACAAAGATCTTGGTAGTATGGCTAATCTTAAATAATTATCAAATTTTAATTCTAAATTACCATTCAAGATGAATATTTTTTAGTATGCCACTACCAATGTATCATTAAAGTCAATAATACCAGATAAACTGCCTCTCATGTCTTTGCCTCCAAGTTTTTTTTTTTTTTTTTTTTTTTTTTTTTTTTTTTTTTTTTTTAGGTTTTTCGAGACAGGGTTTCTCTGTGTAGTTTTGCGCCTTTCCTGGAACTCGCTTTGGAGACCAGGCTGGCCTCGAACTCACAGAGATCCGCCTGGCTCTGCCTCCCGAGTGCTGGGATTAAAGGCGTGCGCCACCACCGCCCGGCGCCTCCAAGTTTTTTTAATCAATTAATTTGTGGTTTTGTGTGTATATGTGTAGTAAGTGTGGAGATCATAGGAAAACGTGTAGGAATTGATTATCTCCTTCCATCAAGTGAATCCATGAGGGATCAAACTCAAGCCTTCTGAGATTTGGAGGCCCTTCTTGTCAGCCAATTGACATCTTTTCCATATATATTAGGTTATGACCCAGGATCCATGTACTGGGGAGGAGAAAATGAAGAATTCAACAAGATCTTGTTCCAGAATAGCTCTTTCCAGCAGAAAGAACACCACAAGCTCATGAGAGAACACACACACACACACACACACACACACACACACACACACACACACACAAGTAATGCAAGGCTGGAATTCTGAGTTCATATAAGTGGACTCTGGGAAATTTGGGAGAGAGTTGTTCACTTTCCAAGAGGGAGAAAGTTCTGACCTACATATCTTTCCGTTCTCTCTTCCTTTCCATCTCTCCTTACCACTTCTCTCTTCCCATCTTTTCTTCTTCCTTCATTCATTAAAAACATAAGTTAACAATATATTCACGTAATCAAATGAAGGAGGTGGCAGAGGAGACTGTTATGCACCAGGTGGTGAGAGCAGAGTGCCATGGTACTAGGAGGATGTTGAGAAGTCCTACTCATCCTCTCCTACAACAGGAACCCTCCAACCTACGGGAGTTTGGGGTTTTACTTTAGTTACAAGCAAAGACCAATTCAGCTAAAGAAATAGGAGGGTAGTGTGCAAAGGTAAATGATCCTGAATGGGCTGAGCAGGGACGAAGTGCTCAGGGAGGCAGGAGCTAGGGAACCATTGTTTGGGGCATGGTGGTCAGGTGAAGTACTTGCAGGTGTCTCCTGTTTTCAACACCACCATCTGTACAAGGTTTGACTTGCACTGAGGAGCTGAAGTAGCCCATCTGATCCCTAGTGTCTGTCTCTGTCTCTAGAATAGGGACAGAGGGTTTCCTGGCAGGCTCAATGTACTACCTCTGCTTAGGAACTGAAACATCAGTAGATCTGAGTCCAAACTGTCACTTCTTTGGAGTTGGCACAAATAAAGCAATAAGTACAGGTGAATGGAACACAGGTGGATCTCTGTGAGTTCGAGGCCAGCCTGATCTACAGAGTGAGATCCAGGACAGGCATTCAAACTACACAGAGAAACCCTGTCTCAAAAATACACACACACACAAAAAAAGAAGAAGAAGAAAGGAAGGAAGGAAGGAAGGAAGGAAGGAAGGAAGGAAGGAAGGAAGGAAGGAGGAAGGGAAGGAAGGAAGGAAGGAAGGAAGGAAGGAAGGAAGGAAGGAAGGAAGGAAAGAAGGAAAATGAACACTCTCCTGAGCTTGCTTACTTAACTGAATTCCTGCTTTT
The DNA here is from genome assembly GCF_949786415.1 of Peromyscus eremicus. Taxonomy (NCBI): domain Eukaryota; kingdom Metazoa; phylum Chordata; class Mammalia; order Rodentia; family Cricetidae; genus Peromyscus; species Peromyscus eremicus. The sequence goes on along the minus strand of NC_081429.1, from coordinate 28,410,761 downwards.
TGCAGCCAATAAGCATGGTAGGTACATTTGTCAGTGTTCTGACAAGATTAGTACATTGGGATCTCATGCCTGCCTAAGGTCCAAGAAAGAAACTAAAGAAGCAAACAGGAAATATGATATCCCCCTGGCATTTTTCAATCACATGAACATTTGTTAAGTGTTCTAAATGCAGGTATATAGCTTGCTAGGACATAAATTTGAAATTTATTGAGTGAAAAATACATATTTAGAACATTCTTCTGGAATGCTCACTAGCATCCCAGGTTCTTGATGCTTCTTATCAGTTTGTAATATCCAGTGATTATCCTGAAGGCTTTATAGCAGTCAGCGAAAAAAGATCAGGGTGTGGTAAGAATGAAACTCGGTTCACCCCGACTTTATTATAACTGGTGCCGGACCAGGATTTCTAGTGTCTGGCCCAGATCATTTTACTTTAACCATGTTTAAGCATAGCACAATTTTGGAAAAGCATATTCAGGTAACAATTAATTCAATCCAGTGGGTACAACAAAGCTTAAGACATGTTTACATTGACATTCTTAGCAAAGTACATATGACTTCATCTGTAAGATGGTCTCTTGTTGACTTAAAAACAATGCTTGAAATAAGGGTCTAGGGAGAATGACTGAGGTAAACGTAATGCCTATGGGAGTCAAGATTGGCCTGGCCCTAAGATCCTAAGATAACAAAGAAATCACTTATGCTACAGTAAAGTACAAAAGACAACTCTCCTAAGGGTGGATTTTTATGGTCTAAAAGCAATGCTCAAGATTTAGGGAGAAAAGGTCTGGGATAAGTAAAATCATAAATTCTGGGAGATACAGGTGAAGCATATCTCATCAGACAGCAAAGGCTCACCAGGTTGTAAAACTACATTGGAGAGGTAAGTTGTGTGTTTAATTTCCCTGGCTTCTCCAGTGCTTATCTGTGTGCACAAGGCCTTTTTGCCCTTTACAGTGATGTATTTATTTCCCCACACCACACTATCACAGGCTCCACAATTACAGGCTGTAACACAATGTCTTATATATCTTGAGTATTTAATAAGCATTTATTGATAGGTTCTTACCATCATTATGTGAAAAATACACTTGCATATTTTTTTAAAGAGGAAAGTGGGACGTGAATAACAGAAGTGCACTAGACAAGGGCTGAGTGTATGTAGAATTTATTTTCACAGAAGAGGAAGGGACCATCTTATTTTTATTTGTTTAGTGCTGAGGATGGAACACAGGGTATTGACCGTGTCAAGCACATACCCTGTCACTGAGCTACACCATAAAAATTCAGGTTAAGCAAGCCATGGGAACTGTGATCATTTCTTCAAATGACGAAGTTAAGAATATCCATATATATGAGAGAGCTGGGCATGGTAAAGGCAGGAAGCTCAGGAGTCAAAGGTCACCCTCAGCTACATAGAGAATTTCAGACAGCTTGGGCTATATGAGATCCTATCTCAAAGAACCAAAAGGTCTGAAAGGGGGAGACTATCCATACTTGAATCTAGAAAAAGGAGTGGAGGGAAGACATGAAAGTAGTTGGGGGACAACTGGAGAAGAGGAAGGATATCAGGGAAAGAGGAGAGGAAAGGGTAATAGGGAGTGGATATAACCAAAGTATGTTACATATGTATTTAAAAGTGAAGCCCATTATTTTATGCAATTAATATGTACTAACAATACCCACATATGTAGGTTTACCATTACTTTGTAATACATTAATTTTTCTGAAATCCAAGAACATTTACCAAATTACCTATTCTGAATTTTTACTTCAGCAAAAACAAACAAAAAACGCTAAGACTATAGCTAAAAAAAATTACTATTTTGAGTATTGATGCTTTTGTTTAAAGGGTAAGATATAATACATCCTGGATCCGACAATCTTTAGCTGAGACCTGCAAATCCTAAGATACAATTCAGACTAATTACAGTAAACATAATTACAGGAAAATATGTTAGCCCTCTGTTATGAAGGGCTGTTAATATACTTATGTTGAATGGCAGACTAGTCATACTGAGTTTAAAATGAAAGTCCTTTTTAAAAATAAAGTGTAACTATGTACTATATTGAATGATAGATTAGCAGTCTGTATATTAAAATAAACATTAAATCACCTGGGTGTTTATGTTCTGCCATTTCTACAAATATATTGCTTTCATTCATTCATTCATTCTTTCTTTCTTCTTCTTTTTTTTTTTTTTTTTTTTTTTTTGAGACAGGCTCTCTCTATTATGTAGCCCTGGGTGTCCTGGAACTCGATATATAGACCCAGCTGGCTGGCCTCAAACTCACAGATATCCACCTGCCTCTGCCTCCCAAGTGCTGGAATTAAAGGCATCCAACACCATGGCCTGCTTTCTTTTTTTTTCTTTTTTTTAAATTTATTTTAACTGTGTGTGTGTGTGTATGCCTGTGCATGTGTAAATGCAGGTGCCCATGGAGGCCCGAAGAGAGCATTGAATGTCCTAGAGCTGGAAATCCAGGTTGTTGTTAGCCCACATCGAGGGTACTGGGAACTGAACTCCGTTCTTCTGCAAGAGTAGTGTGCTCTCTTAACCACTGAGCCATCTCTCCAGCTCACCAAGTTTACAATATAATTGTAACCACTTATGCATTTGTCATAATTTTCTTTATAGTTACACTAATAGTAATTGGTGGTTTGGGGAACTGGTTAGTTCCTTTAATAGTTGGGGTTCTAGACATAGCATTCCCACATATAAATAACACAAGCTTCTGACTTCTACCACCATCATTTCTACTATTATTAGCATCATCAATAGTAGAAGCAGGAGCAGGAACTGTTTATCCACCACTAACTGGGATAATCTAGCACATGCTGGGGCATCAGTAGACCTAACCATTTTTTTCTCTGCACTTAGCCAGTGTATCCTCCATCTTGGGAGCAATCAATTTTGTCACTACTATTATTAATATAAAATCACTAGCCATAACACAATATCAAACTCCTCTATTTGTCTGATCAGTCCTAATTACAGCTATTCTCCCGTTCCTATTCCTCACAGAGACCTACCTGCCTCTGCCTCCTGAGTCCTGGGATTAAAAGCATGCACCACCATGCCTAGCTCAATTTAAAGTATCTTGTCCCACCCCTCCTTTTAAATATTAGTCAATCCTTTATTTAATAAAGAGTAATAGTTTCCGCAAAGTTACTTTTACTGTGGTAAAATACACATAGCACGAAACTTGCCATTTTAAGTGTAGATTTCTGAGGCACTGAGTACATTTACACTGTGCAACCATCACCACTATCAAATCTCCAGACATTTTTTCATCTTCTCAGACTAAACGCTATACGCATTAAACATTAGGTTCCCCTTCTTCTTAACCCCTAGCCCTGGCAACCACTACTCTAGTTTCTGTCTTCATGAATCTAACTACTCTTAGTTTGTCATGTATGTGGAGTCATACACTACCTGTCCTTTTGTGACTGACAAGTATCGTCTAGCTCAATGTCTTCAAAGCATCTGTCTTGTATCTCTGGTTGGTATTTCCTGCTTAAGCATAATATTCCATCACATGTATAGATCAAATTTTGCTTTAATATCTATTGCCCACTACATGGGTCAAACGGATGAATTCATCCCTCTTTCCACGTGAGTGCAAAATTCTACTTTGAAAACACACACGCAGGCGCGCGGCGTGCATGCATTTACATTGTTCTCTTAAAAGTTGGTTAAACAAGCAGGCTGAGTATAGTAGGCTAGCAGTCTTGAGTCGTAAGTGACTTTGAGGTGTATTATTAACTCTGACTGGGAGATCCAGCAAAAGTTCTAGTCTCTTAGACTTTAAGAGATACTTTCAGAATACTGCACTGCTACTTCTCTTCTTTCATGGAAAGGCATTTTAATTTCCTTACATTTCTCCCTAAACTCTTATTTTCATTCTACGTTCTGCTAGAAATATTATCTACAGTGTATTTTTAGGCCTAAATATCCCTTGTTGATCAGTAAAACTAAACATCTAAAATTAAGATTTAAAATTAAAAAAAAATCTGTAACAACAAATCAATAGGTATGAAATATCCATTCTGGATTGCTACCATTGTAATTATTATTTGTGCACTATTGTATGGTGATATTTTGTGTATGCTCTAACAAATAAAGCTTGCCTGAAGATCAGAGGGCAAAGCCAACCACCAGTCAGCCATAGAGGCGAGGCAGTGGTGGCACAGACCTTTAATCCCAGGACTTGGGACCTCATGGCTTTGCTCCCAATACTTGGGAGGCACACACGCCTTTAATCCCAGCGCCAGGGAGGTGGAGACAGGAAGTGATATGGCTGGGTGGAGAAAGGAATATAAGGCAGGAGGAGACAAGAGCTCAGCCCTTTAGGCTGAGGAGATGATGAGGTGAGAGGTGACTGTGGCTTGTTCCTTTATCTCTCTGATCTTTCAGCATTTACACTGATATCTGGCTCTGGGTTTTTATTAAGACCAAGTAGGATTTGTGCTACACCATTGATTAAATAATACATATTACAAATTGCTATAACTATGAACTGAAAATTCTTTGTGGCTCTATGGTGACCTGGGCCCACAGGTCATTCTTCAATGACAGGTCCTGAGAGAGAGAGAGCACCAGGAGATCAGAAGATAAGGAGATAGACATGTTTGGGATTGGAAGGTGCTGCATAAGCTATGCCTTGTGCCAAGCAAGCTTATTAAGAAGTTTAGAGTCTTATGTACTACTTCTAGGGGAGACTTGGGATGGAGTCAGCAGAAGCTATCATACAATGGGAGGAAATCAGCGCGAAGCTTATCAGGCGATGCTGCACAAGGGGCACACAGGGTATCTCAAGAACCTTACGGACCAAGCACACTGCAGCCTTGGGACTGATCATTGTAGCCCCTAAGGGTGGGAAGAGTTGGGTTCTCAGGATATGGAGCTGAAGCTCCCCAAGGCTTGGGCCCCAGGCCATAGCCAGCTCTGCCAAGCATGTTCCTGGTTTTGGAGGAGGATGTATGTTCCTTCTCCATACCTCAGGGCCTCAGGGAAAGCCTTGGGTTGGTCTAGCTCTCAACATTAGGGACCGAATATGGGTTCTGCTAAGTGTCACATCCTGGCCCATCTACAGAAAACTTGCTTGGGACCTTTCCAATTGTTTGTCTCTGCTGAAAAATCAGTTCCATGAAGACCAGGTTCTTGCCTGTCATGTTCCTTGTTGACACAAGCAAGGTATTGCAATAGAAACGTTTGTCGAATGAATTAATGAATGAATAAAATGATGCTTGTTTGAGGATCATTTATTCTGGCTAACTTATATTCAGTAGCCACTTTGAAATGACCCTCTTCATCAAAACAAGGTCTTCAGTGAAGGTCATGATAAAGGGTTTTTTCATGAGAGTGGGAGACCCCACTTTTGGGTCTTGGTTCACCTTGATCAGCTGATCTTGGATAGAAAAATAAGATCAGACTTAACACAGAGAAAATTAACACAAAATTAACATGTTCCTGGAGGAGCTGGATAGTCTGGGGTATTTTCTGCCTAAGATTCTGCTAGTGGCTAAAAAGTATGTGGGCTCCTTTTGGTTGGTACAGAGCTGGAGAGAATGTATCTATTTGGCTGGCTTTCTGAAAGCATACCAGCATCCTGCATTATGATGGACAGTCACACTGAGTCCCTTCCAAAGCACCAGAGAAAGTTCTCTTTAGAAGTCCTGCAGCTCACTGACACCCAGAACCTCAACCCACTCAGTCAATCATCTCTGAACACCTAGGAGTTCAAATGAGTCCCAGCCCATCTACTGTTTTCTGAGCCCACATTTCTGACAGTGCACCCATGTCTTCCCAAACAACCCTCAGAAAGCTCACAGCACAACATACAGAAGGATGCAGCCTACAGTATTCCAAATATGCCTTGACATGTTGTGTATTTTAAGCTGAAGGGAGTAAGGAGATTACTCTCATTATTTCCTACTTTTCTCCCATAAAGCAGGTCTTACAAGAAATTCTTTGACCTATCTTTCCTGAAAATAGGCTATCCCAGAAAGCCCTACCCTATTAAGAGCCAACACAAATCTGAACAGACAGGTGTTGCCAAATCCTATCCTTTTTCCTACTGCCATGAGAGCAGACTCTTATCCTCAATCATTCTCTACACAACTGCACCCCAACCCCTGCCCCCCAAACCCCAAAATCAGGTTACACAGCTCTCACCTCAAAGAGAATAAAAGTAATTTATTCTGGAGCCAAATACAATTAACTGGTTCCAAGAACATAGATTCAGTTACCAAAAACACTATGCTCCCATGTGGTGTCAGTTTCATGAAGTTTTTCTAGGAACAGCACCAAGAAAGTCATAAATCAAGGCATTTTCCAAACACATCAGTAGAAACATCAGGTAGGAATATTATAGTAAAGCAAGGAAGTCTCCCCTATAGGCATTAGATACTACCTGAAGATATTCTTAGCCTTTGGTCTGAAGTCTCCTGTATCATATAAACATATTAATAAACTTATATTAACCTGTCTTTGTTATACAGAATTAGCCATGACCTCATGAAAGGGAATGAAAAGATATTACTTTATTTCTCTCCTTCATAAAGGAGGATCTAACTTCCCAAAGGAGACACTGATGATTTAGAAGAACTGCATTACACTAGTAAGAGTTTGGGTAGAGAAGCAGTGGGGTGAAGAGTCTAGGTTGATGTAGGAAAAGACAAACTAACATTGTGTTGAACTAAATGGATTTTCAACTTACTGCTATCCTGAAACTCAATGCATTTCAGCTCAGTACGACTTTAGTGAGCACTCACACAAATATATAGCAAGAATACCAATTTTCTTTTTCTTTTTTTTTTTTTTTTTTGGTTTTTTTGAGACAGGGTTTCTCTGTGTTGTTTTGATGCCTGTCCTGGATCTTGCTCTGTAGCCCAGGCTGGCCTTGAACTCACAGAGATCTGCCTGGCTCTGCCTCCCGAGTACTGGGATTAAAGGCGTGTGCCACTACCGCCCAGCAAGAATACCAATTTTCCACTACCAAGTTTGTGAAATGTTTCCTGTAATACTTCTAATTAAACCAAAATGGCCAACCATATTTACAAATTTCTTTTGAAATTTCAATTGTTTTATGAAACGAAACCGCACAGAAACACTGGACATTATCTTAGCTAACTGAATAAGCAGAAGTGCAGATAAAAGAGGATTATCTAATCTCTTATAGAACCCCTTCCATCACAAAATTCTATTTGTATTAAAATTATTTTATTTTATGAATATAGTGTTTTGCTTGCATGTATGTCTTTGTACTATGTATATATGCCTGGTGCCCACAGAGGCCAGAAGAGGAATTATACAGATGGTTGTGAGCTGCTGTGTAGGTGCTGGAAATTGAACCTGGGTCCCCTGGAAGAGCAGCCAGTGCTCTCAATAGCTGAGCTATCTCTCCAGTCCAACAACACACACATTTTTGAACTTGAGCGTTGGAGGTTGAGCTTTAGCAGGAAAATAGGAGAATCGTGCTGTCGGCTTCTTTCCACTGTGACCATCAAGTTATGATGGTTTGTTTTGGCTAAAGGTTTCAGAACATGGTTGCTGATTTTAGTTGCCTTCTTGTCTGTGGGGGAACAGCACCTTACTCTATCATACCCAGCACGTTATCATGTTTCCATGGAGTGACTTTAGACCCTGCTTACCTCATAGCTGGGAGGAAGCAAAGAGAAACAGGAAGCAGCCAGGATCCCAATGTTGCCTTCAAGAATGACTACTTCTGGTCACTAGACCCCACTTGCTAAAGCTTACACCACCTGCCAATAATACCACAGGCCGGCCAGCTAGCCTTTTAACACAGAGGGGATTCTTACCCAACTCATACCATAGGCAAAAACGACAAATACGAGACGCAGGAAAAAAACAAAGAAACAAATACAGGCTTAAGCTGGGTTTATCCCTCAGTGGTGGTGTAAACATGTGGGAAGTCTTGGGTTCAATTCTTAGAGGAAGAAAAAGTTAATAGTACTTAGTAGGTTTCAGTAGAACCCCAATCCTATTCTTCATATCCCCAGACATAACCAAAATTCTGAGTTGGTTGAGTACCTACAATGTACTCAATAAAGTGGTAGATGCAGATCCCTTGTTGCATGTACAACATGTGTGTTAGTACATTTTAAACTCATCAAATGGTTCTACTCACCCATGTCTCCCTTTTAAATCTTCCTTAAAATTGAAAAATGTGGCATTAAAATTTGAAAAGTTGAGCTGAGTGGTAGAGACGGCTTAGTCGGTAAAGGGCTTGCCACCAAGCTTGATGGCCCGAATTGTCCCCACACCTCCAATGTGTAAGCAGAAACCTATGGGGCACGCGGGCACACACACACCACACACACTAAATGTACACACTTTAAAGGATGCTTGAAAGGCCGTCATTAATTTTAACAATGTGCATCTTCCGCTTGTCCCAACTGATAGCCTTCAGCAAGGCTTGGGGAACAGTCATGCAAATGCTAGTCCCTTGTTGCTCTGTCCTTTTAGACGCAGGCAACAGAACTCAGATAACAGGGTTTGTTTTTAAATTTGCACGAACAAGGAACCAAGCCTTTCCCTGCTTTGGAAAACGAAATCCTTATGGTCAGTGCAACAAGAGGCAGGATCTGGGTGTGTTTTAGTCTAAGCTAAAGGCTCCTCTTGAGCTAGGGTCTCATATACCCAGGCTGGCCCTGAACTTGCTATGAAGCAAAGGATTGCCTTAAATTCCTGATCCTCGAGCCTCGATCTCCCGCGATCTGGGATTACTGGCGTTGCGTCACCGCGCCTTGATCCTATGGACTCTTAATGCCAAGATAGGGTAAATCAAGAGAATTGGGAATGCTGGCAGGTGTTTGCCCTGCACGCTCCAGGAATTCATCCACGTGGACGCGGGGTCTGACAATTCCGGCCAGCAAGGCTTCCCAGCAGGAAGAGGCGGGGCCCGCCAAGTGTAAGGCAAAAGAGCGCGCGGAAGGTCCCGGCTTTGGCGCCCACCGCACCGCACCGCCGCCGCCGCCGCCGCCGCCGCCGCCGCCAGCTCTCCGCTATGCCGGCTGCGGGCTCCGAGATGCAGTCCGCCGCTCAGCAGCAGGGCGCAGAGGCACCGCCGCACGGGGAGCTGCAGTACCTGGGGCAGGTGGAGCACATTTTGCGCTGCGGTTTCAAGAAGGAGGACCGCACGGGCACTGGCACCTTGTCCGTGTTCGGCATGCAGGCGCGATACAGCCTGAGAGGTGACCGCGGCTGGTCCCCACTAACCGGAGGGATTGCGGGAGGACGCTCGGCGGGTTGGGTTGCGGAGGCGCGGGGCTGGCGGCCACGGTTAGTCCTAACCCCGGCTCTATGAATCCTAAGCTCCGAGTTCCCACCCTAGGGCCTCTGGGTGATAGCTACTGCAGGCAAACCAGGTCCTAAAGACCTCTTGTCCTTAACACCCCACCCACCTCACCCCCACCTCCCGTTAGGCCACCTCTCCCAAAGCCAGCTTCAACTGGTCATGGGTCACCGAGGGATGGAGTAGAAGAAACCTGTCCGGGCTTGTCTAAACCTTGCCCTGAGGTCCCGACTTTTGCTCCTCCTCCTTCTCCATATCGCTGGTTCTCCTTAGCCACTGTTTAAAAATTGGAGCGAAAATAACTTGGGCGGTGCTAAAGAGGCGCGGAAAATGGAGAACCCAGCCCTGAGGCGGAAACCGTGGGGTTTCCCCCAACAGCCAGGGCTTTTAAAGAGGAACCGAGAGGATGTGTAAGCCTGTAGAGTGGCCCCAGGGAAGAAGTGCTCTTTGGGGGTTGCTGGCCTCAGGCATTAAGCACAGGGCTGGGTAGGGGACAGGACCTCCTAGGTGCTGGGGATGGATGGATGGGTTAAGGTGTCCTTCAGGATGAATGGAGAGCAACCTGACACCGACTGGTTGTACACTGGAGAGTAGCGTGTAGTGAGTTTAAGGTTAGATGGAAACATGTTCTGGAGCTGGAAATTTCAGCAGCGACTGCGCAGATTAATCCAGTGTGCGTGCAGGGCCTCCTGGAACAGTGGACTCTGAGGAACCACATACCCAGTTTGTAGTGCACTTCCTCAGCTTCTACTGTAGATAAGTTTTTTTGTGTGTATTTTTTGTTTTTTGTTTTTCCAGTTCTCTCGTCTTCATTCAGCCTTCCCATGTAGATGTTAAAGATGGAAGTATTGCTCTCTTAGGAAACATATACTCAGGCTGCATCCCTAGCCTGAGCCTTTCCTCTTGACCTTGTCCGTTCTGTGTTGCCTTTGGGTTCCCTGGCGGCCATTCCGAAGTGTAAACAGTTCTGTTTTTATATACTAGGTCAGTTTGCTTCCCAAATATCTGAAAACTGTTTTTCTTTTTTTTTCTTTCTTTTTTTTTTTTTTTTTTTTTTTTTTTTTGGTTTTTTCGAGACAGGGTTTCTCTGTGTAGCTTTGGCGCCTTTCCTGGAACTCACTTGGTAGCCCAGGCTGGCCTCGAACTCACAGAGATCCGCCTGCCTCTGTGTTTTTCATTTTTTAACCAGTGTGATATCATCTCTCTGCCTGGAGCCTGGTGGACTCGGGCATGGGAGCCTTTAGGTTGTATCCTAGGCCACATTTTGGGTGTTGTCGTTACACACCAGTGACAGCATTCATAATGGCTCAGTTGTGGGTGGGTGCTCTTTCTTTGTGCCAGATGGTTACCCCCTGTGTCAATGCAGAACCGGGGTTTCGCTGACTTACCCCGCAGCTGGGTGCTGGTAGTTCCCAGTTTTCCTGAAGCTACTCTGGGGTTTAGTGTCCCAGGTAGTTTCCCTCTACAGAGAAAGCTGGATGATGGCTTGCTGTATGCTTACCACATTTTAACTGTGTTACAAACTGTTTTTCAGATGAATTTCCTCTGCTCACAACCAAACGAGTGTTCTGGAAGGGTGTTTTGGAGGAGTTGCTGTGGTTTATCAAGGTAAGGGTGGTGCTGCTCTTGGAAGCTGCCTGTCTTCACACCGTGAGCCTTGGAAGTCAATCCTGCTGTTCGCCATTCCCACGTCACTGGCTCATTTTCTAGCTCGGACTTTAGATGCTCTTCTCTCTCCCACCCATCCTGCTTTCTTGACCAAGCTGAGCACACTGGGATAATCCAGCCTAGGCCTCTGGCACTTGCCATTCCCATTACCTAGTACCTTTTCCTTCCAAATGGAGTATGGTTCTCTCCCCTCCTTCCAGTCCCACTCAGACAACCTTGACCTTCTAGTCACCTCTTTGTTTCTCTTCACAGGGAAACATTATCAGCTGACCTATAAATCAGCTCTCCCTCTTCTGGATGGGAGATAAATAAGTACAATGTCCTGTGAGTTCCCCAAAGGTAGAAAATCTATTTCTCCTATTTCCTGTTGTATCTCAGGACTAAAATATAGCCAGCCACATGGTAGGTACTCAGCATACATTGATTGCTGAATTGGTAGATACCAAAGAGTCAAGTAGGGTACCTTAATTATATTGGAGTAGTGTGATGACAGGGAGGCAGTAGCCCCAAGTTCCTCCTCTGTATCCTGGTTCAGAAGAAGTGAGGTTCTGTCTAATGCTAGTTTAGAGTACTCCAGGAGATAAGATGAATTCTGGGCCATACTACAAGTTCAGCCCCTTCTGGGATGATGTCTCAGTAGGTAGAGGGCTTTTTGTATTAGCATCAAGACCTGAGTTCAATCCCTCCCCAGCTATCCCATAAAAATTCTGGGTATGGAATAGAGAGATGGCTCAGTGGTTAGGAGCATTTGTTGCTCTTGTTGGGGGTTGGGGGGTTGGGGGGACTGGGGTTTAGTTCCTAGCATCAATTTAGTGGCTAACCATCTGTAACTCCAGTTCAAGGTATCCGACTCCCTCTTCTACTCTCCTTGGGTACTGCATGTGCATGGTATACAGACACGTGCAGGCAAAACACCCATACACATAACATTAAAAATAAAACTTAAAAAACATGCTGGATGTGATTGTATGTGTTTGTAACCCGAGTGCTGTAATGGGAAGGTGGACACAAGAGGATCTTCGGTGATTGCTGGCCGCTAGTCTAGCCCAAATAAGTTCTAGGTTTAGTTGGAGACCCTGTCTCAAGGGAAAAGGTAGGAAGTAATAGAATAGAACAGCCAATATCCTCACTGGCTTCCATGGGCTCGAGTACCCATGCACATACATTTTCCAGAAAAGCTAGCTACTGATTACCACCACAAGTCCTTTAGCCAGATAGATGATACATGAACAGACTGCACATGGAACATTACACAAGTCCACTTGCAGTATGACGCTTAGACATGGGGCATGTTTGATTAAGTAATTCAAACTATCAGATGAGATAGGATCTTTTAGAGATATTTTAGGAACCTGGAGGTATTTAGAAAATTAAAGGGAAGGCTGGGGAGATGGCTCAGTGGGTAAAGGCCACACAAATCTGACAGCCTGAGTTTGAATCCCTGGAATCCTCATAAAAAAGCCCTATTTGGGTCGGGCAGTGGTGGCCCATGCCTTTAATCCCGGCACTTGGGAAGCAGAGACAGGCATAGTTCAGTGAGTTTGAGGCCAGGCTGGTCTACAAAGCAAGTTCCAGAACAGCCAGGAATATTACACAGAGAAACCCTGTCTTGAAAAACAAAAAACAAATAAAAAAAAGCCCTATTTGTTAGTGCCATCTAATCCCAGTACTTCTAGAGGAGATGGAGATGGGAATCTACTGGAAGCTCACAGGATAGCTAGCCTGGGGTGGATGATGTAGCAACAGGGGGAGAGAGAGAGGGGGGGGGGGGCCACTTCAAATAAGGTAGAAGGTGAGAACCAGCTCCTCCATACATGTACCCTGGCATGCTTACACATCCATGTGTACATATACAAAGATTTTTAAAAGTTGAAGGGAGCTGGGTGACAGTGGCGCACGCCTTTAATCCCAGCACTCGGGAGGCAGAGCCAGGCGGATCTCTGTGAGTTCGAGGCCAGCCTGGTCTACAGAGCGAGATCCAGGTCAGGCACCAAAACTACCCAGAGAAACCCTGTCTCTAAAAAACAACAAAACAAACAAACAAAAAAAAGTTGAAGGGAATAGAAGTGCCTTGAGGGAATTTCTAATAAGAGGTAAGGCCATTTTATAATCCCTCAAAGCCTGGCCAGGAGCAGCCTGCTTAAAGACAAGCTGCATATGGAGAGTGTACCATGCGTCGGAAATGAGTGGCTCAGAATCCTCTTTATGCCTGTTCTACTCTCGTATTTTCCAGGGATCCACAAATGCTAAAGAACTGTCCTCCAAGGGAGTGAGAATCTGGGATGCCAACGGGTCCCGAGATTTTCTGGACAGCCTGGGATTCTCTGCACGGCAGGAAGGGGACCTGGGCCCAGTTTATGGTTTCCAATGGAGACATTTTGGAGCAGACTACAAAGACATGGACTCAGGTAAGGAGATAATAATGCCTCAGGTTTTCTGGGTGTTCTTCCTCAAAGATCCATTTTAGAGTATGGGGGATAAGTCCACGTCATGGGAGTCGATAAGTAACTGACTTTGTGAGAAGCTGTGCTGGGTTATAGTGGAGAAGCTACAAGAAAGTCTCACAAAGGCCGAATCATACTTTTGGTGGCTAGCATTTATTGGACATGATTGGATGCTTGGAACTTTCTATACCTGTGTCATTGACCAATAGTGGCAGATTTGGTTTGTCAGTGTTAGGGTTTAGGATAGAAGGGGGTCCATCTGGGACGAGGTGCAGGAGTTACCTGTGATGACCATTTCCCTTTGCAAGACTGAGGCACTAGCAAGCTTGTATGTGGTGTGGTGTGTATGGTATCTCTGTACAGTTTCTGACTTACCCTTTCCTTCCTGCTCTGTGGGGACAGAGGGTGAAGAAAACATCACATTTTGTGACTGACATCTTCCTCTTTCCTGGTACTGTTTGAGTGTCACTAGAGCAGCCTCTGCCACTTTCTGGCTCATCTCTCCCTAGGACAGTTTCCAAAGTTAATGTCCCACTAGTGTATGTGTGTATATGCTCATGTGTGCAGGAAGTAGTAGATCACTGGCTGGGCAGACACCAGCAACCTGGACAGTATGCTTTTCTTCTCAAGGGGACAGTCACAGCTCCTTCTAGCCAATGGGAAGAATTTGGGCCTTGGAGTGGTTTGAATAAGAATGGCCCCCACATAGGCCCATGTATTTGAATGCTTGGTCACCAGGGAGTGGTGTTATTTGAAAGGATTAAGAGGTGTGGCCTTGTTGGAGGAAGTGTGTCACTGGGGGTGGGCTTTGAGGTTTTGGAAGCCAATGCCAAGCCCAGTGTCTTATCCTGCTGCCTGCAGATCTGGATGTGAGCTCTCAGCTGCTTTTCCAGCACCATGTCTGCCTGCATGCTGCTATGCAGCATCTTGCCATGCTGATAATAGACTAAACCTCAGAAACTATAAGCAAGCCCCAAATAAATCCTTTCTTTTATAAGAGTTGCCATGGTCGTGGAGTCTCTTCACAGCAATAGAACACTGACTAAGACGGGTCCTGTATCCAAATTCTTCAGTAAAGCCTACAGTTGTATTTGTCTGTGGAATTCTTTGTGGACTAGGAATGGGCAAACTGGTAAAGGTAGAAAGAAGAGAAGAGATTGCTGGGCTTGGGGTGTCACGTGATAGTTAGCGTTAGTGGGCATAGAGTTATTTGACAAGTTCTGGAAGTGAATAGTGTGATGGTTACATATAGTGTGAAAGGCTCAGCAGCTAAAGGTGATTGCTTCCAAGTCTGGAGACCTGAGTTTGCTCCTCAGGAACCCATGCGGTAGAAGGAGAGAATCTATTCTCACAGGTTCTTTGACTACACATGCCATAGCATATGCCACACATAACAAAATAAATGAATATAATATAAATGTAAAAACAGTTTTGTTTTTTTTTTTTTTTTTTTTTGGTTTTTCGAGACAGGGTTTCTCTGTGTAGCTTTGCGCCTTTTCTGGGACTCACTTGGTAGTCCAGGCTGGCCTCGAACTCACAGAGATCCGCCTGGCTCTGCCTCCCGAGTGCTGGGATTAAAGGCGTGCGCCACCACCGCCCGGCGTAAAAACAGTTTTAATGGTATATTTAATGTTTGTGTATACTTTGTCTTATTTATTTACTTAGAGTCAGAGTCTTACTATAATAGCTTTGGCTAGTCTGGAAATAACTATAATACACAAGGCTAGCCTTGAACAGCCTACATCTGCCTTTCCCAAGTGCTGGGATTTATTTATTTTGTGTGTGTGTGTGTGTGTGTGTGTGTGTGTGTGTGTGTGTGTGTAGGAGGAAGGTCTTATGAAGCTGTAGCTGGCCTTCAACTCCTGATCTCTACCTCTCAACTGGTGGAATTATAGGGGTGTGCCATAATGTTCCTCTTACCACCATTTTTTTGGTTGGTTGGTTTTGGTTGGGTTTTTTGTTTGTGTGTTTGTTTTACAGGGTTTCTCTGTGTAGCCCTGATGGTCCTAGAACTCACTCTGTAGACCAGGCTGGCCTTGAACTCACAGAGATCCACCTGCATGTCTCCTGAGTGCTGGGATTAAAGGCGTGCACCACCACTCCTAGCTGATTGTCTTATTTTTTAAATGTTTTTGAATGTAGACAATTTCCCTATACTTTACCCCTCTTCCCCTACAGGGAATAATTACAATCTGTTCTGTACTTTATCAGATTTTTTTTTAACACTTATAGATTAGAGAATCACCACCACAATCAAGCTATAGACTATTTCCTCAAGTCTTGGGGCTGTCATTTTGGGAGTCCCCTCTCTCCAAGTACCAACTGTGCTAGAACATTGACTGACATACCTTGGTAAAAGTGTGCCCAGAGGAGACTATATGAAGTGGTTCTGGTCTTCATTAACAAATCACTGCTCAGCTTCCACACCTCAACAGGAGGCCGGGAATTAAAGTCCATAGACGAGACTGGAAAAAGTACAAGATCATTAAATTCATTACCATTTTCCTGGTAGTTGTTAGTCAGTGATGTGTTTAAAGTGTAATGTTATTTTAGGTGGAAGTATGAGTAGGACAGTGCCTAAGCCCTAGAAAGGACTCCATAGTTCTGTTACTTGGAATATCTGTGAAATGCTATCTTCTACTTAAGACCCAGTGTTCTATGGGACAATAATAGATTGTGTTGGTGACGTGTGACAAGGGTGATTGGTAGATATAGAGACTACATCACATGGGGACACTGGGAAAATCTAAAACTGCTGAGATGATTGGTCTATTTTTTTGTTTCTATACCAGAATATTTAAAGCTAAATAACTTTGAAGAAAAGAGGTTTATTTAGAGCAAAGACTTCTTAAACTTTTTCCACTGTGACTGTCTTTGCCCAAGAAATTTTTTTGGTAGCCCCAGATGTATAGGTACATAAAATAATATATAAACCAAATATTTATTGATAATAAATCATTAAAAATTTACCTTATGACAATTCTTTGATATACATGTAATTTTAGTATTTATTAATAAATAATAAACATATTATGTATTAAAGATGAAAGCAAATTTTACACATTAATGAGATGGGGTGTGCTTGTTAATTTTCACATAAAGAAATCTTGGCTGAAAATAGGTTGTAGGGAATTTTCAGAGTTTATTTTTATTTATTTATTTTTTTAAAAAAGTTTTTGTTGTTGTTGTTTTGTTTTTTTGTTTTTAAATTTCTTGAGACAGGGTTTCTCTATGTAGCTTTTGGAGCCTATCCTGGAACTCGCTCTATAGCCCAGGCTGGCCTCAAACTCGCAGAGATCCACCTGCCTCTACCTCCTGAGTGCTGGGGTTAAAGGCGTGCGCCACCATTGTCTGGCCAGAGTTTATTGACAGTTTGATTTTATACTTGTCGATGATGAGAACTCTGCACCATAGAAATATGGAGTACAAAATGGCAGAAGTATGTTTGCCATTTCAGAAGCTCTTGGCATTTCCGTTCTAATCTCAATACACAATTCATTGAATGATGTTTTTTATGAAACCCAAGTCAGTTTTTAAAACCAAAGGTTCTACCATATTACAATTCAGAGATACACTAATTTGGGTTGGCAAGATGGTTCAGTGGGTAAAAGCCTCTGTTACACAAGCCTTAACAACTTGAGTTCGCTTTCTAGAGCTCCAAGTGGAAAGAGAAAATTTTCCTGAAAGTTGTCCACTGACACATGCATTCCTGCTTGCACACATATCAGACACATACACAAAATAATACTAAATACATTTAAAAATCAAGAGCCACTCTCCCATCCAACAAAACCAAGGATATACTAATTCGAATACATACCAAGGAATGAGTTAGGAAATATTAACAGCCTTAGTTTTTCATAATTAGATCATTACGAATCTAGAAAAGCAGCAAGCTGTATGTACAGAAAAATGCCACGGTTTATATTAGTCGGTTGTCATGAATCCGAGCTGAAGTGTTCCAGGCAGCATGTGTTGGTGCTTCATGTTACACCAACGTGTGCAGTGCAAAGCGTGTACGTGTGTTCAGACTGCATCCATGACTGAGGTGAAGTGCCGCATGCAATACTGGGGAGCTCTGTCAGTCACCTCAGGTTCCTCATGCATCTGACTTTGAATTCGTTTTTGGATGTTGCATGTTTAGTTTTTCACAGCCCCCACATTCATTTACTCAGCCCTCCCCCCTTTTTTTCTAACCCTAAACTCACAGTTAAGGAAGCTGTGGTTAGATCTCAGTGCTGGTGGTTCACATGCCTCCATTTTGATGATAGTCACACAAGGTGACACAGTATTAGGTGATGAAAGATGAGAAGTGTGTCTCCTTTGGTTTCTTATGAAGCCACCAGGATTCAGACATGGAACTCCACCCTCATGACTTTCTAATCCTAATCACCTCTTCAAGACTACGTAATTGGATTAAATTTCTACCCCAAAATGAGAATTACATTTCAACTCACGAACCCTTGAGTGACACATTCAAACCATATCCAAACAGCAGTTAGCAACTGGGGCAGTACTAAGAGGAGGAAGTGACATTGTCACAGACTAAATATTTAAAAGACTTGTGTAGGAAAGAACTCAGTTTGTTATAGCTCCATAAAGACCCTGAACTTAAATCCAGCAAGATCTGAGAAATACTCAGAATGTGCTGCGTATCTTAGAACCATGGGTCAGGGAGGGGCACTGAGTGAAAGCCGTCAGGGTCATCACATGAGAGGCTATGACTGAACTTAAGTGTGCATGTCCTCTCCTGACAATCCCACAGATTACTCGGGTCAAGGAGTCGACCAGCTGCAAAAAGTGATTGACACCATCAAAACCAACCCTGATGACAGAAGAATCATCATGTGTGCCTGGAACCCAAAAGGTGGACAGCATCCTCATCTTCTTCCTTTGGATAAGCTGGCCAGTTAGTCAAGGGGAAGCAAGGTGGCCTGAGGCACTGTAGGGCACCGGAACCGTCTCCAGTCATGTGGTTGATCGTGTACCTTTGGGCAACCCAATCACACTCTGCTCCACTTTCGGTAGACCCGCATGATTTTTATACATTTATATGAAAGGTGCTAAATGGCCTGTAAAAACACACCTATGGTTTAAATGAAGATGAAGTTTCAAGTGCTAACTTGAAACCAGGTTATAAAATTAAACTCTGCCAGGGTGTAGTGAGTACTCAGGAAAGGACATTTCGTATTTCTAATGGAGACTTAAAAGGCCAGTTTCGTATGGCCTTTGCAAATGAAATAATTTTCCTTTTATTTGGTGCCATCAACAGTAGCCCAAATCCTTCATGTTAGCTCGGATGAAAGAGCATGTCTTCAGCATAAATGTAAACTTGCAGATACCTTAGGCTAATGGACAGGCTTCCATTACCGCTGCTGCAGGGTTGGGGAAATGGTCTGACTTTGACATAGTGGGAAGGTGTGAGCTGTGGGTGTCTGTAACGCAGTGGCTGTTTTCATGGTGGGCTTCTGTTTGCTGTTTTACCCTTTTAATAGCTCTGCTCTCTAAAACCCCTGCTTGTTTTACCATTGACCCCTCAGATCTTCCCCTGATGGCACTGCCTCCCTGCCATGCCCTGTGTCAATTCTATGTGGTCAATGGGGAGTTGTCTTGCCAGCTTTACCAGCGGTCAGGAGATATGGGCCTGGGCGTGCCCTTCAACATTGCCAGCTATGCCCTGCTCACCTACATGATTGCACACATCACGGGCCTGAAGGTGAGCTGCTTTCAGAAGGCATGGTTGTAGCCAATGTAATGTACCGAGCTCATAGCAGGGAATTCAGTCTGAGTAGTATTAAAATTTCATGCAAATGTTATGAAAATGTATGTAAATAAGACATGTACGGGCGCTCACCTTATAACCCTCCTTGGAGCTTTCTGGCACCTTGTTGCCTATGGAAACGAACGTTCATATAGGTTGCTTGTGTATGTGTATGTGAGGGGCCCACATGTTCCCCAGTGTGTGCATAGAGATGAGAGCACAATTGCGTGAGTCATTTCTCCTCCTCCATGTGGGTCCCAGGGATCAAGTTCAGGTTGTCAGGCTTGTGCCTCTACCTACTGAGCTTTCTCACCGGCCCCTAATCTGTTTTAAAATGTGTTTTAAAAGAATTTAAACTAAAATATTGACGGTTGTGTTCTCTCTTGTGGGACACTTTTAGCCAGGTGATTTTGTCCATACTTTGGGAGATGCACATATTTACCTGAATCACATCGAGCCACTGAAAATTCAGGTAAGAAAGACCTGTTACATTTCTTTTTGAGTTTGGTGCCTTCTCTTGACAAAAGATTGGACGGCAGGGCATCCTTTGTATCACAGGCACTCTGCTTGATGCTGTCTTATTGAAGTGCTCCAACTGCAGGGCTTTTAAAAAGGGAGATGAGCAGGGATGAGGCCATTATCGGCCTTAGCAACCTCAAGCACAGAACATGGTAAGGTAATAAACCCCAGTGCCAGAGAGAAGAGCCAGGAGATATGGCATTTTAAGTTATATTTTTCCTTGAAGAGCTGAAAATAAATGTTTGACTTTAGTTTGATGCTTAAGTACAGTACTTAGGTCTAAACTTTAAAAAGCCTGTTTTTTAAATTCTTTTCAAATTCCTGTAATACAGCAGCCAACAAATGAATTGAAATGGTAGTAAGAATATGAGTGTCCATGTTTTGTGAACATTAAGGAGAAAAATTAGACTCAGAAAAGTAAACAGCTGTGTCCCTATGTTTAATATATTTATCAGGAGTTATCTGGTGGCTTCAGCCTGTAATCACAACTACTTAAGAGGCTACAGCAGGAGCATTCCAAGTTCAAGGCTTGCCTGGGCTACAGAGTGGGTTGAACATAAGCCTAGATAACTGACCAAGACCCTGTCTCAGAATAAAAAGTAAACAAAGCTGGGCTATGTAGCTAGAGTTTTCCTGCCTGGCCCACGGTCAGGGCAAATCTCTCTCACCCGCCAGTCCCACAGCCACTCAGACCCAACCAAGTAAACACAGAGACTTATATTGGTTACAAACTGTATGGCCGTGGCAGGCTTCTTGCTAACTGTTCTTACAGCTTAAATTAATCCATTTCTATTAATCTATACCTTGCCACATGGCTCGTGGCTTACCGGCATCTTCACATGTGGCTTGTCATGGTGGCGGCTGGCAGTGTCTCTCTCACCCAGTTTCCTGTTCTCTCAATTCTCCTCTGTTAGTCCCACCTATACTTCCTGCCTGGCCACTGGCCAATCAGTGATTTATTTATTGACCAATCAGCAACACATTTGACATACAGACCATCCCATAGCAGGGCTATAGCTTGATGGCAGATTACTTATGTAGCTCTCATGAGGCCCTAGGTGCAATCCCCAATGTTGCAGAAAAAGAAAGACAGTACAGTATTGCACTCCTGTAAAATAGTACTTTGTGATAAAATAAAATACTGTGTTGGGAACAAATGTAAAATAATACCATGATTTTGTTTTTAGCTTCAGCGAGAGCCAAGACCTTTCCCAAAACTCAAAATCCTTCGAAAAGTTGAGACAATTGATGATTTCAAAGTTGAAGACTTTCAGATTGAAGGTTATAATCCACATCCAATGATTAAAATGGAAATGGCTGTTTAGAGCTCTTTCAAAGATGGTGTGAATATTACCAGACGTCAGAGTTTGAGCCTGATGCCAGGGTAAGATAAAGTTTTTCTCTAAAGGAAAATAAACTTAATCAAAACTCTGACAGTGATCTAACTATTTGTAACTGTCATCACTGGCATTTAGAACTGCCTTTCCTTTAGTATTCACTGAGGTACATAAAAAAGCTGAGATTATATGCTCAGCAAAAGCAACCATTTATATATGTCTATATGAAAATGGCTGGTGAGATTTCAGATTATGTTATTCCTCTAAACTTGAACTGTGTTATGTTTACTTATAAATGTTTTATATGCTATAGTAATAAACTGTTTTGCAAATTTGTCGGTTTAAAATTTTCAAATTAGTTTTTATTAGTGTGTGTGTGTGTGTGTGTGTGTGTGTGCATACAGGTCAGAGCACAAATTTGAGGGCTTTGGTTAGGCTTGGTGACAGGCTCAAGTTTCTGACTAAAATAGATTGACCTAAAAACCCTAAGCCTTCATTAGCTTGTTGTTGAGACAGGGTCTCATGTATCCCAGGCTGGCCTCAAACACACTCTGTAGCTGAGGATGACTATTCCTCATCCTCCTGACTCTTCCTAGTGGCTGGGATTGTAGGCATGTATTGGAGATTGAACCCAGAATCTCCTGTGTGCTGGGCAAGTACTCTACCAAGTTAGCCACATCCCCAGCCCTCTTGGTTTTGTCTGTTTGTTTGGCAGCGTCTTATCTACCCAGGCTGGCCTGGAACTCACTGTGTAGCCTAGGCCTGATAGTTAAATTATATTTAGTAAGGTAGACTAAACTTTTTCCTCCTATTTT
The DNA here is from genome assembly GCF_949786415.1 of Peromyscus eremicus. Lineage (NCBI taxonomy): Eukaryota > Metazoa > Chordata > Mammalia > Rodentia > Cricetidae > Peromyscus > Peromyscus eremicus. The sequence goes on along the minus strand of NC_081429.1, from coordinate 28,388,896 downwards.
TCCAGTGTACTTCAGTATAGTCACATTTTATTTGAAAATATAATGACCACTTAAGATGGTAGGGGTCTGTGAGTCAGAGATTCACCATGACTGTCTTAGTTAAGGTTTCTATTGCTGTGAAGAGACACCATGACCATGGCAACTTTTATAAAGGAAAAGGGGTGGCTTGCTTATGGTTTAGAGGTTCAGTCCATTATCACTATGGTGGGACATGGCAGAGTGAAGGCAGACACGGTGCTATACCTGTAGCTGAGAGTCCTACATCTTGTAGGCAACAGGAAGTAGTCTGCGACAGTGGGACTTTGAGCATAGGAGACCTCAAAGCCCGCCCCCACAGTAACATGCTTCCTCCAACAGGCCACACCTAATAGTGCCACTCCCTTTGGGGGCCATTTTCTTTCAAACCACGACAATGACCGTGAGTAAATCTCAATAGGATGCTTTTAATTTCTGGCACCTGGAATGATTAGGGCCAGGTCTGCACCTGAGAGTGCTCCCAAGATGCAGCATCTAGCCGTATCAGCCCAGAGCTCATAAAGGCAAAAACCACAAGATTACATGTATTCTGCCTACCAGTAGGCAGGGTCTAATTTTTAACATACATGTCTTGCAGTTGTCCTAGTCATCTTTTTGAGCAGAGCAAGCAGGTTCGATTACAAAAGCAAAAATAGCAGTTAGTCTTATGACCTATTATCTTGTTAGAACAGCAGATTTTACAAGATCAGTCAATTTAAGAATCTTCAACATCCAGTAAAAAAAAAAAAAAAAATGATGGGGGGCATGGGCTGACCGGGTACAGCCTGTACAAGCTAGGGCTTTACATGCCAGAGGCATTTTTTGTTCTATATACGCCTATCTTAAGCATAGTAATTAAATCTTAAATATAACGTTAACCATCAGAAGGTTTTAAATCACATTTTAAGGTTTTGTTTTTTGGTGGTTGTGGTGGTACGGGGACATGTCTCACACTTTAGCCTAGCTGGTCTGGAGCTAGTATGTACCTTAGGCTAGCCTCAGACTTACTACTCCAGTTTCAGCTTCCTGCATGCTGAGATTACAAGTTGGAGTTCCCATGCCTGGCTAAGATAGTTTTTTAAGAGTTATGAAAGCGTGAAGAAATACCATTTGTCCCTGTTAATTTCAGTGAGGTGTGGATTCCCTAAAATGCTTGGACTAATAACAGAAGGGATGCTATTTCAGGACAAATGAGTGAATCCTTTTTTTTTTTTTTTCTGCTTTCCCAGATTCCTTACAGTGATGCAGAACCAGTTTTATTCTGATTTATGACAAGTGTTAGAATGAAGAATTGTTACAAAACATTATGAAACATTGCTTATTTTCAAATTATAGCTTAATATCTAACACTTGATAGAGATTTACCATCTTCCTGGGCTTTGGGTTAGGTACATTTGCTTTAGAATTAAAAAAAAAAGTAGAATTTTGACTTGTTGACCATCCACCATGATGACAGCTGATTCCTGAGGTGAATATGACCTGCAGCTAGACTTGATTTTTCTTCTATTTTTATAAAGCTACAGAATTTTAAGCATTTCCACTTCAGAAAAAAAAAGGGTTAAGGCTGACTACATGAATCTTGAGCAACGAGGAGTTTCTTCCAGACTTCTCCATCTGGGTATTGGTGTTTCTTTACGGATTCCTCTTTCATTTCTGTTGAGTAGCCTGCATGCTAGCAAAGACAACAACAGGTTGAGACATGTTAACACTGGTTTCTGCTGCTGCTAGAAATGCTTCTAAATCTAATCCAGAGGTAGTTCTGTATTTAAGAAATTAAGTTGGGGGAGCTGGAGAGATGGCTCAGCAGTCGAGAGTACTTGTTGCTCTTCAAAAGCCCGGTGCAGTTCCCAGCACCTATCACAGGCAACTCACAACCTCAGATTCCAGTTCCAGGGGATTCCCTCCTTTTGCCTACCAGGGTGCTATACTCATGTGCACATACCCACACACATACATATAATTAAAAATAAAGCTTTCAAATCAAAGGGTTTTTGTTTTTGTTTATTTTTGTTTTTTAAAGAGGACCGAGGGCCACACTATTGGCTACTTACCTGGATTGTTAGTGAAACTAAAACTTTGGTACCTTAAATCTGTTGGTGAAAATGAGCCATAATCTGGACAAAATCAGGACAAATGGTACAGGTCACAAAACTGAAGTCAAAACCTTTCGGTTACTAAGGTGCAGATGGTGCTGGGTTTGGGGCAGAAGGAATGTGTTTTGAGGGCTCAGCAACTGCCGAAATATGACCATAGCTCTGTGTCTTAGGATTTCTATTGCCCTGATAAAACTGACCACAAAGCACCTTGGGAACAAAATGATTTATTTCAGCTTACATCTCTCAGGTCACACTCCATCACCAAGGGAAATCAAGACAGGAACTCAAGAGGGGAGGACCTAAGGAAGGAACTGAAGCAGAAACCACTGAGGAATGCTACTTACTGCCTTGTTCCTCGTGGCTTGCCAGTCTGCCTTCTTTTTTTGGGGGGAGGGGGTGTTGAGACAAGGTTTCTCTGTGTACTTTCAGTGCCTGTCCTGGATCTTGCTCTATAGACAAGGCTGACATCGAACTCACAGAGATCTGCCTGGCTCTGCCTCCCGAGTGCTGGGATTAAAGGCATGCACCACCGACGCCCAGCTCAGTCTGCCTTCTTATATCATCTAGTACTATACCTGTCCAGGGGTGGCACTGTCCCTAGTAAGCTGCTGAGTATCACAGTCTTGCCCGAAGACCAGTCTTCTTGATTTTTTTCTCAATTGAGGTTCCCTCTTCCAAAATGGCTCTAGCTTGTGTCAGGTTGTCATAAAACTAGCTGCACACTGACCAAAAACTTAAGGATTTGATACTCATCACTAGAAAGCCATTTGTTTCTAGATATTGAAAAATCAATTCTTAAAGAATTGTCAAGGCTTTGTGGTCCCTGTTCAGCGGCACAATGGCTGATGTTAGAACGTCTGCGTCATGTCCTAGGTCTCAACTTACCTTGGGAGGCAGATAGGAAGCATGCTTGATGACCACGGGATACTTGAAATGTTCATGCAGATGGTCCACATATTCGCACATCCTAGGGCATTGGAGCGTTAGTGCCTGAAGTTAGGTAACTCAATGAGCTAGCAACTGTGAAAGCAGAAGTGTCCTTAAGTGGTAGGTGGAGGAGATGGCTCAGTGGATAAAAGCATTTGCTTTACCAAAATGAATACCTGGGTTTGACCTCAGGAACCTGTGTAAAGCGGGAAACAATAGGGCATCTACAGTGCAGTGGGAGGTGGCAGCAGAAGAATCCCTGGAAGCTCAGTTGGGCCAGCTAGCTGGTATATACATAGTGGGGAGCAACAAAGAGACCCTGTTTTAGACAAGGTTGGGAGGTAAAGACTTACATCTGAGGTTATCCTCTGACCACAACTGTGCCTGCATTCAACATCACACACACACACCCTTTTTGCAACAGGTGCGTCAGGACTTGATGTTGCAGCTCCATGTTAGTAGAGCTCTTGGCTTGGATAAGATCCTAGGTTCAGTCCCCAAGGCTTAGCTGTTAATACACATTCCTTGTGAGTCATTCTGTGAGGTACTTATATCTCCCAGACATATGTAGGAGCTGAGATATACTGTGAAGTGACCCTGAAGGTTTTGTAGTACCCCGACAACAATTCAGATTCCAGACACCTTGGATTATTGTGGTGCCTAAGGCCAAATGTTAGTTAAAACTAGATTCAACTGCCAAATGAGGTTCCTTCCATTTATACCGATGATTAAGTGAAAAGCACAGGTTTTGGAATTGGGTCAATCTGTTCAAATTCTGTATGCCAGTGTCCGGTCCTGTGGGCAGGTGCCAAACACAAAAGGGTGGGTGTTTCCTTAGTCACCTGATAACGTGATGACACATAATAGGATGTGTACCAGGATGTACCACTGTTGTGTGGCAGATCTTAGGAGATTAAAGGCCCCCATTTTGGAGTGAAACTTATTAAGTCAGAATGTTTTAGTGAAGTGAACCAACAGGCTGGAAATCACTGCAGGGAAGATGTAATAGGAATCTTAAAGGTCTTATTAATAAAAACAAACCCGGAGCCAGGTATTGGGGTGAAAGATCAGAGAAGCAGAACAGGCCACAGCTAACCCGCCTCACCAGCTTCTCAGCTGATCCTGTTTCCTCAGACTGGAAGCCTCTGAGTCCTCATCCAGATGAATCTCAGCTGAACTACTGCTCAAAAGCCTGAAAGCTTAACAGACTCCAGTTCCTGGTTTTCATGCCTTATATACCTTTCTGCTTTCTGCCATCACTTCCTGGGATAAAAGGCGTGAGTCACCATGCCTGGCTGTTTCCAGTGTGGCTTTGAACTCACAGAGATCCAGATGGATCTCTGTCTTTGGAATGCTAAGATTAAAGGTGTGTGTGCCACCATTTTCTGGCCTCTGTCTGTATCTAGTGGATGTTCTGTTCTCTGACCCCAGATAAGTTTATTAGGATGCACAATATATTGGGGGACACAATATATCACCACAGGAATGAGATGTGCTCGCTAGGAGATGAAGTAAATGACTCAAAGTAGCTTCGGGAATTTCCTGAAACCGACCACATTTACGAGGGCCCCTCTTTCCCAGAGTAGACAGTAAAGGCTAGTGAGAAGTCACTCTCGGACAAGCCCAGCCACCCAGAAGAAACAGAGAGAAGCCCCAGCCAAACTGCCTAGAAGAAGCAAAGACCCAGATGAGCTGCCTGGAAGAGTCTCCGAACTGAGTCCCCTCCAAGGGACTCTTCAGTCTATGGTGCTGCCTGCAGGCTGTGCACTGAGTTCCAAGTTCCAGCTTCGTGAGCTGTCACCCCTGCTGGATGGGCTTTGGTCAGGCAGCTGTCTTTGAGTCATTTCTGCTCCTGTAAGTGACCCCTGACCCATATTCCCATAAGTAACGTCAATAAAACTCAGTAGTTCACCAAGCTGGACTTTGGTGGTATCTGTACTTGAGTCTGCCATCGGTTCCAGATATAGGGTGATCGAAGTTGGTTCCCATCTCCCCAGGAATAATGTCACACAACAACCAGGAATGCACAAATAAGCTGGCAAGAGAAGCTCGTGGCGCCTGTGTCCCATGTAAGGAACAGGGTGCAGATAGAGAGCCAGCTACGTGAGAGAGACAGATGGGTCTCAAAAACGCAGAGACAATGACAAATCAGAGCTTAAGATGTCACCCCCCGCTGTTGGTTGTCTGGGGCCAGTTTTATACAAGCATTTCTGAGTTGCAAAGCCTATATGAAGCACCAGCTCTGCCTGGCAGGGTCTCTCACACCAGGGACACTGCACCAGGGTGCTTAGGTGACTCTTTCATCCCCTGGAACCTGCAGGGCTCTCGTGAAGACAAGAACTGAAATGAGAAAGTAAATACAGAGCAATGTAGGAAGGGTACTTTCAACCTAGAATCAGTTTGGACAGTACTAAGAAAAGACTAGTGACCTAGACCTTCATTGTCAAGATTCCTGTGAGGTTAGGTATGAGCAGCAGCTCTAGGTTGAGGAAGTCCGGTTTCCTCCCTCTAAACTGATTGTTCTTTCCAGCATAAACTAGTTTAGGCAGATTTAAAAGGAAGTGTTTTTCACTCACTAGCCAGCTGAATAAAGAAAACCATTTCAATTCTAATTGAACATCCCCCCACGCCCCGCACCCTGCTTCCATGTGCCTTGGCATCCTTTTCTTTCCTACAGTCCTGAATTGGGTGTTTGCCTTTCCCTTGTAGACTCTCACATTTGTTCTCATAATTTCACTTTAGTGAGGTTCCTGTGATATGTTTATCTTCAGCAGATGAAGTATAATAAGCAAATCCACATATGTGCAAATGACAGGAAGGAGACTCCTCCGATTTAAAATCCTGTTGGGGCTAGAGAAATTGTTTGGCTGTAAAGAGCACTGGCTGCTCTTCTAGAGGGCCCAAGTTTAATTCCCAGGACTCACAGGGCAGCTCACAACTAGCTGTCATTATAGGTCCAAGGGATCCAGCGCCCTCTTCTGACCTCCTTGGGCACTGCATACACGTACAGAGGCATGTACATGCAGGCAAAGCACCCATATACATAAAAGTAAAGGGAAAAAAATTAAAACAAAAAGTGAACAGTCTCAATTTGGAATTGGTACTTTAAATCTATTCTAGGTACATGCAACGGTGCACAGGGTTCTGAGTATCTCTGACCTTGAAAGAATTTTCAAAGAGCTGTTCTGGATCAAGGGATAATAGGGATATTACCACAGTGAGAGAAGCTAATGCCATGTTACTGACCTGTTTTGAAGGCTGGTGGAGACTGATATATAGTCAAATATAATCAAGTGCTGTACCAGTTCACAAAGTCCAACTCCACCGGCATGGGGGCAAACAGGGACTAGGAGAAAGGTATTTCAATTTAACGCAAAAGTAATGCAGAGAGAGGAAGATGGAGGGAGATTCCATGGTTTGTTTGTTTTTGATTTTTTTGTTTTTTAGTGTCTACAGGCAATTCGATCATTTTTTAATATTTAGCCTGAAATTCTAGGATGGAAATCAGCCAAGACTCACTGATAAGGGATAAATAAGATTTAGAAAAAAGGCAAACTACAGATCCATGAGCTGCAAAGGCCAGCAAAGGGAACATGCATGCATGGCCTTTGGTGGGAACAGAGTGGAGGTGTGGCCCACAGCCTCCACAGCACCCTTACTTCCAAACTTTTTGGCCATCAGTAACACTGAGAGGTTTTCATTGACGCTCCCCAGTCTGCAGCTGTCAATCTGGAGAAACTGTAGGGCGTTCGCTTGTAAGAGTTGCTTAAATATCACTCGGTTCTGGCACTGGAAATAGAATTAAACATTTCAACATAGCACCAACAGAAGAATTGGCCTTCGTTTTCCTGATCCCTAAGCTTGGCAGTACCATGATTCCACACCAGCTGTTACTCATTACTAGACTTCAGGAAGCCTGGACTATATTTCTCTTTTCTTTTCCTTTTTTTCCCTCCCTCACTTGGCCTGAGGTGACCCTAACAGTAGAGAGGGACAAATCTGAAGATGTAACTGAGTCAGGTACAAATCACACCAGCTCTCCATTTATGAAGAGATGACTGTTCTATCACCTGGCAAGTGAGAAACGGAGTGAAGCATCAGGATGGAATACTGTGACAGCTACAAGCAGATGGCACAATGACAAAACGGAACGGTGGCGGGGTGGTATTGTTCATTTTGCTGGGAGACTAAAAATCTGTTCCTCACTCTGCTCTGCCTTTGGGCCGACTCCAGCAGGTGCAGACAGGCACTATGCTTAGTATATAAGCACAAAAAGAGAATGATGTCACCCTTACTCTATTTGGAAGCTGACTTTCTTAAAGTCACTGTATGCCCTGACAGTAATAAGTTATTTCTCGTTAATTCTGGGTAATTGCTTCAAGAAAAAAAAAAATAGTGACCTGAATCCATGAATTTTGGAAGAATTCACAAAACATTGAATTCTAATGAACCACCATTTTTTATAATGATAAAAGAATTCCCAACTTATAGTGCAACATGACAGTATCCTCTGTCGGTGGTCAGTGAGGTGATACCAAGGACATATCACTCACCTGTTCTCCTGTGGCAACGCCAATTCCTAATGGGGCCAATGCCTGCAAAATAAGGCAGCCTGGTGTTATTTTCCAATGTTTAAACTGTAACTCTGAATGTTTAAAAATATTTTTAGAGCTGAAGGAAGCATCCCTGCTGTTGAGCCATGCGAACTTTAAAGCCCGGCAGAAGGATGTCCACAGAAATGTGTGTGCGTGGGAGAGTTGTGTGTCCACAGAGGGGAAAAACAGGGCCGCTCACATATAGCCACTGCTCCCTTCCTGGATGTGGCTCTGTAGACTTCCTTCCACAAACCATGTCTCTACATGCTCCAGGGCCTGAGGAGAGGATGGAGCCACTAGGTAATGTGTTCTTGTGGACTCATGGGGCTCTAGCCTCTGCTTCCTGTGGATCACAGTTCCATTTATTTTCTTATTGTATCCCTAATAACCATGTGAAGTGATGAGTTTAAACCTCTTGCCTCTGTTAATTCCCAGACCCTTCCATCCAGCTCTGTTGGGGGCCTTCCTTTACAGACTAAGACCACTGCTTAGTGGTGAACCCCTCTGTCATTTAGTCAAGTACTGGAGTCTACTCTTGCATATGGCATTGCATTCTCTCTATTTTTCTTGCCTGGCCCTGAACAGCTTCCCCACCTACCACCTGGGCTACAGGACATTTCCCAACAGTTCCCTTCCCCAGGCATCTTAGTATAAATGATTCTTGGTTACAACCCACCATGAGAAAGAGGAGCTATCAGTAGCCCTGTTTTGCAGATGAAGAAACAAGCATACAGGCATGAACTCTTCCCAGATCACAAAGATGGAAAGTGTAGAGTAGGATTTGAGCTTTAGGATGATTCTAGAGTTGGAATCAGAGGAGACATCTGAATCATTAGATGAAGCAGCTTAGCAGAAACAGCCCTTAATTCAGAAACCAGTCATCCCCAACATCACTACTCTTGTGCTGTGTTTAACTGGATGTGTTGACTTGGGTAAGACCACCAAGAACCATACGCAGCTGGTTTCCTCGTTATAGAAAGTCTCAGTTTCAACATCGTTTCTAAAGTATCTTCTCATGCTCATAATTCCCACTTCCTTGAGATTTCACAGTGAATTGTACTTAGCTCTTTATCTCAAGAGAAAAAAGACAGAAAAAGAGAGGGAGGGAGAAAGAGATGAAAGCCATTTGACTTAGTCACGTCATCACTGTGAGATTGTGCTCCTAGCACTAACTAGGAGCCAAGTTTTGTTCCCTCCTCATAATCTCCCGAATCTGTTCTCCCAGCTGCCCTTTCCCTTCATCTTTCCTGGATAATAACAATCGAAAAAACAAAAAAACAAAAAAAAAAAAGGAAGAAAAAAAGCCGGGCGGTGGTGGCGCACGCCTTTAATCCCAGCACTCGGGAGGCAGAGCCAGGCGGATCTCTGTGAGTTCGAGGCCAGCCTGGACTACCAAGTGAGTTCCAGGAAAGGCGCAAAGCTACACAGAGAAACCCTGTCTCGAAAAAACAAAAAACAAAAAACAAAAAACAAAAAAAAAAAAAAAAAAATGGATAATAACAAAATTCCATACCTCCCATCCCTGACTGCTTCCTTCTGCCCATTTCTTACCGCCCACATACCTATCTCAGTCCACTCTACATGTGGCCTCTAGTCAACTCCTTTTTCTCTTGTCTTTCACAGTGTCATTCTCTCCTTTAAGAACCCACAGTGATGCCTTCTGATCAGTTGTACCCTCTAAACAATGGAGTCTATCATCTGGCTCCAAGCACTGGCCTCTGATACTTCCTGGCAGGCAGCATTCCCTTGGCATCTCTCCTGGTCTCTGTGTGGACCTGTCATTCACATAGCTGCTCTGTCTCAGCTCATTTACTCCCTGCTGAGGGGAAAGCCTCCACTGTTTAAGGAAAATCTTGGTGAGTCTGTTGTGGAATATTATTTTAACTGGGTAAAGATGTGTTACATTTATTTATGCTGCAGAATATTATTTTAACTGGGCAAAGATGTGTTACGTTTGTTTATGCTGCATTTGTTTAATTATCTAAAGATGTGTTGCACTTGTCTCATCTTACCTGCCTAAGGCACCTCATTGGTCTAATAAAGAGCAGAATGGCCAATAGCTGGGCAGAGAAAGGATAGGCAGGGCTGGCAGGCAGAGAGAATAAGTAGGAGGAGAAATCTAGGCTCAAGAAAGAAGAAAAATGAGAGAAGGAGGACGAGAGAAGGAGGGAGAAAGAGAGGGACATGCCCAGGGCAAGAAGCCAGGCAGCCCCTAGACAGACAGACATGAAGCAGTGAAAGTAAGCTATACAGAAGGAAAGAAAAGTAAAAAACCCCAAGGCCAAAGGTAGATAAAGAGAAACAGGTTAGCTTAGGTTAAAAGAGCTAGCAGAAACGAGCCTAAGCTAGGCTGAGAATTCATAACTAATATTAAATCTGCATGTCATGATCTGGGAGCTGGTTGGTGGCCCGAAAGAAGAAGCCTGGTACATGAATCAAAGCTCATTAAAGTATCCAAGAATACTCTAGGTGGCAGCGGTGACAACCTGAGTTCAATTCCAGTGATCCCTAAGATGAGAGAGAGAATCAACTCCCACAAACTGCCCTCTGACTTACACACACACACACACACACACACACACACACACACACACACACAAATGAATGAGTAAACACCTCTGACTTACACACACACACACACACACACACACACACACACACACACACACACAAATGAATGAGTAAACGTAACAACAGCAAAAAGAATCCTAAGAAGCCAGGCATAGTGGTAAACAGCTGTTATCCCATCACTATGGAGATTAAAGTGGGAGGACCAAAAGTCTGAGATCAGCCTGGCTACAAAGTGAGAGCCTGTCTCTAAAGTAAGTTTCAATCCCAATCAAAATCCCCTTCTTATTCTTCACAGAGATAGAAAAAAAAATCCTAAAATTCATATGGAATCACAAAATACCCCAGGTAGCTGTAACAGTCCTGAGTAAAAAGAGCAATGCTGGAGGGATTCCCATTCCATACATCACGATACACGACAGAGCCATAATAATAGAAAGAATATTGTTCCAGTGCAAAAATAGACATACAGACCAGTGGGAGAAACTGAAGGGCTGAACATAGGACCTTAACTATAGCCATCTAACATTCAACAAAGACGTCCAAACATCCAATGGAGGAAAGACAGCAAACGGTCCTGGGAGAAGTGGATGTCCATACACAGAAGAATGAAGTCAGACCCATATCTATTATGTTGTGGATATTGCTCTATATAAATAAAGCACTGATTGGCCAGTGACCAGGCAGGAAGTATAGGTGGGACAAGGAGAGAGGAAAATTGAAGGAGGAGGAAGGAAAGGGAGACCGGCTGGAGCCATTGCCAAGACAAGGAAGATGTAAAGTACCGGTAAGCCACGAGCCACATGGCAAAGTAAAGATTAATAGAAATGGGCTGAATATAAGAGTGAGAGCTAGACAATAATAGGCCTGAGCTAATGGCCAAGCAGTTTAAATAATGTAAGATTCTGTGTGTTTATTTTATAAGTGGGCTCCGGGACTGGTGGGACTTGGCGGTGGGAGCTGGAGAAAAATTCTCCAGCTACACTATTATCTTACACAAAAAGTACCTCCAAATGGATCAAAGGCTAAATGTGAAAGCTAAAACATTGAAACTGCTAGAAGCAAACATCAGCAGTACCCTACAGGATACAGGTACAAGCAAGAACTTTCTGAATAGGACCCCATTTGCCTGGGAATTGAGACCAACAAGTGACAAGTAGACTTCATAAAACTAACAAACTTCTGCATAACTAAAGAAACAATCAATCTGACAGAGGATCAATATCCAGAATATATAAAGAACTCAAAAACAAAAAGTTAATAAAACCAAATAACCCATTCAAAAAAATGGACTTGGATTCTGAACAGGAGAGTTCTCAAAATAAAAATGGCCAAAAAAAATTTCAAAAAAAATGTTCATTGTTCCTACCAATTAGAGATGTAAATAAAAATAATGTTGAGATTTCATATTTTCCCAGTCAGAATGGCAAAACTCAACCAAACAACTGACAGGAGCTGGAGAGGCTGTGGGGGAACAGGGCCTCCTCACTCATTGTTGGTAGAATTGCAAACTGGTCCAGACACTATAGAAATCAGTGTGGAGAACTGTCAGAAAGCTAAAAAGGAATCTACCATATGACCCAGCTATGGCACTCCTCAGCATGTTCCCCAAAGACCCAATTTTCCACTCCACAGACACTTGCTCATCCATGTTCATTGCTGCTCTATTCATGGTAGTTAGGAGATGGGAACAACCTAAACATCCTTCAACTAATGAACGGATAATAAAAATGTGGTACATGTAAACCATAGAATACAGCTGTAAAGAAAAATAAAATCCTGAATTTGCAGGTTAAATAGATGGAATTAGAAAGGAACATATTGAGTAAGGTAACTCAGACCCAGAAAGACAAATGTCACACTCTCTCTCATCTGTGGCTCCTAGCTCCAAATTTTCAGATGTGAGTAATAACCTGGAGTGACTACAGAAACTAGGAAAGTAAAAGGGAACTATGGGGGTGGGGAGAGGAGCAACAGAGAAGGGAATAGTGATGTACACATTATTTGAAGGGGGAAAGGGGGCTTTAATTAGGAAAGGGGAGGGAGATAAACAGAAGGAGGGTAAACAATAAGGGTATCTGGAAAAGTCTTAAGGAATCATTAGTATCTATCTACCTAAAATGAAATATAATACATATAAGTCTCTATAGACATACATACATTGTTCAAATGAAAATTCCCCATCTGGGTTGACAATGCTCCACCCTAGAGCTGTAGACTATCCAAAAAACAAAAAAACAAAAAAACAAACAAAAAACACAACCCAAACACCAAACATGATAAACCCTTATTGGTCAGGTTGTCAGAAAGACTCCCAAAACATTATAGACTATTGCTATTGCCTTTGGTCGCCTCTCTTGCTGAAGATACCAACCACTTCATACATAGGACCTGGAGGACCTAAGCTGAGTCTGACATGGAAATCTCCTCCCTGAGAACTAGCTTTTCCAGTACCAGAGAACACCATGCAAGCTTCCCAGGAAGGAAGGCACCCAACAGTCCTACCCAGCTGGGATGACTGTGAACCACAACAGCCAGCATGGCACTACATCCCTAAGTGTACAACAGTGGTATGTAGACCTTGGTGGTCATGGACATCTCTCTAATTGAACTTAAGGCCCATCCAACAAAAAGGAAACCGTGCCTGATACTAGTGAAGTCAAGGACCTTGGAGGAGAGCCTGCAACCACCACTTTACTAAACCAGCACAATTCTTTACTACCTTGTGACTTATCCTTACTCTCACAGATAGTTTCAGTCAACCACAGCCAACCAAAATGCAGAGAACAAGTGATCACATGGTACCCAGAGCCAACGGACAGACCTACAACACAATTCCTCGGGGGATAACGGAGGAGGCAGAAAGATTCTAAGAGCCAGAGGGAAAGGAAAATTTTCTGTGAGATTGTGTCTCCTAGAAATGGCAGAAAAGACACTAATAGACATAGAAGAGGGAAAGCTTTCGGGTCCTGAACACTAGACAGAGAACTATGGGCAACTGAGGAATGCCGAGAGTAGGAGAAACAGTCGTGTGTGTGTGTGTGTGTGTGTGTGTGTGTGTGTGTGTGTGTGTAAAACATATGAGGTGAGCAGGTTGTATTTATATATTTAGGAATTCCTGGGAAATATATGAGTTATAATCCCAGCACTAGGAAAGCCGTAACAAGTGAATCCCTGGAGCTCATTGGCCACCCACCCAACCTAATTGGCAAGCTCTGGGTCCTAATGAGAGACTCTGCCTCAAAGTAAATTAGGTAGATGGCTCTTGAGGAATGATACTCAAGGCTGGCTTCTGGCCTCCAAGTGCATGCACACAAAGAAGCCCGTGATCACTCCATGGATCTCTCAACTGGTTCGCAGTGTGACACTCCTTAGCATTAACTCTAATCTCTCTGTGAGGCCACCCCCCATCTCTGACTGTCCTAGCCTACTCCCATTATCCCTTTAATGAGCTTCTTTCTACCACTCAGAATTCAGACTCAACTCTCTGTACTTTCATTTTATGTATCGCAGTATTTCCTCTCGGATGAGGCTTCAAGTGTTTATTTTTCCTTTAAGTAAAGGGGGCATTCCCTAAACACAGGCTTCTGGAGGGTATCTGGTCTAAATAGACACTATTGCTAATTTACTGAGAGAAATACAGAATGGCCCTGAGTCTCCAACCTCACACCCTAATAGCAGCCTGGAGCATTACAGTCCCTTCCAGAACTTAAAACAAGATTCCTCCCAGGGCTAGGTGGAGGTGCCTTTAATCCCAGCACTCGGGAGGCAGAAGCTGGTGGATTTGAGGCCAGCCTGGTCTACAGAGTGAGTTCCAGGACATCCAGAGCTGTTACATAGAGAAATCCTGTCTCGGACAGAGAGAGAGAGAGAGAGAGAGAGAGAGAGAGAGAGAGAGAGAGAGAGAGAGAGAGAGAGAGAGAGAGAGAGAGAGGAAGAAGAGGAGGAGGAGGAGGAGGAGAGAAGAGAGGAAGAGAGGAAGGGGGGGGAAGGAGGGAGGGAGAATTCCTTCCCATTATTTATTTTAAACTTTTTTCTTTTTCTTCTCTAAAATTATTTTAAAGTTTAATTCAATTAATTTAGTTAAGTGTGTGTGTGTGCATGTGTGTCACAGAGTATATTATGGAAGTCAAAGCAAAAATTGTGGGAGTCAGTTCTCCTCTTCCACCATGGGGGTCCTGATAACTGAACTCAGGTTTTCAGATTTGGTAGCAACCACCTCCTGCTGAGGCATCTCTTTAGTTCCCAGGTACACTTTAAAGATAAAACCACAAAATGAGGAAAATACAGATCTGCAAAGTGTGGTGGTTTTGATGTTCCCCATAAATTTAGATGCTTGAATATTTGGTCCCCGGTTGGTAGCATTGTTTGGGTAGGCTTATGAGGTGTGGCCTTGCTGGAGGAAGTATGTCCCTGGGGGCATGTTTTGAGGTCTCAAAGCTACATGCCTTTTGGTGCCTTTCGTGGTTTGAGATATGAGCCCTCAGCTTCTGCTCTAGCTGTCATGGCAACTGCTTGTTGCCACGCTCATGTCAACTGCTTGTTGCCACGCTTCCCTGCCATGATAGACTCTTTATCCCTTTGGAACCATAATCCAAATAAACCCTTCCTTCTATAAGTTGTCTTCAAATAGAAAAGTAACTGAGACACAAACTCATCCCAGAGAGAAGAAAATGTTCCTTAAAGGGCAGGAGTTGGCTAGGAGTCAAAGTGATATACTAATTCAATAGTACAATGTACAGGCATGTAAGACACTATAGGCAGATGCCAGCCAAACCTGTGCCCAAGAGAGGGACAGGCTTAAGGTTCCAGGTCTTAGTGCCAGAGCTTTGAGAGGGCCATAATGGGTCATTGAGGTCTGACGTCATCGAATATTCAAATTTTATAACCAGTCCTGCCCCAGTTTTCCACTCATCCTACAGCCTTTGATGAGTACAGTTTCTTACAGAGCGTGCTTGGGTCTGAGGATGGAAGTTCAGTTTACAAATGAGCCAACTGGTATTCTGGTTCTAAAGATCAGCCCTAAGGACCTGAGCCACTGTAGCCACCCACCCTGACATAGTTTCTAAGATGTTCTGACATATCAGGATCTATTTGAATCCTCGAGGCCATGCACATGGCCCCCAATTACTGCAAATTTGTATTAAGGGCTCTTAGAAAACAGTCAGGCAATCTCTTGTTTGGAGACCTGATCTTTTGAGTCTTCTGGAGGAAATCTACACTTTTTGTTTCACTTTGGGCAAATAAAATACAGGTGCTCCTTAGCTTGATAGGATCCTCATGAATGCATTGTAAGTGGAAAGATCGTCAGCAGAAAATGTATTCAACCTACCTAGTATACCAAATATTAAGGCAGATTAGAGACCCACCTGTTCCTGGAACACTGAGATGGGAGTTAATTATTAGAATACTATTAAATCACTACTAATGTTGATGATAAACCTTTATTGTACACATTTTTCTTCGACTCTATTTTTCCTTTAAATAGGCTAAGCTGTTGGGGGTGAGGCAATCTGACTCCCTATTTGACAGCATTTAAACACTTCTCTGGTACTCTGGCTAGCTAAACAGCTAGCATTCTGGGCACTGTGGAAAATCATTTTGAAGACACACTAGCAGCTTGACAGGACCACTATAAGCATGGCTGAAGATATATTCCATACAGCCTGCACCAGCCTTAGAAGGCAACAGTCTAAGTGAGATAAACCTTGATGAACGAGATGGTCCTGAAGCCATTTTTATCAAAGATAAAAAGGGAACACTTCCCTTACGGCCCAGAAGAAGGCCTGTGATTAGCACAAACATAGCTCCTCACTTGCAAGATGAATTGTCCTATGTTTGATGAAAACATCGTCTTTTATTTGCACGAGAGACTGTGGCATGAGAAATGTCATGATCCCTGGAGAACGCTAAACAAAACAGTAAATGATTGAGATGGCAGAAGCAGCAGCTTTATTACCTTAGAAATAGCTGCATGGCCCAGGATGTCATCAGGGGATGTGGGCTCCTCAATCCACAATGGCTTGAACTCAGCCAGTTTTGACATCCACTCCACTGCCTCAGGCACATCCCAACGCTGGTTGGCATCCATCATCTGCAAGGACAGACCCCTCACTTTTCTGTAAGGCTGGGGCTCCAGAGAGGAGATGCCATCATTTAATGCAACCTACTACTTAGGAAGACTCCTCTGGTGTTTTTTCTGCTAAAGTCTAGCCCAGAGTCCTCAAAAAGGGATCCAAAGTGGGATTAGAGATCTGGCTTCAGATCTGAGTGAGCCGTATATGAGGTAGGAGATGTGAATTGTTCACAGAACTGCTGTGATGTCTGCAAGTGCCCTGGGCTGGGTTACGAGATGTGTTGCTGACCTTTGAGTTAGATCCACTGGGTGCTTTATTTTTTAAATGTATGAGTGTTTTGCCATAATGTACATGATGTGTCTAGTGCCAGCAGAAGCCAGAAGAGAGCATCAGATCCACTGAAACTGGAGTCACAGCTGGTTATGAGCTGCCATTTGGGTGCTGGGAACAGAATCTGAGTCCTTGGCAAGAGCAGAAAAAAAATGTTCTTAATCACTGAACCATCTCTCTAGCTCCTTATTTTACTTATGCAGTGTGTGTGTGTGTGTGTGTGTGTGTGTGTGTGTGTGTGTGTGTGTGATATACCCACGTGTGGAAGTCAGAGGACGTGTGAGGGGTCAATTCTTTCCTTCTACAATGTGGATCCTGGAGATTGAACTGAGGTTCTCAAACTGGACAGCAGATACCTTTAACTGCCGAGCCATCTCACCAGCTCCCCTTCAGTCATCCTTTGAATCATACACACAGTCAATACTGAGTTTGTTCAATGGACCTTTATTGACTATTGCCCACCAGGTGTCTGACATATTAATAAATAACCACTAATGAAGTTCCTCTTCCTCTAGATACTTAATGATTTTTGTTCCATTTAATTTTTACTATAACCCCACAAGGCAGCGCATATTACTCTGTTTTACAAATAAGAAAATTATTGGCATATAGAGAAGTTAAGTAAGTCTCTCAAGACTAGTAATCTAAATTGGTGGTAAGTTTAAGTCCAGGCCTTGCCTTGTAGGCTCTGGCTTTCTCCTCATTATTATCTTACCTGGAAGCCGGGTGACTGTTGTGCAGAGCTTGAGACAGGACCCACCCCTCTGCTATCAACCTCATTACACTTGGAGAACACGGACAAGGACATGAGATTCTATAAATCCTCTA
The DNA here is from genome assembly GCF_949786415.1 of Peromyscus eremicus. Taxonomy (NCBI): domain Eukaryota; kingdom Metazoa; phylum Chordata; class Mammalia; order Rodentia; family Cricetidae; genus Peromyscus; species Peromyscus eremicus. The sequence continues at coordinate 28,371,460 of NC_081429.1, read as the reverse complement.
AGTGGTAAGCGCTCCCTCACAGGATACTCTGAGAACCACAGTATGGCAGGCTCAAGATCAATTTTGTCATAAATTATTTGGATGAGGATGACTTCATGGAACAAGAACAGTTCCATTTCATGTATAAATAATGAGACTTCTGATCTTACATCAAATACTCCAAAGTTAATTTTAACTCACAAAACAAGCCTTATTTGTTAAAATTCATAAAAATCTGATTGTAACTTTCTTTTACAAAAAATATTTTACATATAATAAAAATTATAAAATACATAGGATTGAGCCGGGCGGTGGTGGCGCACGCCTTTAATCCCAGCACTCGGGAGGCAGAGCCAGGCGGATCTCTGTGAGTTCGAGGCCAGCCTGGGCTACCAAGTGAGTCCCAGGAAAGGCGCAAAACTACACAGAGAAACCCTGTCTCGAAAAACCAAAAAAAAAAAAAAAAAAAAAAAAATACATAGGATTGATAAATTACTTTTAAAATTATTTATAAAAATTATATTTATCTCAGCTAAAATCTCAACACTTCTTTGACTGCTTGGAACCTATCTCCTGATAAGCTGCTTAAGGGAGGTCAATGGTTGACACACTAGCGTAGTGCTAATGGAAGACTACTTGTTCAGGCTCACTCAAAATCAGCAAGAAGGACGGTTCTTGCTCTGATCAGACTTCATTGGCTCTGTAGAATTAGAAAACTTAAACCGATCAGATCCCACAGCTCTTTAAAAAAGAGTTCACCTATCACAAGACCACCACCAGCCTGAACACTTCCGTGTTCCTAATCCTTGCTTGAAACAAAAGACTTCAGGCTAGAAGTGAGTATTATAGCTCAGTGGTAAAGTGCTTATCTAACATGGACACATCCCTGAGTTAGACACCCAATACCACACACACACACACACACACACACACACACACACACACACACACACAAATCCATCAGGCTTCCATGTCTTATTAGCATGAGAAGACATTTACCAAAGTCTTCTCTGGTCCAATCATGTCCCTGATGAGGCGGCATCTTCGTATGTCATCCTGGAGATCAGCCCCAACTTTTACTTTAAACCTACAAATACACTTAGTTTAGGTAGGTCTCTAACTTGGCAAGAACATCTGGATTTTTTACAGAAGTGACTCTCTGCGAATCATTCACAGACCGCGTTTACTAGTAACCTCTGCTCTTCAGTCCAACTTTAGACAAGTCACTTAATAATAACACTGCAAACTGCATCTCGTTATTCACTTTCGGGGCAATGACTCTCAATTATCTGCTGACTCACAGTTAAGGAACCAGAAAGAGAAGTTACATCTCTAATGCAGCTTCTCAAAAATTTCCAATGCCAAACAGATAAGAAGAAACAAACCCTGGTCCAAACGAAAGACAAGGCCCATACATGTGCTAGCTATTTGTACAGAAAGTTTTGTCTTGAGACATAAGCATCTATATATGTTCTTTATGGCTCTGCTGGAATATGGTTGGTCCAGTGTGGGCACTGTTAGTGGAGGAGAGAATGTCACCCCAAGGGACTGGTATCCAATTTTTCACTCACAACCATCTGTTCAGTGAGCACCAAGGCTGTGCTTGAGCGCCACGGTCGCTTTAGGCTGCCACAGCAGACAGAGCCTAGGTCGTCTACTCTTCAATGTACCCAATCTCTCTGTCTACTAAGAGGCCCATTAGGCTCATAAAAGCTTCACATAGGTACAGGAGTCACCTTTCCTGGATAATTGTAGCTACTAACCCCCTTCAAAGGAGACTCTCTTTACATCAAATGAGGCCATCACAGAAAATCACAACTGTACACAACACAGAGATCAACAGATCATCGGGAGCCCAACCCTAAAGGATAATATACATCAAAGCTCCTGCATCAATGCCTCAGGGAACATCTTGGAAAAAGGGACAAAGATTGTTAAGAGGCAGAATACCAGAAAGTTTATTCTGAAAGTCTCTTCTTGAAATGACTGCCTAAACAAGACCAGAACAATGGCAATGTCAATAGACATTTTAACACGGAAGGAGGAAAATCTTGCAGGGTCCCACCCCTAGACAAGAACTACAAGCAACAGATGACTACTAAGAGGAGAATCAGCCTCTTCCCTTAGTCTTATCCAATACAGAGTGGTCAGCCTTGAAATTATATACACCACTACCAGCAAAAATGGACTCAGCAGGTTGTAATTATATCCAATTGTGTATACACACACACACACACACACACACACACACACACACACACACATATGTAACAATGATAATCAAAGAAAAACAGGCTGTCGATTTAAAAGTGGGGGTTTGGGGGAGGGTAGCTGGTAGGAAAGGGAGGGAGGGAAAGTAATGTAATTTTATTTCAATTAGAAATATATTTTTTAAAAACCTGAACATATTCAGGCGTCCACTGTGTTGTTTTCTCTTACTCAGAACGAATACCCAGAGATAGAAGTTTCAGCTATATGATTTGTAATACTGGAGAATACTGGAGACAGCTGGCCATAGCCTCCGTACACATTTTGTGCTGAGGCCCATAAATCTTTCTGGAGTCCTCCTGACTAGAGTTGACTCAGCCCCCGTCATGGGTAGGGAGAGGCTGGTCCTCATGGTACAAATTCACCTTGTGTTAATTCTCACCAAATATGGCGAGTCTTAGAAGGAACAGGAGAGAGGGAAGACCTGTGTTTCAGAGGCTGAGAAATCTGCCTAGGGTCACACAGAGTCCTTGAAAAGGGATGGTTGGAAAAGGCAAGAGTTTTTTAATTCTATCAGATGCCAAACATCTGTCTACAGATGCTAAAGCCCTTGCCTTGCCTTCTTCATGCTATCACTCTGTTTAGCTAAGGCATTAACAAGGGTCCAGTCCCTCTTAAATTTGGGTGCACAAATGAGGAATAACTGAGGGGGTCTTGTTAAAATGAGGGTCCTGGTTGGAGTTGGAGTTCAGCAACGGAGTCATTGCCTAATGTGTATGAGGCTCTGGGTTTTATCCCTTGCACTACAAAAAAGAAACAGATAGAATGGATTTGTATACTGGATAGGTGCTTGAAGCTGTTATTTTCCAAAGAATATCACTCTTCCATGTGTGATATTCTAGGATTCTAAGTAGATTCACACCTTGTCTTTAAAGAGACTGTGTCTAGCCCAGGTTGAAATGTCTGTGTGCTGACACACTAGTCTAGTTTCTTCAGGCATTTTAAGTGACATTTAATCTTTGGCTCCTCTTCACATCTTTGGCCTCTGAGTGTTGCTAACTGGGAATGTCAAGTCCACCATTGCATAGATAACTTACCTGGTCCAGCCGTCCTTCAGTGCCGCTGCACAGAGCTGTGAGGAAAGGGGTACATCTCTCATTACATATTGGTATAACGCACCAGTTTCCCTGGCCTGATGGTACTGCGGTAGTTTCTGATCTTGGTTTCACAGACATTATGGTTGTTAGTAGAAACCCGAGGAATGAGCGTGTGTTATTTAAATTAGAGGCAGAAGCAGTTTGACCAACAGCATCACTCTAGTTGGGAAGTGGCTTCCTTTCCTTATCTCTGTGGGAACAATTCCTTTCATTGTCATAAACGTTCCTGAAAGGCGGATGCAGTATGGATGTCCTTCTTTCTAAAGTTAGCATTCTTTGTGGCATCCACAAAACTAACACATGTAAGAGTAAAAACCAGAAGCCAGCTTCTCCCTCTCTCCTTTTTTCTTGGCCCTATGTGAACACAATATGGTGAGGAAGTAGGGCTGGGGGGTGCAAATCAGTTTTCAAGTGCCTGCCTAGCACATATGAGGCCCTGGGTCTAAACACATACATAATACAGTAAGAAAGAATATTAAATGACCATGTACTAGCTGTGATAGGAATACTTAGAGCTTTGTCTGAATCTTCAAAACTGTCCCATAAGAGACAGGGTATTGTTTTTCTACTTCACAGAAAGGAAACTGAGGCTCAGTGTAGCTAAGCAACTTGACACTGTTACATGGCTACATATGCATAGAATCAAAACTAGGCTATCATCTCCCAGAACCCAACACGAGCCTTACTAAGTCAAAGTGAATGGCTTTTCTTTCTCTCATGTAAGAAGGCTAATGAGAAACAGTAAAATTCTCTCAGAAAGCCAGTGTGACATAAGGAACATACATCTGGCATTGGTCCCCTTCTGCACTCTACCTTCCCATATTATTTCCTAGCATGCAGTTCCTAAAACACAGAATCTCCTTAGTGATAGTATCTTTTGTATACCAATAAATTGACCCTAAAATCAGTCCCTTCATCAGTTGGTTACCTTTAGACCAAGCTATGACTAAAGGGTTAGAACTTTTAGTCCTACCCTGAAACCACCAGAGAAAGAAAGATTGATGGTTGAATTGCTTACCCAAAGCCCATGATGTAATCAATATGCTTATTAATGGACCCTCTGTAAAAGTCCAGAAGGACAGAGTCCAGGGAATTTCAGGGTTAGTGAACATGTGGTAGTATCTGGAAGCACACCAAGAGGGCACGGAAGCTCTATACTGCCTCCCCTACACACTTTGCTTGTGATTCCACTCTACCTGGATCTTCCTAAGTTACATCCTTTGTGATACACTGGTAAACGTAAGTCAAAGGTTCTCTGAGCTAGTCTCGTGAATAATAAAACTCAAGGTATTAGATTATAGAAACCTATGTTCTAGCTGCTGTAGGTCAGAGACTTAGGTGGCAATCTGGACTTGCACAATTGGCAAGTAAAGCAGATTAGTCCTTGGAGATTGAGTTACACAACAGGATACTCAGTTGTTGTCCAAAGAGACTGGTGTGTGTGTGTGTGTGTGTGTGTGTGTGTGTGTGTGTGTGTGTGTGTGTCCAAGGAGACTGGGGTGTGTGAGTGTGTTCCCACTTATCTGGTTATCAGAGCCAGGTATGATGATAGTAGTGTGGATATATATGAACTAGCTTGCTTCTCCTGCTTTGGCCTGTCTGTAAAAACAGGTTTAAAAGCTTACCTGCTTCAGTGTACTGTCTGAATACCCCAACCAGGCGCATGATGTGGTGTAGGCAGGGTAGCCGTGTCTCAGCATTTGTTCTTCTGGAAAACACAACAGTTGGCACTTTCTAGGAAACTTCAGAATTAGAATTGTTGAGAGCTAAGTTGTTGTCCACAGGGAGTCCAATTGTTCTCTTGGGTGTCCTTTATACACCCACTACCATTAGCCCACCTCTGGTTGTGTCCAACTCAAACAATAAGGATATTCACTGAATGCCCTGCTCCTCAAAGTTCCCTATCCCACAGTGCAACATGGAAGCTAAACCTCCTTGAACTATTGCTGAACTGAGCCCTGCAGCCAAGTCACACCACTAGTGGCCTCTTCACCCAGATTTGCATATATGACTAAGGGTCTAATGCTTAGTACAGGGTATCTGGGAGCATCATGTGCACCCCAGAAGATATGGATGTTCAAAAGTAGACATTGATAGCACAAACAGAGAAGGACATTTTCTCACAACATACCTCTTTCTTTTTTACCAAGCTGACCTTTCTTCAGTATTTCTGGGGAGGAGGAGGAGAATAGTATCACTCATTCATTTAGATGATAAAGTCTGCATCTGCTGTGTTCACTCCTTGGTAAGCACCAGAACCCTTCCAGACCCACAGCTTACACATAACTCACCATAGGCCTCCTCTTCTGTCAAGATGTCAGTGATGTACCTGAAATCAATACAGGACAACAGCACCTGTGGATCCTGGTGCACAGGAAGAGAAAGGCCCAGATCAATCCATAGGCAGATAATTTATCTATACTTAAACTGATCCCATGGGCTTATCCTTTCCAGGAAGGGATCTTTGGATTTGTGTGTCTGGTACTGTCATTCTTTAGTATTGAACATTTTAGAGATTCATTGCTGCCCCTAAGGAGCTCTCAGACCCTCAACCCTCCTGTCTTAACTTTTACTTCCTGTCGTTGCCCTGTTCTTTCCAATTAATATGGATTCTTGGCCAGAGGGCCTGGTACCCAGTGAACATTCAGCACCAAGTGAAGGAGTAGATGGTACCTTGAGTACCTCTCTGAGTCTGGTCTACCTGTCATACTGATTTCACTGAACTATGAGATGATTAAGGTAGTCCTGGAGCAGCACAGCAGAGTGGATGGAAGGCTGTGTTCAGAGTCGACCACTCGGGTCAGCCCTGGGTCCACAAGTGTGGGCCATAGTGTGACTGTGGCCATCTCCCCAAAGACTGATTTCCTGACAGGAGGCGAGTGATGCACTAATCCTCCAGGAGGATGCTGGCCCTGTGCTAGTCCTGTTCCTTCATGCTCACTCACCACTTTGCCCAGGATGCCTGGGCCTGATATCCTCACCCCCACATATAACAGTCATGAGGAAGTTAATCACAACTCTGTTCCCATTCATATCCATTTGACTAGTAATATGTCATTAGAACAGAAAATCTCAAAAGCTCTTTCAGCCTGGAGACCCTGCATCTTTTAGAAGATGACCAGGACAGAAAACAGAATCTAGAAGATGGGCAGCAGACTAGAGAAATGACTCAGTGCCATGGTTAACAGCACTGGCAGCCCTTCTAGAAAACCCACATTCAATGCCTAGCACCCACCCTGCTGCCCACAAATATCTATAACTCGTTTCAGGGAATCTAATACCCTCTTCTGGTCTCTGCAGATACTGTATACATGTGGTACAGACATACGTGCAGGCGAACACCCAATTCCATAAAATATAAATAAATGATGGAAAGTCTTCAGGTGAGACCTCAGGCACCACTCTGCTGAACTTCAAATAATTCTTTTTCATTGTGTTCGTTTGCTTGTTTTCTAAAGAGTGTCTCACTATATAGCTCTGGCTATCCTGGAACTCACTATATAGACCAGACTAGCCTCAAGATCCACCTGTCTCTGCCTCCAGAGTGCTTGGATTAAAAACATGCACCACTATGCCTAACTGGACTTTAAATTCTTTTCATGACTATTGGTTATACCCCTGTAAAAGGCTGAGCTTCCCTGTACCCTTCCCTTCAGATGGCCCCATGCTACCCTCAGCCTGTCAGAAAGAAGCTGTGTGAGCATCTAGGCTCCATCTGCCCCTAGAGGAGGAGCAAAGTCTTCAAAGCCCATATTCATTGCTTTTCCTTCACTTTACTATCAAATAATAATGGTATCCTGTGGTAATTTGAATGTAATTAGTCCCCATAAGTTAATAGGGAGTGGCACTATTAGGAGATGTGACTTCGTTGGATGGGTAGGGCCTTGTTAGAGGAAGTGTGTCACTGTGGGGGCAGGCTTTGAGGTTTCCTATGCTCAGGATACTGTCCAGTGTCTCAGTCAACTTCCTGTTGTCTGCAAGATGAAGGACTCTTAGCTTCTTCTCCAGCGCCATGTCTGCCTGCATGCCACCATGCTTCCCCACCATGATGATAATGGACTGAACCTCTGAACTGTAAGCCGCCACTTCAATTAAATGAGTTGCTGTGGCCATGGTGTCTCTTCACAGCAAGAGAAACCCCGAGACAGGGTCTTTATTTGTGGGCCCTCAGAAATTACCTGAGTCACCTACCATTCAGTGATAAGCAACATGCTCAAGGATGTTCTGCTACTTATTAATGAAGCCTGTGCTGAAAGTCAGGTCTACTTGGGTCTGAAGGTCCCTCCTCATTAACTGCACAAAGAATTTTTTTACCCTCCTTAGCAATCAGGCACTCATCCGTGCTACAAATAGTTATCTGAGAAAGAAAACAGCCAACTGTATGTCTTTGGAATTCAGTATTACACTGTTGCCCTGATGGAACTTTATGGTGGAAACTGCCATGACCTCATCATGTTTTTAAAGTGGCCATAAGATGTCTTAGTAATAGTATGTGGCTTTTCAAAATTGATGGAGTTGTATTTTCATTTGATATTTAAACTGATTCTGAGGCTCCTAATCGTTCAGGTGGTTTTCTCAAGCAGTAGGAGCTCAGAACTTGTATGACATTTGTAAGGACCCTTCAGAAGAAAGGAGGACTTGACCTCACTGCCTCCCATCCTTGCTTGCCTGCACGAGTACAGCTATCTGCTATTTCAAATAGTCAGAAATGAGCTGGGAATATGAGTTTGTTGTAGAGTGCTTACCTAGCATGCAAGGCCCTAGGTTCATGCCCATGATTCATTTTATAATCAATGATCAACAGACTAGTCCTGAATAGTCTTACTGATTATCAATAATACCATGTAATCTACAAAGCATTTCCTTTAGAAATAACTATAATATTAAAGACTCTACTTACCATGTCCACAAGCAGCTTCCACAAAGGCTTGAATGAAAAAGAAAGAAAGAAAGAAAGAAAGAAAGAAAGAAAGAAAGAAAGAAAGAAAGAAAGAAAGAAAGAAAGAAAGAAAAAACGTGTAAAACAATCATTTTTGTCTGATGTGAATGCACCAATGGTACTGCCCCCAGACATGTGGTTCATTTCCCGCCCCATCCCCAATGCTCCCATGAGTCTGCTACCCCTAACTGCTTCTTTACCTTTGTTGTCCCTTCCCCCTTTTCCTTGGTCCTGCCCCGACAAATTTGGGACTGCAGTCATGTACCCCCTTGAGTTGGGGAGCCACAGGTGTGCCTCTGCAATCATTACCTTCCCTTCCTGCTTTGCCCACAGGTCCCACACAGCATTCAGAATGGCTGCCGTAGCCAGATGCACTACACCTTTCTCTGGACCAATCTGGTTGGGAAACAAAGCACAACAGTGTTGTCTTAGTTCAGAAAAGATGTCTGGGCTTTCTCCAGGGACATTTTTTTCGGGGAGGGGAGGAATTTAAAGACAAACCAGGTGTGGTAGCAAACAGCTACACTCACAGAACTCAGGAAGCTGAGGAGAGAGAATCATGAGTTCAAGGCCAGCCTGTTTTACACAGAAAGACCCTGGCTCAAAAACAAACAAATAAAAAAATGGCAGCAGTGGAAATTCAGTTTCTGACTCACAGACAAGTTGCAAAAGTAGAAATAAAAAACCCGAACTCCTTCTCTTCTCTGTCTGTAAACACATTTACTTTTCCTAACCATCTAAAAGCAAAGTTGCAAATATCATCCTTTTTTTGTAATCATAAATACCTCTGTTTGCAGTTACTAAAAACTAGGACATTCTCCTACATGTGTCCTCATAATACAATGATCACATTCAAGAAATATGTTGATGGAATGTTATCTAAAAGATGGCCCATAATCAAATCTTACCAATTTTCCCAATAATGTGCTTCATTTTGTCCTGACTCATATCTGACTCAGGACCACATGTTGCATTTAGCTGGCATGTGTCTTCAGCCTTTTATGTAAAATTCATTTATACTTCTTTGAATGAGAGTGCCATTTTTTAGAGTGTGGGCCTTGACTTGTCTAGTATCCCTCAATATGGGCTGATTAACATAACATATTATATAATTGATGATGACATCTTGCCTTATTATCAGGGTTATTAAATTATACTGCTTTAGTAAGTTATTATTCATTTATTTTCTTTACTATGGAGTTACCATTTTCCTTTTCCAAGGAAGTATATTACTGCCCCAGATTAACAACAACTATGATGTCACTATTGGCCTCATACTCATTAGGTTGCATTCTATTGATGATGAACTTTCTTTTATTTATTGCCTGAATGGACTCATGGGTTCTTACATTATAACAGTTATAAGCCATTATTATCCTATCTATTCTCATGTTGAAATTATTCAAGATTTGCCTAATGGGAGCTCCTTCAAGGTGTGACTTTTTAAGGCATGTTTAACTTACTTTATATAAAGTTAAAAATACAAGCCAAGGAAACAGAGAAAGTTTCTTGTGCCTGTCTCTGCATTGAAAGGAAACTGAACAGACTTAGAAAAAAGAAACTTGGTATCAGGAGACAGAAAAAAGTCTAGATTACTGGAGTTATCTTGCTGTATTAGAGTCCTTTCTTTCTTTTCTTTTCTTTTTTCTTTTTTTCTTTCTTTTTTTTTTTTTTTTGGTTTTTCGAGACAGGGTTTCTCTGTGTAGTTTTGGTCCCTGTCCTGGAACTCACTCTGTAATTCAGGCTGGCCTTGAACTCATAGAGATCCGCCTGGCTCTGCCTCCCGAGTGCTGGGATTAAAGAAATGCACCACCACAACCTGGTCTAGAGTCCTTTCTTTAGAACTATTTTTTTATGCTTTGACTTTATGGTTCAGATACTGACCTATATATACAAAAACACAATTCTCCTCTATGTTTGTAGTTTTCCTCTTATATTCTCTACCTTCTAGCTACTCCTACAATGCCATTACTATTCACATCTTCACCCAAAGGGCTGCCCATTTGGACTTTTATATTCTAGACCTCTTTATTTGTCCTTTTGAAACAGGTTCTTACTCTGTAGCCCAAGTTGGCCTCAAGCCCATGGTGATCACAATCTTAGTGCTGGGATTATAGGCATAAGCCACAATCACAGGCCTGGCTGGACTCTGTTCGATCCAGACAGTAGGCAGTGTAGTATATAATAGTTGGATTTCTTGAGATCCAAATGCATTCAGATTCAAGTCTTATAGAAAGGAACTATCTCAAAATGCTGATGATCTAAATGGTTCAAGCCTTAATTTAACTGAATGAAACTGTTTATGAAAAAAAATTGAAAACCCTTCTCTATTTTTATATTTGTTACAACCAAAGGCCATCATAGACTGTAGAAACATTATTTATAAAAGCTTTTTATAAAACAGCTCCCTGGAGCTGGAGAGATAGTTCAGAGGGTAAGGGGACTTGCTGATCTTTCAGGGAACTGGAGTTCGATTCCCAATACCACATCAGGTGACTCACAAACTTGTGTACCCCAGCTTCAGGGGATCTTACACCCTCTTCTGGCCTACATGGGGGTACACACACACACACTTTTTAAAAACAAAACAAAATACATTCCTTACCCATCTGAGCTGCCCATCACTTGTGAGCTGTCTGTAGAAGCCTCTGAAGTCACCAACAATGTCCCTGAGATCCTTGTGAAGCACGTGGTGGGCAAGAGCATTCACAGCACAGACAACTATCAAAATAGGATTGTATTCTTGTTCATGTGTTAATATGCAGTCAGGAAATTAAGACATTAAATACCACAAACAGATGGATATGGGCATTTTATGAAAATAATTAAAATACAAAAAACTCATATACTTTAATATTCTTCCAAAATGTGTCTGTGCCTACTGTTAACTAAGAACTAGACATAACTACAACAGCTAGGAGTCCACATACTGAATGGAGCAAATATATTCTGATTGGTTGTCATGTGAAAAGCAAAATCATAGACTTGTAAGTTTAGTTACTATTCCCAAAGTGTTTTCCTATTCACTGGGTAATGTGTCAGGCAAGGAGGTTCAAAACCAAACCTTGCTAATTCATTGCTCTAAAAGGATAAGAACACTCTGAGTTATGGAACTATGAACTTACTTTTATTTTTATTTTACTTTGTTTTTAATTTGAACTTATTTTTAAATAGTGGCAAATAAAGATACTTGATTCACAACATCATATACTACTGAAGATGAATTTATTTGCATGTAGCATACTTGCATAAAGAATACTTTATGTACATGAAAATACCATTATAGCATTAAACTTCTTCCCAGTGACTTATACTACATTTTCAGTATGCAGTTAAAGTTAAACATAATTTGGGTTAACATCACCATTAACTATTTATTTTTGGTGCTTTAAAAGGGTTCATTGTGCCTGGCTTGACTTCTCTCACACTGAAATGCATGCTTCCACTCATGGAAGACTCGACGGACATGGACATGAGCCCTCTTATGCCTCAGAACGACCTTTTCGGTTGTGAACAAAGACTGACAAAGATTATCACTGTAAGGTGGATAATGATGAGAATGAGCACCAATTATCACTAAGAATGATTTACAGGCAGGAGCAAAAGAAGAATCACACATCATAGAGGCAGAAGCAGTGAACTATGAAGGCAGTCCAATTAAAGAAACACTGAAAACTTTGAAAATGTCTGTACAACTAACTCTTTCCCTTGGGGGCCTTTGAAGTTATACAACCTGTGGTCCTTAAGGTTGAAGGGTGGATCAGAGCCTGTGCACATTAGTGGACAGCACTTAGTAGCCATAAAGGAAGATGCAGAGTCAGAAGATGAAGATGAGGAGGATGTAAAACTCTTAAGTATGTCTGAATACAAACTGCTACTGGAAGTGGTAATAAGCAAAGTTCCACAGAAAAAAGAAAAATTTGACAAAGATGATGATGATGGTGATGATTATGATGATTTTGATAATGAGGAAACTGAAGAAAAAGTTCCAGTGAAAAAATCTGTACAAAATACCCAATCAAAAGTGTACAAAAATTGAACCAAAATGGAAAAGACTGAAAACCATTAGCACCAAGATCAAAAGGTCAAGAGTCTTTAAAAAAACAAAACAAAACAAAATAGGAAAAAACTCCTAAAACACCTAAAGGACCTAGTTCTATAGAAGACATTAAGCCAAAAATGCAAGCAAGTATAAATAAAGGTGGTTTTCTTCCAAAAGTGGAAGCCAAGTTCATTATGTGAAGAATTGCTTCTGGATGACTGACCAGGAGGCTATTCAAGATCTCTGACAGTAGAGGAAGTCTCTTTAAGAAAATGGTTTAAACAGTTTGAAATATTCATCTTATTTCATTTCTGTAACAGTTGATATCTGGCCTTCCTTTTTATAATGCAAAGTGAGAACTTTCCCTACTGTGTTTGATAAATGTTGTCCAGGTTCCATAGCCAAGAATGTGTTCTCTAAAACGCCTGTTTAGTTTTCAAGGATGGAACTCCACCCTTTACTTGGTTTTAAGTATATATGGAATGTTATGATAGGACATAGTAAGAGTGTGGTCAGATGTGGAAACGGTAGGGAGACAAATATACATGTGAAATAAACTCAGTGTTTTAATAAAGTTTAAAAAAAAGGGCTTCATTGTATTATTTGAAGAGGCCCTTAGAGGGAGCCCATGGTAGGACACTTGTCTCATATGTGCAATTGGAAGTCCTTCCAGACTTTGTTCCTTTTAGGACACATTTAGTCCATGTGTCAAAGACCAAAATAAACAAGTCATTAATGTGCCCCAAAGCAATTAATTACAAAACATTTTGGTAAATTTGTTTGGTGTTGTATTGATTCCATAGTAAACTTTTAGGTCATTTAATAAGGTAGTTATAGGGATACAGCTTTACTGTATGCTAGATAAAGACATTTTTAAAGCATCACCATGTCTGAGTGAAACAGCTTTCCAGTGACGAACACTTGCTGATGGATGCAGCATTTAGGGCTGAACCAACCACTCTGGGTTCTCTAGGGCTTTTGTTAATGGAATACACAATCATTCTAGTTGGGATATTTATGCCACAAAACTGCAAGAAGACAATATCCTCCTCATTCCTTGACGGTTGATGTTCTTGGATTAAAACAAAAATCTAGAGTAAGTTAGTGACTCACAGTGAGGTATATTATTATCTACATCAAACTCTGGCCTCGTGGCTTTGATTGTTGTTATAAATCACTGGGTAAAGCAGCCTATGGTCTCTACCACAATAGCAAATGCATCTAACAAAAGCTGTGAATGATCTCAACTTCTATGACTCTAAGAGTGGTACAAGCCACAGTGAAAAATTTATCTATAGTATGTGGATTTTCCTTGCTTTGACATGAAGATGCTGCAGAAGGTTAACTAAAAAATTCTGTATTCAATAGAAATTTGAGTCGTGGTGTTTTGGTTCTAGGATGGGGAGATTCATATGGCAAAAATTAGCCTTAAAGGCAGCTTCTTGCTGACTAAACCCAAGTTTTCTCCTGCAAGATGAGTTGGTGGAAAAATCCACTCAACAAAAAGAAACCTTTGTTCTATTCTATACATTAATATACAACCTGCTCTCTCTATATCTTGGTCATACATACATACTCATACTCTTCAATAATGAGAAACACGCTATTTTTTTTTTTCTCATTTTGGGTGATGGTGGTGAACTTAAAATAATAACTTGGTAAATGAGTTGACAAAGGTTGCAGGAAGAATCATACTGAGCTAATGAAAAATTTCATTTTTGGTTCAAGTTTAAGTAACACTGAGATGCAGTGAGTCTCAGGAAATACAGAGGAAGATCAAAATTTAAATGGATTCTATCTGGATGTACTCTGGAAAATGTGGAAGCCAATAACATTAGCACAAAAGAAACATGCATTAAAGTAAAAAAGACATGGGAGTTGATTTACCCCTGCCCCAAGACCTCCATCAGGAATGTGGGTGAGGCAGGTAAAGTCATCTCAATACAACTGAAGAACAGCATCTCATCTTAATGCTCAAGGTCCCTCCACTGTGTTCCAAAAGCAGTGAAGTTCAAAGATTTTGCTTTTAATAGAGTGGTTTCAGCGGTCTGCCCCAGGTTTTATAAGTCCACTGTGTAGATTATGAAATGTGTCAGGGTTGTGCTGTATGGTATGAAGTATGGACAAAGACAGCAACTTCACAGAATGCTCAGCGTGTAGGCAGGCACAATTAAAGCTGCAGAAAGGCAGAAACAGCTCACAAATCTATCTTGGTCAACAGTCACTACCTTGTGGGAAACTTTTACAGGAGATCCTTAGCCTAATGGGGAAAGTGGGATGTGGGAATGAGTTTCTGAATCTTTGGTCCCCTCTTTTATCCAGAAGATAGATTCTATTACTCTTGGGCCTTGCCTCTATTCTGAAACCTTCCCCAAGCCTTTGGGTGAGGGAAAGAACTCTTTTCCATGCTGTTCAGATACATTTTTAAAAAACAGTACTTTTCATGCTATATTATAAATATACCTTTTATGTCTGATTCCTCAGTAAGTTAATGCATTCTTCTGATATGGGACTCTGTTGTTTTTTGTTTTGGCTCTTTTTGGGAGGCCCACCACACAGCTCCCAAATAAATCACACACAGAGGCTTATTCTTAATTATAAATGCCTGGCCTTAATTTTGGCTCATTGCTTGCCAGCTTTCCTTAATTTAACCCATCTGTCTTTTTCCTCTGGGCTTTTCTCATTCTCTTACTTCTGTAAATCTTGCTCATACTCTGTAGCTGGCCCCTGGATCCCCTGCCTTCTCTTTCTTCTTCTTCTTCTTCTTCTTCTTCTTCTTCTTCTTCTTCTTCTTCTTCTTCTTCTTCTTCTTCTTCTTCTTCTCCATCTCTTTTCCTCTCCTCCCAGATTATTTCTCCTTCTATATATTCTCTCTGCCTACCAGCCCTGCCTATCCTTTCTCCTGCCTTGTTATTGGCCATTCAGCTCTTTATTAGACCATCAGGTGTTTTAGACAGGCACAGTAACACAGCTTCACAGAGTTAAACAAATGCAACATAAACAAAAGTAACACACCTTAAAATAATATTCACCAACAACTCTGCTTTCTTTTTTAAATTTTATTTATTTTTATTTCATGTACATTCATGTCTTGCCTGCATGTATGTCTGCGTGAAAGTGTTGGATCTCCTGACACTGGCGTCACAGGCAGCAATGAGTTGCCATGTGGGTGCTGGAAATTAAACCCTGGTCCTCTGGAAGAGCAGCCAGTGCTCTTAACTACTGAGCCCTCTCTCCATTTGAGCAGCATGATTACAGAGAAAAATAGAGTAAAAATGGAATCTATGTAAAAAATGAAGCATTCTGGAAACTCAAGACTTGAGTCCTCAAACTCACCAACTTCAGTGCCCTTCCCCAGAGTGAACGTAATGCCATAGCCCTTGAGTCCATCTTCTGCATCAGTCTCTATGACAACATAGGCAGCCGAGTAGTCAGGGTCTGTGTGCTGTAGGAAAAGGGGTCCCAAAAATGCAAACATGAGAAACTTCCCCCCAAAAAACCATAATGTCCTGATGATGCACACCTTTAATCCCAGCACTTGGGAGACAGAGGCAGGTGGATCTCTGTGAGTTCAAGGCCAGACTGGTCTACAGAGTAAATTCCAAGACAGCCAAGGCTATGCAGAGCAACCCTGTCTTGAGAGAGAGAGAGACAGAGACAGAGAAAGGAAGAAAAAGAATAGAAATGCTATGAGAGATATACAGAGCTCCAATTGGATAGAATACTTGATGTACTTCAGACAGCATACAAGAGATCTGAATGAACTGAGAAAAAGTACTCTTGAGGATTCACACTAGTGCAGAAATGCAATGGACCCAGTTTTGGGAGATGAGTGGAAGTGGAACCCAAGCCTTGTACATGCTTAGCACATACTTTCCTACCAAGCTCCATACTTAGCCCCACATGCATATATTCTTAAACCAGTTTGCAATGATATCAAAATTTGGTTTTGAGTTTATTTTTAAACACAGGAGTTTTGGATCACATTTCTCTAAAAAAGATGTACCTTCATAAGCAATTTCAAATAGAATGAATCAAAATTTTTTAGAAAACTCATATAAAAAATTGCACAGCTCTCCATTGTAGCATCTTATGCAGATTGACAATGCAATAGTTCACATTCAGAAACCATTGGGAGAAAATAAAGAAATAAAACTTTAAGACAAGTTAACTCATTTATTCATGTTGCCCTATGTTGCATTAATTTTCTACTACTAAACAATGTTTTATTAACTCACCTTTGACAATTTTCATGTATGTATATAGCATACTCTAATCATATTCACCCTCCTGCCCCCATCTTCCTGCCATCCCCCATCAACTCCCCACTTCTTCTAACAAGTCCCTTTTATACTATCATTTCTTTTTGTTTTATGAACCATTGAGTTTAGCTAGAGTCATGCATGAGTGGGCATTGGTATGGAGCTATCCATGTCCACTATCGATTAAAGCATAGGCAATTTATCAATGGCTATACCACTGAAGAGATTGACTCCCCCTCCAAGCAGCCATCAACTGTGGAAGGACCAGAATGTCATGAGTACCCCCAATATATGACTGAATACTGAAAGGACCAGTCTTCAAACAGTAATTTTGCTAAATTTTTACTGTTCAACTACTATGAAACTTAGTGTGGCTTGTTGATATGGAAGAAGCAGATTTCTTTTATTCTTGCCTATCAGAAAATTTTCATATAGTGGGGAGGGGGAGCCAAAACCTAGGACCAGATGAGAAGGTGTTTAAGTGATGACTGTGATCAGTTATAGCTAGCACAGGAGTTAGTTCAAGGGCAAGGAAAAACTAGAACTTGAGGGAATTTTCTTGAATGGGGCAGAGACCACAAGGATGTGCAAACGGGCAGAGAAAGCAATACAAATCCCAGAGGCTTTTTTTATTTTCAACAGAGAAGAAAAAGATCTACAAGAGTATAGTATTCCAAGACCAACAAAGCCATCACCATCAAGAACTGCCAAAAAAAAAAATTCTACTAAGAAAGCCCTTGAGGATCAACATACTATACTCACCCTATCTCCCAGAGAGAAATGTTTTTATGAGCTTCGAATACAGATATCAGAAAACCTGATATCAGAGCTCATAGCCAACTGAAGCCCAGAAGTAAATTCCATTTCTTAACTGTTCCTACACAAACCATGTTTCTTAATATTTCATACATTCAAAGTCAGATTTATGTCAGTCCTTTTTGCTTCTGTTTCTGTGGTGGTATTGTGTTCCCCAAAATATTGTGCACCCTAATAAACTATCTGGGGTCAAAGAACAGAACACCCACTAGATACAGAGGCTAGAAAATGGTGGCACTCACACCTTTAATCCTAGCATTCCAGAGGCAGAAATCCCTCTGGATCTCTGTGAGTTCAAGGCCACATAGGAAACAGCCAGGCATGGTGACACACGCCTTTAATCCCAGGGAGTGATGGCAGATAGCAGAAAGGTATATAAGGTGTGAGGACCAGAAACTAGAAGCATTTGGCTGGTTAAGCTTTCAGGTTTTTGAGCAGCAGTTCAGTTGAGATTCATTCTGGACGAGGACACAGAAGCTTCCAGTCTGAGGAAACAGGATCAGCTGAGGAACTGGCAAGGTGAGGTAGCTGTGGCTTGTTCTGCTTCTCTGATCTTCCAACATTCACCCCAGTAACTGGCCTCAGGTTTGATTTTATTAATAAGACCTTCTAAGATTCCTGCTACACGTTTCCTCATCAATAAGTGATCATTAAAGTAAACTCCTGTTGGGAGCCTTCTTTGTATAAGGCCCTTTTCAGGTATCTATCTACATGCACAAAGTAAATACTGTTGGACCTATTTTATAGATGAGAAGATCTAGGCTTGAAGAGATTATATAATTTATCCTCAGCTGCTAAACCTCACAGAGGCAAAGTCACATTCAATGAGGTGTCTGGATTTTACAAGTTGCTAAAATTATGAATATTTATTTGTAAGTCCACAAAGGTCTGTGACTAGATTTTTGTATCATTTACCATAATATCATATATAAGGACACAGGGATTTTTTTTAATACCTCAGAACAGAGAACATTCTTCTGCACTTAATATATTCATTATAGTTTTAAGAAGCCTGTTTTTAATTAAACATTTCAGGCTTTTAGGAAATAAAACATTACACTGTAAATTAAAGTTCCTGCGGGTGATTTCCTGACCATATTTTCTCTTCCTTGGGGACAGGTAACCATATCCCTAACACTGATGCTTCTCCATCTCAGGCATGCTTCCATACATTCACTCTGCATGGATGCAACTCTTGGTATTCTAGAGTGGTATCTCCCTGGTGAATTAGAAGGCACTCAGAGCTGTGAAGAGCAGTGATGGACTCCACACACGTATTTAGGTTAAGCCATCAACCAGTTGGATAAGACGAGCAGAACAGTCTAACAGTCTCAGCTAGCAAGAAATGTCCTTCAGGACTGACGTGGGAGCCCAAATTTATGCCCTTCCTTTATTTCCTCTCTTAAGATGGTCACAGGTAGAACTCTTTATGTTAATCTTTTCTAATCACTTTTGGAGGTACAGAGATTTCACAGGAGTGCCCTCTCAAGCGACCCACAGTCACTCGACTCCTGGTTTCACAGCCCGACTGTGACACTTTCATTCCACTCAAGAGCAAAGGGTGGCAGAGAGGCCGGGTCTTCTCAAAGTCACTCAATGACTTTGTGATAGAGGGGGAGGATCACCACCCTACATTCCCAGCTCGGTGTTCCTGGTTTCCACCACTGCAAACCCCATAATGTACCACGTATGGACACAGCCAGTGCTGAGTTCTGCTTCGCTAGTGGGGGCTCAACCAAACCCTTTTGCTCTTCTTGGTCCTCTGCATTCTACCCTTTCCAGGAAAACCTAAGTTGTAAAACCAAGGCAAAGAAAAGACAAAAAGAGAACCAAAGAGAAAAGAACCTCGCCCCCTACCTTCCCCTGAGAGTGGACAAGTGCTGGCTACTCCTGCCCCTCAGAAGGCCTCTGCCCTGCCCCACGCCCGCCTGCCTCCACGTCCTAGAAGCCCTTCTTCAACTGGCACCACCCTGGGGTCTGCGCGCTTACCATGGCGTCGGAGCCGTGGCCACTTAGCGACGTAGGAAAGCGCACGTCATGCACCGAGAGCTGGGAGATCCTGCCGCGAGCCATTTCGCACTCTCCACCCCGGGGTGGCGGAGAGGCCGGTTTAGGGAGCAGATCTGCCCGAGCCCCCGGCCAGGCTGGGTGGTTCCTGCAACCCTGCGGGAGGGCGCGGTCGGCGGGCGAGGATTGGTCCGTCCTCTGGGGCCGTAGCTGCACACCTGTCCGGGATTTCTAGCCAGCCCTGCTTCAGGCCAGATCTTGGGCGAGGCGGAGAGCCGCCCCCGCCAGGAGCCAGATAGGTTCTTCCAGGGAAGACCACAGTGGGAAGCCAGGCGGGTCAAGCGTGTGGCCGCTCAGAGTTTTGGATGCCGCCCGCCCAGCACAAACTCGTTCACTTAAAAAGTTTATGTAACTCTGGTTCTCTCGGGCGCAAACTTCGAAAACATCGTCTTGTTGCTAAGTCAAACCTGCCCTCGAGGCCAGATGGCTCAGGGAGTACGCCTGCAACCAAGCGTGACCTGAGTTCAGTCTCTAAGATCTACATAGTTGATGGCAAGAACCGACTCCTGCAGGTTGTCCTCTGCCCACCCCCGGCAACACACACACACACACACACACACACACACACACACACACGACAAATAAAAAGTTTAAAGGCGACCCCAGTCTTTATCATCTGATAAATTGGCACACCCCTCTATGATGCAAATTGCTTTAAATTATCTCTTATCTGTCCAACTGTGCAAGATAGGTAGGGAGGAAAGCCATTTACATTTTATTGTGGGGGTGAGGGGGGACGACAAGAACGTGAATTCAGAGATGTTAAGTGACTTACCCAAGGCCACACAGCCCATTAAGTGGCAATGCCTTAGCATGAAAAGCAGAGGCTTATTTTGGGACTATAAAATCCATCTGAGGCCAGGAGGTGGTGGCGCACGCCTTTAATCCCAGCATTCAGGAGGCAGAGGCAGGAGGATCTCTGTGAGTTCGAGGCCAGCCTGGTCTACAAAGTGTGTTCCAGGAAAGATCCATCTGAGAACAGAGTGCTGAGAAGATGGTGGAGATATAGACCCTCTCTACTGCCACGTTCCACACTCCTCGACTCAAAGTTTGCATGTACATGTATTTTCATATCCCATCAGAAGCTCACTGATGCTGGGAAGATAGTTCAGTGGTTAAAGCTCTTGCCAAACAAGTGTGAAGTTGTGAGTTGAAATCCCCAAAGCCCATCTAAAGTTAGTGGCAGTAGCATGGGTCTATGCTGCTATAGGGAGACTGGAGACAGATACCGGAATGAAGCTCATGGGCCAAGCACACTGAGCAATGTATAACCAAGAGACCCTGTGTCAAAAAAAAGTGCAAGGTGAGGAGCAACACCTGAGGCTGTCTTCTGACTTCCACGTGCCTGCTATGGCACACACACACACACACACACACACACACCCCTCAAATAAAACAGATTTTCTGACATGTGATGTGCCATGCAGTTCGTACCTCTGGGGAAATGGTTTTTCTTTCTTTCTTTTTTCTTTTTTTTTCTTTCTTTCTTTCTTTCTTTCTTTTTTTTTTCTTTTTCTTTTTCTTTTTTTTTTTTTGGTTTTTCGAGACAGGATTTCTCTTTGTAGCTTTGCGCCTTTCCTGGAACTCGCTTTGGAGACCAGGCTGGCCTCAAACTCACAGAGATCCGCCTGTCTCTGCCTCCCGAGTGAATAGTAAATGAAATGCTAGAAATTAATGCTACAGGTATTCTGTCCTTCCAGTGTGTTCCTGTAGGGAGGGCATGGATATTTTTAAGAGTGCTCATGTCATTTATGCTGCTCAAAGATGGGCATGATCCATATTAGATGAATCCTTTTGGCAATGAACAGCCTTGGCAGAAACAGAAAGGAAAAGGAATGAGGTCCCAGGTGGTTGTGGGCACAGCGGCAGGCACCTGCTTTTTTTTTTTTTTTTTTTTTAAACAAGGAAGCCATATCCTCCAGTTGATGGTGGTCCTGTGGGAATTTAAGCACCAGGCTGCCATTATTCCAGAAAATTACCCAGAAGTCTGAAGTGCAGATGTTAATATAAAATATTGTTGTCTAAACATTACCCTCTAGCTTCATTTCTTTCTCCTAAAATGGTGTGTGCTGGTCAGGAAAAGATTTCCATGGACTTAGGGCTTGGTGGCTGGATCTTTGTCTTTCTCTTGGAGAACCAACCTCTTAAGTGTTAATCAGTCCTATTTGCCTCAGGATTTGGAAGTTAATTGCTAAAATCTGATTTTAATTGATGACCCAAGGGAAGAACCTAAAGGTTGTCTGAGAATAAATAATTTGGGTAGCACAGTGTAAAAGGATGGTTGTGTATCATTTATAGAACTCCCAGCAAACTCCTATGAGGGAAGCAGGGATTACCTATTCCATGTTAAAGCTAATAAAGGGAAGATCTAGAAGGATGAGATCAATTAGTAGGGCATTAGAACTAATGTACAATGTAATTCTAGGGCAACCATTGAAAATGTAAAGACAAGTGTAACTGGAAAGCTATGAAAGAAGTGGAATATAGTTATATAAAATCCTAAAAAAATCACATGGAAGACAAAAATAGGAACAAAGAGCAAGGGAAATGGATATGGTCTATATTAATCCTTAGGCATCAATCAGGAGTGGTTGTGAGCATGTGGCAGCCAGCCCTAACCTGGTGGCATTGTGTTTTTGCCTGCCCGGAGATGAACTACTCTATCTCAGTCATTAGAGTGCTCAGACCTGAGTGATGATTAACACAGGTCCTGAGATGACTAAAGAAACTTAATGGAAGGAACCAGGTGTCGCTTCAGGGCTGTTGACCTTTTGCTCTGGAATGGTTGGGAGAGCCTAGTGGCCTGCAGGTGAAGTAAGAATAGGATAAGGGGCTGTGAGGCTTTAACAGCTGCCTTTGCTTCTGGAACACTTGCTTATTGCTATGGGAGTATGGATGAAATTCCAAACAGTCTTATTAAGTAAGAAACACAGAGCCAAATACAGAGTTAAAAGCCCAAGAGATCCAAGCACTAGCAAAGAGCCAAGACCACCTTGTCTTACACTCGCTGCCATCCTTCCCCTGAGAGAGAGAGAGAGAGAGAGAAAGAGAGACCTTCTTCCTGTGTGTCTCGAGTTTTATTCCTGTTCTGCCTTCTCATTGGCTCTAAGCCCAGCCACATGACTGTTATGCCCAGATTGGGACCCCAAAGATAACCACCACAGACCTTAGGTACAGAATGCAATAGCATGGTTTATTTCTGTTTGTTTACAAGCCGCGGGCAGGGAAGCTCGATCCAAAGCACTCACTCGTAGTTGTGAGGCCAGGAGGAACTTGGTTTTTCTTTGAGTGGCTAGCTTTTTAAAGGAAAAAACCACAAGCCCTTCAGGGGGGTTGGGGGAGTTTTTCACGGGTGCAACTCGGATTGGTTTATTTTTATCTCTGTTCTCTCTTAATTGGGTGAGGGTATGTAACCTTTGAATTTACTGGTTGGTGGTTACAATTTATTACTTTGGGGGCAGTCCAGCACAAGTCCCAGGCTTTGTCCTTGAGCCACCATGGGGGCTGGCTGGCCAAGCACGTACTGCACATAACTCTAAGTTGGTGAGGGGCCCCAGAGAGTAAACATCTGGCTGAACTTTGAGCAGTCAGAGTACGTGCAGAAAGGGAGCTACTGCAAGGACTATGTCTTTTGTTCATGGCCCTCCCAGAAACTGCTTGCTCAAGTCTCAGGAAATTGAAATTGAGGCCTGATCTCTGAGAGAAGATTGAGCAGCCTGTTATGGCATCTGCTTGGTCCTTTCAATGACTTTCTCGTCACTGCCTGTCTATACAGACCTCCTGGTCTCTATGGTTGGTACTGGGATTAAAGACTCAAAGGTCACCACGCATGGCTGTGTCCTTGACCACACAGAGACTCTGCCTGCCATGTGATCGGGATTAAGGGCATGGGCTACCACCACTTGACTTCTATTCCTGGCTCGCTAATGACCTCTGATCTCCAGGCAAACTTTATTTATTAACATACAAATAAAATCACATTTCAGTATAATTAAAAATATCACCACATGGGAGAGGGATGAAGTGGTCTTTCTATTACTATAGAGCAGGAAAGTAAGAAACAACTGGGGGAAGTAAAACAGTCTTCTTGCCCAGTTGTTGATTCCATAGATAGTTGTAATACAAGCTTTCTAAAGTCTACTTTAAAACCCCACCTTAACCCTGCTTCCATGGGGCATGCTGTTTGGCTCTAAGGCTGCTGTCCTTCTGCTAGAAGTAAGAATAAATTAATCTAAATTTGAATTGAGCCTACGCCTTCCAGTTCTCTCAGTGGATTTGAATGCCACAACACTGTCAGAAGCTATGTTGCATGTAGGGAACCCATGAGTAGATATGGACAGACTGAAAGTCAGTGGATGATGCTAGAATCTGAACATGTGTCCCAAATTCCTACACTGAAACTTAGTTGCCAGTGTAATAGTATTGAAGTGATTAAATCATGAGGGTTCTACCCTCATTAACGGAATCAGTGATTCTATAAAAGGACTGGAGCAGTCATCTCCTCCCTTATCCTATGTGAAACCATGGTATTCAAGGAGTGGTCTTGGGAATAGAGACTAGCGTCCTATCTAGTGCTTGATCTGGGTGCTTAACTTCTAGAACTGTTAGGAAGTAAATTTATGGTCCTTATAAATTACTTACAGCAGCACAAATAGGCTGAGAATGGCAGACAAAACATACTACATTGATGTTGAGAGAAAGCAGTAAGTTATCTGATAAAATTCAGTATTAATTCATGATTTAAAATACTTAGCAAAGTAGCAATGAGAATAACTTCAACCTAATAATAGGTATCTAGAGAAAATGTTAATAGCAATCGACTGACTTCATGGTTAAAATTCATTTTCCCTCTAAAACTGGGGACAAGGACATGGTGTTTGCTTTTCTCACTTACACTGAACACTAATACGCAAGGTAAGAAATAAGATTGAAAAAGAAGAGGTAGTAGCCCTCTTCTTTTTCCTCCTTGAATGTTATGAGTAACAATCTTCGTAGAACACTGGAATTTACTCCCTTCTCATCCAAGTTATCAGAACCAATGCTAACAAGTTTGCAGAACACAAGGTAACTCTGTTTGGGGAGAGTAAAACCTGTGGTCTAGGCCAGGGAGATGGCTCATCGAATAAAGAAGGTACCTACTACCAAATGTGACAACCTGAATTTGATTCTTAGAACCCAAATCATGGGAAGAGAGAATCTAACTGTTACCCCCACAAACTGTCCTGTCTTTGACCTACAAATGTGTACCATGGAAGCAGGCCCCACCAAAGACAACACTCAGACTCTGGGGCCTGCCTCAATTATATTCAACATGCTAGTAATGAAAAATTGGAACAGAATAAGAAAACAATACCCCAGGTGTAGTTGCAGTGAGACACACATGCAGTTTCAGCTACTCAAAAGACAGGCCAAGAGGACGCCTTGAGCCCAGGATTTTGAGGACAGGTAGGGAGACTTTCTTTCAAAAATGGAAGGAAGGAAGGAAGGAAGGAAGAAAGGAAGGAAAGAAAGAAAGAAGGGACAAACCTTCAACAATTGTAGAAAAAAAATACTGGATAGGACAAAGATATGGCTTAGCAGTTTAGATAGAGCACTTACTGTTTTTTTCAGAATACAGTTCTCAACGTTATGTCAGGCACAGCTCACAACTGCCTGAAAACTGCAGTTCCAAGGAATCTGATGCCTTATGGTCTCCAAGGGCATCTTCATACACGTGGCATTCACTCACACAGACATATACACAGATAAAATATCTTTTCTTAAAAAAATGACTTAGGGAAGGTTTAATAAAAAAGATGCAAGCGTTGTGACTGAAAGCTTTAAAAATCTATGGCCCTACCACCCCAATCACGCCCAATCTCGTCTGGAAGCTGTAAGAAACACTGACAAATGGCAGGTAAAACAGCTCAATGGGTAGGGCGTTGTTGAGCAAGCCTGGAGACCTTTCAGATCTAAGTGGAGCTGGACTCTCCCCATGCACATGCAGAGCCCAGTGTTCCCCCAAGCATCTTGAAAACACTTAGTTGACTTATTCTTCTGTTTAATATTTAAAACCAGGGACCAAAATCCACCGCCCTGATTTGTACATTATTATCTCGCCTGGCCATTATTTCAGTACTCCTGTAACCACCACAGACCATGGATGTGTACCTTTTTAAAGGAAGGTTTGCAGTAACTGTGCAAGAACTTGGCAGATGCTTCCTGAAGGCCAGGGGCCTTCCTACTGGGAAGTTTTCATACATTGTTTCTAGATACATATTTTTGTTTCATTTTCTCTTCTTAGCATTTCCCAATTCCTACTTATTACTTATGACTAACTATTCTTTACCTGAGGCTGATAGCTAGTCATACTCAGTGTTTTACCATAAATGGCACATCAATTAAAAACAAACCAACAAACCTACTAGACAAACTGTGTGTATAGATGTATGTATATATGTGTATATATATTCTCAATTTATATATTCTCAAATTTATAATGTGTATATACATACATGTATATATATGGAGAGAGAGAGAGAGAGAGAGAGAGAGAGAGAGAGAGAATGTTCCAGTTTTGGAGTTTTTAATATTCTCAAGATTTAGTATGTTATCTTTATAGTTAATAAAATTTTGTGGTAATTTTTGACTTAATAGTGTGTGTGTGTATATACTCCACTGACAAATTTACTTTTATATAAGCTGACATGTTGTTTTTATCTAAGTTGTTCTATTACCAATAATGACTTGGGAGTCAGATATTGGGGTGAAAACCTGATAGATCAAAGAAACAGCAGAATAGCAACCAACTGACCTTCCCTTTTTTAGTGGAGACCCAGCAGGCACGTATCTCCACACGTCCTAGCCCAAAATAGACTTCAATTCTCAAAATCCCACCCTATCATTTCCTGTGTGTCTCCCTCCCTATCTGTATCCCTGTCTCCTCCATATTCTCTATGGCTAATTCCTGTCAACTAGTCACTGGCTCTGCCCCCCTGATCCAAGGTTAATTTTATTAACACAGTCTCAGAGTTACACAGTGTGATCAGATATACCAAAACACAGACACTTTGATACATGAGGGTTTTTTTTTGTTGTTGTTGTTGTTGTTTTGCCACTGATAGAACTGTGACAAATTATCAATCACTATCTTAACAGAAAACATACGGCACACCAAAATCCAGGTAAGCCGTACTTACAAAGGGCGGGCAGAACTGAGGAATCACAAAAACTATTATAGTAAGTAGAGGGGCAGCAAAATGTCACCATTAGAGGCGGAAGATGCAGAACCGGAACTGTCAGACCCACAGAACAGAGACCGAGAAGCCTGACCGAGAGGAACCTTTGGCTGGAAGGAGTCTGCGGCTCAAACTCACAGAGAGGAAGCCAAGCAAACACTTTGACTCTTCACCAAAGCTTCTTGACCCGATACAACAAGAACCAGAGAGCAAGAGAAGAGCCTATGCAAAAGCCTTCAAGCAGGAGCAAGGCAATCAGCAAATGATAGCATTGGGTACAGGCTACTTAGAAACATTCAGAAAAAATTATCACTGTGTATGGGCGTGTGCATGTAGCGGTCAGAGGACAACTCTGAGGAGCTGGTTCTTACCTTCTACTTTTATGAGGGTTCCAGGGATCAAACCCAGGTTGTTAGGCTTGCCTGGCAAGCAGTGTACCCACTGAGCCATCCTGTCAGTCTCATACTGCTTGTTTTAATCACAAATATTCCATTGTCTATTAACAATGTGAAGGTTAATTAATCAAGACAACTCAACTTATGTGGCTTAATTCTGTGGTGGTATTTTACTTGTACTGAAATGTGATTTTAATTGTATGTTAATAAATAAAGTTGCCTGGTGATCAGAGTTTTAGAGCCATAGCAAGTGCGTGGCAGTGGTGGCGCACGCCTTTAAGGACCTGGAGGGCGGTACATACAGGCAGTGACAAGGCAGTCACGTGTTTAGGTTTACAACCAATGAGAAGGCAGAACAGCTAGACTATATAAAGACATACACACAGGAAGTAGGCCCCTTTTTTCGAAGAGCTCTCTTGGCTGAAGCAGGATCGCTGAAGCAGGAAGGGTAAGGCTCTTAGTTCTGACCTCTTGGCTTTCTTCTCTGAATCGGCTCTGTGTTTCTTATTTAATAAGACGGTTGGTTACATCTACATAATTCCCTGCTTTTAAACTGAGGGTCATGCTTTTTGCCTGCTTGTTCTCACCTTGCTAGCAAGTCCATTCCCTCACTGGTATTAGAGCTGACTTCTTTGGGCTTCTAGGGTATACTGAAGATCAGCTGAGACCTCCAGCCTCATGGACTGAGCAATCTACTAGATTCTTGAACTTTTCATTCATAGCCAGCTATTGTTGGATTAGCTGGACTACAGCCTGTAAACAAGTCTATATAAATCCCCTTTCTATACATATATAGATTCATTCTATATGTTTTGCTACTCTAGAGAATGCTAATACAATGGCCTTCAGGAGTTCTGCAATGGCATGCTGAGAGCAGTGGAATCTCAGATGTTAGAGGCTGGTCATCTTCTAATACCAATACTTAGCAAGGCCAATGATATCCAAGCTAAGTTTTGTACACACAAGGCAGTAAGACCGATTTGATTTTTTTTTATTGTGTTGGTGCTGTGGAATAATCCTCTTGTACACTATAAAGATTTGTCACTTGAATTGGTTTAATAAAACACTGATTGGGCAGGCAGGAAGTATAGGCAGGGTGACCAAACTAAGAATGCTGGGAAAAGGAAGGACGAAGCCAGGAGTCACCAGCCAGATGTAGAGGAAGATGAAAATGTTGTACTGAGAAAAGGTATCAAGCCATGTGGCTAAACATAGATCAGAATTATGGGTTAATTTAAGTGTAAAAGCTAGTTAGTAATAAGCCTAAGCTACTGGCCAAATATTTATAATCAATATAAGTCTATGCATGGTAATTTGAGAAGCAGCTGCTGGTGATTTGGGTGTTGCTGGCAGGACAGTAACTTCTGCTTACATATGGCATTCCAACGCGCCACACATACATCCACACAAAGCCTGAGAAAGCTTTTTTTAAAAAAAAGGATTCTACACACACAAAAATGGAGCCAAAAACAGCTTCCTAGTTTTGCCTCTCATACGGGCCTTGGTACAGACATGCTGTGGCATGTGGGCTTGAGCTACAGCATGATGGGTTCCTACAGGCTCACATGAACTGCAGTACCAGCATGTGCTGCATGGTGGATTTAGGGTTTCTGCTCATACAAACAAAAAAGGGTCAGAAATATACAGTAAAAACAGGTTCAGACAAAAAGACCTCTAAATGGGTTACAGTATGCTTAAAAAATGAGTGTAGCCTTAAAAATGAGAAGAGGAAGAATATATACAGCCTTAGATTAAAAATATATTTAAAATAATAAAATCTTTTAAAAGGGGAATAAAATAATATAAAGAAAGTAAGCCACATAAAGATGAAAAATATAATCTGGATTACATATATTATTGTGTTTTCTTTGGATTTTTTGACTGTTAACAAGCTAATTGCTGAGAGACATTTGATTATAAAAGCTGCTAAATTTACTTCTACTTTGATATATTATTTTGGGAAAGAGATTCTGCTTTTATTTCTACAGAAAATGAGAGGCTATGGATTCATTTTAGGTTAAGATAAATCATGTTTGATTGAGGAAGACCTCTGAAAATCCTGACTACAGACATGGGAAAATAATCCTAAAGTAACTACAAGACATGGGACGTATATTTTACCCACTAAACCAAAAAACAAAAATTTTTGGCTGGCTTATGTACAAAACAGTTTATATTTCTATTAATACAGATATATGTTACCTTTAAAAATGCCTATGTTTTCAGAACAAGTGGACCAGACACCAATAAAAACAGATGGCCCAGATGATTCAATGTTTCAGCATACCTCTGTTACAGTTTCCTGAATTCTGCACCCAAAACAGCTTCAAGGCTGAGATGGACCAACTGCACAAAATACTCCAGTCAGGACTTGACCATAATTCTAAATTTTCTCAGGGTCCCCGTAAGATTATCAGCACCAATCAACAGGGAGTAGTCAAGAAAACTATGCCCAAATTCCCAAAATATTGTTTATGTTTATTTTCATTTAAGGGGGGTGGTGGTTATAAATTGTTATTGGTCATAGTCAATTTCTTTCTAAAGAAGGAAGGGGGATATGAAATAGAAATAATGGGAAAAAAGGGCAGATTCTTATAACAAGAAAAAAGGGTAGATTGTTGAATCTATTTTAACGCCCAAAACAACTGTTAATCTTACATATTTTACATTGGTATGGATTTTAGTTTATTGATACAAATTTAAAGTTATTTCTGTTATACTATATGTATATTTCTAATCTTGTTTAAGGTATTATGTTTATACAGCTCAATTAAAAATGTAATGTTTAATTAAAAATACAATTTAATAATCATCTATAATAGTCAAACTTACAGTCATTTAGGTTTTCTAGGTATACAAAAACATATTTCAATTAGATAATCATCAAACACTTCAAAGACCTACAGAATATAGCATTTAAAATTTTTTAAGAACTTAGAATTCTTTTGAACATGAGATACATCTGCTCCTAGCAGCACCAATCTACTCACGAGAGGATGATGGGCACTGAAGACACTCCATATGGAGTTTGTTTTCCTTTTGGCAAAACTGGCCTATTGGGCAAGAAACTGCCCTTGCCTCAACTGCTGACAGTAAGTACGATGTACAATCTTGACAAATAGGACACAAAGTGACTGCCAAGCTTTGTCATGACAAGATAAACAGTCTTTCAAATTTTTCTGTTTCTGAAAAAGATCTGTCAGATATGCTAAGACTGTAGGCCAAAGATGGATGCCCCAACATTATAGAAAGATTTGGGTGACTGTCCAGGCAGCCTGATGTCCCTGTCATTATGTAACATTACATCCTTTTGGAGTCTTTGATGAAGTTGAGTACTAGATAATTATAGTTTTCCTTGGTTATGATAAAAGATAAATTAGATATAAAACTTTAGACTCACCAAGATAAGATAGATAATTGAGTGTTTTCTCGAATTTTGTCAAACACAAATAGACTAGATATGATAACTATAATTCTTATTTGATAACTGTTTTGTTGTATGTAATCTTACTATGTTAAAGTTAAAAATCTTCCTTTTTAATTAAAAAAAGGGGAAATGCTGTGGAATAATCCTCTTGTGCACTGTAAAGATTTGCTACTCAAATGGTTTAATAAAATGCTGATAGGCTAGTAGCCAGGCAGGAAGTATAGGTAGGGTGACCAAACTAAGAATACTGGGAAAAGGAAGTGTGGAGTTAGGAATTGCCAGGTAGAAACAGAGGAAGCAAGATGAGAATGCCATACTGAGAAAAGGGACCAAGCCATGTGGCTAAACATAGATAAAAATAATGGGTTAATTTAAGTGTGACAGTTAGTAATAAGTCTGAGCTACCGGCTGAGCATTTATGATTAATATAAGCTTCTGTGGGTATTTGGGAGTGGCTAGTAGAACAGAAACTTACTCATACAGTTGGAAACCTACAGGAAAATAAGAGATAACACACTATAAAGTCATGTTCTCTATTCCAATAGCTTCCAAATGAATCAAAACATTAAAAATAAAAAGCATAAACTATAAAAGAGGTGACATGAATTTTTAATATTGGGGCAGATAAATGCTTTCTAAGCATAAAAAAGGAATATACTTGGCAAAATATAAATGTAAAACTTAAATGTCAATCAAGCACATGTAACATTAAAAGCAAATCATCAAACTAGGAAAAAAAATGTTTTTTTTGAGACAAGGTCTTACTGTGTAGCCCTGGCTGGACTGTGTAATTGAAAGCTTCTCTTCCACCTGCCAGTTCCCAAATAACCAGAGGCTTAATATCTTTTATAAATGCTTGGTCGATGCCTCAGGCTTATAATTAGCTAGCTCTTACATTTAAATTAACTCATTTCTATTAGTCTATGTATTGCCATGTAGCGTTGGCATTACTGGTCTGCTGGCATCTTGCTCCTTGGGAAGCTGGCTGGATTTTCCCAGACGCTACCCTTTTCCTGTATCTCTGCTTGGATTTCCCACCTGGCTGTATGCTGCCTTGCCAAAGGCCAAACAGCTTTATTTATTAACAAATGGGAGTAATACATATTCACAGCATACAGGAAAATATCCCACATCATTTCCCCTTTTCTGTCTAACAAAAAAAGGTTTTAACTTTAACATAGTAAAATTACATATAACAAAATAGTTATTAAGCAAGAATTACAGTTACAATATTTAACCTATTTGTATTTGGCAAAATTAAAGAAAATACTCTATCATCTACCCTATCTTTGTGAGTCTAAAGTTTCCTATCTAATTTATTTTTTATCATAACTAAGGAAAACTATAACTATCTAGTCTTCAACTCCATCAAAGACCCCAGGAGGATATAATATTACCTTAGTAAACAAGAAGTGCACTACAAGCAACTTCCAAAATTCTAGAATGAGAGAGACATCTGGCTGCCTGGACAGGCACCCAAAATTCCTCTGTAATGTTGGGCATTGATCTTCAGCCTATAAGCCTAGAGTATCTGGCAGACTCCTTAGTGAAGTAGGAAATTTGAAGGACTGTCCCTATTATTTTGGCAAATTTCATCAGTTGCTTTCCTCTGTGTCCTGAAGAATGTCTGACAGTTTCTTCTGTGAAGCAGGAACCCTGAAGGATTGTCCCATCTTGTTCTGGCAAAGTTCAGCATTCACTTTCTTGTGGGTCCTGCACGTCCAGTTTAGAGAGCATAGTCAAGCAGTCAAGGCATAAGCTGTTTCTTGCCTAAATGGCTAACCTTGCCACAATGAAAGCAAACTCCTATGGAGGTTCTTCAATACCCATCATCCTTTTATGAAGTAGATTGGTGCTGCCAGGAGCAGCTGTCTCATTGTCATGAAAAACCCTAAGTTAACAAAACATTTCAAATGCCATATTCTATAGGTCTTTGAAGTATTTGAAGACCATTTATCTATCTAAAATATATCTCTGTATGATCTAGAAACATGTCTAATATATCTACAAATTTGACTGTTATAAATGACTATTAACCTATGTTTGATTATCCTAAATAGTTTATAATAATGGCTTTCAAAAACCAGAATTTTACATTTTTAAATGAACTGCATAGGTACAATACTTTAAACAAGAATAGAAGCATATATACAATGTTGTGTCAAAAATAACCTTAAATTTGTATCAATATACAAAAATCCTTTAAACCAGAAACATATACATAGTGTAACAAAATTAACTTTAAATTTGTATCACTATACCAAAATCCATGCCAATGCAAAATATGAGATTAATAGTTGCCCTTTTATCCTATATTCCCCTAAATATAACAAACATTCATAACCCACCAAATAACCAAAGACCATCCGTATCCCCCACCTCTTGAGAATGTGGACGTCATTTTCTCCAAACTGCTCCTGCTGTCTGTGGACGAGCTATCTTTAGGGTCCCTGAGAAAATAAGAGATAATGGTCATGTCCTGGGAAGACCAGTTATAACCTTTGTTGATAGGTATCACCTGTCAAGGTTCAGGTCTCCCTTGATCAAATCTGGTCCATCTAAACCTGGAACAAACCCATAGCCTCTAGTTTCCACTGGAAACAAAAGCAAAACCTCTTTCCCAAAGTAAATTCTGAAGTCAAGACATTTTTTAAATATTTAAGTTGGGTTAATCCAGCAACATTTATAATCAAACATCTTTTAGCAGCTGTTGTTCCTTCCTCAACAGTCAAACAATTCAAAGACAATAACATACAGTATCCAGAATCTCATTTTCATTTTTATGTCGCTTTTTTTTTTATATTCCTTTATTCCCCCTTTAAGGATTTTAATTTAAAATTATGTATTTCTTTTTTATGACTGTCTATACCTTTTCTCTTCCAAGTCTATGTATATTTTTCAAACATATTGTGACCCATTTAGGGGCCTTTTTTGTCTGAATCTGTTTCTATTGTTTATCTCTGACCCTTTGTCTATATGAGCAAAAACCTTAACCTGCCCTGCAGTACGCTGCTGGAGTTTGTACTGATAGCTTAAGCCAGCAGGCAGTGGCTCCTGTGAGAGACTATGGAAGCCTGTTGTGTGGCTTGGCTCACGGTGGTTGGCAGCCAGCTCTATTTCGAGGGCACCATGGTGCTGTGGGAAAATGGTCTTGTAAAGATTTGTCATTTGAATTGGTTTAATAAAACCATGATTGGCCAGTAGCCAAGGAGGAAGTATATGAGGGGTGACCAGACTAGTAAAATTCTAGAAAAAGAAAGGGCAGATTAAGGAGTTGCCAGTCAGACACAGAGGAAGCGAGATGAGAATGCTGCACTAAGAAAAGGTACCAAGCCACATGGCTAAACATAGATAAGAATTATGGGTTAAGTGTAAGAGCTAGCTAGTAATAAGCCTGAGCTACTGGCTGAGTATAAGTAATATTAAGCCTCGGAGTCAATTATCTAAAATATAGCTGCTGGGTATTTGGGACCAGGCCTGTGGCAGAGAAACTTCCACCTACACTGTGGCTGGCATGAAAGAGTAGGAAGCCCATTGTGGATCCATTTCTGCGCATTAGAATCTTTTTAAAGCTTTCTCAGGTTTTATGTGGATGTACATGCCCTACATTGGGTACCATTTGTAATCAGAAATTTCTCTCCCTCCCACTAGTTCCCGAATAACCATTCAGAGGCCTAATATTATTTATAAATGCTTGGACAATGCCTCAGGCTCATTACTAGCTAGCTCTTACATTTAAATTAACCCATTTCTATTAATCTACGTATTGCCACATAGCCGTGGCATTACTGGTCTGCTGGCATCTTACTCCTTGGGCAGCTGGCTGGCTTCTCCTAGACTCTGACCTTCTTCTCCAGTATCTCTGCTTGAATTTCCCACTTGGTTCTATCCTGCCTTGCCATAGGCCAAAGCAGCTTTATTTATTAACCAATGGGAGCAATACATATTCACAGAGTACAGAAAAGACATCCCACACCAGGATTGGAACTGTCTATGTTGATTAGGCTGGTGTAGAAATCAGATATTTGCTTTCCAAGTGTTGGGATTAGAAGAATGTACACCATGCCCAGCTGGAAAAACATTCTAGTAGATTGTTAATATATTACATAAACAATGAATTGAAGAAAGTATTGTGTTGATTGTAATTTGTGATTTTTTTTTTTTTTTTGGAAATCATGAAAAGGGGCAACAATTTCACATGAAGTAGTAGTAAAAAGTAATTAACACAACTGTAGAACTGAAAATCACAAAAGCTTTTGACTAGACATTTAAAATTTTATTTTAATTAAATCTGTGAAAAGAGATTTGTAGAACACATAGAGATGTTTGTGCAACTTTAGGAAAGTAAAGTGACTTTTCTACTTTTTATCTTTCCTATTGTCTGTAAATAGCTTCACTTAAATCACCCAGGTTTCTCTATGTGATACAGTGGCTGTATTTGCTGATACAATTTTAGAAAATGTCATTTACTGTACACAGGAAATTAATCATGTGAAATAAGTTCAATAGTGTTCTAAACTTAAGAAAGAACTGATTTTAATTTCCCAATGGAAGAATAAATTCAGAATAACCAATATTTACATAATTGAGGAAATATAAAGAGCAACTGAAAAGATAAATAGATGCATTCAACAAAGATTTTTATTTTAATTATCCACAAAACAATATTTCAACATTTTATAAAAATATTAAGTTTTAGGTTACCATTATTTATTTTAAAAAAGTGTGCTAGAAGGCTGCTTTTGCCAACTTTTCTTTTTTGGTAAGGGTTAAAGTTCCAAGTTAAGACAATAAAGATGAAAGCTGTTGGAAAAAAAAATCTTCAAATGTACAAAACTTTTTCTTGACAATTCAAAAATACATAACAATTTAAACTGAATACACATTAAGTTAGTGTTGTATCCTTACTATACAAGTGTTAGTATAAGAACTGCCCCATCCAGTTTATTTAAAATCTAAAGAATGCCATCAACTTTTCCTGCCTTATTTTTCTAATCAGAATTAGTACATAAACGTAATTTTATTATTCTTTAAAGAATCCTTAGAAAAAGTACAATACCATAGTTCACATGAAGCCCTTTAAAACACTCATGTCACAAACTGTAGACATCAGGGCAAATAAGGACGACATTCTTATCAGGAGACCCTCTTGGCAGAGGACTCAGTACTGAATAGGTTAAGTAAAAAGAAAACAAACACAACTTTTAGTACCAGAACTTTTGCCAACTTGCTTGAAGTTCACTTGTCACATTTAAAAAGGTTTAAATTTGAACATAATTTACCATGGCACAGATCTTTAAATTTTGTGATTAAAATGATGGTAGTTTAAAATTATATGCTGAAAATAAGACAACTTGATATAACATTTTAAAGTGTAACTATAAAATACAGCATTTAAAAACATAAATATTAGACTTTTATTTTATTTAGCAGACAGTTTTTTCCTTGCTAGACCCTTAAACCATTAACACTACTCAATTCAAATTAATATTTCATAATTTCTGAGTTAGAAAAGCTCTCATTTTGAATGTTTTACTTCTGCACTTTGAGTGGGCAAAAATTTCCCTCTTTAAATTACTGTTACTCAGAGTAAGTATTCTCCCTCAAATTAATTATATTATGAAAGGAAAATACGATAATCATCAAGTATATCTGAAATGTAAGTGAAATTTCAGAGATTTGAAAATTGGAGTTCTAAAAAGGTTCTGTATAAAAATGGGCCACTGAAATTAGTGTTAAACCTTATCTTCACTATTTTGAGGATGTAAAACTTATTTAGTGTATATGTTAAGAAAATGAGTTTTACAGTCATACTTTACAACTTTTAAAGTCTAAAAATAGCTAATGAGGAGCTCTGAGTGCCAGAAAAGCCATGTTGTCACTCCACAACACCAACATTAAACATTCCATCCTATCCCAATACCTGTAAAACTTTCCCATTTTCTTCTCTCATATTTATTTAAATACATTTTCCTCTCTCCTATTCTATACTCAATACAAGCAAAGTGCATTCAAGTCCCTGATCTAGTGATGTTTTCTATTGTGGAGCCCATCACCATAAAAACATACTAGCAACACCTCACAGTACACCATCTATTTTTTAAAAATGGACTGCTTAAATGCTGGGTTTTTATTTTTCATGCTATGCAGATATTAAAAGATTTTTCCCTTGGACTGGATAGTATAATTTCAATTGTACATTGCCTTTAAAAAATCAATACAACCTTGCAAAAGATTAACTCACTTTCTGGTTATCTTATTATTCTAAGTTGAACAATTCAAGAAATGACTTAAGTAAAAAAATTGTTTTTCTACTTTCCAGTTCTATGAACTAAATGTGAACACAGTGTATTATGCTTCCAAATTCCACGGCTGTGATCTAACATTTAATCAAGTTTTTGATGCTGTTTATAATCCATTTTTTTGCTTTTGGAAGACTTGGCCCGTTCCACACAAAAGGAGATCTGTGTTAAGACTACATGCCAGCTGTTAAATAGAAAAACAAAACAAAGCAAAACAAAAACCTAACTTTTGAGGAAAAAAATGCAAGATTTTTAAAAACTGGAATGGAATTATTTGGTCCCATGAAGTTCTTTGATTTTAGATTTTACAGTGATATAACAGCCCAAGTTTTGTCCATATCAATAAATAGTTTTCTTTTAGCAATTCTGAGTTTGGGGAAGAAAAGGAAGTGACTAGTAACCAGTAGTAGTCTTGTTGCTCTTTCTTACCATGCTATCACCCACAGTCACAATATCTTAGCTTTCTTTGGACCCTGAAGTAAGTTGTAAGATGTATCATTGGTACTTTAGAGTTTAACACTTGGGGGAAAAAAGTGGTTTTGTGCAACCATATCTGGAATTCCAGTTTACCACAAGAAACATGCAGAGTGAAGAGTATCTTCTCATTCCTGTGCATGAGGAACTCACACAAGTGTTTTGGCAGATCTGTGCACACAGCTATTTGGATTATAAATTTTCTCCTGGTTGGTACTGTGGCTCTGTAGCAGTGAAGTAGTCTTCCAAGAAGGACTGAATATATTCAAATGTTGGTCTCTCATCAGGGTCCTTCTTCCAACAAAGATTCATCAATTCATGGAGGGATTCTGGACAGCCCTGAGGGCAAGGCATCCTGTACCCTCGCTCCACTTGTTCCAGAACTTCACGGTTTACCATACCTAAGGTTAACATTCAAACGTTAAAAATAATGGTCCTAGACATGAAGAGCAAAACAGAGTAAATACCCTAGCCATTAACTAAGACATACCAAACTTACCTAGTGAAAAGACATTTTCAACAGAGACTAGAATAAAATTTAAACATCAATTTATTTAAAGAAAAGCTGAGAAATGATTATAGATATATGTGTATGTACACACACACACACACACACACACACACACATGGTTTTTCAAGACAGGGCTTCTCTGTGTAGCTTTGGAGCCTGTCCTGGAACTCACTCAGTAGATCAGGCTGGCCTCAAACTCACTGACATTCACCTGCTTCTCCCTCCAGTACTGGGATTAAAGGCATGCACCACCACACTGGGCTGATAATCTATATTTTAATATGACCAATTTTTCATTCCACTTAAACTTTTATTTCTTTTATTCTTTTGTAAGTTTCCTCCCATGATTAATGAGTTACTGTGCACTGTCCCAAGTAGCAAGTGGACTCTTCCTAAATTTCTCTTCTAGACATTGACTCACTTTGATGGTAGAATTACCTAGGAGAAAATGTCTGGGCATAGCTGTGAAGGATCATCTAGATTAAGATAGCCTCTAGGCATACTTATGAAGGATTATCTAGGCTAGGTTAAGGTGGGAAGACCCATTTAACTGTGGACAGCACCATTCCATGAGTTGGGGGGGGCGGGTCTTGGACTGAATATAAAGGAGAAAGAGCTGAGCTGTGGGATGTCTTTCTGTATGCTGTGAATATGTGTTGCTCTGACTGGTTGATAAATAAAGCTGAATTGGCCTAAGGCAAGACAGCTTATCAGCTGGTGGGAAATCCAAGCAGAGATACGGAGAGAAGAAAGGAGAGTCTGGAGAGACGCCAGCTTCCGCAGAAGGAGCAGCAAGATGCCAGCAGACCGGTAATGCTGCGGCCACATGGCAACTTATATATTAATAGAAATGAGTTAAGTTATAAGAGCTAGCTAGTAAGAAGCCTACCATAGGCCATTCAATTGATAACAAATATTAAGCCTCTGAATAATTATTTTATAAGCAGCTGAGGAACCTTCCGGCTACAGAGCTGAACACTAGCTTCCATCTCTCTCTACTTCTTGACTAGATGCAATGAGATCAGTATCTTACGCTTCTACAGTTACGATTCACTACTATGATGGGATAGTACCTTCAACTGTGAGTTAAAATAAGCCCTTTCTTCCTTCCTTTAGTCAGGTATTTTGTTCCAGCAACATGTAAAGCAACTAATACACACGTCATGCCAGCAAACCCTTGACTCTTTGCCACATCCCATTATCACCTTCCCTGCCAGCCAAGACAGGCCATCCCTTATTTCCTGTCATCTTATTTCCTGTCATCTTTTTTTTTTTTTTTTTTTTTTTTTTTTTTTTTTTTTTTTTTTTTTTGGTTTTTTGAGACAGGGTTTCTCTGTGTAGCTTTGCGCCTTTCCTGGATCTCACTTGGTAGTCCAGGCTGGCCTCGAACTCACAGAGATCCGCCTGGCTCTGCCTCCCGAGTGCTGGGACTAAAGGCGTGCGCCACCACCGCCCGGCTCCTGTCATCTTATACTGACCACCAGCAGTAAGACTGTTCACTGACCATGATTACTCTTTTTTTTCCCCCACGGCAGGGTTTCTCTGTATAGCTTTGGAGCCTGTCCTGTAACTTGCTCTGTAGTCCAGACTGGCCTCGAACTCACAGAGATCTGCCTGCCTCTGTCTTCCAAGTGCTGGGATTAAAGGCATGCACTACCATTGCCCAGCAACTATGATTGCTTTCAAACAATGAAAAATGATAGAACTATTTCCATTTTTAGTTATGACTTTCTAAGGAATAAGGGATTCCTCAAAATACTTAAAATCTTAAAAACTGAAGAATATTTTCATCTAAGAAAATAGTACCTCTTAGTGAAATCCAATATATTTCCCTGCTACAGAAATAAAGCCAGAAGTTGTTATACACATGCAGAAAGGACCCAATATTTAACATTCGATGAGGGCTTACTGTAACTGGAGAACTTCTGTTATTGAATATATACGCCTATGAGCTTTTGTACTTCTTAATAGACTAATATTAATTAATCTAAATAAGCCTGAACCCACAAAACTAACTTTAAGTACCAATTACTTCTCCTTTGTGGGGGGAGGTGTGTGCTGGAGATAGAACCCAGGGCCTTTTTTTTTGTTTGTTTTTAAAGATTTGCTCTATTTTTAATTGTGTGTG
This sequence comes from Peromyscus eremicus, assembly GCF_949786415.1. NCBI lineage: Eukaryota > Metazoa > Chordata > Mammalia > Rodentia > Cricetidae > Peromyscus > Peromyscus eremicus. The sequence continues at coordinate 28,331,536 of NC_081429.1, read as the reverse complement.
TATGTGTGTGTGTGTGAGAGAGAAGGGGGGGGGACAGGGAGAGGGAAGGGAGAGGGGGGAGGACAGGGAGAGGGAATGGAGAGGGAGAGGGCAAAGAAGTGAGGGAGAGAACAGGATCTTGCAGAGCACAGAAGGAGACACTGGAACTCCTGGAGCTGAAGTTACAAGCAGCTGCGTCTTGTAAGATGTGGGAGCTGGGATCTGAGCTCCAGTTCTCCACCAGAGCAATGCACTCTAACCACTAAGCTGTCTCTCCAGTCTCTGAACCCAGGGTCTTATGTATACTAAACACATGCTCTACCTTTGAACTATACTTCAGTCCTAATTCCTAACAACTCTTTCATTCAAGATTTGATCCTTCAGAATTTTCTGATAATCAGAACTAATGAAAGTTTTTATGCCAACATATTTAAAAGTAAAGCATGGCAGAAATGGCCTCCACTCAATCTTCAGAAAGACAATTGTTTCTAAGATGCTGAGTAAGACATAACTCTGGAGCATGGCAGGAAGTCAAGCCTTTCATAACTGGTTTTTAATAAAAAGAAGATAGACCTCTAATACTTAATACTTAAAACTGATTGTAATGGCTTTGCTTTCTGTCAATGAAGTATTTAATTATTGCTTACATTTGTTGAGGTTATTTTGCTAAAATAATAGTAGCAAATAGAAACTGTTGGTGCTACATGTTAATCCTCTTCAGTAATCAAAGATGGACAATATATTATTATCCTTTCCTTTTTTGAAGCCTGGGATCTGGGGGCTGGAGTGGTAGCTCAGTGGTAGAATGCTGGCTTAGTGCATACATGGTCCTAGTTCCAACCCCTAGCACTTTCCTGCCAAAATAAAATCTATAAATTGTTTAGATTCTGCTTATTTAAATGTTTATTAATGTAATGTATATTTACAGATATGTAATTAGTTATACCTGTTTGGATTTTTATGTTTCCCTGTTCAACTGACCTTTTTATCATTCAATGATATTTTGTCTCTAGTAATATTTCTTGTCTTGAAGTCCACAGCTGCACAGGTTTTCTTTTGGCTAATATTTTGCATAGTATGTCTCTTTCCACCCTCTGAATTTTAATCATTTTGTACAGCTTATATATTTAAAGTGTATCTCTTAAAAATAGTACTATAGGGGCTGGAAAGATAGCTCAGTGGTTAAGAGCACTACAAAGTCATGAGGACCGTTCATAGCTGGGATTCCAGCACTCATGTAATGAACTAGGTGGCCAATGCACACTTATGATGGCAGCTGCAAGGGCAGGGATGGGTGGTGAGGCAGATACAGAGGATTTCTGAGGTTTGTCAGTTTCTAGCCTGGCCAAGAAAAAAAAAATGAGCGCTAGTTCCAGGGAGAGACACTGCTTCAAAAGGAATATGAGGAGCGATAGGGGTGTACTAGAGGTCTGGCACTGATGCATATATTTAAGATCTGGTTTTTGTCTTTTAACTGGAATATTTAGTGCACTTACATACAATGTAATTATGGGCATAGGTTTAACTATCATCTTTCTTCCTTTTTTTTTTTTTTTTTTTTTTTTTGAGACCTGGTATCTATGTGTAGCCCTGACAATCCTAGAAATCACTGTATAGACCAGGTTGGCCTCAAACTTAAGAGAACCATCTGACTCTGCCTCCTGAGTGCTGGAATTAAAGGTATTTGCCACTGCCAGGTTTATCATCCCATTTACTTGCTGTTTGTCCCATCTATTCCTTGGTCCTCTTTATATTTTGATTAAGCAAGCACTGTTCATCATTACATTTTAGTGGATTGTTTTTGTGCTAGGGATCAGACTCATGGCCTAGTGCATGCTAAGTGAGCACTCTACACTCCCCATAGTCGTCTACCACTGAACCACACTCTACTGGAATTGCAATATGCTTCTCTGGGGCTTACGCTTTACTTTAAATAAGTACTTCTATAATCTCTACATATTAACAGAAACTCAGAACTATCTACCTACTACTGTTTTATACCCTGTGACCTTTGTGTTACTACCATGGAATTTATTTTATTTTACTTTCTAAAGATTTATTTTTATTCTAAGTGTGTGGGTGGTTTTGTCTGTATCTATGCCTGTGTACCACATGCACAGACCCAAAAAAGGACACTGGCCCCCCTGTAACTAGAGTTATGGGCAGCTGTTAGTCACCATGTGGGTGATGGGAATGGAATCTAGGTCCTCTTGAAGAGCACTGAGTGCTCTTAATCACTGAACCATCACTCTAGCCCCATTGAATTTATTTTTAGATGTACCATAAATGTGGTAAGTCAACAATTTTCTCCTAAGCACTTTAAAGACAATTTTGGGCAGGGGTGGCTTAATGGGTAAGGGTGCTTTGCTACCAAATCTGGTGACTTGAGTTGGAGCACCAGAATCTACATAGTAGAGAGAGCTAACTCCTACAGGTTGTCCTCTGATCTTTCCATGTGTGTCCACACACATACATATACATAAATAAATAAAAACATAATAAAGATCTTTCACTTATTTCCAGCTTCCATATGAGTGAGGAAAAGGCAAGTATATACCAATTCCCTAGGGCTATTTATTTGGCTTTGACCTTTATAATTTGGTAATGCTATACTTGACTGAAGTACACTAAACTTCCTTTATTCTGCTTCAAGTTCACTGAGTTAACCAAAACTATTTATTTTTAAGGAACTTCTTGTGGTGGTATTTTATGTTAATAAATAAAGTTGCCTGGGGTCAGAGCTATTAGAGCAAGTGCGTGGCAGTGGTGGTGTACGCCTTTAAGGACCTGGAGGGCGGTACATACAGGCAGTGACGAGGCAGTCACATGATTGGGTTTACAACCAATCAGAAGCCAGAACAGAGAGACTATAGAGACAGACACACAGGAAGGAGGGCTCCTCTTTTGGGGAGCTCTCTTGGCTGAGGAAGATCCCTGAATCAGAAAGGGTGAGGCTCTTGGCTCTGACCTCTTGGCTTTCTTCTCTGAATCGGCTCTGTGTTTTCTGTCTGATAAAACCGTTGGCTACATCTACACTGAATTACATCTATACTTGACTGAAGTACACTAAACTTCCTTTATCCTGCTTCAAGTTCACTGAGTTAACCAAAACTATTTATTTTTAAGGAACTTCTGGCTATTCCTTTTCTAGTAATACTTGTTACTGTTCCACTCTCCCATCTCCTAGGGCTCCAGGTACAGAGAAATGAGACCTTTTCACTATGTTCTATTTAGTTCATACATTGTCCATCCCCACCCCCAGGTATTTAATCTACACACTGCCTTGAGAATTCTTCTAATAATGAACCTATGAATCTACTAATTTTGTCTTCCGCAGCCATATAATGTATGAATTTTACAAAGTATTTTACAGTTCTTACATGATATTTACTTATTAGAGACAGGGTCTTGCTAAGCAGCCCAGGGTAGCTTTGAAGCTGTGATCTTTCTGCTTCAGTATCTTGATTGCTGGGGCTACAGGTGTGCACCACCACATCCGGCTTTGTTTATTTCGTTTATAGATTCCAATTCTATTGAAACTCTCCAGTTTTCTTATCATTTTGCTAACCACTTCTTTCGTTTTAAGTATTGTTAGCTTTGGTCATGTACACCTATAGTACCAGCAGTCTAGGGGCTGAGATGGGTAGATCACTTCAAGTTTGAGGCCAGCCTGGCTATTTTAAATAGGAAGATCAAGGAAAGCTTAGGTTACAAAGCGATGACCTGCCTCAGACAAAACACACACACACACACACATACACACACACACACACATACACACACACCATACCATACCACACTCATGCACACACACAAAGCACTAATTTGAAGTTCTTTACTAAGTTTATAATTGGGGTTCTCTTTAGGGCCTAGTAATTTTCAATTCTTGAATCAGTCATCTATTTATTTATTTATATTTTAGAGACACGGCCTTACTGTGTACTCTGCTGGCCTGGAACTCATCACAAAGATCCACCTGTTTGTGTGTCTCAAGAGCTAGGATTAAAACATGCTACACCACACATGACTTCTGGCAGTTTGAATGAGAATGGCCTCCATAGGCTAAAATATCTGAATGCTTGTCACCAGTTAATTGAATAGTTTGAAAAAGATTTGGAGGTGTGGCCTTGTCGGAGGAGGTGTGTCACGAGGAATGAGCTTTCAGGTTTCAAAAGCCAATGCCAGGCCTAATGTCTCTCTCTTTACGTGATGCCTGAGGATAAGATGTAAAGCCCTCAGCTACTGTTCCTACATCAGACCTGTCTGCTTCCAGTCATGATGACCATGGACGAATTTTCTAAACTGTAAGCAAGCCCTGCTTAAGTGCTTTTTTTTTTAAAAATAAGAGTTGTCTTATTAAAGTTGTCTTATTATTTTTTAGTAAGAGTTGTCATGCTGTATCTCCACAGTAATAGAACAATAACTAAGACATGGTTCTCCCCTAATCAGTTCTCAACCTATGGGTCGCAACCCCTTTGGGGGGTTGAATGATCCTTTCATAGGGGTCACATATCAAATATCCTGCATGTCAGATATTTACATTACAATTCATAACAGTAGCAAAATTACAGTTATGAAGTAGCAACAAAATAATTTTATGGTTGGGGGTCACCACAACATGAGGAACTGTACTAAATAAAGGGTCACAGCATTAGGAATATTGATAACTAAATGATTGGGGCTTTAGTTTTCTTTCACAGAATACAAAATTTTGCATCAATAGATCTATTTTAGGTTGACATTCTGAATCATACATTATGAATTATTTCTTTTTCTTCAAGACATTAGGTTTGATTTTACCAGTAAATTTATTGTCAGATCACCTGGTTCTTCCTTGGCAATACTTTGCTTTAGGTGTTCTTTAATTTTGCCTTTTCTACTAGAGCATTGATGTCAGAACACTGTCCAGGAATGGAATTATGTGAGGAGAATTCTGAGTGCTTGTGAGAACACTCCAAGAAAACAAGACAAGAGTCTTGTAACCTCAGTTTCTTCAAAAACACAAAACTATTCTTGGAATATGTTTTTGTGCCCCTCCTGGGTGTGCTCCTCCCAGGTGTAGCACAGGAGTGAGTTTACTTCAGATAACTCATTATCACTTGCTGTTGTTATTGAATTAAATGTTTAAACTATCCTTTATATGCCTCAATGGAAATTTTATATAGCTTGAACTCATGAGAACTTTACTCATGTGACCTTTCTTAACCCTCAAGAGTATAAATTGTCTGTGGTGCTGATAAAGTTGGCATGAAACTTTAGTTTACCACCTCATTTATCGGTTCCATTCCTTCTAGGGTCTCAACAAAAAGCATAAAATGTTCCCTAATATCTGTTCATTTTGGCTGGGCAAGAACTCTCTATCACTCTGTGCTTTTAGCTCAGCTCAGTTTAGCTCAGCTTTCAGACTTTGAGTGCCTGTTTTCTGTTAGGACTCCCAACCACAGCCTTTCCCTGTTAGGAGGACCTACTGTAAAGAGCCTATAGGGACTGTTTAATGCAGAATTTCAGTTCTTTTTTTTTTTCCTGGAGCTGAGGACCGAACCCAGGGCCTTGTGCTTGCTAGGCAAGCACTCTACCACTGAGCTAAATCCCCAACCCCAGAATTTCAGTTCTTTTACTGGGGCTCCTTCCTCTTTAGGAGCACTTGTACTTCTTTCTCCTTTGTTCAGAAAAACAAACAAATAAACAAACAACCCCCCCCAAAAAACCAAAACTGATGTCTTCACTTGGACTTTATGAATATGCCCACTATAACTGTGATATAAATGTAGGTCTCATTTAAAAAAAAAAAAAAAAAAGATTGCATTCTTCCTTGAAATTACTGTATTATGTTTTTGTCTAATTCTGTATTTATTTGTAGTGAGATAGCAGATATTAGATTCTCTATTGTGGCTAAAACAGAAAGTGCACCATGATTAAAACTTCAAAGTGAAATGACTTAATATAACTGTTTTTTTCACCTCTGGTTTTATTTACTGGTATAGAGAGGACAAAATTGGATTTTATCCAGAATTATGACTTAAGTAGTAATAAAGTAAAAGAAAGATAAAGGATAAAATAAACCCAAGGGAATGATCATATTGTTTGACTATACAGTTTAAGAACAGAGGGGTTTTATGAAGAGGATGAGGGTCTGGCAAAGTTGGTACCACCAATACAAAAAGATCTTGGTAGTGTCAAGAAATTGCTAAAGCTGGGGTAGAAAAGGATAGAAAGATGGAAGGTAGGAGTCAGATAAGGGGCACATGAAATTGTGGCAATGAGAGGAATACAGTTATAGGTATTGTTAAGGTTGAAAGTGTGAGAAATGACAAGATCACAGACGGAAAGTGCTCAAGCCATGAGATCAGAGAATGGGAGGAACCACTGACATATGTATCAAGATGACTATTGTGTCCTTGCTGTATAGAAGCTTTTCAGATTCATGAGATTTCCATTTATTGTTTGTTATTCTTAGTGCCTGTGCTACTGTCTTTTCCTGTGCCAATGAGTCCAAGCCATTTCCCTACTTTCTATTCTATCGGATTCAAGATATCTGATCTTCTGTTGAGATCCTTGATCCATCTGGAGTTTTGTACAGTGTGATACACATCTATTTGGAATCTTCTACATGGAGCCATTCAGTTTCTCCAGTGTGTACTTTTGGCTTCTCTGTCAAAAATCAGGTGTCTGTACATATGTGAAATTGAGGTTTCAAAACAAAAACAATCTAAATAGTCACCAAATATTATGGGAGACAATATCCCAACTAGACATCTTCTAGCACCAAGTAAAACCACCAGTGCCAGGAACATTGATGTTGGCCAAAGGGGTCCCATAGAGACACTACCGCTAAACATCACAGGCTACTGCCAAGGCTTATTGGCTGTTCTCCATAACCTGATGGTAAGGTCCTACTGCTGAAAGAAACACTTAGGACATCGAACACAGAGAAGTTGAGCTGGTGCCTAACTAGAAGCTTTACCCTTACTGATTAGCATTCATGATGCTGGAAAATACTCTGCATGCACTGGAAGAGAAAGGTTATTAATATCACCCAGCTACCTACAACAGCAACCTGCCTGCAAGACACCCTGGTGCAATAGTGTCATAAATGGTACAGGATTGACCTTTCTGAATGGATTTAAGGCACACTCTATGAGATGGAACCCATATCTGACACAGCTAAAGTAGCTAAGAAACTAAGACTAGATAGCCTATGGGCCTAGGGGGAAACCTACTATTATTTGGCTAAAGGAACATAGTAATCTAATGATATAGTACTACACTCGTAGATCAGCAGCTAACTTAAGCCATATCAGAAAAATTTCTTCTTGCATAAGATGAGAATTAACACAAAGTCCCACAACTGGAAAATGTGTAAAGACTGAGAGATTTTAGAAAACTCAGTCCTAAATGGGATGTCTTCATAAAAGTCCTCCCCTCAAGGCTCAGGAATTAATGTTGGAAGAGGAAGCAGAAAAGACTGTAAAAGCCAGAGGTGACAGTTGACTCCAAGAAAACAGTGTCTTCCAAACACAACAGGACTGATGCACATATGCACTCACAGGACTGTGGTAACATACAAGATTTGTACAGGTTAAAGCCAGATGGGGTCCCAGCACTGAAAGGAGAAAATGGACAGGGCATCCCATCCCTAACCAATAAGGTATTTGCAACTGAAGACCTGCAAACAAAGAGAAACACCAGTTTTCTTTAATGGAGTATCACTTTGTGTATCAACCACAGTCTAGGGCAGACTATGCCTAGAAGTAGTTAGCCAACACAAAATGAACTCAATGATATTGCTGTAACCTTTTCTTTTGGTTTTTCAAGACAGGGATTCTCTGTGTATCCTGGAACTAGCTCTGTAGACCAGGCTAGCCTTGAACTTTGAGATTCACTTACCACTGTGCTTACTAAGTGCTGGGATTAAAGGACAATGTGGCACTTTTTTTTTTTTTTTTTGTCTTATTGGTCTTTTGGTTGTTTATTTTGATTTTCATTTCTATGGTTTTGGTTTTGGTTTTTTTTGAAAGAGGAAAAAAAACAAAGAAGGGTGGGTAGAAAGGAGAGGAAAATGTGGGACAAGTTGGGGGAGGGGAAAATGATAAAAAATATAGGCAGTGGTGGTGCATGCCTTTAATCCCAACACTTGGGAGGCAGAGACAGGTGGATCTCCGAATTAGAGGTCAGCTACAGAGTGAGTTCCAGGACAGCTAGGGCTACACAGAGAAACCCTATATATATATATATGATGGTTTTTCGAGATAGGGTTTTTATATATATATATATGATATATATATATATATCATATATTTATATGAAATGAAAAAACTCAGTAAATTAAAAAAAAAAGATGACTACGAATTAAGATAGGAAGGGAGTCTCATTTGACAGGGTGATGAGGAATGACCATTGAGTGAGGAGAATTTGGATGGCTAAGCATCAGCACATAATGAAAGGATGTGGCCACAGAACGTGACAACACTTCATCTACAGCTGCAAGGATTAAGGAATGGCACGTAAGAGATCACTATAGCAATTCTTCCCAAAGACTGGATTTTCTATGCTTTCACACTATTCAACTGTCAGGAGACCTCAGTGGACGTGCTTGAGAGCTAACATGCTGAAGGAATATTCAATTATAGCTGAATTTCAACTAGCCTAAAAATTCTTCTTGCACCAAAAACCTACATCAATGTCTTAATTTTTACAGTAAAATAGTTTATTTTCCCTCTTATTACAAGAGGAAACAATGCTTCTCAAAACAATCTTTTGAGTCTAGAATATCACAATTCTAGAAAAGAATACTTGAGGGGACAGATATAACCTAGGATATTTAAGACATGCTTCTGATATGAGAGTACAGAACATATAAAGTGCTTTTTGGGAAAACATCTTAGAGAAGCCGAAGTGAATGTAGGACACACCTCCTGTGCTTGCTCAAGGATTCCAGCTCTCATGGATTGCTACATACCCAGTGCCAAAATAAAGGGGTAGGAAAGGAGAAACAGTCTCTCTCCCTCACATTCTTGCTGAGTGCACCCCTCATTAAAGCCTATGTTGAGATAACTAAAGAGCTAGAGAAACACAAGCTTACCTGGATATGGCACTCTCCCCTTGGTCACCAGCTCTGTCTGTAGAATTCCAAATGACCACACATCAGACTTTATTGTAAACCGACCATACAGTGCAGCCTCAGGAGCTGTCCACTTGATTGGAAATTTTGCACCTAAAAATAATATTGACAATCTTAAATGTTTCTGAAGAGCCTATCTGCGTAAATGTAAGGTATACGGGTCTAATCTCTATCAATATCCCAATTCTGTGTGTTTTAAGTTTAAATCTTCAAACACAGAAAATACGTGGAAAACTGCACTGACTTTAAATTTTTACACTAAAATAAATCTGTTTTTTCTTATATTTAATGCTATAAAAAGTTGCTGGTGGGAACAGAACATGATCCAATAAAACAGCAGAAGTTTTAATAAGACAAAAACATGGATTGTAAAATTGGAAATTTGGGATAGGGGAGCACATGGGATCCTGATCTTGCTATATTTATCTTAGGCTACTCTTAAATTCTCACAATTATGGCTGGGTGGGCATGTGATGCACACCTTTAATCCCAGCACTCAGGAGACAGACGCAGGAGATCTCTGTGAGTTTAAGAGCAGCCTGGTCTACAGAGCAAGTTCTAGTACATCCAGGGATAGAGAAACCCTGTCTTGGAAAAAAAAAAAAGTCTCACAATACTGTGTCAGCCTTTTGAAAATTGGGATTACAAACATTTGCTAAATCAAGCTAAATCTGTTGCTGTTTTTAGTGTGTGTGTAAAATATGTGATGAACAAAGATTAAAACTTCATGCATTAGTCTCTCCCTCTGTCTGGCTTTTTGAGAAAGCGTCAGCTGGTCTCTAACATGCTATTTTTTGAAGAAAGGCCATGAACTCCTGATCCTTCTGCCTCTAACTTCCAAGTGCTAGGTTTAGAGACATGAGATATTACATTATTATAAATTCTACAACTTTAAGTTCACGACATCCAGTGGCTGTAACCAATTATGGTTGAAAACCCATTCTGGGTCTAATGGCTGTTGGCTCATAACTTTTATGTACTTTTGTGCTATCTTTGCAGAAGTTTTTTGTGGTGGTGATATTTTGCTTGTGCTCTAACAAATAAAGCTTGCCTGGAGATCAGAGTGTGGAGCCAGCCACTAGTTAACCATAGAAGCCAGGCAGTGGTGGCACACATCTTTGATCCTAGTACTTGGGAGGCACATGCCTTTTATCCCAGTACTAGGGAGGTGGAGAGAGGATTTGATAAGGCTGGGTGGAGAGAGCAATATAAGGCGGGAGGAGACAGGAGCTGAACCACTTTCAGGCTGAGGAGTTGGCAAGGTAAGAGGTAGCTGTGGCTTGCTCCTTTGTCTTTCTGATCTTTCAATATTTACCCCGATATCTGGCTCCAGGTTTTTATATAAGACTAATTAGGATTCCCGCTACAGTTTTTATTGTGTGTTTGTGTGAGTGCACATGTGCCATGGCACTTGCATGGAGGTCAGAGGACAACTCTGTGGAGTTGGCTCTACCTTTCCACCTTTATGTGGGTTCCAACGATCAAACTCAGGTCACCAGGCTTGAGTAACAAGCACATCTGCTAGCTGATTCATTGCACCAGCCCTTGTGTTACCATTTTTAAAACACTTTGTTAATTTACACAAATATTTAGTGTAAGACTTTAAAACACAAGCATTTTGCTAATTATTGTGGATACACAAACAATACAGCTTTCATGAAATTTATATATTTATGCTAGCAAAATTATAAGTGCTATATATAGTTGAAGTGATTTTATATGTGTGTGTGTGTATGTTGTAAAATAAGAGTTCTTAGATATTATGAAAAATAGTTCAATTTTCATTTGTCACATAACAAGTCTTCATTAAACAGTGGCAACTAAATTTAGCCTTGAACAAATGGTTAGGATTTTCTAAGTAAGGACTACAGGAATATATGACTAGTTGGAGGTAAGTATATGTAGGGGTAGAGATAGAAAAGAAATGGAGAGGGTAGTGAGATGACTCAGCAGTTAAGAGTACTGGCTACTCTTCTAGAGGATCCAGAATTGATACCCAGCACCCACAAGGAGGCTAACATCCATCCCTCCAGTTCTACGAGATTTGACGCCCTCGTCTGGCCTCCATGGGTACTACATGCATGTGGTGCACTGACATACATACAAACAAAACACCTTTCACACATAAAATAAACATAAACCCTTTTTCAGACTGGAGCTAAATCATGGGTTTTCTACTCTGGCAATGCTAACTGTTCTGGGCATGGTAATCTTTTTTTTTGTGTGTGTGATTATTAGGCTGTATGTTACAGCATGTTTAGCAGGATGTTAGACTCTACCTACCAGATGCTGACAATAGTACCCAAATTGGAACAACAAAAAATGTCACTAGACATTGCTGAGGTCTCCTTGGGGTAGGAAGAGACAATGGTTGACTGGGAACCACCTCCAATCTAAGACAATAGTTTAAATAACAACTCATCAAGTTTGTTTAAAAAAAAAAAGAAAACATTTACTTGAGACAAGGGAGATGGCTCAGTAGGTCAAGTGCTGGTTAGCCATGAGGACTTGAGTTTAGATTCCCAGAACCCATGTAACTTGTGTGTGTAATCCAAGTGCTTTTACAATGAGAGGGTAACTGGAAACAGGAAAATGTCAGGACGTTTAGAGACAGCTAAATCTGGCACTTATCCTGGGAAACAGGAAACCCAATCTCAAGATGGGAGAGTAAAGCCCAAGGCTGTATTCTGACTTTTGTGTGCTTACTGTGTCAAGTGTGTGTTGTGGAGGTCCACAAAGGTTTCCTAGTGAGACCTGAGCTTGCTTTACCCAGCAGAGCTGTATTAGAAAATTGCTTGACCACGTGCAGGGTTACCAGGTGTTTGGAAAGGTCTGCACTTGGATGTGTGGCATGCTTTGATCTAACAAAGGGAGGTATTTTGCCCTGCTCCTTGGCATTCCTTTAAAAAGCCCTTTAAAGATGGGCGGTGGTGGTGCATACCTTTTATCCCAGCACTCAGGAGGCAGAGAAAAAAAAAAAAAAAAAAAAAAAAAAAAAAGCCCTTTAGAAGAAACAGAAGGGGCTGGTGAATAAGGATCCAGGACCTCCTGAGCTATCCTGTGTTTCTATCTCTCTCTCTCCCCTCTATCCTTCTATCTAAATATTTCTCACTTCTCCCTCCTCAAGAATACCCTGGGGTAAAAGTGGGAGTGGGTCTCCCACAGAGGCACCCAAACAGGGACCAGGCACTTGGCGAAAGGGGGAGAGGCCCCCGCAGGAAGTTTGGGCATGTGTGGTTATGTTGAAAAATTGAGGCAGGGGTATTCTATTTTGGGGAGTGAAAGTAAGGCAGTGGAATGCTGAAGTTGAAAAGTAAAGCTGCAGCATATATCTCTCTCTATCTCGGTTTCTTTCTTTTTTTCCTCTCTCTTAATTTCTATCTATAAAATTTAAAAATTTTTAGAGTAACACAGAATATAGAAATACTGGGTTAAGAATATAATTTAAGAAAAAATTTAGGATAAGATAAACAACAAGACAGAGGAACTATGTCCTTGATTTCCAACTATGAGACTGTGAGTGCAAAATCCTGGGGAAGAATCAGAGAAAAACCTACCAAAGATGAAAAAAAATGGGCAGAAAAAGATTCCTATGGCAGTTTTTGGCCTGGAGACGCTTAGAATCAAGCCCTGAAAAGCATGGGGAATTTTTCCTGAGGCGGATGCAGATGAAACAAAACCCTCTGCTCTACCGGTAAACACCATTACAACACCATACAATCAAAATTAGTTTCAGTTTGACTATGAAGTCAAAGATTAGAGAACAGAAATTTTGGGAAAGACTTAGTAATCTTTCTCAAAGAAACTAAAAGCTTCCGGGCGGTGGTGGTGCACGCCTTTAATCCCAGTACTCGGGAGGCAGAGGCAGGTGGATCTCTGTGAGTTCGAGGCCAGCCTGGTCTACAGAGTGAATTCCAGGAAAGGTGCAAAGCTACACAGAGAAACCAAACCCTGTCTCGAAAAACAAAAACAAAAACAAAAACAAAAACAAAAAAAAAAAACAAAAACAAAAAAAAAAAAAAGAAAAGAAAAGAAACTAAAAGCTTTTCAGACCTTTCTTTCTCAGATTTTTTTTCTCTTTCTGTAGGGGCAAAAAATTAAATTCACCTGGAAGAAACATCTATCAGAATGGGAGAATCACTCGTAACTGCCCTAGTATAGAAAACAATCTCCTGAAGCACTGCTAACTTTTACTGTTAGTGTTGTATCTCCATTTCTAACCAGTAGTCGGGAAGCAATTAGCAAAGGGCCAGGGGGCAAGTGCCTCTGAGTTTGAGTGCATCCCAGGAATACTAGGGTTCCTGCAGTTGTCAAGTATCTTCCTGGAGCGTGTCTAGTCTGGAAAAATTAGATAACATTAATTTTTAAAGGATAAACCAATCAATCACATTAGAAGCATGTGAAGTTTTTGTTAGTCTTTTACCTTCAGATATATTTGAATATTTTTTTATTTTAAATTTTTTTTTTTTGGTTTTTCGAGACAGGGTTTCTCTGTGTAGCTTTGCACCTTTCCTGGAACTCACTCTGTAGCCCAGGTTGGCCTCGAACTCACAAAGATCTGCCTGGCTCTGCCTCTCAAGTGCTGGGATTAAAGGTGTGCGCCACCACCGCCTGGCTGAATACTTTTTATAATAGCTTAAAATACAATTTTATGATCTCAGTAGCCCCTGGAAAACTTAATTTAAGGTGTCATAATTAGGGGAGTTTTTCTGTCTTATTCCTAGAAGTTTCCACTCCTGTTTCTGTTTAGAAAGGGGTAGGCTTCCCACAAAGCCTCCCATAATCAAATTTGTAAAAGTGTCTTTATAATTAGCATGGTTTTTGTTTACTTGAGTGGACACTTTGAAATGGTTTGACATTGACATGGGAATCAAAATAGTTTCTTGAATATTTTATTGAACATTTGTTAGGAGAGAGTTTTGATCCAGGAAAAGGGCTTGATCCAGCTAAGACTGCTGTAATCACCTTAGACCCATTTCAAGAAGGATATTCCATCTTTATTATCCTCTACTCCTTTACTGGGAGGTGTGGCAGCTATGGAGATCACTGTGGATGTTTGCAAGCTCTGTACCCCCTCCTGCCAGAGCCTGGCAAAGACGGGCAACTTTCTTCTTGATAGCTTTCAACCTAAGGCAGAGTATGCTTGATGGAAAGTGTATCTCCACAACAGGTAAGGAAGATCTATCAAGGAGGGCGAACTAACACAGGCGCAGTCTATCTGAGGGGCCTGGGGGGACCTTTTTTATATCAAGAAGGGGGATATGCCCACAAAGGTTTCCTAGTAAGATCTGAGCTTGTTTTACCCAGCAGAGCTGCATTAGAGGATTGCTTGATCACGTGCGTGGGTCTGCACTTGGATGTGTGGTATGCTTTGATCTAGCAAAGGGAGGTCTTTTGCCCTGCCCCTTGGTATTCCTTTAAAAAGCCCTTTATAAGAAACAGAAGGGGCCAGTGGATAAGGATCCAGGTCCACCCAAGCTATCCTGTGTTTCTATCTGTCTCTCTCCCCTCTATCCTTCTATCTAAATATTTCTCACTTCTCCCTCCTCAAGAGTTTCAGGTGATTTTTACCTGCTTAGCCATCTTCTTGATCCCTTTTCCCCAAAATCTTGTTGACCTTGAACAGATCTCATATATGGCTTTGCTACATGGGAAACACTCACACAAAAGCACATAGTCTACAGATAGTTTCTTGCCAGGCCCACCCACATAAACATGCATGTTACATGTTAAGCAAAAAGGTACTCTCTCTACCTAGCTGTGCCCTGTTTCCTACAACAAAAAGCTCTTGCATCCACATCCTACCTTGGTGACAGCCCAGCTAGGCAAGAACGTGGATAACTATTAGTGTACTGCATAAAGTCCTGGGTGTTCAAAACAGTGTTAAGTAAGACAAGTAAGTATAGGGCACTAGATTATAAGCATCTATGTATGTTATTTTACCTTGTCTTGCTGTGTATTCATTGTCTTCAATTAATCTTGCTAGGCCAAAATCTGCTATTTTGCATACAAGATTTTCTCCTACAAGAATATTAGCAGCTCGGAGATCTCGGTGAATGTAGTTCATTCTTTCAATATACGCCATACCATCAGCAATCTTAAGAGAGGAAACAAAATGAGAGGCAAAATATATGATAAAAGGGAAAAATTTTGTTTAAATTAAAGGGACTGTTGAAAACTTATGTAGTTAAAAAAATTATAGTAACATACACAGTCCATAAGACAACAGAAAAAAAAACTACAATTAAAAAAAGGCTAAATTAATCTTTATATCCCTAACACTGCAAGGAAAAACCAATCAACATATATTTTGAAGATCAATATTTTATGCCCTGAGTATATCCAGTGACCATGACCAGCACAATGTCCTACTGTCTTGTCAATGGTCACAAGAGGATGGAGTCTGCAGTCTCTGTAGAAAAACTCACACGGTCGATACCAGACACAATCTAAGGTACTGAAGCACCAAAAAACTATAGCTTGTAAGTCAGATGTGGCCACAGCCTGTTTTCACATGCCTTGAGAAGTGTTAAAAAAAAATGGCTTTTACATATTTTTAAAGGGCTGTGAAAACTAATGAGGCCCAACAGAGTTTGTATGTGCCTTGCAAAGCCTAAAAGGTCTGCCATTTTTCTAAGAGAAAGTGACTAAGAGCCTTGAATGCAGGGTCTGACATATGCCTGTCTCCTCTGAAGTTTGTCTACATTATCAGATGGTATGGACATGTGGACTTTCACTGACAGGTAAGAGCCACAGTGCTGTGGAACAATCCTTTTCTACACTATGAATATGTATTACTCTCATTGGTTAATAAAAAGCTGACAGGCCAGTACCTGAGAAGGAAGTTAAGCAGGAAAGCCAAACTGGGAATGATGGAAAAAGGGTGAAGTCAGGAGAGATGCCAGCCAGCCACCAAACAAGCAGGACATTCAAAAAAATGAGGTAACAAGCCATTGAGTCACATGGCAAAGCATAAATAGAAATATGGGTTAATTTAAGTGTAAGAGTTAGCTAGTAACAAGCTTGAGCTATCAGCCAAGCTTTTAAAATTAACATAAGCCTCTGTGTGGTAATTTGGGAAGCAGCTGCCATGTATTTGTGAGTTTCTGGAGGGACAGAAACTTCTGCCTACACTGCAGAAGCAAGCTCATAAACTGAAGGGAATAAATGGTGCCTTTAATACTTATCCTCTATCTTAATAGAAACTTTGCAACAAAAATTCAGAAGTACACAAGACTAATTCTTACTTGTATATTATGTGAATTCTTATATAATAAACAAAAGAACTTCAGCATATAGTTTCAGGTTTAATATTTGGAATAATTCTCATCCATCTTAATTATCGTTTTGTTTCTTCTTCTTCTTCTTCTTCTTCTTCTTCTTCTTCTTCTTCTTCTTTTTTTTTTTTTTTTTTTTTTTTTTTTTTTTTGAGACAAGGTTTCTCTCTGTAGCCCTGGCTATCCTGGAACTCACTCTGTAGAACAGGTTGGCCTCAAATGCCTGCTTCTACCTCCTGAGTGCTGGGATTAAAAATGTATACCACCACCTCTCAGCCCATCTTAATTTTCTTAAACTTATTTGCTGAAATGTAAATACATAAATTGTATTTGTGGAAGCACTGTGTCAAAGGCCATATGATACAAGGCAGCTATAATATTCTAATACTAGCTCAGCTACTAAGGGGCTTACACTGAACCTTCTCCAATGCTCCTTCCTCTTCTAAAATTCTAGTATTTCATTGCACCAATTTTAATATTATACTAAGATTTTTCTACATTTTAAGCATATGCTTTCGTTTCAAATTGATACATATATATGCAACTACCTGAGCAGCCATATCAACCAGCTGTGGAAGCTTCAAATATTTTCCATCTCCTTCTTTAAGGAAATCTAACAAGCTCCCTGTAAGAAACAGAAAGATATTCCAGAAAAATTCAAACATTACATTAAAATGGAAATGAATATTCTTCAATTCTTTAAACAAATCATTAAACCAGAAAACTTTTCAAGTTTGTTTTTGTTTTTTTTCCGAGACAGGGTTTCTCTGTGTAGCTTTGTGCCTTTTCTGGAACTCACTTCGGAGACCAGGCTGGCCTCGAACTCACAGAGATCCGCCTGCCTCTGCCTCCCGAGTGGGATTAAAGGCGTGCGCTACAACCGCCTGGCCATATATATATATATATATATATATATTTTGGGCACTTTTGGAGCTATTAAGGATTCCAGAGGAGTATCAAAATAAAATTTTAAAAATTCTCTTAATAACAGATTTTAAAGGAAAAAAACTACCACTTCCCTATCCTAGGAGAAAATATCACCAGATTAGTTACTCCCCCCATACACTTTGATCAAGATTCTGTGATGAAAAAGGTGTTAGAACTACGTATCTTAAAAGTCAGTTTGAAACTAGTATTCAGCCAACTGGGAATATCATGGAATTGTTACAATTATATACAAGCAACTCATGCTGGCTTGATGGATAGCTCCTTGGTGTCAGGAGATGGTACCATGGGGATAGCCAAGTATGATGAACTCAGCAAAGTGAAAGGTTAGGAAGGGAGGTCTGGTTGTTCCCTCTACTATGAGTTAAAAGCATACAATATCAGATAAAACCAAATAAAGACACATTTTTATAGAAGTAAAACAAAACAACAAAAATACTCATTTTCATAAGAAAGGCTGAGAATTTCAGATTAAAAGGCATATAAAGAGCTGGGCCATGGTGGTGCATGCCTTTAATCCCAGCACTTGGGAGGTAGAGGCAGGCAGATCTCAGTGAGTTCAAGGCCAGACTGGTTTACAAAGTGAGTTCCAGGACAGCCAGGGCTGTTGCACAGAGAAACCCTGTCTGGGGGCTGCAGGGGTGGGGTGGGGGGTGGGGGACGGGACACCAAAAAAAGAGAGATAGCAATTAAATATTGGGCTTGACCATGGATTCCACACTAGATCAGGAAAGTATAATTGGTAAAACTGGCAAAGAGAGAGAAACAAATTCTAAGGATCGAGAATAATATGAACAGACTCAGGGCAAAGCTGAGTCCAATACCACTAGCAGGAACTATATCACCAGCCAAGGGGGACTACTAGAGAAGGTGACATAATAGTTACTTAACTAGTCTGATTCAAAAAAAAAAAATAAATAAATAAAAATAACCCAGGCAGTGGTGGTACATGCCTTTAATCCCAGCACTTGAGAGGCAGAGGCAAATGGATCTCTGAGTTCAAGGTCAGCCAGGGCTACACAGAGAACTCTGTCTTGAAAAACCAAAATAAATAAATAAATAAATAAATAAAATAAAAATAAAAATAAAAATTTTAAAATAGATCTAATTAAAAAGGGGTAGATTCAGGCTTATCAGCATCATTTACTAGATCCTCTTCAAAAGCATCAATGTCCTAGAAATAAATAGGGAAGAGCATCAACCTTGTCTGGCTTTGCCCCTGGCTCTAACTAGCCTTACATAAGAGCCCACCTGTGCCTGGACTGGCGAGGATGAAAAATTTCAATTGACAGCAGGGGAGAACAGTTTCTGGAAGTCTAGTGTGTAAGAACTATGTTTATATAAAATGAGATAAAAATTATACCTTTCGGTTTAATTTGTCTACTTTTTTTTATTGCTCTAGCAATTGCATTTCCTTTAGTTAAATCAACTATGAAAAGACTCAGTCTGTCTAATTTTCCTTTAAAGTCTCATAAGATCCTGTGAGATAACTGGGAATAACCACTATTCTATTTAAAAAAATCACATTTCCTCTTTTCAAAAGTCTACAGAAAAGTCTTAAGTTAGAAAGTACTATATGACAAAAATCTCTATGTATAAAAATAGAGGGCCTGCAAGAGGGCTCAGTGGGTAAAGGTGCCTGCTCCCAAGACCAGTAACACCTGAGTTTAATCCCCAAGACCTAAATGGTAGTGGGAAAAAGCCAACTCCTTCAAGCTGTCCCTTGACCTCCACATATGTGTCATGGCACCCATACAGATATGCATCCAAAATATATAAATCAATGTAATTTTAAGGGAGAAAAGTGAATTCTGTGAGCTACATTAGCAATCTGCTTGCCAGGTATACTCACTGGTGTAATAGGGGCATGAATGTTACGAGAGTAACCATCCATCTTCTGGCTGGACTTAAAAGGCTCACTTCATAAGATGGAACCCATACCTGACACTTAATGAGACCAAGAACCTCTGAGAGCTAGATCACGGACCCCAGAGAAAATCTACAATTATTCTGTTAAATGAACAAAGCAATAAAAGGATTCCTAACAACATACTGCTATACCCATAGAAAAGTGTATCACTGAGCCTCATCAGAGAGATAGATGACTTCTTACAGCAGGAGGCAATTAACACAGACTCACAACTGGACAACATGCAGAGAGTGAGAGACTTTGAAACACTGAGATCTAGATGGAATCACACCCCTTCCCTCAAGGCTCAGGGATCTATGCAAGAGCTAGAGGTGGTGGATGACTCCACAATAACAGTATTTTCCAGACACAGCAGGTCTGATGCACATATGAACTCACAAAGACTGTGACATTATGCACAAGTTTAAACCAGACAAAATCCCAACAAAGAGAAGGGTAAGTGGGCAAATAATCCAACTCCTACCCAAGAACCTATTTTCAATTGACAACTGCTGGGAAAGGGAAAACCCTTTTTTTTTTTTTCTTTCTTTTTCCCAGTGGAGAGAAAATGGGTATATCAACCACACCTCAGGGAAGGCTGAATGCTCAGGAATAGTGGCCAACACAAAATGGACTCCATGTTTTTGTTTTTTAATTTCGTTTTGGGTTTTTCTCAATTATTTTGTCTTTTTAAGTGAAAGAATATAAAATTGGTTGGGTGAGTGGGTTGAGTATCTTGGAAAGAATTATGATCAAAATATATTGTATGATTTTTTTTAATCTAAAAAAGAACAGAAATAAAGTTGTTTAATTGCAACAGAACCATGTAAAAGACAATTCATATGCACTTACCTTTTGACATAAACTCAGTGACAATATAAATTGGCTCTTCAGAAACAACTGCATACAGCGGAACAAGTTTATCATGTCTTAATTTCTTCATTATCTGAGCTTCTTGAAGGAAAGATTCTGGCATCATTGTACCTGGCTTTAGTGTTTTGATTGCTACTTTTGTGGTTCCATTCCATGTTCCTAGGAAAACAATTTATTTAACTCTTTCAATATTTCTGTATCTGAATCTGTATTTGAAGGGATTTTAGACCAAAATTCAACCAACAATAAAAGTTATCCGACATAATTAAGGACATATTGTACATATTTTATCATATTTTGCTATTTTAATTTATGGTTCCACAATAACAAAATGAAGTAACAACAAAGCTCAGGCTTCTTACCCATCCACACTTCACCAAAGCATCCTTGACCTAGTTTAACCTCTAGTCGCAACGATTCTCGAGGGATTTCCCAAGCATCTTTTGCTAGACCTTGAGTCTGGGGTTTCACAGTTGGACACACAGTTGTTAACTTGTGGCATAAACCATCAGCATGTTCTAGATAAATGAACAGGGCACACTGTAAATGAATTACTTTCAAAGTTAAGACAATTAGTGTGTATATATACATACATATATGAACTCAGTGATTTACCTGCTTCTAGGATTAAAGGAGTATGCCACCATACCTGGCTTATTATTTGGTTTTTCAAAAAAGCTTAAGTCATTGAATTAAAGTCATAATCTCCTATAAGCTATCAACTTTACTCTAAAACTACATGAATAATAGGAAGGTTTCCATAAGAAAGATATGAAGTATATACAAGTGAAACATTTTAGAAATACATTTATGCTAATATTTGTTGACTACATATGCTTATGTTATTGTGTCAATCAGTACTATGTAAATCTTTCATATAAATTGAGCTTGGAAAACCTAGAGAACTGTCCCAATGTCCCAGCTAGTAAACGAGAGGATTCAAACACAGATCTATCTGTCTGCCTCCAAAATTCCACTATGCTTTTCAGCAGGTAGATAGGGTGTCTGAGACAAGGTCTTGCTATATATTCTAGGCTGGACTTGAATTCAGGTTCTTCCTGCCTTAGTCTCTTAAATGCTGGGATTAAAGGCCTGCATCACAGCTTAAAGCTCTGCTTAGACCACTAGGATTCATGTATTTCCCCAGGGGGATGATCATTAGTTGTTATTTCTAATAACCACTAATTTGTAAGACTCTGAAAATCAAGGAAGAAGTTGATGTAAGTGATTGAATTTTAAATAAAGGAGACCTAAAGGCAGCCAGTCCAGATTCATAATGGCTTGGTTTGTGTACCCTGCTTATATAAAACTTCTCATTGTAAGTGAGACACATTTCTTCCCATTCTTACCAAGCAACCACTCAAATTCACATTCTAACAATGGCAATTACAAGTTAACGCCAGCTTGGAAACATGTTCCATTAATTTCAAGCTTGCTGATTGACTTGATAGTTTCAGTTTGCTGTTAGCTGTCATAGAAGAAGAATTGCCATGGAAACTTCCCCCTTGTAGTACTAATTATTTAAAGACTTTCAGATGCACTTACATATCCAATCGGCAATGAAAAAATTTAAGACCCAAGACTGCAAATCAGAACACTTTTCAAAGGTCCTTGAAAGACCAGAATGCCTATAGCTGCTATGGGTCCATTTTCTTGGATAAGAAATAGCATCTTCAAATTGGATTTTGTAGGGTTTATATTTTAGAAAGTCTTAAAAGATTCAGCTTCTACAGAAGGAAATCAAAGAAGACATCTGAGAACTTTTGACTCTACTCCTTTTTCTTTTTTGCAGTGTTGGGGAGGAAACCTTAGCACATGTAAGTAAGCGCTTTACCAGTGAGCTACAATCCTAGCTCTGAGATAACTTTTTTATATTACAAGCTAAACTTTAGCTACTTAATATACATAAATATTTGCTGTCATGTTTTGTAATTTACTGTCACAATCTATCTTAGCATTTATACATTATGATCTAGAACTCCAAAGTAAGTGCTATGCCAGTAAGGCATAATGATTCCAATTACAGTCTGATTTGAGCATGATATCCAATCGCCCAATTTAAGGTTCTGCTATGTTGCCTGGGCCATATGTGACTCTTGTTCCTCAGTTTGAAACCAGAGCACAGCACCAGTAAGATGGCTCAGCTGGTACTTGGGGCCAAGCCTGGTAATTTAAGTTTCATCCCCAGGACCCACAAGTTATGAAAAGAGGACCGAGTCCCTAAGTCGCTCCCTGACCTTCCCACATGTACCACAGCATGCGTGTGCATACACACGATCACATGCACAAACACTAAATAAATAATTTAAAAATATCCAACCCAGAACACCAACATCTATTGGAGATTTACTGTGTGTAAATATAAATGAGCATATTAAAGCTTAAGAGAGATAAAGAGTTGTCCTCACAAAATAGAACATCAGAGATTAATTCCTACCTCTGAAGTGCTCACCTACCTGTGTAGTGCTTCACCAGTTTCTGCAGAGTATCAAACTGAGCTCTGGTCGTGATGTAGTATCCACCATTGTCAAGTTTCCTAATTTTATAATGCTTCACATTGTCACCCCTTACCTCATCCCAATCACGAATCGAGAGGGAATAAGCACCTGGGGTGGAGAGGGAGGGGGAGATGAACACGTTCACTCCAGCTTCCTCAAACAATGCCTGAAACACGTTATGCACATATTAATATAATAATCATACCTTTAGTGGTTTCACTTTCTCTTACTAAGAATATACCTCGCTGATTCCCAGGATTCAGAAGTAATCTTTCGGCATCTTTTCTCCCCATTTTGCCAAAATACCATCTAAAAAAAAATAATGATGTTTTGGGTTAAAAAGGTATGAGGATCAGAAAAATTACATACATGTATCAATAAAAATGGAGTGTGACAGGCTGGTAGTGGTGACACATTCCTTTAATCCCAGGCAGAGGCAGAGGCAGGAGGATCTCTGTGAGGTCAAGGCCAGCCTGGTTTACAGAGCAAGTTCCAGGACAGCCAGAGCTACACAGAGAAACCTGTTCTGAAAAACAAAAAAAAAACAAAAACAAACAACAACAACAAAAAAAACGCACACCTTTAATTCCAGCACTCAGGAGGCAGAGGCAGGCAGATCTATGTGAGTTCGAGGCCAGCCCGGGCTACCAAGCGAGATCCAGGAAAGGCACAAAGCTACACAGAGAAACCCTGTCTTGAAAAACCAAAAAAAAAAAAAAAAAAAGTCATAGTAGAAAAAGAGCACTGTTGTGACAATTTGTATCAGCAAAAACAAACAAGTATCACAAATGTATACACTGTGCAAGGAGATGAAGAGATAATCTAGAGTATGTAAAAAAGGAATTTTAAAAATAAACAGAAAAATAAAGGAAAGAGACTAAATACAATGTACAATGACTAATGCAGATTTACTTACTGTGTGTCTCTGAACAGACACATTAATTATTAATTCTCAAACAGCATTTATTAATATGATACATTAGCTGTATTAGGACTGGTATATAACTGTGTGTAAAGTTGTGGTTAAGTAGAATGTGCATCAAAACATTTTAAAAGTCAAATTAATAAAATATGAAGTTGCACCATACTCTTCTGCCTGAATGGAATCTGCAGGTGCTACATAATTGCTAGGGATATAACCATTCTTTCCGGTAGCAATTGATCTTGCTTCCCACCAGTCTCCTTCCCTGCAACACAAAAAAAACCCAACAATCACTATAATGCAGATGCTTACCCCAGGTGTAATTCTTATCTCAAGCAAAGAACAGGAACCACTTTCATTTTTAATCTCGATTTTTTATGGATTAATCAAACAAAGAGCTGAATTCAAAAGAAGGGTATTTTTAAAAGCTGGTTAAATGAATTAAGACCACATAAAAGCACAACTGCACCTATCTGTTCTAAACCAACAGGAATAACAGAAAACCCCTAAATACTGCACACTTGAATTCTACTTACCTTTTTCATGTTAATTCTTTCAACTAAACCTGACGAACTATGCTGAATAAAGAAATTTACTAAATTTTAAATAAAATTTTAGAAGTTTGAGATTTTATTTGTATGCCATACACATCTCACATTTAAAGGACAACATTTAAGGGTTTTAATATATTCAGAGTTGTACAGTCATCAAAATAATTCATTTTAGAACATTTCACCACCATAAAAACCCTGGACTGGTAAGACAGCTCAGCGGGTGAAGGCACTTGCCACACAAGCTATTGACCTAAGTTCAGTCCCCAGAGCCAGTGGAAAGGAGGAAGGTGAGAACCAACTACTCCAAGCTGTCCTCTGGGTTCCATGTGTGCACCCCCACACACATCATACACATACTGACAAAGAAAGAAAATAAAGGTAGAAAGATAGAAAGCCCACGCCTACTCATCCGTCACTCCCATCTCCTCACATTCTCTCTAACTAATCTCTATGGACATGCTTTTTGTGCGAGATGGGACCATTATGAAGTCTTTTGTGACGGCCTTCTTAGAATAATATTATTAACGTTCACCCATATTTTAGCCTATGTCAGTTAATTTTTTTGTTGTTGTTACCAAATGCTTTCTTCTTAATAGCATATAAAATTGTAACTTTTAAAAAGTCACCTAAGGAATAAAATAAATGGCCTTAGTATGCTTATAGCCAAAAACTTAACAATGAATAATAACAATCCAAAGTTAATTTTCTAGAGCTGGTGAAATGGTTTACTGGGTAAAGGCACTTGCTTCCAAGTCTAACAACCTGAGTGATCCCCAGTCCTAGGGGGGTTAGGGAGACAGAGAATCTATTTCCAAAAGCTGTCCTCTGACCTACACACGTGTACCATGGTACACGTACATGCCCACAGTGTGTGTGTGTGTCTGTGTGTGTGTGTGTGTGTGTGTGTTTCTCTCACAAAACTATTCCTTTAAAAAAGTTGAATTTCTAGTGGTGGTGGCAAAAGCCTATGATCTAGCACCCAGGAGATGAGGGGCAGAACAGTAAGTTCAAAGTCAGACTGGGCCATATAGCAAGACCCTGATTCAAATAAAACAAGCATGTTATTCAAAAACTGATATCCAAATATCAGCAAGACTAATACTATAATAACATGAGAACTGTATATTGTTTAGAATGTATTAACCTTGGCTTTTCCAAAATTCCTATGAAAGTATCTCTAAAAAGAAGTTATATATGTGATTCACTACTAAAGATTACATGTTATTGTACAAACTGAAAATTTTATACATGTTTAAAGTGAATTTATTCTCTAAAAAAAGAATTAAGAAAGTTTTTGATAATTTAACTATTTGAAAATAGATACAGTGATTAGTGGTGTCCTAGAATATATTAAATCTTTTCTCATATTCATTAGAAAGTCTTACTATGTAGCCCTGGCTGGCCTAGAACCTGTGGTAATCTTTTCTTAGACTAAAACTTTGCATTAACTGAGTCATTCACTGCGTGTTACTAAGTGTAAGGCAAACAGCAGTCCTTAAGCTTGGAACTGACTCTGGAGCAGGGTTGACAACTTTAATGGTACTAACACTCTGACACTTTGGAGTTGATGAATCTTTGTCATGTACATAGCAGGACTTTACCAATATCTGTGGCTTGTTATGCAGGTGACAACAGCCACACTCTCATCCTGACTGTGACAACCAAAAATATCTCTAGACACTGCTAACTACCTTCTGTGTGATTCTACCTCAAACTGAGAACCACTGGTCTAAAAGACTGACAAGTCAAATTAGAAACTGTAATTTACAATGTGATGACAGCCATGACTGAGGTTTGTAGAGCACCATGCAAATACCTACGAGAAACACTTCATAGAGTAGGGTGTGGGAACTGAGCCAGGCAGGAGAAGAAGAAGACAAGGAGAGGAACCACTGAAAAGGACATAGGAAATATCTTTTAAAGGATGAGGAAGGCGAACTCGAAAGAGGAAAGAAACAAGGGATCAAGTATAGCTTAGTGACAGAGCATAGGCTCGCATGCTTGAGGCTCAGGATTCTATCCCCATCTCAAATAAGCAACCCTTCCACTCCACAAAAAAAGAAAGAAATAGACCAAAAGTCATTCTAGAAAAAGAAATAGTATGTGTAAAGGCATGAAGAGGGTGAGAAACTATTGTACTCAAAACATTGCAAGTACTTCAGTATGGCTGGGTAGCTTTAAGTCTTCATAGCATCATTAGCTACTGAAGGATCTTAAGGCAGAGACACACAATCACAGTTTATGTTCTGGAACAGTAAGTGGTAACAGATGGCAAAACAATGATAGAGGGAAACATGACTAGAAGCAAAGAAGACCATAAGTATGTGCTTTGAGAAGTTACAAAGTATTTGTTATGCTTGTTAATGAAATTATGAAATCTGCTGCATAACAAGCATCAAATTTTCTATGGCAGACCACTAAATGACAAAGTCTAAGAGTAAACATAAGAAAAACACAATTTGGTAAGTTTCAGAGTACAAGGTTTCCATATCCTAGCCACTCCCCCAACAAATAAGGTTTTAAAGTCATCTGGTATTTATATAAATATAGATTTTACTTCCTAAAGATCTTTTTATAAGGGGCATCATTTTGGATACAGGAACTTGGTTAAGTACGCAGCCCATGTTGATTTGGAACTCACTATGCAGCCTAGGCTAGCCTCAAACTCAAGATCTTTTTGTCTTAGCCTCTCTAGTGCTGTGATTATAGGTTAGTGCCACCACACCTAGAAAGAACTCTTTCTTCTAAAATCTCTGTTTACAGACTAACTCCATAAGCACAATTTGCAAAAGTAGTAACTTCTGCTTGTAGCAACATATTATCCAATGTGTCTCAAGAAGCCAAAGGCATCATCATCTAACCCAAAGACAAAGACCCGTACCCCACCACTCTCATCTCCACATCATCAACTCCATCAGTGGTCCAATGCAGAGACCAGGTTCCCTCTTACAAAAAAATATACAAAACTTACGTATTGTTAATTATTTGAAATCTTTCACCCTTCTTAAAGGAAAGGTCTTCTGTAGTTCTAGCTTCATAATCATATAAGGCCACAAATATAGTGACACCACCTGGCACAGGAAAAAAAGACCAAGGTAAATAATAAACCTGAATGCATGAAAGAAATAAACAATTACTGCTAGTAAAAGCTTAGGCTCAGTTTCCTCCTTGCTCTAGTATTTAGTAATTATTTTTTTAGAAGCTGGGTTTTGATAAAATGTTCTCCAAAGGCTTCCTGTAAAACCACATACTGTACTGTATAAATTCTAAAATTCTATAAACTCTGAAATAACTATAATTTCACTTCTGAAACAGTATGTGTAGCTTGAAAAAGCAGCCACATTGCAGATCAATTCTTTGGGAGGGAAAAGCACACAGACTACTGGTACCTGCCTTCAATTCCTTACCTCAAACATGAAGACATTTCCATCTACAACCATTAACAGCAATTATTACGGTTTTCTTAAGGTTCACTTTATATTTACAAATGAAAATGTCATATTTGTCTTAAAAGTTAAGGGCATGGTTAATATGAATTATATAGTATAAATTAAAAAAGTCAGATCTAGCAATGTGTGAATATAGTTAAAAGATAAACATATTTAATATCTAATCTAGTATGTGCAATCAGAACAGAGCATATATACAATAAAAATGACATTGCAGTGTTTAGAATACTTAATAGTAGGTATTATAGTTTTAAAAATGAATTATATCACTTTTTAAAGATGTATATATTTATCAAGTATAATAAAATGTTTTGAAACATGAATAAATCATGGAATGGTTCAATCAGGTTATATTATTTATTCATCTTTTTTAGGCAAGAAACTTAAAACCTACTTTTATCGATTTTCAATACAATTTGTTGTTACTAAGCAGTCACAAGGTTGTATAATGAAATTCCTGAACTTATTCCTACTGAAAATTTATATCTTTTTACCAACTTTTTTCTGAGAAGGGTGTGAGAGGATCAAATCCTTAGCCTCCTACATGCAAGATCAGCCCTGAGCTATACTTTTAGACCTGACCTCTGACGAACATATTCTTTTTGAGACAAGGCTCACTCTGTGGACCAGGCTGGCATCCAACTCATAGAGATCCGCCTGCCTCTGCCTCCTGAGTGCTGGGACTAAAGATGTGTGTCACTACATCTAGCTGACCAATATAGTCTTAACTCAATTATGTATAAACTCTTGTATAGTTCAATTGATTTGCTGCATTCGTTATTAGTTTACATCCATCAGTCTTTTTTTTAAATGGGAGAGGGAAAAAGCAGGTAGTGTAACTACAAATGAGTGATAAATACAAATACTGTGGCATGAAAAATGCATAGAAATGACATGGAAAATAAAACTTACTGCATATAAATACAAAGTAGGAGAAAAGCAAAGGTATAAAAACACATTCATACATAGCACCAGCTCACTCAGCTGGTTTCTCCTCTAAGCTTTAGTCATCAATCAACTTGCTTATTTGACATCTCTACTTCAACGTCTAGTAAGGATTCAAAATTTATACTAAACAAATGAAGCTCTTGATTTTTCTCCTTTAATTTGTATTTGCCCAAGTCATTTTTCTCTGAGGAAAGGGGAGTGCAATGGAGTCGGGACTGTTAGTTCTAGCTCTAAAATAGATGGTTTACCTACTTCCCACTTCTACTCTGGCCACCTCTCACTAGGAATGCTGGCATCAGAAACTACCTTCCTAACCTGCTTCTACTCTGCTTCACTATCATCCATTCACACAGCTACTAGAGTGAGTTTTAATTACTTTTCAAGATTTATTTTTATTTAAGTGTATGCGTATATGAGTGTAAGCCATATATGTACAGATGCCTGAGGAGGCTGAGGGTGTTGAGCTGGAGTTACAGGTAGTTTTGAGCTGCCTGATATGGATGCTTGGAACCAAACTCGGGTCCTCTGGAAGGGCATCCAGTGCTCGAAACTGCCGAGCCATCTCTACAGTCCCTAGAGTATTTTTAAAGAGGAAACCCAACAAGCAAAATCCTTTCCTTAAATCTCAAAGCTTCTTTCTAGCTTTGAATAACACTCAAACAACCCCTTCTATATAGTCTATGGTCCTAAGTAATTACAGTGTCCTGTCCAACTTCAAAAGTTCCAAGTACATTTATACTTTTGAACTTTGTGTTTGCTAATTTTGTTATTTTGCTCCTTCTTCCTCATAGGTCATATCTATCAAGTATCAGTTCAAGTGGGTCCTTCACCAATCATCTTGTTTTTGCCTGCACAATACTTAAATACTAATGATCACTGTTTAGCTGTTTATTCACTAATTATTATTCAAACATTATAATATAAACCTCACCAGGTTCAGAAACTTTGTTTATGTTGCTCACCTCTCTATGTCTTGTACAAGACATTCTGGTCCCCCGACCCCATTTTTTAGCTACTAAATGAACACCCATGAATGGAATATTTCAAATAAGTAAATAGCTTTAAGTATTGGAGGTGGATCTGGGAAGACTTAGGGGCAGGATTGTGGAAAGTGAAAGGGATCAAAATACGTTGTACGCATGCATGAAATTCACAACGCATAAAAATACAGTATTTTAAAAAATTGCTTT
Organism: Peromyscus eremicus; assembly: GCF_949786415.1. Taxonomy (NCBI): domain Eukaryota; kingdom Metazoa; phylum Chordata; class Mammalia; order Rodentia; family Cricetidae; genus Peromyscus; species Peromyscus eremicus. The sequence goes on along the minus strand of NC_081429.1, from coordinate 28,301,871 downwards.
AAGTAACTAAAGAAATGTCTTTTTGTATCAACATTTATTTACTCTAGCCATTTTTAATTACTACCTTTCCCAAGTAATTTCAAGGCTGTGTTAACTATCAGCAATAGCACCATGGTACTTGTTGACTGAGATCAGAACTGTGATCAACTGTAATCAACTGTGATGTCTACCACTCTCCAAATGCTATCTAAAAGATCTAGTGTATTAAAGTCCTTTGGCTACTGCTACTGGTCCAGAAGTGCACAGACTGAGGAAGACAAATGTACATACAGTCCATGCTTGTGGAAGAGACTCCCTCTTTTTGCCCCCATTGATTATTAACAAGGACAGGAGCCATTCCATTTGTCCTTGGTACCTGTTTTCACCCAAAGCTAGGTGGGCACTCCAAAGATTAGAGGAGAGAGATGAAAGTAACACCATGCCTTGCTGACATCATGGAACCCTCACATCAGGGAATCCTGGAGATCACTCTTTTCTAAGCCAGCTGTGCTTTGTTATTCTAAGAGAAAAGCATCCTAATGTGGGACGTTGAGCAAATGAGTTTATTTTCTTTCTTTTTAAAATTGACACTTTTAGGACTACCTGATTCCACGGCAAGATTGTCAACTATCACTTCTTGCCATCTTCTGAAAGGAAATGACAATTTAATAAATGGAGTTCTGGACTAGGGTACTAAATCTGTTGCTTATCAACTGTGACTCTGGAGGAAAACTATCTGAACTCTAAGCTTCAGGAGTTTCCTTTTGAAAATCAGCACCCGGGCCAGTGAGATGGCTTAGCTAATAAAGGTGTTTGCTGCCAACACTGATGACCTCAGTTCAATCCCCAGAACCAACATGGTGGAAGGAGAAAATGAACTGACTCCTGACTTCCACATGTACACTATGGGGCATGCAAGAGTGCACACACAAAATAAATAAATACAATAAACTCAGTATCTGATAGAAAACAGTGTGCTATGTTAATAAACTAACATATATTAACATTTATTAAATAAATAATACAGCACTTTACAGTCCTAAAGAGCTAACAAATTGCTGGGATACAGAAAGAAGAATGTTTTAAATTTCCATATTCTCAGTGTCTGCCACATAGTAGATGCTCAATAATTACTTAGATAATGAGTTAATGAAACAATTTATGGTATAATTCAGTAAATAGTCAAAGTCAGTTCTCATCAAATTTCCCAGAACCCTATTATATGTATATATATTAAGACTTCAGGGCTGGAGATACAGCTCCATGCTTGCCTAGTATGTTATGCTGGAGGCCTTGCTTTTGATCCCCAGCTCCACCAAAAAAACAAAAACAAACAACAAAAAAAAAACCCTGAAAATTTGAGGATAGTGCAGCTACAGAGTCAGACTGCCTTTTGTTACAGACTTTATTTGCTCACACAATTTTTTGGGAAATTTGCTAAAGAGGAAGTTTCCCTAGCAGTGGCCAGACCCATGTAAAGCCCAAGGTTATATCTTCTGTAACTATCCATTGAAATCTCACCTGTTAAACCTGTAGGATATGAACTTGGCACCACGGAGAACGAGGAAGACGTGCCTCCAAAAGGAGTCACCCCAGAGGACCCTCCAAATGGTGTCATGGAAAGACTGTTAAAATTGACCGGTGCTCCCTTTGTGGAAGAGGTCGGGGCAACTGTGGTGTGTTCTGTTCCATAATGATTGGCACTTGTGCTTACAGGCTCTGGAGTGTTTTCCGGTGTATATTTAATGGCTGGACTTTTGTTTTCTTTACTTTTAATGCAGCCCATTATCAAATCTGCAGAGGCAATAAGGCAAGTATTTGAGAATTAGTTAACATACAGGGAACTTCAAAAAGATACAATTGAGTAGGGCAGTTGCTGACTTTAATCCTAGCACTCGGCGGAGGCAGAGGCAGGCGGAACTCTGAGGACAGCCTGGTCTACAGAGCTAGTTCCAGGACAGCCAGGGCTACACAAAGAAACGCTGTCTGGAAAAACAAAGCAAAACAAACCAACAAGCAAACATATGAAAGAGCAATTAACAAGAACATGTGTTCAACTTCCCAGCCAACACAAATTTTAAGTTACCTTTTTTGATTATCACTTTGGAAAAGTCTAACTCAATACTTAAGGCTGAATTTTATGCAAAAATTATTAATACCCACAAAATACATTAAACTGCATAAATATATTAGTATAACAAATTTATAAAATTATCTAAATACAAAGTCTAAGTATTACAGAACTGTTAGTAACTAAATTAAAATCTGAAAGAATGGCAGTCATATCAGAGTTTAAAATATGAAAGAAAACACTATTTTAAATCTGATAGTAGGCTAATGGTGAAATGTTCTATCTGTTCATAAAAAGTTACTGTAATTACTGACCACCCATTTCCCCTGGCAGGTTCCTTAATTATGTCCTACTTTTATGCAGTCTGACTTTAGCTAGGTGGTTGATTACCTCCTAAGATACTCCTCTAAGTCTACATCTGTTGTGGGATATTTGTACACTGTGTGAAGATGTGTCACTGTGATTGGTTTAATACAAAACTGAACAGCCAATAGCTAGGCAGGAGAGGTTAGGCAGGACTTTCTGGCAGAGAGAGGAACTCAGGGGCTGAATCTTGGCGCACAGCATTAGCCAATGAGACATTGAGGGAATTGAATGTACAGAATGGAGGAGAGGTTAAGAGACACGTGGCAGAACCCAGATTAATAGAAATGGGTTAATTTAAGTTATAAGAGCTAGTGAGACAAGCCTAAGCTATGGCCAAGTTTTCATAAAAATAAGTCTCCTTGTCATTATTTGGGGGCTGGTGGTACAAAGGAAGTCCAACAAGACTCGCTGCACACATCCTCTCCCTTGAAGAACCACACACTTTCTTCTGCTCACCTATGAAGTCTTCTATTAGCATTCCTGACGTCTTCTCCCATTTCCTCTTAATATGTTCTTGGTCCTTATAGTGAACATAAATAATTTTCCTTCATGTCCCCTCTTCCTTAGTCAAATTAATCATCTAAATCCTGATTATTTTACTTTTTATATACCTCTTTTTTTCCCCTCTTTTGTCCACCTACTTATCCTTTTCAATATCACAATACCACTGTCAGTCCAGTTCCATCAGCACACGACACTGACACATAGAAGCCACTACTGCTGTCCATCTCATTTCAAATGTTAAAATTGTAAGGTATGCTTTATTTTAAAGTAACTGTCAGGTGTAACTGTTGATATTCTGACCCGCCCCTTAAAATCTCCCCCCACATCCTGATGTAAAGGAAAAACCCCTCCCCCTTCCTCTCTGTCTTCTGCTCGCGCTCTCTCTCTCTCTCTCTCTCTCTCTCTCTCTCTCTCTCTCTCTCTCTCTCCACTCCCACGAGGTGGGTACCCCTCGAACCTCCTCTCTCCTTCTCTCTCTTATCTCCCTCTTTCCTATCTTCTCTTCATCTCTCTATTATAATAAACCATTTTGGCGCGGATGCAGTGTCTGGGTTGTGAATGTCCACCCACCCGCTACCCTGCCACCATGCCCACATGGCATGGATTGCCCACCAGCCCACCGCTGCATCTGCCCAGCATGCCAGCATGTTTCTCTGCACACACAGGATACCCTCAGGGTCCCCATGCATAATTCATAACACTGGCGCCCAACGTCGCCGGGCAATCCCACTTCCTTCTCTTGCCCACCAGCAGTCTGACAAGCTCTGGGATCCTGTACCACCCACCATTTTTTTGGCTGGAGCACTGATGGGGACGCTTCACCCTACTGGATCAGTAAGATTCCTCCCTTCCCTTCTGGCCATTTTCCCACAAATGAGGATTTGTCTTGTTTCACTTGCTGGTACCATGTGTCTTTCAAGCCCCGCCCCTATGTGATGGCATATGGAGACAGCCTGTGCCCACTCAATTCTACAGCCCACAGCCTTTGTTATGATGGTGCATTGGCTATCTTGCGCCATTATCGTTGGCCCTCACTGACCCTCTGAGATGCTGGAGGTCAGTCTGCTGGGCCTTATACCTCATTGTGGAAAACTGTGCCTACCCCATCCCAGCTCCCTCCTTGTCCACTGGCCCATGCTCCTCCAGTCTCTGCTAATCTGGCAGTACTAAAGATCAAGCCCCCTATCCTCGCTAACTTCATTAAGCTGTAACTGGGAAACCTGTATATTCAGATTTAAGTCATATATATGCTCTCAAAGTTATAAATACATCTAACAGATTTTGTTCCCCCAGTCCTCAAACACATGTAGAGATCTGAGAATGTGGCACTTAATATAAAAGCCTTTTTATGATAAAGAGACATGTCAGCTCCTGGCAGCATCCTGTATCATCTCCAAGAAGATGGATGGCTGCAGAAGAACTTCCACCTGGAAGCTTATGGCAAGGCTGGCTATGCAGCGAAAAGCTGAGATCCTGTCCAGACTGTGAATAAGAGGCACAATGGAGGACCAACTGCCTCATACCGCAAAGTCAAGGTGGGTCAGTCTCCCCAAATTTCTAATCCACAGAAAAAAATCTGTCAGATCTTCTGGTGCCTATCAGCTGAACAAGTGCTGCCTTTGGGGCTTCTGTCCCCCCAATGACCACAAAGAGACTTAGGACTGCTGCCTAGGTAGCTGGAAAGCTGTCTCACTTCTCCTTAAATTTATCTTTCTCAGATCTGATAATGTTTGATGACTAGGGTATCAGTTTAACAGCCCCAATCCCAAGATTTTATATATATATATGTATATGTATGTATGTATGTGTATATGTATGTATGTATATATATATGCCCTCCAAATACAGACAGGTATGCCTCATTCACAGACTTCATGGTACAGAGTAGACTGGTTTCAGATATAATTCCAGAGGTACAGAGTTTTAATACTGATAAATGCAGCTTTGATAAACTAATAGAACATTGACTACAAAGAGTTCTTAAGAGTCCTTAAATGGATTTTTATCTCTTTTGCCATGATGTAAATACATTTCAGCTGTCTTACAGATACCTACAGGCTCCTGGGAAAAGTTGTGCTAACTGTATCAAGAAATCTGGTCTAATGAAAACTAACAATCTCCATAGTTCATTTCTGACCCCACCTATTTTTCGAGCATATTCACAGATTCATTGTTCCTGCCTGACCTCCAGGGAAATAGCAGATGCCATGGCTTCTATACTCCTGATTTGGTGTGCCATTTCCCCCCAAGCTCCTGGAACACCGCTGCTGTAACCTGCCTCCTCAGCCCTCTCAAGGAACACTCCTGAGATCTTCCGCCACGCTCTTCCCTCCCCACTTCACCCTTTGTCAGCTTGAAGCAGTCTCAGGAATTCAGCGCCCTTGTTCCCCCACTTGCTTCCATTCATCTCTTTTTATAATAATCAAAACGGAGGAATGTTAATATGCTGACCCACCCCTTGAAATTCCCTCCACTTGGGGCTGCCCTGCATCCTGATGTAAAGGAAAAACCCCTCCCCTTCCTCTCTCTCTTTCTCTCCACTCCCATAAGGTGTACACCCCTCAATTCTTTTCTCTTTTCCTCCCCCTCCTCTCTCTCTCCCCCTTTTCCCTCTCTTCCCTGTGGTGACATATTGTGTACTCTAATAAACTTGCCTGACGATCAGAGGGCAGAGCCAGCCACTAGATTAGACACAGAGGCCAGCCAGCGGAGGCACACACCTTTAACCTCAGCACTTGAGATCTCATGCCTTTGCTTGGGAGGCACACACGCCTTAAATCCCAGGAAGTACTATGGCAGGGCAGGGAAGTGTATATAAGGTGTGAAGAAACAGGAACTTTCTCCTTAGGCTGAGGATGTCGTAGAGGTAAAAACTAGTGGCTGGCTGCTCTGCTTCTCTCATCTTTCGGCTTTCACCCTGATATCTGGCTCTGGCTTATTAAAAGACCATCTAAGATACAAACAACACTTTCTCTCTCTTTACTGCCTCGTTCCTATCTTTTCTTTCTCTCTCTATTATAACAAACCATTTCCACACAAATGCAGTGTCTGGGTTGTAAATGTCCACCCGTTGTCCCACCGCCATGCCTACATGGCATGGGTCACCGGCCAGCCTGCTGCTGCATCTGCCCAGCATGCCAGCATGTTTCCCTGCACATGTGGGATACCCTTGGGGTTCCCTGTGCATAATTCATAACAAAAACAAGAGTTAAAAGATATTTGGTGATGACTAGGGGGTGGGGAGTGGGGGTTTGGTGGTGAGATGGTTTAATGCAATGGTTCTCAACCTGTGGGTATCAGCCACTTTGATAACTTCAATCTCCAAAAATATTTACATTACGATTCATGACAGTAGCAAAATTACAGTTATAAAGTAGCAATGAAAATAATTTTATGGTTGGGGTCACCACAACATGAGGAACTATATTAAAGGATGGCATCACTAAGAAGGTTGAAAACCACTGGTTTAGTGGGCAAACGAACTTGCCACTCAAAATGGGCATGGTGGCGAACACCTTTAATCCCAGCACTCAGGGAGGCAGAGGCTGGTGGATCTGAGTCCAAGGCCAGTCTGGTCTACAAAGTGAGTTCCAGGCCAGCCAGGGCTATTACACAGAAAAACCCTGTCCCTAATCTGATGAACAGACTTCCTTCCATTCCAGGAACTCACCAGCCGGATGTCGTGGTATACATCTGTAATCCCATCACTCCTACTGTAAAATGGGAGGTAAAGACAGAAAAATAAATTGAAAACTTGTGGGCCCGCTGCCATGGAATACTCAGCACAGGAAAAACAAGACAGACATTGCCTCAACAAGGCAGGAGGCATTTTGCAATTAAAAAGAAAAATTTTTAAATTGCTAATTTCATGTATAAGGGTGTTTTGTCTGCATATGCCTGTGCACCATGTGTGTGCCTGGTGCCCACAGACACCTGGAACTGGAGTTGTAGGCATTGTGAGTTTCCACATAGGTGTGGGAATCAAACCCAGGACCTCTGGAAGAGCAGCCAGTGCTCTTAACCACTGAGCCATCTTTTCAGTCAAATATCTGACTTTTTCTCTTTTTGTTCCTTTTAAAGAACAGACTCTTGAAAGTTGTCCTCTGATCTTTACATGTGTATTATGTATTATTCATGGTTCACATGAACATATACACAATAAATGCAGATTTTCAAAAGACCAGATTTTTTTTTTATGCTTTGATTGCTTTGAGTTCCATACTACTAACTTAAGAGGTATATGTTAACATAAATTATTAGACCACAAGAGGAGATGGTCTCTCTTTTTAAAAAAGGCCCCAAAGTGTAAGAAGCATAATACTGTGAAATATGAAAAGTGATAGAAGGGAGAGGGTACAAAATATCATTGAACACAAGAGCGTTTAAGTGAAGCCCTGAATGCTGAGGGAAGGAAGAGGTGTAAAGGAAGAGAATATGTAGAGTATTAACTTACTTAAGAATGAAAATTATGGAAATCCTTCCTCTCAGATACTATCACAGTTTTTACATAAAATGCCCCCCCCCAATTAATGGAGGTATAATTTACATACATTCAAATGCACCCATTTGTATGAGAGGTTCAATTGTGTTTTGGCAAATGTGTAAAATTTCACAACCAACACTATAATCACAACATACAATTGTTTTATCATCTCTACCTCAGACAATTTCCAACCATAGCCCTAGGTACCACTAATCAGTTGCTTCTAATTAAAGATTCATCTTTTCTAGGGTTTCACATAGAGGGAATCAGAAAAGCAGTCTTTCGTATCTTTTAAAAATCAAATACTATGTATCTGAGATAGCTCCACAATGTTATAGATATAATTAACTCATTAATTTTTATTGCTATTTGCTTGTTAAATGAGTTATTTATTCCAGTTTTGGGCTATAAATATTCCAGCAAATCTTTGGGTTATTTTTTTTCTTCCCAGCCTCAGAAACAGGTAGGAATGGACCTATTTGGTCATATGAAGGTATTTATCTATTTTCTATATAATCTTGTTTTCCTATAAGCCCTCACACAGTCATGTGAATTCCAGTTGCTTTACAAATATAACACTTTCTCTCTCTCTCTCTCTCTCTCTCTCTCTCTCTCTCTCTCTCTCTTTCTCAAAAAGCCATGATACATATATATGTATCTGGACAGATCTAAACATCAATATAGCTACCATTTCACTCTATTTAGAAAGCTTTACAATTGACACCTATTGATATCAAAAGGAAGCCAATAATACAAAATGCATCTGGATGAGTTGATGTTAAATACATTCAGAACAACAAGTTAATCACTGAGTTCTAGTTTAGTGGTAGAGACCTGAGCTACTACCAAACAATCTTACCACTATCTAATTTGCCTCATTAGAGAGGTTTTTGTTTTGTTTTGTTTTGTTTTACTGCAGTAGACAACAGTTAATATAGAGCCTCACAACTAGTTAAAGTGCAGAGAATGAATGGTCATGGAGTGTTTAGTCCCAAGTATGGTATCTAGTATCCTAGTATCACCCCCTCGCTGCAAGGTTCAGGGAATATCAGAAAGAGGGGAGTTGGAAAGACTAAGTCAGAGGCTGGAAAGGGCTACTGTGAAGTAGAGATTTCTGGATATGACTGGGTCATTGATAACCTGAACTATAGCAGCTGTAGCTGCCTGAACAAGATCCAGAGAGGCAAATTCCAGCATTGATGGGGATCCACTTATGATGCCCCTTCCCTAGCTGAGAGCTATTGGCAGTTGACTGTGAGTGGGAGTCCGGTTTCTTCAGGTATGTGGCCTCTAGTAGCTTGCCAATGGTTCAGTGGATGGCCCTACACCCAAGTACACAGGGACAGCTCCTCTTACTGGATTCAACAGGTTATATATACATGGGGGAGGAGGGGCACAAAGTTGAAAGAGAGATGCAAGGGACCCAGGAGCCAGTATGATCAAATAGATTATATACATGTTTAAAATCTATCTTGTTTCAAAATCTTGTAAGAAATAAAGTTGTGGCAGTACAAAGAAATGTTGCTGGGTATTGAAATGGCCAAGCACTTGTTTTCAAATCTCTAGCCTCTAAATACTGCTTACCTCCCAACATTTATTCCAGCAAATTCAACTTCCTGGTTTCTCACCTTTACTTAAAATATAACCCAAATATTTTTATTGCTTGCTAATTCCATTAATTTAAAATTTGGGAGGCCTGCCCATCAGTTCTGTCCCTAGCACCCCATAGGGCTTCGTAGAAACCAGGCAACAGAACTTGACCCTTGACCTGGCATTCCAGGGTAACTTTCCTGCTCATTTTCCAGCAATAGTCTTGGGGTTTAGAGAAAGACCAGCAAGAGCTTATCTGAGAAAATCAAGAGGCAGAGATACATACTCTTGTAAGAAGAGACTACAGGGTGTTGAAAAGCCATATACAAGAAAGAAAGATGGTTTTTTGAAACCCTAAGTAATTCTGGCTGGAAGTACAGCATAAGAACAGGAAGAGAAGCAATGAAGTCAAATACCTCTAGTAAAGATGCTGAATTGGGCTGGGGATGTAGCTCAGTCTGTTAAGATGGTGTGCCTTGCATGCACCAGGCCCTGCATTTGATCTCGGCCCACGTGAAACCAGGCATGGTGGCACACATCTATAATCGCAGCATACACGAGGAGATGAGGCAGAGGACCAAAACTTCAAAGTCACTCTCAGCTACAGCGAGTTAAAAGCCAGCCTAGCCTACAGGAGACCTGTCTCAAAAACTCTTGTTTCCTCCCACAAATCACATTTTACGTGTTCATTTAAACTTTCTTTTAAAAGAAATCAATGAACTGTAACTTAGGTCTAAGCAATTTTACAGAACAACCAACCTAATATTTATATTTCTCCTAGACTCAAACATAGCAGAAGTTTTAGAAATAGTTTTCCTACATCAATTCTGTAACTCAAAGTTTTTCAACTTTCTGAATATCAGAATTTCCTTAGCTGGGCATGGAGGCACATGTCTTTAAACCCAGCACTGGGGAGCAGAAGCAGATGGATTCCTTAGTTCCAGACCAGCCAAGGATACACAAAAAATGGAAACCCTGTCTCAAGAAATAAATAAAATAATTCTTTTAAAGAATTCACTTATCAGAACCTGCTTTATAAGAGTGTTTTGGTAAAGCTGGAATGAATTTGAGGTAGGTTTTTGTTTTCGTTTTTGTTTTTTTTTGTTTTTTCGAGGCAGGGTTTCTCTGTGTAGCTTTGCGCCTTTCCTGGAACTCACTTGGTAGCCCAGGCTGGCCTCGAACTCACAGAGATCCGCCTGCCTCTGCCTCCCGAGTGCTGGGATTAAAGGCGTGCGCCACCACCGCCCGGCGTGAGGTAGGTTTTTTAATGCATCTGGCTTGGCCAGAAGCCGGAATAGAGTATCATGATATACAGTATGTTAAGTTGACTTAAAAACAGCATTTTACATGATGATAGTACTTTTTATCTCCCCAGTTTTATTTCCCACACAATCCTAACCGGTTACTAGGAGGAGCAGACACAGCTACCCTGTATTACATGTGAGGAACCTGGAGCTGAGGAAAGCTGTCTTCTTAAAGCAGATGTAGCTGAGTGGGAACCCAGGTTTTCTGCCATCTAAACTACATGTTCTCCTACTATTCACAGACCCTCTAGGGAAGCCTTGTGTACATTTCATATTCACAATGTTCATAGATAAGTTATGAAGTATTAGCTCTTTGTACAACTTTATAAATAGGGTAGCTTTATCGGCAGCCGGCTTCATTATTTGGTCAACACAAATCCACTCTGAAAACAGCCTCCCACCTCTCACCAGGAACTTGTCCCTTTATTATTAGTAATAGAGACTAAAAACTCTCAGACTTAACACTTCAGAACTTTTAAAAAGGATTTAAATGTACAGTCTTTCCAATTTTAGCAAGCTAACCAATTGTGACATCACATGTTGTAACCAGCTAGAGGATTAAGTTGTAGTTTGGCATTTTGCCCAGACAGTTCCAGTTTATAACAACGTTCTAAATCTTTAAGAAAGCCTTCAGAAGGCTAGAGATTAGGTAGAGTATGTGCCTAACATGGGTAAGACAATGGGTTCAGTCTGCAGTATTAAAACAAAACTTATAGAAATTAATTTATAAACTTACTTTTAAAAGATATAAAACAAGCAATCTCTACCAGTCAAGCAATTCAATGGATTATAAATAGTCAATGATTTTTCTCTGGTTTCATTTTAAAACCTCCTTCAGTACAAGGCACAAAGGACAGGCAGGACCATAAAACAGAAAACAGGGAGAGGAGGAAGTGGCAGACTGCTATGGGGTATGTACACTGTCTCCTAAAAGCAAACAAAGAACTTAATTAATTTTCCAAGAGTCTCTTTAAAGACCGAAAATGTGATCTACGGAAAACTGAGTTTGCAGGGCTCACTCTGGGAACAAACCCCTCCCCTCACCACACACACTTCAGAAACACAAACAACCAACCTTGAAGAAACAAGCCTTTACAAGCTAAGCCCTTGGAGCTTCCTGGTTTCTTTTCTGATCTTCCTGCCTCCACTTACCATGCACTGGGATGCAGGCCAGTGCCACCAGGCCCAGTTCACAGCTTCTTTAATGAAGCCTTTAACAGACTGCCCTGAGAAGGACCTGACCTAATATACAATATGCAAAGAATTGTAAATAATTCATAATTTATTTTCTGCTGTGGGATATAATTTTTAAAACCTTTCAAATTGCCAGGTGGTGGTGGCACACGCCTTTAACCCTAGCACTCAGGAGACAGAGGCAGGTGGATCTCTGTGAATTCAAGGTTAGCCTGGTCTACAGAGCCAATTCTAGGACAGGCACCAAAACTACACAGAGAAATCCCGTCTTGAAAACAAACAAACAAAAACAACAACAACAACCTTTCAAATTAATGTAAAGCTTCAAGATCTAAAAATTTTACTATTGTTCTGCTAAGGGAACAAAGTGATAAGATGACTGTTAATGACATTCTGCTATACCCACAGATCAGTGTCTCACTCAGTCACCAGAAAGCTTTCTCCTACAGTAGATGGAAACTAATACAAAGACTCACAACTGGACAACATGCAGAGAGCGAGAGACCTTGACACACAGTCCTAACTGGGATGTCTTCATCAAACTCCTCCCTTCAGGGCTCAGAGAACTATGCGGAAGAGGAGGCAAAAAGAATGTAAGAGCCAGAGGGGATGATACCAAGGAAAACAGTTATCTTCCAGACACAACAGAACGGATGCACATATGAACTCAGAGAATGTAGCAGCATATGAGGGGCCTGCACAGGTCTAATCCAGACAGGGTCTCAGTGCTGAAAAGGAGGAGGAGACATCAGTGACCATTCCTAATCAAAAGCCATCTCCAATCGACAACTGCTTGAAAAGGAAAAATTACTGTGCATATACAAACAAACCACACTTTAAGGGTAGGTTCCATGCTTAGTAATAGATGGACAACAAAATGAACTCAAAGATAATTTTGAAGATCCTTTGTTTCATATGGGTGTTTATTGCCTTACTGGTCATTTGCTAGTATATTATGATTTCTGATCTTGCAACTTTATGTTTTATGTGTGTGTGTGTGCGCTTCTTGTCCTCTTTGTTTTTATTGTTGTTTATTCATTTTGCTTTATTCTTGTTTGCTTGTTTTTTGGCCTGTCTGTTTTCTTAAGAGAGAGAAAAAGAAGGCATGGAGTTGGAAGGGTGGGAAAGTGAAGAGAATTTGGAAGGGGAAACTGAGATCAGACTATATTGTATAAAAAATATTGCTAAGTGGTGGTGTTGCACACCTTTAACCTTTAATCCCAGCACTCGGGAGGCAGAGGCAGGCAGATCTCTGTGAGTTCGAGGCCAGCCTGGTCTACAGAATGAGTTCCAGGACAGCCAGGGCTGTTTTCACAGAAAAACTCTGTCTTAAAAAACAAAAAACAAAAAACAAAAACAAACAAAAAAAAAAAACAAAACAGATCTCCAATTGATAACTATGGGAACAAAGTTAATTACCTTCAGTAAGACTTGAGACAATCATTAGAAATAAGTACACTTCTGGTATCAGTCCATCAGATTTATCCCATTTTTTGAAAACTTAAACTATTCTGACATCTATAAGAACCTTTTAAAAATACTTTTTAAAATTTTACTTAAAAAACCTTTGCAAATAAAAAGATTACATACTAAAATTAACTAAACCTATACTCTACACAAGTTAATGAACTTAGACAGTTAGAATTGGCATTTGAACCCATTAAATTTTACACTTTCAGCAGCAAATGTATTTTATACACTTATCTACCACCAAAACCAAAGTCCTTGACAGAATCAGAAAAACAGTCAGCTTCCATAATTCATGTCTAGTACCTGTATTCAGTCCTGCATCCCCTTATATTTAGCTTTTTTGTTGTTTTCTTTTCTTTTCTTTTCTTTTCTTTTCTTTATGTTATACTGTACCTACATTTACAATTGTTTACATTTATATATGTATTATTGGTATTAAGGTTACTGAGGCAGGAGGATTTTAGGCTAGCCTGGGTTACACAGAATGACTCTATCTTTTGGTGGAGGGGGATTCGAGACAGGGTTTCTCTGTGTAGCCCTGGCTGTTCTGGAACTTGCTCTGTAGACAAGGCTGGCCTCAAACTCAGAAGTTGGCCTGTCTCTGCCTCCTGAGTGCTGGGACTAAAAGTATGAACCACCACTACTGGGCTAGTTTTGAAATCTCTTGACATTTTAATAGCCAATTGTGTTAAAAGATGTTTTTCTCAACTTAAAAATTCCATTAAGAAAGTTCTGTCCTGTTATTAATAAATTAAACACATAAAAAATTGTGGTTTGTATATACTAAGTGTTCACTAAATGTTTACTATCCAACTTTTTTAGCTTTTATAAATGCTAATACAATTCTATAGGCACCTACAAATTAAAAAGATACAGCAAGTTCCAATTTTACCTTTTAAATAGGTTTGTTTGCTCCGAAAAGTTCACAGAATAGCATAGAAAAAAAAAAAAAACCCACAACTTTACTGTTTAACAAGCAAAGTCTCAGATCAACTAAAATATCAAAACCTATTAGACGCTGCCATGGTTTGTGATGGTTAGTTTTAATTGTAAGTTTGACCCAAACTCAAATCACCCGGGAAGTGAATCTCAATGAAAGGTTGTTTAGAGCAAGCTGATGTGGTGGAGGTGGGAGGATTGTCTTAACAGAGGTGAGAAGACCTGTCCACTGTGAGTGGCAAGTGTCCCTAGGTGTCACAGGAAGTCAGGACAGGAACTCAAGCAGGACAGGAACCTGCAGGCAGGAGCTGATGCAGAGGCCGTGGAAGGGTGCTACTTATTCTTGCTTCCCTGTGGCTTGTTCAGTCTGCTTTCTTATAGAACCCAGAACCACCAGCCCAGGGATGGAACCACCCACAATGGTCTGGGCATCCCCCATCAATCACTATTTAAGAAAACACCCTACAGGCTTGTGTTGTCTTAAGAGTGGAGAGATTGTTGGGGGATGGAGAGAGGAGCATGCCCAGCACTCAGGAGGCAGAGATAGGCCAACCTCTGAGTTCAAGGCCAGCCTGGTCTACAGAGCCAGTTCCAGGACAACCAGGGCTACACAGAGAAACCCTGTTTCGAAAAACAAAAAGAGTAGAGAGAATTAAAGAGTGATAAAGTGGAAAGTGAGCTGAAGTAAGTACATACACATCCACTCTCTGTTCTTGCCTACAGAGTGATCAGTTGCTTCAAGTTTGCCACTTTGATTTCTCTGCTATGATGGACTGTCAGCTAAAATAAACGCTTTCATCCCCAAGTTGTTTCTGTTAGAGTATTTCATCCCTGCAATAGGAAACAAAACTAAGACATGGTTTGAATCTAAAATGTTCCTTGAAGGCTCATTTGCTAAAGGCCTGGTTGCCTGCTGATACAGATTTGGGAAGTAACAGGACTTACATTTTGGGATGTTTTTATTGCTATTTTAATCCCCCCCCCCCCCGCGTTTTTGTTTTTGTTTTGTTTTGTTTTGTTTTTTACTGGGTTTTCTTTAATTGCACTGTATTAGTGTGGATGTATCCTGCAGGGCAGATAACTTCCAAACCTTTGACTACTATGGATACTGGAGAAACTGAGAAGACCAAGACCCCTCCCTGAATGTCCTCAGGTTACTCTATACTGAGTGCCTTTGGCTTTTTCCCTAGTCTCCTCTCATTATGACTAGGAACCTTGTTTTCCCCTATGCTTAGGCAAAGTCAGTCCTTTGGAGTTTGGAGGACTTGCAAGGTACAGGCTTCATGGTAATGAGATAGATGAAAGATGAAAACGCTTGAGCAGTCAGTAGTACCTCCAGTGCTTGGTAGTAAAGTTCTAAAATTTTACCTTTGGTTTTAATAGATTAATCTGTGTGACTTGATCTTGAGGATGTTGGATCAATTCAATGATGGACTGATAATTTGTGGGCATCACTAGAAGTAGAAACCAGCTACGGTCTAGATGCAGGAAGCAGGTCATTAGGAGAACGCCAGAGAAGGGTTCTATCTTGTTCCTGGATCTGCATTCTTTCCTCCCTTACTCCTCATCTCTCTTTCTCCTTCCTGGATGTCGTAAGATGAGCACCTCTGCTCTACCGTATACATCCAGACATGATGTTCTCCTTCACCTTGGCCCCAAAGTAGAAGAGCTGGCCAACCATGAACTAAAACCTTTGAAAATGTGAGTCAATATAAACTTTTCCTCCTTTAATTGATTTCTCCTAGGTATTTGAAAGGCAAGGCTGATTAACAACAGATGCCTACAAACATTCTTTTCCAGAAACCCAAAGGCTCTTTGGAAACTGGTAAAGTGGTCTACTAGGCATCCATTGGAGTCTTTTCCAGAAATTTCAAATTTATCATGTCCAAAGTAATACTTGTCATTTTTTTTTCCTATCACAACAATCCACTCCCTTTTTGTCACAAATGCTCTATGAAATGGTGAGAACGGCACTCCCATCTACCCTCAGAAACTTGAGAGTCACTTTTGGTCTCACTCATCCCATGCCTCAGTCACTAAAATCGGCCCAAATGACTCTATTATCTAGTAAAAAATAGTCTACTTCTCCCCTAAGCTAATTACTACTCCCCTGGCTACTGGTCATGTCTAGTTCACTGCAAACCCTGTCTCTAAGTGTTAGTTCTCCAATCTTTTTTATTACGTTTTCCTTCTCTTTCTGTAAAGTCCACTCCTTAACATGCTATACACACAGCTTACTTTACTTCCCTCTCCGGGCTTTTTCTTGTTTATTCTTGTTTGTTTGTTTGTTTTTGGTTTTTTGAGACAGGGTTTCTCTGTGTAGTCTTGGCTGTCCTGGAACTAGCTCTGTAGACCAGGCTGGCCTCAAACTTGCAGAGATTTGTCTGCCTCTGCCTCTGAAGTGCTGGGATTAAAGGCATGTGCCACTACACTTGGTTTTATTCTTATATTTTTATCTTCCTGGCCAGCTAAATTTGTTTTTTTAGATTCTCAAGTGCACCAAAATATTTTCTTCGCTGTTTGGCACAATCTTTTATTTTATGCTTAGTTTATCCTCACCCTTCTCTAGTCTTACCTTGTGCAGTCTAAGGATCTTCCCTAAGTCCTCTTGTGTTCTCACGGCCCATTTTATTCTTTCACCTAAAGGATTAACTGTGTGGAATTATCACTGCCTGTTTATGCCTCCATCCTTCTCTGAACTCCAAGCTTAGAAAAGCTATTTGGGGGTGGAGGTGTCTCTCTTGTAACTTGGCCTAATATCTGTACCACAGACATACCCAATGAATATTTTATATAGTGCCCATGTACTATAAAAAAGAAATATCTTTGGGTTAGATCTATAGTTCAATTCTGCTTTGGCCACTTATGATTCTTATTTAATCTTTTCTTTCTTTTTTTAAAAACATTTTTAAAAATGTTTTAGGTGCATTGGTGTTTAGCCTACATGTATGTCTGTGTGAGGGTCCCAGAACCCATAGAACTGGAGTTACAGACAGTTGTGAACTGCCATGTGGGTGCTGGGAATTGAACCTGGGTCCTCTGGAAGAACAACCAGTGCTCTTGAGCCATCTCTCCAGCAACTATTTAATCTTTTCTAAACCCAACTTCTTCCCCACTCTCAACCCTAACTGAGCCCACACCTGCAAGAATACTACCTATCTTGAAGTTGCAAGAACTGATATTACATGCAAAAACAAACAAACACATACCACATATCCTAACAAAAGCAGATATTTGCTTTCATTAAGACTCCAGAATGAGCCAGATGAGAATGAGAGCACACCTTTAATCCCAGCACTCCAGAGGGAGAGGCAGGAGGATCTCTTTGAGTTCCAGGCCAGCCTGGTCTCTTGAGTGAGTTCCAGGCCCGGAGGGCTACAAAGAGAACCCCTGTCAAAAAAAAAAAAAACAAAAACAAAAACAAAACTTCAGAATGAAAGAACATATCTGACTAGGTAGCTTAAGCAACAAGGGGACTTTCAATAAAAGTTACTAAAGTATTTCATGTAATTCAAGGTCAAAAGAAAAATTTTGAACCAGAAACCTAAGTCCCACCTTAGAATGGAAACACACACACACACACACACACACACACACACACACACACACACAGTAAAAAAAAAAAAAACAAAAAACAAAAAAAACTTTAATATATTGGGTCTACCCAGATAGCCCAGGAGGCACTCACTCACTATTTCAAAATTTAAGCAAATTCTCATTTTAATAACAAGCTTAACTGCATCTGCAAACACATGTGTCTGCACCCAACCTTTTGTGAATGATTATCTAGATTAGGTTAGCCTCTAGGCATGCCACTGGCATATTATTTAGATTAGGTTGAGGTGAGAAGATCCACTGGGTAGCATTATTCCATGAGTTGGGGTCCTAGACTTAAAAAGGAGAAATCAAGCTGAACACAAACATTTATCACTCTCTGCTTCCTGACTGCAGATGAAATGTGACCAGCTGCCTCAAGCTCCTACAGTCAAGACTTCCCTGTTATAACAGACTATTCCCCTGAACTATGAGCCAAAATAACCCCCCCTTTCCCTTAAGTTGTTTTTGTCATGGTATTTTATGTACAGGAAAAGTTACTGAAACAGTTTAAATAAATGTTCCTACCAAGACTCATGTTGAAATTGTGAGGGATTAAGAGGTGGTACAGACCAAGCAGGACTATAAGATGTTTGAGAAAGGGTCCTCCTTTGAATGAATTAAACTATTCCTCCATTAATAAGCTAATGGTTTGTTTTGAGAGTAGGTCTCCTATTAGAATCAATTTCAGTTTATCTCTTATATAAAACTCTTCCCATGTGATGCTCTGTGCCACCCCAGGACTCTATAAGGTCATCATCATCAAGGCCCTCATCAGATACAACCCCTTACCCTTGGACACTCCCAGCCTTCAAAACAGTGCGCTGAATAAACTCTTAGTTTCTATAATCTACCACTCACTGTATCGTTAGTAACAAAAACAGAGTAAGACAATGTAATCTAGTCACACGTTCCTAGAATTCACAGGATATGATCATCTTGGAGAGCCATGATGATGCCTTCTACCATGCCTAGATTTGCAATCAGCATATAATCTCTCAGTATCCATGGAGGAATGGTACCAATATATCCAAATTATATCAAGATGCCAAAATCCATGGGCTCTCAAGTCTCTTATAAAAAGGGGTGAACCATGTACATTTAACTTATTCTCACATATACTTTTAAGTTACCTTTACCTCTATTAGCTAATAATATGCAAGTACTACATAAATAATTTTATAATATATTTTCTTAGGTAATAACGACAAGGAAAGTCCTCATGTTCAGTACAGATGTAGTTTGTTTCAACACCCCCCACATACACCCTGTGGTACTAGAGATTGAACCCAGAGTCTTAGGTGATATTAGCAAGTGCTCTATCATTGAGCTATATCCCTAACCCCTTTATGACACAGAGTTGGCTATATTTGAGGATATAGAGTCCAAAGATAACACAGGTCTAACTGTTAGGGTCCAGGCACTATGTTTTGAGTCAAAATATATCATAACTTAAGGTGAACTCTATACTAAGCAGTACAACCTGTCCAAATTTAGATATTTTCATTTATTAATTTAACTCTCAAAGTAAAGCAATAAGCATCAGTCAAGAGAATTATTCTTCTTACTGCATCATAGATGAAATAAGCCAATAAGAGATGCCATGCTTCTCTTCCACTTTGAACTTTTGGAGTACTAGTCTTACTGGCAGGAAGCTGCCCTCTATAGAACAATTACCAAAACCACCAGGACTCAAAGATGGGAGATTTGAGGGAGTGGGGTTGTTTCCTTCTCTGCCACACCACCAAACACTGAAGCATTTTCTTCTCTTTCTTTTCTATAGTGGAAAAGAGATGCTAGATGACTGCTAAGTTTGAGCAACGCACTCAAAAGAACTAAGGAAACTTGAAGTAGGATCTTTGCCTATTATTATGGTTAGCTCAGAAAGTGTTCTGTAATATTCACTACTATAAATGTCATTATTAACATACTCATGGCCATCCATTCTCTTAGTAAAATACATTGGCACTCACTGAATCAATACTTAAGGTATTTCAAAAGGACTGCAAAAATTGAGTTGATAGATGTATATATTCCTAGCATAGGTAAAACAAGGTGACCCACTGCTTTCTTGAATGTCCTTTATGTGGTCTTTAGTGCTTTTTTTTTTCACTTTTGTACATTTTATTGATTTTGTGGTTTGAATGCCCTGGTGTTGAGGGTTCATGCTGAAGTATGCATAAGTGCAGTAAGATACTATGGAAATAACTCAAATAACTGAGTAAAGTCCTTGCTACCCAAGCATAAAGACCTGAGTTCTGATCTCCAGCATCCATGTAAAAAACCAGGGTGGCAGAACACGCTTGCAATCTCAGTGCTAGGGGGTACTGTGTGACACTGTTCCTGGGAAGATGAGAATAAATGTCTACTCACCCCAGATAGGGAGCCAATGACAAACCAAGTCCAGATACTACCAAAGTCCAACTTAGTTTTCCTGGGGTTACTTATAGGAATATGGGTTAGGGCTTATTCATAAGACCAGAAATGACTTAAAGACAGCTACATCACCAAAAGTCCGTCCATGCCAGCTAGAAAGCTGGAAACCTGGAGCACATTGCACAACCCTGCAGGCAGCTCAACAGATACAGTGTCCTTTCGTGGTAGTCCACTGGTCTGAGCCCCTTATGAACAGCTATGTTGGTCAATGTTTCTTTCAGGCAGCTAGGTTGGTCTGAGTCTCTTCAAGACAGTACAGCTGGCAGATAGTCTTTTGGGTGTCTTGGCTTGTCTTGAGACTTTACTGCTTAAGTACTCTTGGAGAATCTGGTCAGTTTCAGGGACTTCCAGAAGCTACTTTGAGTTTACTTCCTATCTAAGGAGCTTCCCTGCAGGAGGGAGTGTTTCACCTCCCCTTAGAGCATCCTGCTGTTTCACTTTCCTTTTTACATCCTATACCTTAAGATTCCCTCCAAAACGGAAGGCTTTAATCTCAGAGGAAAATGATATACAACATGGAAGAAGAGATAGGAAGATCCTTAGAACTTGCTGGCCAGTCTAGTCAATCACTGAGCTGTGAAAGACCCTGTCTAAAAAGTTCAAAAGTAAATAAAAATATACAAATGTAAGAAGTCTAGGCTGTGTCTAACAGAGAAAACACAAGTGTTACAAAAGCTGCATTTAGGCATGAATTAAAGTGTTATTTTTTGAGTTCAATGTTACCAAATCAATAATGTATATTAAGGTGTTTTTAAACGAAGCACACACAAAAGAGTTACGTGGTATTTACAAAAGCTCTATTGAACCTAACTGTGGGTTTCTCCTAAGAAGCAAATGTTCAGTGGCTGTTAACTTAATGTTAATAGTAATTTTATAGAACATAACCAGAAATAATTATTTTGTGCTCTAGTTCTACTCTAGTTCTGTTGCTGTGATAAACACTCTGACCAAATTGCTTAAGGGATAAAGGGGCTTATTTTAGCTCACAGGTCAATGTCCATCACTGTGAGGAGTGAGGGCCGGAACTCAAACAAGAACCTGAAGCAGAAACCATTAAGGAACACTGCTTCCTGCCTGGCTCAAGCTTAGCTAGTTTTCTTCAATAACCCAGGACCATCTGCCATAGTGGACTAGGCCCTCTCACATCAACCAACAATCAAGACAATACCTAACATACCTGGCTACAAGCCAATAAGATCTGATTAATACCTCACCGGAGGGAGCCTCTCTTTTTGAGTGATCCTATGCTGTCAGGTTAACAGTTAAAGCTAACTAGGATATTTTGTATATATGGTTATTTTGATGGAAAATACTGTTATAAGTAAGTTAAACGTTTTGTTTGACGCTGGAGATTGAACCTGGTGCCTCATGTGATACACACACACTGTAACCATCAAGTTAAACCCCTAGCTCCAAATATGTTTTAAGTGTGATACATGATTATCAATTTTCCCTCTAATAAGCATTTATGTAAAGGAAAATCTAAATGCTGTTGTTTTAATTAATTTTTTGCAGTGCTAGGGAGTGAATCTGAAAATTAGCATAACAAGCCTGAAGAGATGGCTTAGCAAGGAAAGGCACTTGGCACCAAACCTGATGACTAAGTTTGTTTGATTCCCTGGGATCCATGTCTATGTGGTACAAGGAAAGAACTAACTCCTGAAAGCTGTCCTCTGGTTACCATGCACATAGCTTAGCAGGTTTTTACCTGGATGCATGTACACACACACACACACACACACACACACACTCTCTCTCTCTCTCTCTCTCTTCAAGAAATAAAATAAAATTTGAAATTTATGTTAACTGTATGCACATAAGTCAACATTTTAAATCTGATTAAAAATGCAAACATTTTGATTATCAAAATTGTCACATAAAGCTTTAGAAGTTTCTAAGCAGAAAGCCACAAATACTATACAGATATCAGGCTGAAAAAATGAGGACATGACTGCTCCAAGGTATGGCTGAGGAAGTTTATTGTAGATCTGAGGGAGAGAATAGCCAGAGGCATCTTGAAGGGTCCAGACTGAGTATAGCCAGCAGACTGAAACTGAACCGGGTCATGAGAGGAGGTGGGGAAGGGGAGCGAGAGAGGAAGAGAAGGAAGGTGGCAAGTAGAACAAGAGGGAGCCATGGACCACGTGGCCAGGAGTGAGCCAGGAGACCACGAGGGTACAGAGCCAAATGGCTGCGTTATACAGGAATCTGAAGCAAGGGAAAGGGAAGGAGAAGGCCAGCCCTTGGGAAAGAGAAGTTTAGAGTGGGTGGTGCAGTGAGAAGGGCTGGGAGGAGCCACAGGTACTGAGAGCTATCCCAGGTTTCTTTGGGACCTGACAATATCCAACTTGTTTAATTACCAAGCCATTCTATGGCAAAGATAAAACTATTGTCCACTAAAATTTCATTTTCTCTTCCTATGTGTAAAGTTGTTATGAGTAGCTAGGGGCCTGACATTATTTTTCCCAACTCTCCTTAAAAACCATCTGGTAAACCCATATGACTTGTTTACATTAATGTAATATAATAGGACCTGATGTATGCTATAGTTTTTAAGAAGCATGGTCACTAGACATAAAACAGAATGCTCTCACTGAAAATGAGTAACTGTGCTTAAGGATAATTAAGTACTTCTCTTAAAGTTTACATCTTCCTGCCAATTCAAACATCAGTCAAGTTAAATGCTTATTTGAATTTACTTAGGAGAAAAATAAACAATGACACTAATTTGTTTCAGAATATTCCTTTACACTGTGTGAAGATGTGTTACTGTGACTGGTTTAATAAAGAGTTGAATGGCTTATAGCTAGGCAGGAAGAGGTTAGGTGGGACTCCTGGAGAAAAGTCTCAGGAAGAAGAGAGGCAGAACGCCAGCCAGACATGGACAAAACAGGATGGGCAGTACAGAGTAAGGTAATCTAGTCATGTAAAAGAATGAAGATTTAAAAATGTGGGTTAATTTAAGTTATAACAACTAGTTAGGACAAGCCTAGGAGGCTGGAGAGATGGCTCAGAGGTTAAGAGCACTGGCTGCTCTTCCAGAGGACCTGGGTTCAATTCCCAGCACCCACATGGTGGCTCACAACCATCTATAGTGAGATCGGATGCCTCTTCTGGCATTAAAGCCAATAGAGCACTCATATACATAAAATTTTAAAAAAGCCTAATTTATTAAGCCCAAGCTTTCATAATTAATAATGTCTTCATGTCATTATTTATGAGCTGGCAGCCCAAAGAAAAAGTCTGCTACACTAATTTACATCAGGTCTGCCATGCCAAAAAGTCAAATATTTAAAAAAAAAATCTGTGGCTGTTGTACGAGTTTAGTGAGGTATTTGTTGATGGGTCTGTGATAAGCAGACACTGCCGGCTGCATATCCTACATTCAAAGAACACTCCGTAAGTGTCACTGCTTTGGATTCATGAAAACTTTAGGAGCTAAAATAAAACTTCCTACCCCAGGCAGCTTACATTTTAGTCTAGAGCTGGCACAACAACAGAGTAAAACTTGTCACTCTTCATATGAAAACTTACTAAGCATGGACAGTGATAAACTGCCGAAGTTATTTATAAAGGACCTGTACTGCATTTATTCTCTGTGGCATAATAATGTTAGAAAGTCTAGCTGGTGTTCCCACTAGAAAATGATGTTCTAGCCTATGAGGGAGAACAAACGGTATAATCTCAGCTACAACTCAAGGCATGAAAGGAAGCCAAAAAAGACTTCTAAAGTAGTGAAGGAAACGGTCGAGGATTTAATATGTGGCCAAAGTAGCAAACAAAAATTCCATTTAGATCTTTAGATGGGAACTTTTTTCCATAGATAGTGAAGAATTTGTATAGCAGTATGATTTACAGAAACAAACCATATGGAAGACAGTAAGAATTAAAATGATGAACCAGTGGGCCAGCTGGTGGTGGTGCACGCCTTTAACCCTAGCACTTGGGAAACAGAGGCAGGCAGATCTCAGTGAGTTCAAGGCCAGCCTGGTCTACAAAGCAAGTTCCAGGACAGCCAGGACTGTTACACAGAGAAACCCTGTCTTGAAAAACCACCCCTGTCAAAAAAAAAAAAAAAAAAAAAAAAAGAACCAATATGGAAGAACTACTGTTTCCTCCAAATGTAGCTTGACCACTTGGTAAATATCTAACAATAGGAGATCGCCATCCAAAAACTGGTAACCTCGAAAACACCTCCTTATACAGCATGATCTAAAACGTGGAGAGGATGAGGCCCCTGTCCGATTTGTTTCTATTAACTCATCTAAGAATAAATAATACAATTCGGCCATCAAAGCAATACTGCATATTAGCAATATGAGTCAGAAACTCAATTTGCATACAAGCCCTATGAGCACATACACAAGTATTTTCTGTATACACAATTACATGATGGGAGCTTGACTATAAACAGATTATATATAGAATATATGGGCCTAAACCTACAGAAGGGCTACGAGTAAATAAATCATTTTTTGCATGCTTCTTTGTTCTTTCAATGAATTAAATTTAGAGAGGAAAAAAAATGTTGGGAAAACATGATAAAAAGTATCTCTGTTAATCTGAGCTGGACGTTTATAAAGAATCCTTGTATCATTTTCCATGATAAACCCACAAACAACAGCATCTGATGCAAGAAGCTTCTTCCCTTAAAAAGTCAAGGATGGTGACAGATGTCTCTAATTCCACCACTAGGAAGCAGAAAGCAAAGGCAAGAAGACTAAGAGTCTGAGGCCAGCTTAGGCTACAGAGCTAGTTTAAGGCCAATCTGGTTACACTGTAAAGCCATGAATACAAACAAACAAAAACAGAAAAAGTCTAAGTGAAAATTTTTCTTTTCTCCCAATTCAAACAGATAAATTTAAAGTAGATAGAAAAGGATAGGACCCTCCTTTCCTACCACTGTTTCTCATTCCCAAGGAATAAAGGTCTAGATTCAAATCCTAGTTCTGCTAAATCATGAGTATGCATCTCTAGTAAGTCAAACATCATCAGTTGCTCCAGCTGTAATGAATATGTATGTCCATGATTTTTCTGCATATTTGGAAACATTAAAATTCATATTAAATATGATAATCCATGTTAAATATTAGTATCCCAACAAACCTGTCACAGGACAGGCATTTTTTCATTACTTAATGCCCAAGGAATAGATAGAAAATAGAAAAGGACAGAATAAAAGAGGAAAGTTATAAACTCAACATCACATCAGTCATCATTTTCCCAAGCCCCTGTCTTCTTATTTTTGAAGCTTCACTCTGTCCTGTAGGGTTAGAGTAGGAGGCATCGAAAGTAGAATAGTAGGTATCAAAAAGCTTACCAAGCAGGTGAGAGAGACTATGGATAATTCTTTACTCAGGGTTCACTAGGAGTCTCAGTGATTCTTAACAAGAGTAGGGGCTGCAAAGGTACCAAGGGGGTGACAGAATAGACAATAGGTTATCTACCTCATACTTAAGAATATTTGTAGAAAAACATTTTATTAATTCAAAAAGTACATATTTAAAAAACAAAAAAAAATGAAAATAAAAAGCACTCTACTACCAAAACACTGTTACACCTGCTTCTTAGAGTTTTACAGGATAATTTTAATGGGCTACAAAGAAATCTAACCAGATAGGTTACATTACAGGAAAAAAGACATTCCAGGGAAATATTCCAATTTCAAAAAACTAATAAACTAGGAACACAACCTACTTGCAATTTTAGGTTTTCCCCTAGGAAATCTATTCTGCAAACCTTCAAAAGTGAAGACTTCTAATACCCATTCTTGTTGTGTTCCAAATATTAATTATTTGTTCAAGGAAAAATAAATACCCTTTTCAAGGAGTTTATACTTCGTCAATAGAAAGAACCCTAAATTGGGGCCAGTAGGATGATGGGTCATTGGGTAAAGATGCTTACCATGTAAACCTAGTAACCCAAATTCAATCCCCGAAACCCAGTAAAGGTGGGAAGAGAGAGAACCTACTGTGTCCTCTAACCTCCAGATACATGCCGTGCCAGGCATGTTTCTTCCCATCATGAATTCACATAAACATAATAACCAAAATTTTTAAAAATTAAATCTGAATTTTAATGACAATAGCTATTTTCCTGTTACAGTGTGGCAATGTCCTCATCCAAATAGCCATGGTTATCTGATAACTGATATCACAGCTAACTGCTTCAAAGAACAGTTAAGAAATCAATTTCTGCTGAGTAGTGTTGGTACATGCCTTTAATCCCAGCATCTGGGAGACAGAGGCAGGTGGATTTCTGAGTATAAGGCCAGCCTGGTCTACAGAGTGAGCTCCAGGTAAACCCGGTCTCAAAAAACTAAAAAAACAAGCAAACCAAAAAGTTTCAGAAGTATCACACACTAAACACCACTGTCTTGGTTGGAATTTCTATTGCTGTGGAGACACCACGACCATAGCAACTTCTATAAAGGAAACCATTTCATTGGGGATGGCTTACAGGATCAGTAGTTTAATCCATTATATTATCATTATGGGCGGTGGGTGTGCAGGCAGACATGGTTACTGGAGAAGCTGAGAGTTCTACACCTGGATCCTCTGACAGCAGGAAAAGACTTGACACACTGGCCAGGCTTGAGCATCTGAGACCTCAAAGCCCACCCCCAGTGACATACTTTCTCCAACAAAGACACACCTAGTCCAGCAAGGCCACACCTCCAAATAGTGCCACTCCTTAGGGACCAAGCATTCAAACACAAGCGTCTATGGAGGCCATTCCTATTCAAACCACTACAATCATCAAAATCCAAAAGTATTGTAATATCACACTAAAAATAGCTACCAATTTATAAAATTTACAACAGCCACATAATCATAGCTAATTCCACCAACCGTGAATCCCTAGGAAGCAGAAGTCAGGCTACAGCATTTTTATAATCAAAATTATCATGGTTTTTTTTTCATTTAATGGAATAGTTTTATGGAATAACATTGTATTTGCTTGAGAAAATTCACTGCAAAGTCCATGGGTCATATTTTTTTATTTTTTTTATTTTTTACCATTTCTATGTATTTGACACCTAATTTTATTATAAATTTCAGACTATAACATTTTCATAAAAATTTATCGAAATCGCAAAAATTTCAACAGTAGCAAAAGTAACATTTTACACATTATACAATACTAAAATGTTATTAGAAACCATCTGGCTCAACAACCTCTTACCAAAGAAGTTTACTAAATTGACAAAGCTATGGAACTGGTCACTGTCATAAGTGGAATCCTGTGCACTAATTTAAAATAAAGCATGTCTTTACACAAGTTCGTGATTTTTTGTTCTTTCCTCATTCATTTCCTTCTCTGCTCCTTTCCATATGCCTGACTGCCATTACTTTAAGGTATCCTTATCTGTAAAAAACTAATCACATGAACAAAGGTTAGACTTCAATAAATCTGCCTCAGAACAATTCTAAGTATTAACTTATATATGTAAGCCATCAAGTCTACCTCACTCCAACTGCTCTTGAATGCTAAGAAACTGTAAATTATTTAACAGACAAAGAGAGAGAGAGAGACAGACTGTTGAAACAACCTAAGACGCTATACATACATTGTTAGACACACAGGCTGAAAACCAGACAATCTTGACGTTTCAGTGGTCAGCACTTTCCTTCCTGGACTTCCTGTCCCCCACCCCCCAACCAAAAAAAAAAAAAACCCAACACAATGTGTCCCAAGAACTATGCATTCATTTACACACATCATATAGTAAATGAGTACATTTCTTTCCTTTCATCCTACGGAGAAACGAACCTAAATTATAATACTGTCAGTTTTAGAATGATAAATTACCAAACGTATTTCAGATAAAAATCAGGATTCTTTTTTAAATTTTTTTTAATAATTTAACTTTATTTTATGTGTATTGGTATGAAGGTGTCAGATTCCCTGGAACTGGAATTACAGACAGTTGTGAGCTGCCATGTGAGTGCTGGGAATTGAACCCGGGTCTTCTGGAAGAGCAGCCAGTGCTCTTAACTGCTGAGCCATCTCTCCAGTCCCCAGGATTCTTTTTATAAGTTAAGATTTCCTATATTCATTAAAACAGTAAAAAAACAAAACAAAACAAAACAAAAACGTAGGGCTGGAGAGATGGTTCTGTCATTAAAGGCTAGGCTCACGATCAAAACATCAGAACTGTAAAAAGTATTTCTTTGAAATAATCTTTCCTAAAGACAAGTTTAACTTCAACTATAAAGAGTTTTTAGTTTAGAAAGAAAACCTTCAAAGTTCTCACCTGCAAGATTGTTTAAAATTATTTTATAAAATGTAAACAAAACTTTGAGAGCAAAAAAACTGACATTATTTAACTTTAATCTATAAAAAAAAGCACTAAGCTAATTTTATTAATTTTGGTAAAGAAACACATAAAGATGTTTGTTATGGATTTAAAAAGCCCATAGTTATATGGTTACACCCAAACTACATCTTTGATACAATTTGAAGATTTTTTCTTAGGTTGGTGAAATGGCTGATCGGATAACAGTGAGTTCAATCCCAGAACCCACATGATGGAAGGAAAGAATATACAAGCTACACACACACACACACACACACACACACACACACACACACACACACACCCCTAAATAAATAAATAAATACATAAATGCAAAAGCTTTTTAAAAAATTCTTTATGTGGATTACTATAAAACATCCCCTTGCCACAGGAACACTATGTCAACTACAACAGCCACAGAAAGAAATTACAATTTTAAGAGAAATATGCTTTGTCATATGAGCTCTGTGGAACACAAAGGAAGAGAATGTCTTACCAGTCTCTTGTTAAGTGACCTAATGATAATGTATACTTGATTATGTTCAGTCTTCTATATCTCTTCCTTCCTTAGGTTTACGCAACTCTGTCTAATCCCCACCTCAAATTGGCCAACCCCTGAACCACCTGGTATTGCCAGGACTAGTAAAAGGAATTGTCCCTGCTATCTCAGTAGATAGCCATAAAAAAGCAGTATAAAACACTGCGATTATCATTTCAGAGGCAACAAAATTTGCCCATGGCATCTTCCAGTCTGAAGTTCTCCATACATAGCTGATACTGTATTTGTATGTTGCTTTCTTCTTTTACTTTTGAGATAAGATATTACTAAATGGTCTAGGCTGGCCTTGAATTCCCAATCCTCCCATCTCCGCCTCCTCCCCAGTAGGTGGGAATACAGACTCTCACGCATGGCTAGTACTTGTGCTTGTTGAGGCTTATGTTCTCAAATACCAACAGTAAGAAAAAAGAATTTTGGATTTCTACTTTCAAAATTCAGGCAGCAGGGGATAAGCTATGGGTAGCTAGTTCTAGAACTAACTCCTCTCCAGGGCCTTCCACTTTTTGTTAGAAAGGAGAATGTACACTGGTACACCAGCAATCCAGTCATTCCCCCAAATACTAACAGTAGTTAAAGCAGAACGGAATACTTCTTCTAGTTAAATGCTTCTTGAAACCCAACAAGAGATACGGAAGGGCACTGCTAGGCAAGGAGACGAGGCATTGGGGCTTGTAATTCAGGCCTTCAGTATATCATGCTATACTTTGTAATCACAGGACTCTCCGTTTTTCTTGGAGTATGCTTCTCAGTCTTAAGGGTAAAGCTCAACTCAGATAAAGATACGCTGCCACCAAGTTAGCTGGTTCCAAGACAATGGTAGTGCTGCAGCAGCCGAGGACCCCTCGGCACAGACTTGCTCAGACCACACTGGCAGGAGCACTGGCTCTTCCCTTTCTCTCTCGACTATCACTATAGCTCCTTCGGCTAAATCTGCCTCTGAGTTTAGACAGGAGTTGGATGGCTCATAATCACCCAGCAGCTGCAGCTGAGCAATACGCAGCTAATTGTGGCACTGGAGCAGCTGAGAAAAGAAAATATATACCCTACGGTAGCCATACACAAATGGCTGTACACGGTATTGGTTAAGACAGCAAGATACTTTAATAGGAACAAAGCAGTTCCTTTAAAGAGAAGCAGTTGGATCTTGCTGGAGGAGTTGTATTTATGTTATAAACCAGTTTAAATGTGAAACAAAGGTGACCTAGCCATGCAGCCCTCTGAACAATGGAAGATCTTACGAAAACTTCCTGTAAATATTCACACAAGGCCAGAGTAACAAACATCACCTTTACAACATGGCACAGTTCCTGTGACATAAGAACTTGGCACAGATGCAGTCTCTTCTTCAGCGCTCCATTACAACAATGTAAAGCAACAAAATCAACAGCTAAAACAGCAAACCACTACACAGAATAAACCAAGCAGCACCACGCAACTACTGTGCCTTCCTGAAACACACCACCGTCACAGCTTTCCTCTGCAGCCAAAGTGTGTTATTACTTCAGACTCTACCCACCTCATAAAGTCTCTGGAAAGAAAAAATTACTACACAATAAGAATCTCATGAGAATATCAAAACTAACACTGAAATTTTTTAGTTAAAGCATTACTGCTCTAGGGGGACAAAACTGAGTCAAGACTTGCTATATCAATTATGTCATGGTACCTGGTTTTCTCAAAAGTAGGTACTTGATTAAAGGAACATCCATTCATTCAATAAACATTTTGATTACTTACTATTTACTACTCACATTTAAAATTCGTAAAGCACAATGCCTTCTTTCAAAGTATTAAAATAACATAACAAAACCCCGGAATAGTTCTATTTCTATGAGAAATAAGGTTTTTTTTGTTCAGAATTCTCTCATTATTGTACATTTGGAAGTGTGTGGTATTTTCAAGGCGGTTATACACAAGCTAGTATATGACAGTTGCGATGCAGGAAATCTAAACCTGTTAGCAAAGGAGAGCCCAGGGAGTGTTCTAAAGTCAGTCACCAATGATTACATTGTTTAACAAAAAGGGGAAAGATTAAAGGATGTGACAAGAAGCAGGCTATCCCAAAACTTAAATTAGTAATTTAATCCAAACACCATCTATACTGCATTACACTCAGGCTTCTTGAAACTATTTTCATGCAAAATATAAAACCCAGGTACAGAGAAACACACAAATGTAAGACTTGATGAATTACATTAAGACCAACACCTCCATGACCCCAAGGTTAAAAGAACTTTCCTACTGTTTCAGAAGTGGGGGCCCTTATCAGCTGCCTGCCTCCCTCCCTCCCTCCCTCCCTCCCTCCCTCCCTCCCTCCCTCCCTCCCAATCTTTGTTTTTATGCAAATCACTTCCTTGTAGTTCTTTTTAAATAATAGTTTTTATCACTTAAGTTTACATTTCTAGACATCAGAGCCTAGCAAATGCTCTTTAAAAAAAAAAAAATCTGCTTAGGCCTCTTTCCTAAATAATAGCAATAGGAGTTAACTATTTTTAAAGAAAAATTACCCACAGTAATAAGCTATTTACGGCTAGAACTATGCAAATTTGAACTACAAATAAACAAGGATTAGTAATACTTCACTTGTACTGGATCACTAATCTTCTTTCAGTGTATCCTTTTACTTTTAAGCACAATGAAGTAGAATTTTGTTTGCATAGACAGTGACTTTTTTTGGAGAATTTCCTCAACTAAAAACAAATTTGTGACTATATATTAATATTATCCTTTGACCATAAGACAAATTCTATACCTCTCTCAGGAAGACAGGTCAGGGCTGTAATTTCACTTTCAGTTGAACAGAAAGGAGTCAATTTTGTGGTGTGTGAAGTCAGCAAAAACTAGCTGCAAAATTAAAGCTATGATAGCATTACTGTGGTTATGGCAAAGTACATATTTTAAGAGCCCTTCTATTTTTTTTTTTTTATCCTGGAGACATGGATACAAACTGTCTTGTATTTAGGTTTTGATCAAAGGCAATCGTTTTTGCTTTTTCAAATTGAGGACCCTCTGAAATGTCAACCAGTCTCTAAATCCCTCAATGAGATTTTGCTGATATTCAAAAAATAAGATATAGCTGAATGTTGACATGGCAAGAAGAAGAAAAAAAATATTCCTGGTGAACAACTTTTCTACAGTTTGTTCTCTCACATGTGATGCATACCAGAACTTTGGGTTTTAACATTCCCTTATCTGTCCACGCAAAA
This sequence comes from Peromyscus eremicus, assembly GCF_949786415.1. Lineage (NCBI taxonomy): Eukaryota > Metazoa > Chordata > Mammalia > Rodentia > Cricetidae > Peromyscus > Peromyscus eremicus. The sequence goes on along the minus strand of NC_081429.1, from coordinate 28,269,877 downwards.
TGTTTCCTGTCCACAACCACTGTGCTTGTTAATACATTTGACATGTATTTCACATTAAATTCATAAGTCACATACGCTCACTTAGTAACATTTTAAATTTAGAAACTTAACAGGATATTTAAATGCACTTTCAATTGTCAAGACACTTCTGGTACGGTAATTGTATACGATAATGCACGAATATACTAGACCACAGTGTCTTGTGAAATCACCTATGTGAAAGCGCAGCTATGAGGCACACACACACAATAAACGACCGAGCTGCAAAGTTGCTGTACTGCAGACTTTTCGTTTATTTACTTTGATAACTGCCATTAATCATTCCATGACTGTTTCAATCACTTATGTTAAAAAAAAATAATAATAACCACATCAAAACCACGCTGCGCCCGCCCCATTCACTACAGCAGTCCCCTGTACCAGAAACGACATTCCCACTTTCTTAAAACAACTCTTCCCCAGGTCCAATAAAGCCAAAGCTGGAAGCAATTATCAAGAAGAAAAACACACTCTCAAACAAAATCTTCATTAACCCAGGATAGAGAGCCGAACCCAACAGGAGTTGAGTGGCCAAGAGTGGCATGGTACCTTCAAAGTGGCCGCTGAACACAACATTTCCCAACACCCTCCACCCCAAACAAAGGAAAAACTTTATAAAAAAAAAAAAACACGTCGCGGTTTTCAATCAAACCATGCCTACTAGCCAGCGGCTCACCCACTCGCCCCTCACGTCCTCCCCAGTCCTCGCTCCGTGTCCGGACGGACAGTCGCTGCGGGGCTTCAGGCAAGCCAGACCTCTCAGCCCGCTAGGACGAGAAGGGGGCCACTCCCCTGCCTCCCGCTCGCCCCTACTACGCCCTTTAGGACGCAGGGTGCAGCAGCAGCAGCAGCAGCAGCGGGTCCCTCGCGGGATCGGAAAGGACTGGACGGGGCGGGGACCGGGGCTAGGGGGGCAAGCAGGTAGCGCGCCTAGGAGACACGCCCGGACGGACGGACGGACCGACCGACCGACCGACCGACCGGGGGAGGGGAGAAGTTTCTCCTCAACTTCCCGACACTCCCGACCCGGGAGACGGAGGACGGCGGCGGCAGGAACCGCGGCGCCTGGAGGATCCGGGGAAGCGGGAGGACGGACGCCGCCGCTGCCACGGCCACCGCCGGGGCCACCGCCGGGGCCTAGCGCTGCCCGGCGGGCCGGGGTGGGGGGAGAGGTTCAGCAGCCTCCGTCGCGAGGCCCCGCCGCCAACTTTACCTGCCGTCCGGCCGCGCTCGGGCACGGGTCGCTGCGCGGTGGGGGAAAGAAGAAGAAGGTGGCCGGCCGAGGCCGGCGGACGCCCGCGGGGGCCCTCTCCCTTCTTCTTCTCCACCTCCGGCTCGCACGCCGCCGCCGCCGCCGCCGCCGGGGCGCCGGGTGGAGGAGGAGGAGGAGGAGGAGGAGGAGGAGGAGGAGGCAGCGACGACGGCACAGCCGGCCCCCGGGACGCGTTACTTGTGGAGGAGGGAAATCCCGGGCGCCCGCACCCCGCGGTCTCCCTCTCTCCTCCTCCCTCTCCTCCTCCTTCTCCTCCTCCGGCCCCGCCCCTCCGTTCCCGACGGGGGAGGGAGGTGGGAAGGGGGGGGGGAAGCAGCAGCAGCAGCAGCGCGCGGGGCGGGAGCGGCTGCGGCTACCTGCGCCCGCCCGCTCGCTCGCTCGCTCGCTCACCGGAACTCGCGCCCTGCTGCCGCCGGCTTCCAGCGCCTTCCGGCGCCGGATCTCCGTGCGGGGTCCGCGGGCGGCTGGGAGGCCGGGCCCTGTGTGTGCGTGCGCGCGTGTGTGCGTGTGTGTGTGTGTGTGTGTGTGCGCGTGTGTGTGTGTGTGTGCGCGTGTGTCACGCCTGCCGGCCCAACATGGCGGCGGGGGCTCCCCGGCGGGCTCCGGAGGGGGCGTGAGGAGAAAGCGAGCGGCCCAGGCCTGCGGCCGCCCTTGTCCCACCCGCCCGCCAGCTAACCGCGACGGGGCGAAGCGATCGGAGCTCGGCCCCCGGCTCTCCGGAGCGCCCGATGGGGGGGGACGGGGGAGTGTGGGGCTTTGTTGGAGGGGGGTGGCCGGGGTTCGGTGGGGGGGGGGGAGTTCTTTAAAGAGAGTTTGACTTGTCGATTCGGCTCGCAGCCTTGTGTGTGCGCAAGCCTTTTGTCACTGATAGTAAAAAAAAATCTCAGTTCCCCCCCCCCCCCCTACACACACACACCGCGTGAGCCAGCGGGGCGGTGCTTGACACCCTGGTCGCGGTCCAAAAACGTTCTCATCTGGCCGCTTTCCGAAGCTGGGATCCTGTCCCTGCCCCAGAAGCTTCCTGTTGACTGTGAGCCGAACCGGCCTTTGCCGGGAGGGGAGCCGAAGCCGTGGTGTTGGCGACTTCTCCCCGGAATGATGGCTTTCACTTAGCGCGGGGACCCGGACTGGGACTCCGCTTTGACAGATGTGGACACTGAGGCTAGCCACCCCCCCCCCCCCAGAAGTTTAGAAGCCACGATGGAAGGGTTTTTTCTCCCAAGGCTGTGCATCCTTTTTTTGTGTGTGCCTCGTGGGAAAGGAAGGGTTCTTGAGAAGATGAGCCAGGCAAGGTCAAGAGACTGAATCTAGACGCAGTCCCGCTGAAGGCACTTCTGCCTTGTCAGACTCCGAATTTCCCGTCTGTATTTCCTGTTTGATGGGGTTATCCGAAGTATTAATGTGGGACTCTTGGTTTCCTTTGTGGTTTTCAAGACAGTTCAGAATCATCTTCGGCGTATTCTAAATAGCACCATCAAATCGTATCAGTCTTCTGGTATTCTAGGAACTTAAATGCGTAAAGTTTTTTTTAAAAAGTTTCTTCAAAAGAAAGGTATGGGAATTCACATGAACAGTTTTACATGTGGTGCAGAATGGTGCTTTATTTTGCCATTGACTGGGGCATTAAGTTTTTCATATAGATGTATATATTCCATGTTTCTTGAAACTAGAGCTTTAATTATTTGATAAATATTTAATTATTGTGGCCTTTCTAAACCTCCAGATATAATAGAAATATATTTGTGACCCTAAACTCAATCTCAAAAACAAAACAAAAAACTCTGTGTTAGTTTAACCTGCTTTGAATTCGTTCTGTATGTTTTGTTATTTTGTTTTACTTTGTTTCTGAGACATGGTCTTGTGTAGCTCAGGCTGGCTTTGAGCTTGCTGTGTAGGAGCGGATGACCTTGAGCCTCTGCTTCTGCCTCCACCTCCCAGTCGTTGGGCCTGCAAGTAGATGCCATCACACACAATTTCTGTATGTTAAGGTGAGGAGAGGGCATCAAAGTCACACCTGCAAACTGTAGTTTACATTTAAAGTCCATTCATTTTAGAAATATTTAAAACTTTTTTTCAAAGAAAGTATCAGAATCTGGAAAGTTTTGCTGGGTTTGGTGTTACAGAAGTTAGTCTGAGGTAAAAAAAACCTGTTTGTGAAATGGACACGTGAAGGATGTCAGCCCACATTTCTCTCTTGCACAGTGTTCTGGTGTGATAAGGACCTATCTTGAAACCTCTGGGAAAGTCAGCCCTAGGGAGGAAGGGGAAGGTCAGGGGAACGGTTAAACTATATTAGGTATTTCTAAAACTAAGGTGTTCTTATTAAAGTTTATTAGTGCTTAAAAATTACTTGGCTGGAAGCTTGAATTATTAGAAGTTGAACTGATACCCAGTGGAACCTGTGATTCTGCCTGGAAATGTTTTTATTTAGGTTAAACTTCCTGCTGTCAGGGAGAGCTCTACCCCCCATCACTAAGGCCCTGATGATGATTTTCTTTTCCTTTAAGTGGAAAGCCAGCTGCTCTGCACAAGGTGCATGCAGTGTATGATCTCAAACAGCCATCCCTACCGCCAGACAGATTTTTCAAGATGCCTTTTATCCCTTGGAAGCAGGATATCCTTATAGCCACATGGCACCTAACGTTATCTGTACCACCTTGGCTTTGCCTCTTCCAGCTGGCCATGCCTACTCCAAGGGCCTATCCAAGAAGAGCACAAGAGCCTCCTTAAGCTAAGAGTTGTAGGCTCAGGCATTTCTTCTTGAGGGTGAGGCTCACCATGCCAAGCTCTTTGAAACAGTACAGTGACCCATTGCTTTCTCAAACGTCATATTTTCATTACCTTGTAATGGACATGGTGGTTTTGTTTTTACTTCCTCTCAACTGGACAAGAGTTGTCTAAGAGAACCAGAATAACAGGCATGAGAATAATCCCTACAGTGAATATACGTGTATTTTCGGTTCAGCAAATCCACCCTGTCTTCTTGTCTTCTTGCTGCTTTTTATTACTTTCTCTAGCTTTTAACCTTGTGGCTACTTGATACATAATCTTAGAATTTCACTCCTACTCTCTGTACCTCCTCAGATCCAGGGCTGTTTTGTAACAGTCTAGGTTTTGCTTTGACACCTACTTTGGGATCCATTGACATATTCTCTTACTTCAATCCAAGTTCTTTTTAGTTTGGACCCAGTCTTACAACAAAATCCCCACTTTCAACTCTAGCACTTACTATTCAGTCTTCGTGCTTCTACTAGAAAGTCTTGCCTACATTTTCAGACTCGTATTCCAAGTTGACACTTCATTCTGTTCTTTCAACTGCAACTTCTACACCGAACTTGCACTTGACACCCTTTATGTGTCCTCTGTAGAGTGACCTACAGAAAGTAGTGGTTGTTGATGCCTTTTGAAAAGGGGTGTCTATGGGCCTGGGAATGTAGCTCAATTGATAGAGTGCCTGCTTACACAGAGCTGCAGGTTCCATCCCCAGCACTACATAAACCCTGTGTACAGCCTTGTAATCTCAAAGCTTGGGAGGTAGAAACAAAGGAGCAGAAGGTTCAAAGTCATCCTTTGCTGTGTATTGAGTTCCAGGCCAGTCTGGTATACAGGAGACCTGGCTGAAAAGGAGAAGGATATGGGGAGAGGAAGTCTATCTAAAATTTTTCTGAGAATTAGTCCTCCACCAGTAGCTGGAATTTAATTTAAGCCTGCTCTCTGAGTACCTGTACTGCTAATAGCAGGTTTTAATCTGGAATTTTGAGTATTTATTTTTAATTTGGGGAGAGCTATGCCCCATGGTGCTTGGGAAGGTGAGACCACACACAGCTTGTGGAAGTTGGTTCCCCTTCCACCATGTGGGTCCTGAGAATTGAATGCAGGTCCTCGGGTTTTGTGGCAAACACCTTTACCAGCTGATACATCTGTCTGGCCTTCTAGAATTTTGAGTTTTGAAGGTAACTCAGATTATTCTTAGAGCCGGATCTGGATTCCGCACACCTTAGCTTCCCGACTGAGCCTGTTTCTCCAGTCTTCCTGTTGATTCTCTGAACTTACTCCAATAAATTCCTTTTTGGCTTAAATTAAGTAGAAAGTCTGTTCTTTGCAAGTAAGAAACCCAATTTAGAACCTAGCTCTTGAGAGATGGAGGCAAAAGATCACGAGTTCTAGGCCAGCCTCATCTCCATACTGAGTTCCACGCTAACCTAGACTCAGCAGGTCACAAACAAAACAGAAATTCCCAGAAAACGAAACACAATTTAGTGTCTCCTACTTTGTATTTCTGTCAGTCACCTCAGTCCTGTGAGGGCAGGATATCCTGCTTTCTGTACAGACTAGGAGTGAGGCACTTAAAGGGGATTTTCACAGAGAGAGAGAGAAAAAAAAGTTAGCCACACAGCCGGAGTGGAGATAGGATCTTGCAGGAGCCCCAACACAGACTGTGCTTTGCTCACCCCACAGTTTTGATATCAGCTACCCGAAACTGGAAGGTCTTGAAAGCCGTTTGCTGTGCCTGCCTGCTAGGCTGGTCGTTTCCTCCCATGGCCCGTATTTGCAGTTCCATAACTGCAGTTCCTATAACCCGTTCCTAGAACGGGTAGCCTCCGTGGAGGGTTTGGCCTGGGCCTTGCTGATATCTGCAGCTGGTGTGTAATAATATTGGCAAGTGTTCCTGGCTTTGAGTTTAAACTCCACTGAATTGCTACCAGCTTTCTACTTCCCGAGATCTTTACACATGGATTAGGAATAGTAGAACCTAACTTTGCTTGAAGGCAAGACGTTGAAGTTAGAATGTCTACCGGAACTGATAGTTTAGAAAAAGAAACTAACTCAAGCTCTACCTTTAAAGTTAACTAAATCTGACCACGAAGCATAACAGATTGATGTTAGGGAGCTTTTTACAATTAGATGTTTTACAAGGTGAGGCTAGCTTGGTTTTAAACTGTGCTTAGAATTTATACTTTTCAAACTTGTTTTAAATCTTCTTTCTAAAGCTGAACATTTTGTTGCGTTTTCAGCTACAATGATCACTTTCTCATTTGTGTCTGACCAGATTTTAAAACTTGACTCACCATACCTTAGGAATTAGCATAAACTAAAATGTCTTTAATCCCTTAACAAAACGTATTCACTCTTCTTTGACTTGTATGTGATTAGGGCTTTTGATGAGTTGAATTGTTTTGTTTTGTTGTTTCTTACTAAAAGAAACACATAGTGGTAGTTGCCTTTAAGCCTAGCACTTAGAAGGCAGAAGCATTACCAGGGCTATACAGAGAAACCGTGTCTCAAAAAAACAAAAACAATAAAGAAATACATACACTTTAAATCTTTAAAGTAAGACCCATGCTTTGGTGAAATGTGTTTTAAGTCGTGTGAATGAATGTATTAATCAGATCAGCAATGCAGATAGTAAAGTTGATAAAACACCAGCAAGGATAACAAGAACATTGGCTGTCTTGTATTGAGCCCCACACTGTATGCACAGGGCTTGCCTACAGCATTCATTGAATCCTTCGAATATCCTTGTATGTTAGCAGCCTTATTTTCAGTTTGGAGCTCTCAGGCTTAGAGGGAGGACTTAAACACAATGAGAGGAGCCACTCCAAAATGTACTGAGAATATGATTTCAAAAAATAAGTATTTCCCCCCTCTACTCACAAGAATTATTTTAAAATATTTCAGTGACCATGTAAAACCAGTTATTTCTCCCTGATTCTAGAACCATAGGTAAATTGCTCATAGAAAAATACATAGCTGAAACCGAGTTGGTAGACATATCTGTAATTCCAGCACCTGGGACCAGTCTGAGATAATAGTGAAATCTCTCTCTCTCTCTCTCTCTCTCTCTCTCTCTCTCTTCCTTTTCTCTCTCTCTCTCTCTCTCTCTCCCTCTCTCCTCCCTCTCTCTGTCTCTCTCTCTCTCTCTCTCTCTCTCTCTCTGTCTCTCTCTCTTTAAAGTCAGGGTTTCTCCGTAGCTTTGGAACCTGTCCTGGAACTGGTTCTGTAGACCAGGCTGGCCTCGAACTCACAGAGATCAGCCTGCCTCTGTCTCCCGAGTACTGGGATCAAAGGCATGTGCCACCACCACCTGGTGTGAAGTCTCTTAAATATAAACAAATGAGAATTTAAAAATAAATACACAACAGTAAGCGTGAGGTTCTATAAACTCATTGAAAATTCTATTACAATACTATATCCCTAAGAAAGGGTTGGGACAAGCTTAAGTATATGAGACTAGTCTTAAAAGAATTATTTGGGGGGTGGGATCGGAGGGCAGTGGGGTGAGGGGCAGAGAGGAGGGAGGGGAACTGCAACAGGATGTAAAATAAATAAATTTATTTTAAAAAGAACCATATTAGATAAGGCTTTCTGATGATTAGTATTTTGCAGTTATTCACTCAAACTTCACTGAAATCTACATAAACCATGGTTTTTAAGCAAAAACCTGAAAAATGATTATACATAAAATATCTTACCAAGTGAAAAAATATGTTAACATTTCCATTTTGGTCTGCCAAGTTTAGCTGATAATAGTTAAGCTTTGCATGATAACCATAGTGACAAGACCCCATAAGTTAATAACATGATGTGAAGTAATATTCTTAATGTCTTAAAATCAGCTTATTCATTCATAGAACATTTACAAAGCACCACCTAGTGTATTATCTCTTAGTCTATAGTAAACTTTTTGTGGTTTTTAGTAACTTAGAGAAACAAGAGAGTGAGGCATATACTAAAGAACTCAGAGAACCACCTGCTCCGCCTCTGAGTGCTAGAATTAAAGATGTGCACCACCACCACCACCAGAATTAGCAGATTTTCAAAGACTATTAGGGCATTTATTTCTAAAGAAAAAGGACTTAATACCCTACGTGCTTTTATCTGTTGAAAGCTTTCTTTTTTTGAGCCAGACTGTGGTGCCACACGCCTTTAATCCCAGAACTCTGGAGGTAGAAGCAGATCGATGCCTGTGAGTTCAAGGCCAGCCTGGTCTACAGAGCAAGCTCCAAGACAGCCAAAGGCTACACAGAGAAACCCAGTCAAAAAAAACAAAACAACAAAAAAGCTTTCTTTTTGAAGTACTCACTAAAGATAATATGGTTTAAATATTATGTTTTAACAACAAAAAGAAAAACCCTAGCCACCATTTCTCAACTGCCCTGTAGTCTTATTACCATCATGTTTCATGTCTTTATTGTGAGCTAATTCTCAAAGGTTTCACAATTATTGTGCTCTGAGTTCTGATGATGAGTTTACATGGTTAGACATTTTGTTGTTGATTTTTTGTTTTTCGAGACAGATTTTCTCTGCATAGCCCTAGCTGTCCTGGAGCTCATTTGTAGAGCAGGCTGGCCTTGAACTCACAGAGATCCACCTGCCTCTGCCTCCAGAGTGCTGGGATTATAGGCCTGTGCCACCACCACCTGGCAGACATTCTCATGAATCCTCAAAACTGTGCTTTCTAAAGAATTAGCAGCTATGTACTGATGATTCACATCATATGTGATGGTTCTCAAAATTTGGAGGATGCTATTTGAATAACACAAACATGATTAACTTTCACTTAGAGATTTCTCTTGTGAAAACCATACAGTTTTGGCATACAGAGTACATTGATATTTGTGCTCACTTTATGTAAAATTAATTACAGTAAGTTAAAACTGAAGGAAAGGAAAAGACAAAGGAATGGACGTTTTGGAAAAATAACAAAACACCACAGATGAGAAATTCAGTTTATGTTATGATGAATGACTTAAAATTTATTTGAACTTCCATCCAGGAAAGCATTTTGGTTCCCCTCAAATCTCTTAGGTGTCTATTGTCTAATAGATTTTTGTTTGAAAACTCTGAAATAAAAAATAAAATAAAAAACATCTTATAAAAAGGTTCCAGAATAAACAACTTATTTAAGTTTTATTCAAAGCCTCACATATTCCCTGTAAAAAGTACCAGTTTCATTCCTTTAAGATGATGTATGTCCAAAGAACAAAGTATTTCCTGAGTCTGTTTCATGTACATAGGACCCATTCCTAAGTGCTTACCATGTCCTCCCAAGAAGCTGGAAGGGTTGGGGTTGGGGGAGAAAAATACAGAAATCTATATGAAACCTTGAGATGATTTTTAGCACACAGCTGTTCAAAATCTTGTGAGCTATTTGATAAACTTGATTTGTTTGTTTGGGTTTTTTGTTTGTTTGTTTGGTTTTTGTGTTTCAAGATAGATCTCTCCATGTAGCTCTAGCCATCTTGGAACTTACTATGTAGATTAGTCTGTCCTCAAACTCACAGAGATCCAAGATCCACCTTCCTTTTGCTCCTGAGTTCAGGAATTAAAGGTGTGTGCCACCACTGCCAGGGTGATAAATTTGATTCTTTAGACATGTTTATATACCTTTAGGATCATCTACTTGAATAGTGATATAAGGCTATGGCAGTGCAAAGATCTTTGGATTCTGAGTAAAATATAAATTTTGGTACCATTGTGGACACAGGATTTCTTCTTGGAGTGATGAAAATATGGGGACTAATAGTCATAGCTTTATGAATGTACTTAAAAAGCTACTCAACTATAAACTTTAATGGTAAATTTTACTATATATAAATTATATCTCAATTGAAGTCATTCTGATCCCCAAATCCGGTAGCTTTGTATCTAATATGGGCAAGTAAATAAATATCCCAGTTCTTAGGACATCAGTTTTTCTACTCTAAAATGAAGGGATTGAACAAAGCCAATATTCTTTGGAGCTACATTACAATTTCTTAATGAAAGATAAAAATCAATTTAGTTAGTGGCAATTAAAATCTTTTGAAAGTTGAAGCAAAGAATTATATTCTGTGCCATGTTTTGTAAAACATTTGCTTCCTTTGTATATGTATAATAGTTATGTAAATACTTTTCCACCATGGGTTGCAGTAAAAATGTTAGAAACCAAGTATAGCTGTTTTTTGTTTGATTGTTTGTTTTGTTTTGTTTTGTTTTGTTTTTGAGACAAGGTTAACAGCCCTGGCTGTGCTGGAACTCACTTTGTAGACCAGGCTGGTCTCAAACTTACAGAGATCCACCTGCCTCTGTCTCCTAAGTGCTAGGATTAAAGGCATGTGCCACCATGCCTGGCTATCAGCTGGTTTATAATGTACTTCCTATATAATTTAACTATCTTAACATTATACGATTTAAAAGTACTGAATTCTTCACTATATTTTGTGAAACTGACAGGTAGCATTTTTTTAAACAGTGTGTGACATTGTTCTCAACTTTCTATGTATTATGTCAATCTTCACAATAGTCTAGAAAGCAAAAAATGATTTAAAAACTTCATTCAAGAGGCAGGAGATCAGGGAAAGAAAAAATAATCATTGAGGCAAAAATTATTCCACCAAAAGGAAGATAGCTGGAAATTGAGCCGAAATAGTTCATTTTTAGAGCTACCCCTCAACTACTATGATATCCTATCTAGAGTTCTCACAATATTTTTTTAAATTTAAAATTGGCATACAATTTTTCAGTTAAAAAATATACCAAGTGTATTTTTTAACTCGGTGCTTGGTGGTGAATATTATTTGTAAAAAGTCAATATTTTGCTGATAGGAAGCAAACCTCATTTAGGGAGACCACTAAAGGGGATGGAGGAAGTACAGACCTCCAGTCAGTTTGGTCCTTCACCCTTTGTGGGATTAAAAGTTTCCACTGAGAATCAGAAACTTTAAAATACAAATAAAGTAACAGGTGTCTCTGTATTAAGGAATTCTTCCTCAAGAAAAAGTAAAGCTTCTGTAATTCTTTTTCTCTTAGTATGAAGATTCCTCTGAGCTCAGGGTTTGAGTATGTGCTTAGCATTTGCAATGAAAGAAAACCGTTGGCTTCAGTCCCCAGCACAGAAAAAGGAACTGGACACTGTGATACACACCTCTAACCTCAGAACCTCCGGGGATTAAGGCAGGGCTTGTAGCAAGGCTAGCTTTGGCTACACAGAAAGAGCCTGTCTCAAAAACATTTCTTTCCCTTCAGCTTTAGTTTCGCTCTATTTGGCCACAAGCATGTCCACTGTGTCCTGAGATCAGAACTATTCTAATTAACTTTTTTTTTTTTTTTTAAAGCAAATGATAATAGCATGCCTGAGAATCGAAAACCAAATGTAGATGAATGGCTGGAATATTTTTTTAAGTACAAATGCCTAATTCTCTGTCTTCCTTTTTTTGTTGTTTTAAATGATGTCTCTTACTGAGTGTGCACACATGTTCCTCCTCTTGTAGTGATTCAAAAACAATCTTTTTTTTTTTTTTTTTTTTTTTTTTTTTACCCTGTGAGAACTGATTGTGAAGGAGCTTCCAGTCTCTTGGCAGTAATAATTGAAAGCCTGAGCTGGCGAAATGGCTCAGCAAGTAAAGGTACTTCCTGCCAAGCCCGACGACCTGAGTTTGATCCTAAGACCCACATGGTGGAAGGAGAGAACACACCCAGAAAGTTATCTCTGACTACCACCAGTAATAATACATACATGGTAATGAGCTTTTAGAAGTTGGAAGCTTAACCATAATGTTGCTTTCTTTTAGGAAGGCAAAGGCAGGTGGATTTCCAAGTTCCAGGACAGCCAGGGCTACACTGAAAAACCCTGTGTCCAAAACCAAACAATTAAAAATTAAAAAAAAAAAATTTAAAGGAAGCTTACTTGAATCTTTTTTAGTAAAACTGATGGATTTAAATTAGACCTTACCATGAGGTTTTGTTCTCTTGTTTCGTTAATGAGCATACTGAACTTTAGTTAAATTAATTGATACTGTAAGATCTAACTTCAGTTAGAGGTTTCTGAGCCATGCATGGCAGTTCCCTTTGTTTCAGGACTCTGAAACCTCTCTCTGAATACACCATCACACATTAAATGCATTTATTTAATGTATTTAGATTGTTAACATTAATTGAAGAACATGTAAGATATTTGCCTAGACATTCCATCCTGGAATCTGGATTTTGCTATTACACATTTAGAAGATGTAGTCTACCATATTTTGTTCTTTTACCTTTAGTTCAGCTCAAATTTGAATATTTAACTTTGTATCTAGCAATCACAAATGCTTCACAGTATTTTCTTGATTTTTTTTATCTGTTGCTGGGGATTGAACTGAGGGTCTCGTGGATGCTAGGCATGCACTCTACCACTGAGCTACATTTCCAGCCCCTTATTAGTCCCTTTATAGTGCTATACTATAAATTGTTAAATTTAAGTCTGGCTGCTAATGCCTAAGAGACCAGGAATAATGTAGCTATTCAGGAAGACTTTTGCAAATTCTTTGTGGAATTTAAAGAGGAATGGAGACTCCTGGCTGAGGTGGATTCCCCCTCACATGCCCACACACTTGCCATAATCCATTCCTTGGAATTATGTTCAAAATAATGATCCCAGCAGAGAATGTAAGAAATATAGAAAGGTAGAGAAAAGACACTTGTATAAAGCATAAAATGAGATATGAACTTCTGGTTTGTAAAAACTTCTTTGGGGAAATAAGATTACAGATTTCTCCAAGGTATAGGAGAGCATATTTAACAGGGATGGTAGCCAGTAGAAAGTATGCAGAACCTGTGTGACCAGCCACATGTTGGATTCCTGGTCATTTATTTCTGAAGGCAAGTACCATTCATTTCATAACTGACAAGCGTCAGGCAAGTTCCTACTGCCTTTAATTCCCTTATACTGATCCTATATTTTCAGATAGCAATGGAAAGTGAAAGTCTGGACAGTCAGAAATACCCTATTTGTGACAAATACCTTTGGGTCAACTAAAAAGGGAATACCATTCTAACTTATAAACGTTTAAGGTGAGGAAACGGGTTTAGGGATGTGAACCAAGATGGCCAGACTGGACAGCTGGAGTCTGATGCCCTTCGTGTTGCACTGTTGCCTCTATGAACGGTTAAATTGTCCCAGCCCTGCAGTTTTTTTTTTTTCCAGCACCTACTTCCTTAATCATATGCTGGTAAATTGTACCTGTAAGTAATATGTGGCTTAGGAGTTATGCGGAAGTTAAAATTTAATTCTTAACTATAGATCAGATCCTTGCTGGGAGTGTAGCTCAGTGGTGGAGTTCTAGCCTAGCATGTCCAAGCTCCTGGGTTCAATCCCTTGCACCATGGAGAGGAGAGAATTCAAATTCTCACATAAAGGAATACTTTTGGATGATTTTTATGAAGAGATTTTTATCCTCAGCAAAGATATTGGTGATTTTCTTATTATAAGAACATTATAAACAATTATATTTGTAACATAGTTCTTTTTCCTACTTAGAAATCATAAGCATCTTAAATATCTCCAGTATGAAATATTGTGTAGCTTATGAGTGAAATAAAATGATTTCCCAGTTTCTCTTGCTAAGGCAACAACAGCAAATCTTTTATTACTCAAGAAATTCTTACTAAAGTGGATGAAGTGTAGGAACATATCCTACTTTTAGACACTCAACAATAGAATATATACAAACATGAATAATAGCTAACTTTTTTGAAAGTGAGAGGACTAGAAAATAGACATTGGCAATTTAGAATTGGGTTAGCTCTTAGGCAGAGAGAGCAGATAGCTTTGAAAGGCAGTGGTATATGATCTGGAAAGATAATTCCAGAAAGAGAAGGTAGGGGCATAGGTATAGCTTGAATCCCAAATGTGTATAAAATGGTGTGTTCAAAGTGCCAGAAATCTAGGGTTTGTATAGGGGGAGAATAGGAAGGAGTGACATTCAGTAACTCAACATTATACCTTTCACACCAAATGTGATATTTTCTAGAAAATACCTGTTACTTTCACTGCATTGAGCTTTAAAAAAAAAATGGGACTTTATCTTATCGACTCATATGGCTTTTGTGTCTATCTCAATACTTTCAGTGCCTGAAAAATGAAAGGAATTCTGCCAGCATTTGTTGAATGAATGAAGAGAACAGGTAGATTGAGTGAGTTACTCAAAGTCAAACAAATAGTGGGTGATGAATTTATGATTGGCACAAACCATTTATTTCTGTCCTATTCAGACAGGAAGCATGGAATGCTGCAGCCATTTTTGCATTCTTGGCTTTTGGAAAATTTCATAGGTGAATCTTCAGAAGCTTCCATTAAGGTTCTCCAGAGAAATAGATTCAATGCGATGTGCATGCACATAGACACAGATCATAAGGAACCGGCTTGTGTAGTTACTGTAGCTGGGACGTTCTTCTGCACTGTGAGTTATCAAACCGCAGAGCAGAGCTGGAGAACAGGTAGCACAGTTCCAGGCGGAGTCTAAAGGTGTGATAACTTGAAGGTGGAGAGTCGAGGGGATGGCCCAGCAGTTCACGTGCTTGCTGCACAAGTGTGAGGACTAGCGTTCAGTCCCCAGAACCTGTGTAAAGCCTGGCAGAGCAGTGGGTGTTTGTAACCCCAGTGCCTCTGTGGCAAGTTGGAGGCCGAGAAGGAGAACCCCTGGAAGTCCGTGCTTTCACTGTTCTGACCAGGACACGTTCTCTGCTGATGTAATGCTATTCACTGAGTTATTTGAAGCGCACTCAAAACATACCATTTTCAAACAGCATCATGGAATGAAGTGGAAATGAGAAAGGGTTGCAGTTTCACATCTCTAGCATCTGTCTAAGACCCAAACATTTTAAAAATTAAAATTATAGTAGCCTGGGACTATACGGGGAGATTCGGTTTTAGCAAATGAAGACCATCCCTCCTGTCCCTCTCTGCTAAACCCTGCAAACAAAGCAAACAAGACAATCCGATGTGGCAATTGGTGAGAAACAGCAAACAGTCAGGGACAAATAGGCTATCAAAGCTCATGGGAAGAAGGCAGACTCGAATAAGGGAAGGGAATGACATCATCACTGGGACAAAAGAGGAAGACGGCTTTGACAGCAGCCTTTGAATAAACTTTGAAGAAAAAATTAGAAAGGGGGAAAAAGGAAACAGGAAAGGGAAGTCTGTCAAGAACGCAGCATGACATTGGGAGTGGGTGGGAAGCTTCCTGTAACAGCTTGATGTGTAGAACATCTGGTCTCCTAGTCTCGTATCTTCAGAAATCCCAGGTTTCTCAGCTGACCAAATTAGACACAGTAGGAGCCCACCACCAAAAAGCCATTGTTCCTAGACTGGGTTATCCAAAGAAAGCAAAAATATAGATGGAAAGAACAAACTCTCCTTTTAAACTGAAAACATCACTTGTTTTTCTATGCAACAAATCCTAGCTGTATGTACTTTATGTACTTTGGAATACTGATTGTATATTAAAACTGAAATGTAAAATATATTTTAATTTTTTCAGAGGGAAAAAGTTTGCCAGTGAACTAACAGAGAAAGAAATTGTTTCAAAGTTAATAATTTTCTGTTGCATTGTTTAATTATTTTAATGTTTCTTTCATTTCTCACTTAAAATTCAGTGTTGACCAGTTTCCTAAAACTCACTTGTGCCCTCTAATGGTTCTTGGTATTTAATAAAGGCCACTTTGGAGGTTTTAAACAACTTATTATTTTAAATTGCATCTATTTACCCTATCCCTTTGTAGTGTGGTGTGTATATACACTCATACACACACTCACACAAGAATGGGCAGCACAACCCATGTGTGGAGGTAAGAGGAAAACATGCAGGAATTGGTTCTTTCTTTCTACCATGTGGGGCCAGGAGGGATTGAAACTAAATCCTCATACTGGCAGCAAGTGACTATACCAGTTAAACCATCTTGCTTGCTCCACTCTAGAGTTTCAAGAAGTGCTTATGGGTAGAACTAATGATACTCATGTCACTTTCTTTTGGCTACTGTGGTAGTTTGAATGTAATTGGTTCCCATAAGCTTATAGAAAGTGGCTCTATTAGGAGGTACAGCTTTGTTGGGAGTAGGTGTGGCATTGTTGGAGGAAGTATGTCACTGTTGAGGTGGACTTTGAGTTCTCCTATGCTCAAGCTATGCCCAATGTCACAGTTAACTTCCTGTTGCCTGAGGATCAAGGTGGGACTCTCAGCTCCTTCTCCAGCACCATGTCTGCTTGTATGCCACCATGTCCCACCATGATGATAATGGATTAAACTTCTGAAACTGTAAGCTACCCCTGTTTGGATAATCTTTTTGTATATTGTGTGAAGATGTGCCTCTGTTTAACCTTACCTGTCTAAGGCACCTTATGATTGGTTTAATAAAGAGCTGAACGGCCAATAGTTAGGCAGGAGAGGATAGGTGGGACTTCCAGGGAGAAATAAGAACTCTGGGAAGTAACACAATACAGATCTGCTGTGTTTGTATGCAGGTAGCATTTGGGGGCTTCCTGAATCCTGTAACACCTACTGACTTACTACTTTGTCTCCATGACATAAAAAAGATGGAGGAGGAACAGTAGATTTCACCTGCTTCAGAGTAGAAGTGATACATCACTTTCCCTTCTTTCCTCTCTCCTTTCCTCTTCTTCAAGGTCTGTCTTGCTTCTATCTCTCTAAACCTCTGGCCTCTTACTCCTCCATCGTTCTCTCCAGAGTCTTTCAGTGTTGTTCATGCTGATCTTGAATTCCTGGACTCAATACTCTATCCCAGCTTTCCAATTAGCTAACAATTAGCATGGCCCACCATGACTAGTTTTATGGTATTTCTGTTTGGTTGTTTATTTGTTTGGTTGGTTGATTGGTTGTTTTTTGTTTTCTTTTTTCAAAACAGGGTTTCCCTGAGTAGCCCTGGCTGTCCTGGAACTCACTCTGTAGACCAGAGTGACCTTGAGTTCAGAGATCTGCCTGCCTCTGCCTCCCAAGTGCTGGGATTAAAAGTGTACATCACCATTCCACTGCTTTCCTAATTTAAAGACCCAAAGTCCACATTCCTAAAAAAAAAGAAAGAAAGAAAACATGGTCAGGTCTATCCAGCAATACCCCAGTCCCTGGTACCAATTTCTGTCTTAATTAGGGTATCTATTATTGTGAAGTGACACCATGACCACAGCAACACTTACAAAGAAAAACATTTAACTGGGGCTGGCTTACAGTTCAGAGGTTTAGTCCATTGTCATTATGGTGGGAAGTATGGTGGCACAGGTATACATGGTGCTGGAGACATGGCTGAGAGTTCTACATCTGGATTTGAAGGCAGCAGGAAGAGACCATGAGCCACTGGCCTAGCTTGAGCATCTGCAACCTCAAAGCCTGCCACTACTAACATACTTTCTCTAACAAGGCCACATTTACTCCAACAAGGCCACACCTCCTGTTGTAAAAACATGATTTTATGGTGTGTTACTTTTGTTTATGCTCTGAAACATTTGTTTAATAATGCAAAGATGTGTTTGATTAAATAAAATTCACCTAGCTGACAGGAAGCGGTAGGGAGGAGCCAGGTGGAGCAGAGTTTTTAAGGAGTAGGGAGGAGCAGCTTGAGGGCTTTTTGGAGGACTCAAGCAAGGAGAGGAGGTGAGCTGCTTCTTATTCAGCCTTTCTGAAGAGCAGAATTCCACCTTAACCTTTGAATCATGAGTTCTTTAGAGGGACAGAGGTTTACTTAAGTTCCCTTCATAGTTGTGAAAGAGTCGGAGCCTAAGGGAACAGAATTTAACCACTGCTGCGGAGTTGCAGTTGCTGATTAGGACCGCGGCTGTGACTTAAAAGGCAGCAACAATTAAATAAAAGGACAACACCTCCTTATAGTGCCACTCCCTGTGGGCCTATGGGGGCCATTTTCTTTCGTCAAACACCTGTATGGAAGGCCAGCCCCCACCTTTTAAAGGGTTCCTATGAGGAGGAGAGAGAAACAAGAAACCTGTAGATAGAAAGATAGCGGAGAAGAAACAGAAACACAGGATAGCTTCGGGAGGGCCTGGATCAAAATCCACCAGCCCCTTCTGTCTCTTCTAAAGGGCTTTTTATAACAATGCCAAGGGGTTGGGCAAAAGACCTACTCCTTGCTAGATCACAGCATACCACACAGCCAAATGCAGACCCTTCCAAATACCTGGTAACCACGCCCATGGTCCAATCATTCCTCTGTGCAGCCCTGCTGGGTAAAGCAAGCTCAGATCTCACTAGGAAACCTCTATGGGTCTCCACACACCTGCACTGAAAAAAAAGCAAGTTGGGAGAGTGGATCCAAAGTGACTGCTAGATAGTTCTTGTGTTCTGTAACAGAATGTAGTTACAGTTAACAACATAGATGAGAGGGTTTTGAATATTCTCATCACAAAGAAGTAAGTGATAGATGTTTGAGATTGTGGATAACCTGACTAGCTCAAACTGATCTTTATATACTGCATAAGTACACCAAAATAATCATGTGACTTTCATAAATATGCACAATTACCTGACAGTTGCAAAATAGATCGAACCATTAAAAGCAAAGTAGCAAGTGAAGATCTCTGTTGTAAAAGCATAGGAAAGAAGTGTGCATTGTGCCGGGCGGTGGTGAATCCCAGCACTGGGGAGGCGGAGCCAGGCGGATCTCTGTGAGTTCGAGGCCAGCAGGGTCTACAGAGTGAGATCTAGTACAGGCGCCAAAGCTACACAGAGAAACCCTGTCTCGAAAACAACAACAACAATAAAAAGTGTGCATTGTAAGGTAAAAGAGAGAAGCTTCCAGTGAGGAAGGACAAGCACCAAGGGGCAGTCATGGGGCCTGCAAGTGGGGTTTTATAAGAAGCCTTGACAGAGCATTTCCCATGCAGGAATAAAGGAGAAATCACTGGCAGAATAAGTCCTCTGGGATGCTGAAGAAATTAGGATGCTGTTGGTAGAAGGTTCGGGAATGTTCCATGATGCTCCAGGGCCTGGGTTCCATTCCTACGATTGGAAACAAAACCCCCAAACAAACAATAAAGGTGTGGTTTCAATGTAAAGTACCTCATGCTCCATCCCCAGCTGGTGGCATGCTTTTCAAAGGTCATAGAACCTTTAGGAAGTAGAGTTTTACTTGAGGAAGCAGGTCACTTGGGTGTGCCTTGGGGTTTTAAAACCAGCTCTTACTTCCTGTCTGGATTCTGCTTCCTAACACAGTGTGATCAGCCAACCATCTTTCTATGATTGTATCCCTTCTTAAAACCTGAGCCAAATAAACTCATGAGTGTGTTTGTCACGAGTGATTTTGTCAGGACAATGAGAAAGTAACTAATACATTGGGGACCAGATACATCATTATACAGAGGGAAATGCAGGGACTTGAGAAAGTAACAAGTACAATGGGAATATAAACGAAGTATTAGCTAGCTGCGTGGAATGGAGGGACTTGAGAAAGTAGCAAATACGGTAGGAATATAAACAAATCATTAGATAGATGGGTGGTAATGGAGGGACTTCTGCTTTCTAAGTAAAGCTTCTAGCATAGCCAGTGGAGGCCACACACACACTTTGACAAGGAGTGAAGGCTTTGGAGTCAGATTACCTGGCTAGAATTCCATTTCTTCTGCCATTCCCCAGCTCTGGATCTCGGTGCCTAAGATTCTTATCTACAAAAAGGGGATTTTTTTTCCCCTCCCAATCTTTGTAGGACCGTTGTGAAGACTACAACGAATCAGCACATGGACTGTTTCAGAACAACCCTTGGCAGCTGTCAGTTCTCTGCTTTGAGTCAGCAACGATAGAAGCAAGGACAGGGCTCGATGGCAGGGCATCCTCTGTGGGGTGTGGGCCACCAGATCTGCAAAGGAGCTGTTGATGAGGGTCAGGGTCAGTGAAAGTTGGACACAATTTTGTAGCAAGAAATTGCTGTTTGATTCCTTTGGCAGAGTGCAGCAGCAGGAGAAGCAGAGGAAGGCCATTAGATTGGAAGCAGACCAGAAAGGCAAGTGACTGGAGAAGGCCAAATACATTCATGACTGAGGCTAACTATTTTTGGTCCAGAAAAGGGCTGGCAGACTGGGGATTTATTAAGGGTTCCTAATTGTCTGAACTAAGGTGTCCTGTGAACTTCTCTAGGTAGGTTTAGATGGACATGCAGTGGGGGCCTGAGGGAGGGGACAGTTAGGATGGCAAACGTGTGTTAAGATTCCTACTTCAGTTACTCCACCCATCAAGCATTTTCAAACTTGTCTGACAATCTGGTGGTTCTTCAGCAATGCCTCAAGGCCAATTTTATCAGATTGGCTCCTGATGGAGGGTGGTGGAAGGGATAGCGGCAGTAGATTTTATTTGTAAGACTGTTAGAAAAAAAAAAAATAGTGTATTGCTTT
This sequence comes from Peromyscus eremicus, assembly GCF_949786415.1. Lineage (NCBI taxonomy): Eukaryota > Metazoa > Chordata > Mammalia > Rodentia > Cricetidae > Peromyscus > Peromyscus eremicus. The sequence continues at coordinate 28,249,415 of NC_081429.1, read as the reverse complement.
GCTTTGGAAAGCACTGCCTCTTGGTGAAGTGCAAGGGGATTTGAGGATTTGAACTTGGATCTTGCCTTCTCCAAACTGGAAGTGTGACTTGGATTATTAGGTCGTTTACATTCATTAGGCTTCAGTGTGCTATTTGTAAAACATATAAATTGGATTAGATGATCTTCCTCTGACACCTCTTTTCTTTAGAGTTTCCAAGGGTTGGGATTCAGCAGCCAGGTTGTTCAGCGCCGAGGAAGTTTTCGGACGCCACCTTGTGGTTTACGGAAGTAGTACTGTCATGAAGCTCAGCTAGGGTTTTGGAAGTCGGTTCTTCAAGGACGTGAGGCCCTATTCAGGATAAGAGCGCTCTCTTGTTAGAATAGATTGTGGGTGAGCTGGGCATGGTATGGTAGCTGGAATCTCATCAGGAAAATAAGAATAGCTCATTGATGCACGTGAATAATTTATGGTCTGCCCAGCCTCTGGGAGAGAAGGCCCATAACAGTGGCCAAAACTTTTTTGGAATCAGTTTACTTCAATTATACTTCTTCTTTATTGAAACAGTGACCTTGAAAATGACTCTGTCTTCATATTTCAACCCAGCTTACGTGTCTCCCAGTGTGGTTATAAAATGCTCTGATGCATATGCACTCCCTAAGAGCCCTTGCTGAGCAGAGATGAGGTCAGGGTCACTTTACAATGAACCATGACAGACTCTTAATTTAAAATGACCTTTAAGAGGGTTGATGACTGGTTCCGAAGAGCCAGTTGTCTGATTCAGAAGGGTTCTCAGAACAATTTTCTGAAAATGGCCTTGGATTATAAATTTCCTGCCCAAGGGCATAGGGGTGTCTGCAACAAAGGCCGTCACGAAACAAACTGACTAAAGCGGAAGTCAGAAGGAGGTTTTCTTAGTTCAGCCTTGAACAGAGATACAAGGCCTCTCTGGCCAGGGACAGTGTTCTCATGTGCATTCACAGTTTTTGTTTCTTTGTCTCTTTTTTTTTGTTTTTGTCAGAAAAACTTGGGTCTAAAATTTTACCTTCTGAAAAGTTAGCTTTAAGAACTATTTGAAAGAGTTCTAGTTCCTTTACACTTAGAAGTATTTTACTCCTTCAGTACCCCCCCTTATCTCCTTTTCCCTCTTCTTTTCTGGGTTTGGAACCCCGGGTCTCATGGTCTCTACCACTGAGATATATTCCCACCACTAGTTTCTTTCTTTGTTATTTCCATAAGAAAGTTACGGATTAGAGACTACACTGTCTCTGGTTGTGGGGGTACATACCAGTGGGATTTGCTGAAGGAGGCAAAGACAAGAGGATCACGAGTTCTGGGCTAGCCTGAACAACACATTCTATGCCTGGTGGTGGTGGCGAATGCCTTTAATCCCAGCACTTGGGAGGCAGAGGCAGGTGGATCTCTGTGAGCTCAAGGTCAGCCTGGTCTACAAAAATGACTTCTAAGACAGCCAGAGCTATACAGAGAAACCCTGTCTTGAAAAACAAAACAAAGAACCCCCCCAAAACAAAACAAAACAAAACTCAAAAAACCAAAACAAGCAAACTAAACAAAGCAAAATGGGGGCTGGCTTACAGTTCAGAGGTTTAGTCTATCATTGTCATGGCAGGAAGTGTGGTGGTATGCAAGCAGATATGATGCTGGAGAAGTAGCTGAGAGCTCTACATCTGTATCGGCAGGCAGCAGGAAGAGAATGAGACATTGGGCCTGACTTGAGCACCTGAGACCTCAAAGCCCACCCCTCTGTGACACACTTCCTCCAACAAGGCCACACCTCCAATAATGCCACTCCTTAAGAGTCTATGGAGGCCTTTTTTTAAAAAACAATTTTTTTTATTGATTCTTTGGGAATTTCGCATCATGCACCGCAATCCCACTCATTTCTCAGTCCCTCCATATCCACCCTTCACCCTTGCAGCATTCCTCCCAAAAGAAAAACTTTATAAATTAATTAAGAAAACACAACAAAACAACAGTTCAGTTCTCCTATTTCCTGCTCTGTTTTCATCCCCTCTTCGTTCTTCTTAGTGGCTTTGGAAGCTGCCGTGGGTCACACATTATACCCTTTTGTCCAAACAGCTTTACTTGCAATTGTTCATTGTAATGAGTTGTTGGTCTAGTTCAAGGTGTCTGGCTTTTGGTACACCATCAATACAGAACCCTCACCAAAACTCCTCTCAGGTGTCCTGCTGTTGCCCTGAGTCATGGAGATCATGCAGCTCTGGTGCCACAGGATACTCCCCAACAGGTCATGGATGGGGTGGATGTTGGGATGGGCAAACTCAAAGCACTGGATGTGGGCCTGGGTGCTAGCTGAGTTGGTCAGTCTGGACCTCCACTGGGACTACCCCCAGCTCTCTTGCACCCTTGCCCCGGAGGTTAGCTCTACTGTGCCTGTGGTGAGGGGTGGGAACAGCTCTCCTGCTACAGCAGTCAGCAAGGGGGCAGGACCAGATCTCCGAGAGCCAGTGAAGGGCAGAGCCAGTTCATCATGGTCCCTAGATTTCAACACACATGGTCCATATGGCCCTATGGGAGTCATTTTTATTTAAACCACCACATTGTCTTACAACAAAAGGTATGTCCCATCATCTGGGTTCTAGGTCCTATGACCTTTGCCCTCCCATTTCATAAATCAATGAGCATGTCTCTTCTCCATTCAAACATCTCTTCTCACCCCTCCACCCCCATTGAAATGTGACCATGTTTAAGTGATAATGACTTTGGAACAAGAAGCAGATATAGTTCTGTTCTCCACTCTAGTACAGGTCTCTTTTTCCTCTCCCAGCTGAACCTCATCCTAGAGTGGAGTCAGCTCTCTGTCTCCATTCCCACCAGCTCACAGTTCCTCAAAGGCTAGCCACAGTGCTTCCACCACAGATAGCATGCTGAAACTATTCTTGATAGAGTAACCATTGGCAAAGTCAGTGGCTGCTTTTCTGGCTCATCCTCCTCGACCCCTCTTGGGAATTGCTGTCACTGGCCATCCTTCTCCTTTAGCTGTCTCTTTGATTCTGACATGACTCTTGAGACTCTTATCTAGTCCTCACCAGTTCACATTTCAGAGAACTGGGGCAGTGCCGTGTGTGCAGATGTGAGTTTGAACTTGCCGCTTGAAAAGCTCCCAAGAAGTGCCAGACACAGCAAGTGTGTGCTGATTTTCTAATGGAGTACTCAGAACAGCCTGAGGATGAGACAGGTGATTTGCATTTCCAATGCAACCCTCAGAGAAGTTAAATATATTACTTAATGAGCAGCAAGGGACAGATTCAGTCCCAGAGACCTGAGTGTTTGGAGGGGCAGGTCTGGCTCTCTGCATCATTTTTGTTTGCTTCTTAGAGTTAAGCCTCTCCAAAGGTGCTGCCCTGTTTTCTTCTCTTCACTTCCCCAGTAGGACAACATGACAAAGGTAACTTATAGAAGACATTTATTGGGAGCTCACATTTCAGAGGGTCCATGTCCATGATGGTGGGCCCATGGCAGCAGGCAGGCAGAAATGGCGCTGGGGCAGAGAAGGCCAGCCTAATACCATGGCAGGCTCCTAATAACTCAGTTAAGAACTAGGCCTCAGTTCCTGCCTCTTGAAACTAAGCAGGCCATTTCTGAGGAAGCCACAAACAAAGGGCAATCAATCACCAGCGCCCCCGACAGCCAGGACGAGGGGACTGCACATACCAGGCATAAGCCAACCCCCCAGTCAATAACCAAATAAAGACAGAGCCTGGGACTTGTTCAGCCTTGCCCAAAAGTGGAAAAACTATAGCCTTAACCAGCTTCTGCTAGCCCTAGCCAATTAGAACATACTAATATGATTGCCACTAGCATAAGCCAATCATATCTGAGATGACCTAACTGTCCCTGGAACTCCCCTTACCTGTGCTCATAAGGAGCCTGCAAGCTTCTAGGGTTGGCATTTTTGCCTTTGTGTCTGATGTATGGCACCAGCATGCTGGTACCTTTGTTCTCGAGATAATAAACTCTCCTGCTGATTGCGTAGGTGGATGGTGGTCTTTTGTGCTTCTCCAGGACCCTAACAGAGTAGTAGTTGAGAGTTTACATTTTGAGACACAACCATGAAGCTAAGTAAGAATGGCATGAGCTTTTGAAACTTCAAAGCCCATCCCCCAGTGACGTAACTCCTCCAACTGGGGACCAAGTATTCAAACATTTGAGCCTCTGGGGACCATTCTCATTCAAGCCGCCATAGCTTGGCTATTATTTTCAGCTTCCACTAAAAGGTAAGCCCCTTGGGGTCAACTGATTTGTTTAGAGACACTGTGGATACTTGTACACATTGTGCACTGTGCAAGGAAGCCCTAGTTGAGGTGGAAAAACGGGCTAAAAATTTAGTCTTCCTCTATTTGCTCCCAGAAGGGCTGTCCTTTAAAAATTATTCAGAAATTAAATCCAGCCTGGCAGTGGACCTGGCATATATCTTGCTCAATAGTTGATTTCCAGAGACTAGAACAGTGACTGGACATGTTAGAATATTTATTAATGGAATGAAGGGAACAGTGCTCTCCTCCCCTCTCCTCCCCTCTCCTCCCCTCTCCTCCCCTCTCCTCCCCTCTCCTCCCCTCCCCTCCCCTCTCCTCCCCTCCCCTCTCCTCCCCTCCCCTCCCCTTCTCTCCCCTCCCCTCCCCTCCCCTCCCCTCCTCTCCTCTCCTCTCCTCTCCTCTCTCCCCTGGAATTGAACCTGGGTCCTCTGGAAGAGCAGTCAGTGCCACGCCTCAGGACCTGGGATTGACCTCCCGGATCCACATGGTGGAAAGAGACAGCTGAGTGCTGCAAGCTGTCCTCTGACCTCCGCACGAGTGCTGCAGTACCACACCCCTCCAGATGAAAGTAATTTAGAAAAATTAAACTGTTTCTCTTCCTACGTTCTGGCTCCACTGCCTGGAGTTGTGCTCAGGAAGTCCATATCTTCAGCTAGCTGTCCGTGCCTAAGGCTGGGGTTATCTAAATCATACTTTGAGAAATCCTGAACTAAAGAAATGACTCATGAAGTGATTTTTTTTTTTTAATTTGGAGACCTTGAACTAGCTCTACAGCTGAGAATGACCTTGAACTTCCAATCCTCTTGACTCTTGTGAATGCGAGGATTATATGCGAGTGGGGCTGGGGTGACAGCTCTTGGAAGACAGGAGTTTGGATGACCAGCACCATGCAAATATTGGGCAGATATGGCAGCCTTCCTGTAATTCCAGCACTTGAGAGTGGAGACAGGGGAATCTACAAGTAAGCTGAACAGATGAGCTCTGGGTTCAAATGAGAGATCCTACCTCAACATACAAGGTAGAGTATAAATAAAGAAGATATCTGATGTTAACCTCTGGCCTTCATGTGCACCTGCACACACAAATGTATCTACATATGTTAACACACATATGTACATGTGTAACACATATGCACACGCACATGCACAGTGTCCTACCTGCCAGGCAAATTTTTTATCCCTGAATTACATACACCCTTAGTCTTTAGGGAGTTCTTAACATTAAAAAAAAAATCCCCCAATTTTCATTGCAAAGAGGGTAATATACAAACAAGGAAAAATTATTTTTGAGATAGGCTGACCTCAAATTCATGTATTCTTCTCCTTCAACATCCTATGTGCTGTAATTACAGGTATGGGCCACTATGCCTGGCAAATAAAAATGTCTTCTATGACCCATTTGGGTCTGACAAAGCCACCCTCCAGCCAAAAACTCTAAAGCCTCACCTCATACTAATTCTCTGCCTTGGTTATGTGATGAACTACTGTCATTCTGACCAACATGAAGGACAAAAATCAGGTATTTTTCAACAATCAAATCTTGACTACAATTTCAGAATTGACAACCCAGGGAGAATGCTGTTGCTTGGCAGCGCTTCAGTTTATGGGAAGAAGGTGCATCTTGGATCTCAGGGCTCAGCTGAAGTCTTGAAACTCCCTCCCATCCCCCACCACATCATCATAGAGTGGGTTCTAATGAGACTCTTCAACAAAAAGTTCCCTCAGGTCATGAGGTCACATGATCTCAAATTTTCCTGTGGATGTGTTCCTGTCAACTTTTGCTTGAGTTTCATGTAAGTGGGGATTTTGTGTGACTTCTGGGCTTTCTTTGACATGGTCTTTGATGGCAGTCTCTAACCAAGTGGTCCCTTAAAGTAATTCTGTTAGTCCCACCATTTGGCAATAAAACCACCACCACAGTCTTTGAGCTTAATTTGAAGCAAGCTTTAATTAAATATTGGCCAATTTGATGGACTCTGGCCAGGTCCATTCTACAGTTCCCAAGAAATGGCTATGATCACATTTTGCAGAGTCTTAAAAAGGCAAAAACCACAAGGCCACCATGTTCCCATCAAGTTCGATTAGGAGCAAGCATATATCCTGACATATTTCCTATCTGCAAACCTCTTGCCTATGTGAGATCAATCACATCTGTTTCAGTTGGGTCAAACAAATTTGTTTAGGGGAGTGAAAACATAAATAGCCTCTAGTACTTAACTTTGGTTCTCTCAGTTTCCCCTGAGATTTCACTTTGTGTACAAACCAATTGTGATGGGCTGAATAAGAATGGCCCACATTGGCTCATAGGCCTGAATGCTTGGTTACCAGAGAGTAGCACTATTAGGAGGTGTGGCCTTACTGGGGTAGGTGTGGTATGGTTAGAGGAAGTGTGCCATTGGGTTTGAGCTTTGGGGTTTCAAATGCTGAAGCCAGGCCCAGGGTCTCTTTCTCTCTGCCTGCTGCCTATATCAGGATAGAGAACTCTCAGATACCATGTCTGCCTACATGCCAGCATGCTTCTTGCCTTGATGACAATGGACTAAACCTCTGAACCTATAAGCAATCCCCAGCTAAATGCTTTCCTTTATAAGAGTTGCTGTGGCCATCTCTTCAGAGCAATAGAAACCCTAACTAAGACAGAAGTTGGTACCAGGAGTGGGGTATTGCTATGTTGGCCTAACCATGCTTTTGTTTGGAGGAATGTAAACTTTTGGATTTAGGATTAGGAAAGCAGTTAAATGCTTTATGAGGAGCTTACTGGGCCACACTAGTAGGAACAGGAAGATAGTGGAGCTGAGAGTGTGTCCTAGGGTTTTATTGCTGTGTTGACACCATGACCATGGCAACTCTTATAAAATAAAGCATTTAATTGGGGCTGGCTCACAGTTCAGAGGTTTAGCCCACTGTCATCATGATATAAAGCATGGCAGCATGTAGGTAGACACAGTGTGTGGTTGTTTAAAGGATAATGGCCAGTGAAGGGAGTTGCAGTGTTAACAAGGTGCACTTGTTAGAGGAAGTGTGTCACCGTGGGGGCGGGATTCGAGGTCTCTTTTGCTCAAGCTTCCCTCAGTGGGACTGTCAGTTGACTTCCTGTTTACTGCAAGATATAGGACTCTTAGCTATTTCTCCAGTACCACATCTATTTGTCTGTCACCATGCTCCCTGCCATGATGATAATGAAGTGAACCTCGGATATTGTAAGCTGCAACCTCAATTAAATGTTTTCCTTGTAAGAATTGCTGTGGTCATGGTGTCTCTTTGCAGCAATAAAACCCTAAGTAAGACAGAAGTTGGTTTCAGGATTGGGGAATTGTGATAGGCCTGACCATGTGAGTGTTTGGAGGGATTTGAACTTTGGGACTTAGGGTTTGGAATGCTTTAAGCACTGCTTAATGGTCCATACTAGTAGGAGTGTGGAAGACAGTAGTGCTAAGGGTTATTTGAAATATGAGGGTTCAAGAGGTTTCAGAGGAGAATTTTATATGTTGCTTAGAGTTCATGCTTGTGATATTTTGGTGAAGAAAGTGACTGCTTTTTGTCCTTGTCCCAAGAGTCTATCTAAGGCTAAAGATAAAGTAAGATTTTTGGATTAATTCCATTGAGAGATAAAATCTCAAAACAGCCTAGTATAGACTCTGTCATGTGTGTTTTCGTGGTAACTGTAGTAAAGATTTATAATGAGAAGGAGCAAGCTGAGCAGGATAAATTACAAAGTGAAAATTTTGAGGAGAAAAAGAGCACCAGAAAGTAGAACATAGATAAATCTGTGTTCAAGGAGGTAAATGGATTAAGAAAAGGAATAAAGGGAATGTTGACCTCAGGGCAAGATCCTACCAGCTAAGTTTCCAACCTGTGAAAAGAAACTAAAGAAAAGCTTAGAGCCAGGTGTGGTGGTACACACCTTTAATTCCAGCACTTGGAACACAGTCTCTGGAGGATCTCTGAGTTTGAGGTTTATAGAGCAAGCTTCAGGACAGCAAAGCTTAGGCAGTGGAAGACAGAAAGCTGGTGACGATGTAATTGAACAAGGGGGCCATGTTCTAGCCCCAGCAAGCAGCAGAATTTGGCAGCTTTGACCACATTTCTGGGTTTAGAGCTAAGGATAGAAGAAAGGAGTTATGGAATAAAGCTGCTGAGGCCAGGCATGTATCAAGGGTTTCCCTGAATGGAGGCCTAGTAGAGAGGCCATTGCATGAAGCTGTGAAGTTGAAGCCTGGATTGTCTTGGAGAATTCAAGATGTTAGAGATGCCAGAGTTGTGGGATACTTACCAAGGAGAGATGGTAACAGAATGGAAACAGCCCAAGAAAAAGATGTGTGTTGTAGTCAACAAAGCTGAAAGGAGTTGGAGCTTGGTCAGTTCTTGGTCTTGTTTTAGTCCAGTATTTTCTTACTATGATCCCTTCAGTATGTTTTGGAATGGTAATTCATATCCTGTACCATTATGTGTTGGAAGTATATGATCTACTTTTTGATTTTGATTTTTACAGGGGGATTACAGTTAAGAGATTGCTATGTGTCTCAGAAGAGACTTTGGACTTTGAAACAAGTTTATGACTATTATAGACCATGAGAACGTTTGAATTTCGACTGAATGCATTTTTTGCATTATGGTATGGCTATAAGCCTTTGGGGGCCAGGGAGTGGAATGTAGTAGTTTGAAAGAAAATGCCTCCAAAGCAAGTGGGACTATTAGAAAGTGTGGCCTTGTTGGAGGAAGTTTGTCACTGTGCGGGTGGGCTTTGAGGTCTCTTTTGCTCATGTTTCTCTCAGTGGGACTGTTAGTCGACTTCCTGTTGCCTACAAGATGTAGGACTCTCAGTTATTTCTTCAATAACATGTCTGCTGGCCTGCCACTGTGCTCTACCATGATGATAATGGACTGAATCTCTGAAACTGCAAGCTGTCACCTCTATGAAATGTTTTCCTTATAAGAGTTGCTGTGGTCATGGTGTCTCTTCAAAGCAATAAAAACCCTAACTAAGACATAGTGCTAGAGAAGCAGTTGAGAGTTCTGTATCCTGATTCATAGGCAGCAGGCAGAGAGAATGAGACTCCAGGTCTGGCTTGAGCATCTGAGACCTCAAAGCCCACCTCCGGTGACACACTTCCTCCAACAAAGCCACACCTATTCCGACAAGGCCATATCTTCTAACAGTGTCACTCCCCATGGGCCTATGTGGGCCATTTTTATTTTTTTATTTTTTAAATGTGATTTGAACTGTGGGGGCTTGGCTCAAGAGGTTTCAGAGAAGAAAAATATCAGTAGAAAAATATTAGCATGTGTCCTAGAAACCATTCTTGTGATATTTTGGCCCCCCTTGTCCAAGAAAAATCTGCTTGAACTAAATTGAAAAGTTTGCAGAGAAGATTTCTAGATAGCCTAGTATTGACTGTGTTACTTGATTATTAGTGGCCGCTTTTATGCAGATCTGTAATGAAAAGAGAAAGCTGAGCATGGAAAAATACAAAACGTACAGTTTGAGGAGAAAAAGAGCACCTGAGGAAAGTTTAAAGAAAAGTCCGATCTTAAATGGAGTAAAGGGAATGGTGGCATAAGGGCAAGACACCACCCAGGTAAGCTTCGAGAAATTAAAGAAAATATTAGGGCCTGGTGTGATGGTGTATACTTTTAATCCAAGCACTCAGGAGGCAGAGGGTGGAGGAACTCTGAGTTCAAGGCCAGCGTGGTTCATAGTATAAGTTTTAGGATAGCCAAGCTTAGACAGTGAAGGAAACCATGGAAAACAGAAAGCTGGTGAAAATCTATTAGAAAGAGAGGGCCATGTTCTGGTCCTAGCAAGCAGCAGATCTTGGCAGCTTTAGCCATGTGGTTCTGGCTTTAGAGTCAAGGATATAAGAAAGGGCTTATGGAATCTCCCTTCTTGACTAAGGAAATCTACTGAGGCCAGGCATGTGCTAGGGTGTCCCTGCATGAAGGCATAGAGAGGCCATTGTGTGAAGCTACGAAGGTGAAGCCTTGGAGGTGCCAAGATGTTAGAGATTCCAGAGCCATGGGATATCTACTGAGGAGAGCTGCTAATGGTGTGGAACCAGCCCAAGAGAAAAAAGGGTGTTGTAGTCAACAAAGCTGAAAGGAGATGGAGATCTGAACAATGCTTTGACATTAGACATGGAGATACAGAGTTTGGAGTTTGAATGGTTAGTTTTTGGTTTTGTTTTGGTCCAGTATTTCCTCACTATGCTCTCTTCACTCCCCTTTGGAATGGTAATGTATATTATGTGCCATTGTATGTTGGAAGTATGTGATCTACTTTTTGATTTTGATTTTAGAGGCTGCTATAGTTAAGAGATTGCCTTGAGTCTCAGAAGAGACTTTGGATTTTTAAACAGTGTTGAGACTGTTACAGACTATGGGGACTTTTGAAGTTGGACTGAATGCATTTTTGCATTATTATATGGCTATAAGCTTCTGGGGGACAAGGAGTGGACTGTGGTGGTTTGAATAAAAATGGCCCCTATAGGCTCATAGTTTTGAATGCTTGATCACCAGAGAGTGCTACTATTAGGAGGTGTGACCTTGCAGGAGCAGACGTAGTCTTGTTAGAAGTGTGTCACTAAGGGTGGGCTTTGGGGTTTCAAATGCTCGAGCTAAGCCCAGTCTCTCTGTCTGTCTTTCCTTCTCTCCCCCCATCTGTCTGCTGCCTGTAGATCAGGATGTAGAACTCTTAGCTGTTTATCTCCAGCACAGTGTCTGCCTCCATTGCGAAATGCTTCCCTCCCTCCATGATGACAATGGACTGAACATCTGAAGCTGTCTGCCAGCCCCAATGATATGCTTTCCTTTGTAAGTGTTTCCATGGTTATGACAGCTCTTAACCCTAGTTAAGACACCAGCCCTTCCCAAGGCCCTTCCTTTCTCCCAGCTCTATTGCTGCTCGCTTCTGGCTGGCTCTTTACTGCATCATTCTCATTCCCGCTTATACAAATGTTGTCCATTAGTCCTGGTGAGACTCAGGCCTCCAGTCCTGGTCATAAAAACAGCCAATAATTCAGCCACTATGAATTTCCATCCCTTTCTTTTTATTCTGGGCTAATAATACTCTTTTTTCTCCCTCCTCTCCAGTACTATGGGTTGTTGGAAATTCATTTATTAAAGGGAAGCAAATGTGATTATCTTGAGTCTGTGAACTTTCTTCTGGTTTTAATACCTATTTGCAAAGGAACACTTTTAAACCAAACCACCTCAAACTAACATCTCATGGCCAACACTCAGCTCTCCCTCCCCACTTCCTTGTTGTTGCTGGGGATCTAACACAACCAGGGTCTTGTGCTACTGAATTCTAGACTCCAGATACTTCTGTGTTCAGTCTCCTGACAGTAAGTGGCAGTAACAGTGGTAAGAAACTGAGTATCACATTTAGAACTCTTGAAGCTTCAACCACAGAAAGACTGGTACACAAAGACTGACTGCCTATCAGCCATTTTTTTTTGAAATATTTAACCTGGGCCAAACTATTTGACTATGTTAACTCTCCTGTCATGAGCTTATGACACTGCACTATTTTTTGTTTTTATTTATTATTTATTATTTTTATTTTTTGTGTTTGTTTTTTCAAGACAGGGTTTGTCTGTGTAGACCTGGCTGTCCTGGAACTCACTCTGTAGCCTCAAACTCACAAAGATCTGCCTACTTCTGCCTCCTCAGTGCTGGGATTAAAGATCTGTGCTGCCTCCACCACCTGGCTACACTGTACTACTAACATGGAATAACAGGATCACTTTTGAAAGAAATTGATAATATTATTCTTTACTTATTTAGGTTTTAGGTAAATATTTCAGACAAATTAAAAACAGTCATTAAAATATATATTGCTCCTCATGTTGCTTTCAAGTGTATATGACCATTCTTAGCTCAAATAGCAAGATAATAATTAATACTAACAATGTTATGAAAAAAGAGGGCACCTTTCTAATTCTACAAGTGGTCTCCAAAGTGAGTTCCAGGAAAGGTGCAAAACTACACAGAGAAACCCTGTCTCGAAAAACCTAAAAAAAAAAAAGAATGCAGATTTGCTGGTAATGATGTATGAGATTGGCATGTTGAGGGTCAGAAAGTAGTCAGTTTATTTGCAATATTATGAATAATGCTTGTATTAACTTTATTAGTGATTCTTTTTCTTATGTATTAACTTATTGAGTACAAATTTTCAAAATGAGGTTTAATGTTATAAGTTATCCTATGATAGCCAGGTTGAGGCTTATCTGCTCATTCTGGGTTGAGTGAGAACACTTCCCTTTTTATAACACTTTTGTCCCTTTCTACAGGAGTTAGACCACATGTCATGCTTCTAATGTTTGCCAGTGTGGTTGGTTAAAGTGGAAACATTTTTTTCTGTTTGTTTGAAAGTAGCTGTTTAGAAAAAAAAGCCTCAGGAAATTTCCAGTGGAGAAATGGATTGGTTTCATGCTTTTACAAATTTGTAAATGAACTAATAAAAAATGAAAAAAAGTGGTTTTCAAAATTATTTTTCATCCTAGCATATGTATCATGAATTCTAATTGGTCTTAATAATAAAAACCCAGAGACAGATATTGGGGTAAATCCTGAAAGATCAGAGAAGTAAAGGAACAGCCGAAGTTACATCTTACCTCCATGACTTCTCAGACCAAAAGGGGGCTGAGCTCCTGTCTCTGCCTTATATTCCTTTCTCTGCCTAGCCATATCATTTACTGTCTGTTGTCTATACAGACCTCCAGACCTCCATGATTAACTAATGGCTAGCACTACCCTCTGATCTTCAGGAAAGCTTTATTTGTTAGAACACAAACAAAATACCATCACATCCCCCCATTTTGTCTAAAATAAAAAAGGTTATAACTGATATGAGAAAAACTATATAAAATAAGTACAATAACTATATACAATATATACAGGCAATAAATACATCAACAATGTCTAGTCCATAGACATTTGACAAATTCAGAAAAAAAAACACTTCATTATCTATCCTATCTTGGTGAGTACCTAATTCACTTTCTATTCTAACTTGTATTACCAAAACTATCTTTTAAGGTCTCTCAACCTTATACACTTCATGCCTCTTTCTTTAGTGAATTTCTTTTCTGAATCTGGTAACAAGGAAAACTAACTATAACTATAAAGTCTTCAGCTCCATCAGAGACCCAAGAAGGAAATAATATTACCTGAGTAAGCAGGAAGTGAAAGCAAGTGACTTCCAAAAATTATGAGAAATGACAGAAACAGCTGGTTGCCTAGACAGTCACCCAAGGTTCCTCTGCAATGTTGGGGCATCCATCTTCAGCCTAAAGGCCTAGCATTTCCAACAGACTTTTCTTTGAAGCAGGATATTCTGAATCGTTGTCCTACCTTGTCTTGGCAAATTTCAGCAGTCACTTTCTTTTGTGTCCTGCTTGTCCAGTTTGGACAGCATACTGTCAGCAGTTGAGGCAAGAGCACGTTCTTGCCCAGTGACTAACTTTTGCCACAAAAAATGAAGTCCATATTTCTTTGATACCCATTATCTTCTCCAAAGTAGATTGGTGCTGCCAGGAGCAGATATGTCTCATTGTCATAAACAAACAAACAAACAAACAAAATGAACCTATGTCAACAAATTACTCAGTTCTGGATTTGTTACTCCAATAGTGGGCCGTAGATGGGCAATGTCTCCTAGCAATTTCTGAAAGTCATTAAGAGTGCGCAATTGATCTCTCCTAATTTGCATCTTTTGGGGTCAAATTTTTTATAGATCTATTTTATAACCTAAGTAATTAAAGAATCTCCTCTTTGTATTTTTTTCAGGAGCAGTTTGTAATCCCCAACAAGGCAAAATTTTCTTTACTTTTTCAAACATTCTTTCTAAAGTATCTACATTTGAGGCAGTAGTAAAATGTCGTCCATATAATGGTAAACTATAGATTGAAGAAATTGCTTATGTATCATTTCCAACAGCTGTCATACACAACATTGGCACAGAGTGGGGGCTATTTAACATTCCTTTTGGAGAACCTTCCATTGATATCTCTTAACAGGCTGAGAATTATAAGTAGGCACTGTGAAGGCAAATTTTGCTCTATCTTTTTCTTGTAAAGGTATAGTGAAGAAACAGTCTTTTAAATCAATAACTGTAAGAGGCCATCCTTTAGGTAATAGAGAAGGCAAATGAATTTCAGTCTGTAGAGAGCCCATTGGCTGAGTCACCTAATTAACAGCTCTTAGATCTGTTACCATTCTCCATTTTCCCCATTTCATTTTAATAACAAATACAGGAGAATGTCAAGGGTTGGTTGATTCTTCAATATACTGAGCATTTAACTGCTCCTGTACCAGCTGTTCTAAGGTCGGCAATTTTTTTGATGTTAAAGGCCATTGTTAACCCATTAGGTTTGTTTGTTAACCATTTTAAAGGTAGGAATGTTGGTGCCTTTGAAAGATCAGTGGCTGTTTTGCCTTGTTCTTGTACAACCTGAATGGTCAGTGACTGTTCTTTATAATCCAGTCTAATATTTTTCCCAGAAACATATGTTAAGTTATGGTTTGTTTCTGAGATTGGAGGAATGTTAATCTGAGTATTCTGTTGCTGTAACAAATCATGTCCCCATAAAGCTATGTTAGCTACATATGGCTTTAATTTTCCTCTCTGTTCTTCTCGCCCTGTACATTTGACCCATCTCATGCTCTGTTTTACCTGAGATAACATTCCAATCCCTAGAAGCTGAACATTTACCTCCTGAAGAGGCTAACTTGGATGTCAAGATTCTGGTGCAATTATTGTTATATCTGCACCTATGACTACAGGACCTTCAATGACAATTTCATTTATTTGTATTTTTAATTTTGGTCTTTGTTCATTTATAGAAGTTTGCCAAAATATTTGCTTTATGGTTTTTCTTTAATTTTTTCTTTTCTCTTCTATAGCTGTTCTATCATCCAGAGCAGTATGTTTGTTTTATAATAGGCATTAGATTCTTTAATTGCTCTGGGAAGGAGTAATTTCCTCCATGATGACAGGAAATGACTGAACTGAATTTGATAGGGGGGCATGCAAGAGGCCCCTCAAGGTATTTCCTGATGGCAAAGGGTTACCTTTACTGTCCCTTGTTGATCTACATTCCTTAGTCCAATGTCTGCCTTTGCCACACCTTCTGTATAGTCCAGAAGGGAGGGGCATTCTGTTTGGATTATTCTTAGAAAAAAATGGATGCCAGATGTAGCACAAATTCTAATTGGTCTTAATAATAAAAACCTAGAGTCAGATATTGGGATAAATGCTGAAAGATCAGAGAAGTAAAGGAGCTAGCCATAGTCACCTCTTACCTCCACCACTTCTTAGACTGAAAAAGGGCCGAGCTCCTGTCTCTACCCACCTTATATTTCTCTCTCTTTGCCCAGCCATATCACTTCCTGTCCATGTCTATACAAATCTCCAGACCTCTATGGTAAACTAATGGCTAGCTCTACCCTCTGATCTTACAGGCAAGCTTTATTTGTTAGAGCACAAACAAAATATCACCACAAGCATAGTGGCATGTGCTTGTAGTCTCATTTAATGGAAAAACTGAGCTAGGAGCATCATTTGAGACAGGGAGTTTGAAGGTATCTGGGAAACATAGTGACACACCATCTCAACAATACAAATCCATCCATCCATCCATCCATCCATCCAACAAACACAACAACCAAAACCAAACAAACAACAAAGAACCTCAGGGCTGGAGAGATGGCTCATTGGTTAAGAGTACTTGCTGAACTTTCAGAGGTCCTGGGTCAGGAGTTCAAGGACATCTTTAACTATATAGTGAATTCCAGGCTAGTCTGAGCTTCCTGAGAGTCTGCCTTAAAAAAGCAAATTCAAAAACCACCACCAACAAACCAAACAAAAAAAATCCCTATTTAAATTATTTCTCAATAAAAGAATATATGAATTGGTGTTGTCAAGAACTTAGGAATTGGTTGTTTTTGTTTTTTTCTCCCAAGACAGTGTTTCTCTATGTAGCCTTGACTGTCCTGGAAGTTGCTTTGTAGATCAGGCTGGCCTTGAACTCACAGAGATCCATCTGCCTCTGTCTCCCTAGTGCTAGGATTAAAAGTGTGTGCCACTACTACCCAGCTAGGGATGAGCTTTGATGAAATCTATTTGTGGTATATATGAAGTGCCCTTTCTTTTATTCTTCAGTGTCTATAATGGTAGAACTGACATCAATAGTACACAATACTCAAAATGAAGCTGTAGATCACTGATTTTTATGTAATAATTCTTATAAGACAATGTGTTGAGCATCAGATTTTATGGCATAATAGTATTCCCTAAAGAGATATACAGAAATCAAGGTTGGAGGGATTCAATTTAATCCAAGTTTTACCTCAATAAAACCACCGTATGTTGATACTTTCAGGACTAATGACTTCAATAATTCTAGAAAACTAGTTCATGGTGGCTCTATCAGATTGCAGTTCGTGGTTACCAAATCTCATTTTATTTATTTCTTTGTCTATTTATTATTTATTTATTTATAACTTTTTATTGATTCTTTGTGAATTTCACATCATGCACCCCAGTCCCATTCATCTTCCTGTCCCTTCGTATCTACATTCTGCTCTTGCAAATCCCTCTCCCCCAATTAAGATAAAATAAAATTTAAAAGAAAAAAAAATCTCATTATGGAAGCTGTAGTATGTCACAGTGAATCATGCATCACACAGTATACCTTTTAGTTCATACTTCTTTACTTGCAACTATTCATTACAAAGAGTCACTGGTCTGGTTCGAGGACTCTGGCTTCTGCCACCCTGTCAATACTGGGCCCTCACTGGGACTCCTCTTGGATATCCTGTTGTTGCCCCATGTCATGGAGATCCTACAGCTTTGGATCTGCAGAACTGGCCCCTTCACATGCTCCAGCAGTTCATAGATGGTGTGGATGTTGGGGTGGGCCAACTCCTATCCCTCGTTCTGGGCCTGGGTGGTAGCTAGGTTGGTCAGTCTGCCAGCTCTTCCTTATCCTCACTACCAAGGCTAGTGCTCCAGCACTGCCCTGGTTAGCTCACCTGATGCTGCAGGCAGCAAGGGGCAGGGCCAGGTCTCCTGCTCTCACACCCTCAGGGCTGGCTCACTCCCACCTATACCATCAGGGCCAACTTTACTGTGCTGCCCAGGTGAGGTGCAGAGCCAGCTCTCCTGGCTCTCATGACATCAGGTCCAGCTCTCCCACCTGCCACAGGTGGTGAGAGATGAGGGTGGGGCTTCTCTCCATCGCTCATGCCAACACATGGCAGATGAAGGGCACAACCAGCTCTTTCTCTCTCACACTTTCAGGGCCCAAGCTCCTGCCAACAGGGTCAGCTGTTCTGTGCTGCCCAGGTGAGGTGCAGGGCCTGCTCTCGTGAGTGCTGTAGCCGATAAGGGGGAGGACAAGCTCTCCTAGTCTCAAGACCCTGGGGCCAACTTTCCCACTTGCTGCAGGTGACGATAGGAGAGGAGCGGGGAGCATTTCTCCCCCACCCACACTACCACATGGCAGATAAGGGGCAGGGCTAAATCTCATTTTAAATAGGAACAGGTCATCTGGCCTTTGTTTGGCAAGAGACCTTCTGATTTTTTATTTATTTATTTATTTATTTATTTATTTATTTATTTATTTATTTATTTATTTTTATTTGGTTTTTTCGAGACACGGTTTCTCTGTGTAGCTTTGGAGCCTGTCCTGGAATTTGCTCTGTAGACCAGGTTGGCCTCAAACTCACAGAGATCTGCCTGCCCCTGCCTCCTGAGTGTTAGGATTAAAGGCATATGCTACCACTGCCCATTGACCTTCTGATTGTTAAATGCAACTCTTTTTTTTTAAATTAATAATTCTGTTTCAGGGACAGAGTGTGTGTAGTACTCCCAGATACTTGGATGACTGAAGCAGGAAGCTCACTGGAATCTAGGAGTCCCAGGCAAGTTTAGGTAGAATAGGGAGATGAGTGATGGATTTGAGGGAGAGTGTGGGTGGTGCATGCCTGTAATCACCCTTCTTTCTAACTCTTGCACCTAGAAGCTATTTTATACTAGCGTGTTTCCTGATCATTTAAAACAGGAAGTTTCAAGTTGTGTGGCTTCTCATGTACTTGTTCCCCGACCATTGTCTTTTGACAGTCTGGGGGCAGCAGCTGCACTCACTTATCTCTTTATTCTTTGCTTTTGACACTTTAGAATTTTCAGAGATGTAGTTCTCAATAGATAGTCCAGGAAAATAATAAAGTCTGTGTGGTATAACAAAAGGAAATAACATCATAATTCTTTTTCTTCTCCTTCCTTTGTGCGTGTGTGTGTGTGTGTGTGTGTGTGTGTGTGTGTTTTGCTATTAGCTTTTTGGAACAGGATCTACACAACCCAGGGTGGCTTCAAACATATGATCTTCCTATGTTAGCCTCCCTAGGACTGGATGGTAGGCATCTACCACTATGCCTGACTCTTTCTTTTAGTTTGTATAAAATTATCTCTTAGGTCTTGATTAAGTAATAGGAAATGGCCAGGAAGTGGTGGTGCGTACCTCTAATCCTAGCACTCAGGAGGCAGAGGGAGGTGGACTCTGAGTTCGAGGCCAGCCTGGTCTACAGAGTGAGTTCCAGGATAGCCAGGGCTACACAGAGAAACCTTGTCTCCAAAAACCAAAACCAACCAACCAAACAAACAACAACAACAACAACAAAAACCTGGAAGTAGTAGGAAATGAAACTGCAGGCAGCAACAATGTATGAATTATATCTTGTCAGGCTGTAACCAGGAACTCTGTTTCACTTTCTACTCTATGTGGAATTCTATAGTCATTTAGAAAATTCCGGCTTGAGCTGTGGTAATCCTGATCTTTCATGCAGGCTATAGAATCTGCCTTTTTATTAAGACTGATTTCTTAGTGTCTTGGAATTATTCTCAAACAATCTGGGTTTAGGCTGCCATTTAAGAATGCAATACCGTTTATTTTCAAACAACACTTGGATGTAAAAAAAAAAAAAAAAGCCAATATGAATCAAGCAGCCTCATGGGCAAATAGGATCAGGGTCCCTCACCTTTCAGCTGTGTCTCTCAATTTCACATTCTTGTGGTGAAAAGTATCCTTAGCAACCAGGACTGTGGGGCTGTTGCATTAAAGGACATCCCAGCCCAGCCCAGCCCAGCCGCTAAAGGTTCCGCAGCTAGACCTGGAGCGACTGCCTTTCCTAGAGATAATAAGCACACAGACGGCAAGACTGCAAAAGCACAGGAGAGAAGAGATGGAATGTGCTTTAGGCCACGGGCTTGGTGGCCCCTCCTTCCCAGCCCTATTTCTGATTTTTACAATGTCTCTCTTAGGCTGCTCAACAAAAGCCGGTCTTACAATCCATCAAGGCAGGACGGGAAAGAAAGGGAAGTGACGGTGCTCACGGGGCATCTGGAATTTTCTCAATGAAAAGGGTCATAGTTGAGTTCTGCCTGCAAGCAAAATTTATGTCACACAAATCAGCTCTATTAAAAAGAGAAAGATAATGAGAAAAGAGGACTAGCCCCCAGTGACCGTGTTTAAGCTATTTAAGAAGACATAGAACATTGAGGCTGTTTGGTGTATTTTGAAAGTAGTTTATTTCTCAAATACTGGTATGCATATATTACTCTTACAATAAAATATATTTAAAAAATATGTTGTTTCTTTGTGTGTTTATATAATTGTGTGTGTGTGTGTGTGTGTGTGTGTGTGTGTCTAAGTGTATGTGTTGGTGTGCATGTGGAGACCAGACATTGATGTCAGGTATTTTTCTGAATAAACTCTTTACTTTATTTTTTGAGACAGGAACTCTTACCAAACCTGCAGCTCTCCAATTTGGCTAAGCTGGCTGGCCAGTGAGCTCCAGGGCCCTGCCTATCTCTGGCTCCTCACTTAGGATTTCCATCACACACTTGGTTCTCTCCATGAGTGTCGGTGATCCAAACTCAGGCCCTCATTCTTGAACGGAAAGAAGTCTACTGACTGAGCGTCTCACCAGTTCCCACAAGGACATTTTCATACGAGTGCATATTGAGTCTATCCCTCCATACCCTCTGTCCCCTCTTTCTCTCCCCCTCCCCCATCTGTCATCCTTGTTCCCGTAAGCAGTTTCACTCCTACTTTTGTGTCATACATGCATGCATCATTTTATGTATCTACTACCAAAAGAAAACACACAAAATTTAGTGATTTCTTCAGTTAAGAGAGTTGCTGCCTTTATGGCGGGTCTTTTTTTTTTTTCATATAATAAATGGAGAAAATTTCATATATAAGTTACTATTTTCTAATTCCTTAGTGATGATGCTGTTCCTGTACCCATATCCCTAGAATAGTAGTATGCTAGAATAGTAGTATAGTAGACAAGTACTACTGAGCCACACCCACTGGCCTTCTTTTTATTTATAAATAAATTAAATTAAAATTGTGCCATTGGGAATTGAGCCTGAGCCTTGTGTATATTATTCACATGTCATGCTCAGCTACTCTGATTCCCCTTATTTTATTTTTAATTGACAAAAATAATTGTACATTTTAATGTAGCGTGGTGTTTTATACATGTATGCATTGTATTATCCCCAAGATTGAATAAGGTGCTGTATGTATTAGATAAGGTACTGATTGGATGTACTGTAAATTAGTGTTGGCATTTTGGAAAACAGTATGAAGATTCCACTTAAAATTAAAAATAGAATTAGGACATGATTCAGTAATCCCACTATTGGGTATATAGCCATTGAAATCATTGTGCCAGAGATGTCTATGCTTCCATGTTCAAAGTTTGAGTGTGTGTGTGTGTGTGTGTGTGTGTGTGTGTGTGTGTGTGTGCAGGTATGTGTGATGCAGCATGTGTAGAGGTTAGAGGACTACTTGTCTGCCTTGTTTCTTGACACTGGGCTGTGTACTCCGAATAGTTGGCTTGTGAGTTTCTGGATGATTCTCTTGTCTCCACCTTCCATCTCACTGTAGGAGCGATGGGATTCCAGATGTGTGCCACCACATCCGGCTCTTTATGTGTGTTCTGGGGTTCTGAACTCAGTGCCGAGTCACTCAGCCATTTCCCCAGTCCTACTGTAACTCTTCACAGTAGCTGAGACCTCACCTTCCACCTCCTAAGAGGAGCAAGGTTGAGGAAGAAGCAGCAGAAGAAGATTCATCTAAACGAAGTGGCCCAAGATCACAGACAGGATTCTGCTCCTCCTTGAGATGTAGAAAGAACAGCACAGCACAGAAGCATACAGGAAGTTTCTCAGGCTTCCTCCTCCTGGAGAACCCAGAAATAGTTTTATAACCTTGCAGTTTATAAAACCTCAAGGTGACTTTTGACACCAGGCACATTGATAGAATCAATCTTGATACCATTGACAGTTATCTAAAAAGAGTCAGATGCACTCAAGAAACGAGAGACCCTCATAGAGAGGCAGGCTGCTTGCTCTTGAAAGTGTTGTAACTTAGTGCCAGGCATGACTTACTGGGTTTCTCTATTAGCTATCTTCTTGCTGTGACCCCTGACAAAAAGCTTACAGGGGGAATGCTTATTCAAAGAGGGTCCCATTCACCTCTGGTCACGTTGCGTTCACAGTTCGACAGCAGAGAGTCTACTCTACGTAAGTAGAGACAGGCTGTGGAATCTCAAGGACTACCCCGGGAGACACTTCCTCCAGCAACACTCCACCTCCCGTAAGTTCCACTACTCTCCAAAGAGTACCACTAGCTGGGAACCAAGTGTTCACAGACCTGCGGGAGACATTTCACACTCAAACCACAGACGTTCTTTTACGAATGAGTTCAGTGTAGGCACTAACTTAAGTAATTTTAGTATCTTTTCATCTGAAATGACCAGATTTGCTCTTACATTAATCAGGTGAAAGGTTCAGGTCATCCTTCTGTTTTTTTGTTTGTTTGTTTGTTTTGTTTTTCTATAGAGTACCACCCCATCAACAGTCTTTTTAAATTCAAAATAGAATTTATGGGCTCTATCACTCAAAGGCTGCTTCAGGTCTGATCTCTCATTGCTGTTTTTAAAGGTGTGGGCATTTTCTTTGAAATTTCTCTCTCTCTTTCATCTATCTATCTATTCATTTATTTATTTTCTGCAGTGCTGGGATCAAACCCAGGGCCTTGAGCATGCTCAACAAAGGCTCTACCACTGAGCAACATCTCCAGCCCTTAAGGATGAGATTTTGTTTCTTGCACTGTCCTGTGCCATACATCAAAAACTCAAGTGTCCACACAAACACACAGTACAAGAACAGATGCTATCAAGTTCAGTATTAGCATTCCAGGAAGAGCAAAGTAAACCTGTAAATTAAGCAAGATTTCCCTTCTTGTATGTTTTTGGGGGTAATCAAATGGCTCCTTGGTTATCAGTTGATATGAACCGAACAAATGTTGTGTTTCCCTGTTTCATTTTTGTGTTCTCATTTCTGCATTATGAGTTTTTTTTGTTTTGTTTTTTAATACCAATGTAGTTTGAATACTTAAAATATTGAAAGTGAGAGTCATGATTGAGCTTCTGCTCAACGTGAAGGGTTACTGGTCTCAGACGGGTTTAATATAGATGGCTTCTAGTGTGTGAGAGGATTTCAAGTAATAAGTTAGAAATTGCTTCCAACGCTTAAAAAAAAAAAAAAGGCAGCAAATGTCGCAGACTGTGGTTTTGGCAATAACCACTAGGTGGCAGTGCTGCACCGTGAGAGATCATTGCTCCTACATTTCCTGGGAAGTAATTGCAGAGAGAATTGTGTCCCTCACAACTAGGTTGAAAGCAAGGTTGGTCTTCAGAGGTAGATGCCTGGCAACAGAATTCCCTGTTAAGCTTTTGTTGGGGCTGAAATTAGTCAAGCCCACAAACTGCTTTCGTCTAGAGACTTTTCTCCCTTGGAAAAGTTGGAAAGAACCTCTCAGGGGGAAAAAAAAATCTCACTACGTCAAAATTACTAGTACATTTCAGTTTTTAAACACCAATTTATGATTTCATTTGTATGATAATTTTCCCGAAATTGGTGACATCAAACAGCTGAATGGAGAGGCAAGAAACTGGTGGCCAAAGGGGCCTCGGGTGGCCAGAAATACTTCCCGGTGGCTAGAGGGGTCTGGGGAGCTGAGCATACCAGCTGCTAAACAAGGAGCTGGCGGGTGGTTCCGAAAGATCTACTTTCTGGGCCCCTCCTCAGTTGCTGTGCTGAGGGCTTTGAACCACAGCCCTCTGGAGTCGTTTCTAAGGATAGTTTATCTAGTCTTAAACTCTTACTAAAAGAAAAGGTGAGCAGGGCGTGGTGGCACATCCCTTTGATCCCAGAACTCTTGAGGCAGTGTTTCAGGACAGCCTGGTCTGCATAATTTCAGGATAGCCAGAGGTACTTAGTGAGACCCTGTCTCAAAAACAAACAACAAAATAAATAAAATATGAAACTCACTTTTTTTATAAAAAAAAATTTCACAGTATGGCATATATTGAATAATGCTCTGATTACAGAAGTGATTTTTATTCCCACAGTTTTAAGTGTGAAAACTTCAAAGTTTTATTTGAGTAGCTAATAATTCTGTAGATTTTTTAAGAAAGGGCTGGGGATGCAGCTCAGTGGTAAGTAAAGTGCTTTGCAAGTCTTGGGTTCAATCTCCAACACCAGAGAAAAGACCTTAATGGAATTATCTACAGTATTAAATCAGACTTTATCTTTGTGCTAAGTGTGTTAGGAATCCTAGCTTTAAGTGGTATGAATAACCACTTTCCAAGAGAAGGACACATACCTGATACATGCAAAAAAAAATTTTTTTTGACCTTGCCACCTATTAGGAAATGCAAATCAAGTTTGCATTGAGATTCCATCTCACCTCAAGTCAGAATACTCAATATAAAAATAGGTTTAAGGGGGCTGGAGAGATGGCTCAGGGGTTAAGAGCACTGACTGCTCTTCCAGAGGTACTGAGTTCAATTCCCAGCAACCACATGGTGGCTCACAACCATCTATAATGAGATCTGGTGCCCTCTTCATGTGTGCAAGCATACATGCAGGCAGAACAACATAATACATTAATCTTAAAAAAAAAATAGAAAAGAGAAGATGAGGCCCTGTCTAATGGACCTCTTCAGCCATCTCAACAACGGGATTTAAAAATATATGTTTAAATCAGCAAATATTGGTGAGGACACTGGGTTGGGGGAGGAACCTTTTATCATTGGCATGGATGTCGATGAGTGTAATCACTTTGGAAATCAGCATGGAGGTTCATAAAAAAGCTAAAATTTAGAACTATCATATGACCCAGCTATACCTCCCCAGGATATATACCTAAAGGAGTCTTAGTACATCACAGATACACCTGCATAGCCATTGTTATTTTTGACACTTTTCACAATAGCCAAGCCTCAGTGCTGACCATCAGATGAATGGATAAAGAATATATACATACATATTGGAGTGTTAATTGGCCATAGAGAAAAATTGGCCATATACCCATTCTTTATCCGTAGTGTTAATTGGCTAGAAATAGGAAAAAAAAAGTCATGTGATTTATAGGAAAGTGAATGGAACCGGAGGTCACTACATCAAGTGAAATAAGGCAGAAGGGGGAAGACATATATTGCATGTTTTCTCTCATATTTGGAATCTGAAAAGAAAAAAGACCATATGAAAGTAATGGGCTGCCAGAGAAGGGTGGGGGGACGTGAGAGGAAGAGGAGTTTAGGTGAACGTAGTTGGGGAAGTGGATACAACCAAAGCTGTGATTTACACATTCATGGAACATTCACAGCGACAACTATTAATATGTACAGTTAGTATGCATTAATGATGATAATAAAACAAAGCCAATGACCTTCTAGTTGCAACTTTTGAAGTCATATGACTAGCCAAGGGTGATGGTTCACACTTATATAGAGAGTTCATGGCCAGTCTGGGTTACTGGTCACTCTATTTCATCCCGGCCTCCATTGATAACATTAGTAGCTGCCCCCAGGTAGTGGAAAGGCTGAAACAGGAAGACTGTAGGTTTGAGGCCAGCCTGAGTTGCTAGGTAGAAGGATCCTGTCTCAAAAAAGAAACCACATTCATATTTTCAAATAACATATATAATATTGAAGAATTATATAAAGATCTCCCCTGGAGACATGATATATTTTGTACTATATGTATACATACTCTTGACTTGCTTGTTAAATTCTCTCTAAATACTTTACTCACATATGGAGAGAACCAGCAATGGGCCCTACCTTCAAAGAGATTGTGTTTTTCTTTTTTTTTTTCTTTAAAGATTTATTTGTTTATTATGTATATAGCACGTATGCCTGCAGGCCAGAACAGGGCACCAGATCTCACTACAGATGGTTGTAAGCCACTATGTGGTTGCTGGGAATTGAACTCAGGACCTCTGGAAGAGCAGTCAGTGCTCTTAACCTCTGAGCCATCTCTCCAGCCCCAGATATTGTGTTTTTCTGATGACAGTGAGTGAGCAATCACAAGAATAGGTGATAAGTAATGGAACTGGAGAAGTACACATTTTGAGCACATAGGGAGATAAAAAAATCACTGTACTCACGACCTGTTTCTGAAGAGACTCCGATGGTGGTTTAAACTGTACATGCAAATTCACAGGAAAAGAACTCTGTTTTCTTTTTTGAGACAGAGTCTCATTATGTAGCCTTTGTTGTCCTGGAGCTCACTCCATAGGCAAGGCTGGCCTCCAAATCAGAGAACCACCTGCCTCTGCCTTGAAAATAATGGGGTTAAAAGCTTGCACCACTGTACTTGGCTATAGATTTTTTAAAAAATATATTTATTTTTTAATTTTTTAATGTGTAAGAGTATATTGTCTATAGAGGTCAGAAGAGAGTGTTGGATCCTCTGGAACTGGAGTTACAGATAGATGGTTGTGAGCCACCCTATGGGTACTGGGAATGGAACCCAGGTCCTTGGGAAATGCTGTTGCCTGCTGAGCCAACTCTTCAGCTCTGTAAAACTAATGCTTTAACAAGACACAGGACAAAGCATTTC
Source organism: Peromyscus eremicus (assembly GCF_949786415.1). Taxonomy (NCBI): domain Eukaryota; kingdom Metazoa; phylum Chordata; class Mammalia; order Rodentia; family Cricetidae; genus Peromyscus; species Peromyscus eremicus. Next base: position 28,223,154 of record NC_081429.1, on the reverse strand, counting down.
ATTTCTGTGTTAAATACATTTTATTTTCTTTTCTTTTCTTGTGCAACCTGGGAACATTTGTGGATTTTTTTTTTTTTTTTTTTTTTTTTAGTGTTAATCATAGTTGCTATAGAAAAGTTGAAGAATAAACACTGGGTAATATTTTCTTTCAGTTGTTGAAGTATCTAAGCAGTTGCTTCTAAAAAGACTTTAAATATCAATAGGCTTCCCATTCTTTGTGAAACTTGTCTTTCTTTTCTGTAATTCATAGAAAATACAATTTCCTTAGGAGAATAAAAGCAATGGTTTGTATTTGTAATACTGACCATTTTAAGTTCATGATAACTTTTGCTTATGTAAGAAACAAACGCACTGAAATCTATCATTCATGCTGTGACCAAATAATAGAAAAAATATTCATAGGAACAGTGATTCATTGTTATCTTTTGTTGGGGTAAAAAAAAAATCATCTCTGGAGGACAAGAGTTCAGGGAACAAATAGCGTGGCCATAGAATGACACAGGTTTTTCTGTGAGTGCAATGTAGAAGCAAGGACAGTTTTGATGTAATCCAAACATCACAAAGTCCTCCTCATTGCTGATGAGTAATTTGATGTTAATGATGATCTTTTGTTTGAGATATGTAGATTCTGATAACCAACTTCCCTTTCCCTTCCCACTAGGATATTTGAAGTCAAGTGGTATTCTTGATTACTATTTCCTGTAACAGGGCTACAGTATGGGCTGCTTCTAAGCTCCAGAGTAATCAGAGATGCCCAACCTTTTTGACACTGGGACACGATGCTGTTATCTACAAATGAGTAAGGGGGAAGGGGCACATTCATAACTATCGTGGGACACAAAAAGCTTGATGGTTGCAGGTCAAATGTGCCTGCTCTAGATCCAATTCTAGCGAATAGAATGTACCACAACTTCTGTTCCAGGGAACTGTGGCCATGAACTTTGGTCGTGGTGTGGGAGGGAAACTATGTTGAGTTAGGGTGGAAGGATTTAGGATGGAGTTAGTGAGTCATTTCAGAAGATTCTGGGCATAGGGTTGATCCTTCTTGTCTAGGATCTGGTCCTGGGGGTGATTAGAACACCTCAGTGGTGGCAGCTTAGACTGCAGAACCCATAAAATAGATGGTTGGGGGTATAGATTAATGATTGTTTGATGACTACTTCCTGTGGGCAGAGACAATGAAGGAGGCAGGTCACTCAGTCAATATATTGGTAATTCAGAATAAGGAATGACCAGCATTTGCATGGGAAGGATATTAAAGCATTAAGTTACAGGAGCTGGAGATCTGGTTAACAAATAGTCTTACTCAGTTTCCCCCAAATCTTCAGTAGAGTTCTGCTAGGCGAGGAACAGTACTTTAGAGAATAAAGGGAACTAGGTGAGTAGAATAAGAAATCTAAGTGAAAGCCAAACAGAAGAAACATAAGAACTACTCACTAAGGATTCTCAAAAAAAGTTGAGGAGAGCTGTAGACATCATGTGGGGTGTAGGCTTAAGTCTACTAATTTGTGAAATGATTATCATGGGAGGCTGGAGAAGTTGAGAACATTTAGTATCAGCCCTCTGGGCTATGATAATTTTATTTGTTTATTTTTTGATGCTTTGACAACTTGAAGGGATGGCTCAAAGGCTGGCTAATTCTTTTTGTTTTGTTTTGTTTTTGTTTGTTTGTTTTGAGACAGTGTCTTACTATGTAGCTCTGGCTGTCTTGAAACTTACTATGTAGACCAGGCTGGCCCTGAACTCATAGAAATCTGCCTGCCTCTGCCTCTCAAGTGCTGGGACTAAAGGTGTGCGCTGCCATGCCAAGCTAGCCCTGGCTATTTCTAACCAAGGGCTTCTGCACAAAAGTGATTCCTGGAGTTTTATAGATCATGGTTTGGATTCGTGGAATCAAATGAAAATGATGCATTCTGTTTCAATAAAAGTGTGCAACATCAGTTCGGGAACATGGCAGACGCTCTACAGTTCATCGTGTGCTGGTCCATAGCCATTGGGTGGAATAATCTGCCTTAGGAGTCACAATAAAAGAACTGAACACGTAGTTGCTTAACATTGGTCATGCTATATCTGGCTAAATAACATATCTAATACCATTACATATCAATTGAGACAGGTAATTTTTCTTAACTCTATTAATTGAATTCATATTTATGATAAATTCAAAATCAGGTTACTTTGACGTAATAGGAACAAGCCTTCTATTATAGATGTTGGGACAGCTTTCTTATTTATTAAGGGCTTATGGCTTCTCTCTATAACTAGTGAATCTAAAGACTCATTTCATATCCTTCTTACTATCAAAGATCTTAGATCAGAAAATCTGATTTTTTCCAGTTCTGAGAAAAATGGAAAAATTATCCAGAGAGATTTTACCTTCAAGTGATTGAAAAGTTTTTTGAATACTTCAAAGGAGAATTTTTTTAAAAAAAAAACACATAATGGAATAATAAAACAATGCCTAAAATTTTCCTTTAATTTTTAATTGATAGTAACTTGATGCCTTAGTGCTGGCTAATACCTGTTGTGAGATCATGAATTAAAAGTAATTTGGCTGGTAAAATGAGACCTATAGGGAATACAATAAAGCAGTATATAAGAGTTTCATAATGCTGATTTAAAAAGTTTCTATTTCTCTATGCTAGTTACCTTTTTAATTAATTTTTATTTGGCATATAAAACAATGGGTTTCACTATGATGTATGCATTAGCTTACATTACATAACAAATTGTATTTTCTGGTCTTTACTTCAGGTTCCTGGGACAGAGATTTTAAACCTTTGTGATTTATGCAGAGATAAACATATCCATAATTCATGGTGAGGCACTCAGACAAAGCCTGCATTTATTAACAAGGTAACCATGGTGGGTCCCTAAATAGTTTCAGGATGGGGACTGGTTGTGTCAGAAATACCAAATGTGATTAGCAGTTTGAAACGTTGAATCAGATGATTTTGTTTCCAACCTGTAGAGACAACAGAGGATTGGGTATCAGAGTCATTCTTGTGTCCGTGATTCAACTAATCATGCTTGATATATAATGAGACTCTAACAAAAACTTTAGACACGGAGACTCTTGTGAACATCTCAGTTGGTGAACACGTTTATAAACTAGAAGGTTATGGCACCCTGATGTTTCCCCCCTCCCTTACCCTTTATCATTCTCTTGAGAGACTATGACTGTGTTGCTACTTCTTTTCCCAGTAAGGCCTAAACTTTGCAGTTCCTCTTGCCAGTAGTAAATGTCTTTGGGGCACAGGAAAGCCTGAGGTTACCCCTCTCATGTTCCCGGAGGAGAGTGTTAGAGGTTCCCCTGCTCTCAAGGGAGTTGCAAGATTGAGAGCAACTGATGAAGCAGAAGTGCCTGCCCCACTCACGTCATGATGAAAGGGAAGTAGTTCACAGGTGCATGGACCATTTGAAAGAGAAACGCTAGCTGGGATAAACAGGGATAGGCAGATATTCACTACGAAAGACCCAGCAAGATGACTAACATATCCGTGGAGGCTTCTGGAAAAATAGAAAACTATCAAAAGCTATATACCACAACTATTGAAATACAGGCACTTTGAAAGCCCTCTGGCACCCCAATTAAGTGACTAAAAACATTGTACTGAGTTGTTAGAGTCACTTAATTTACCTAGAAATTATTTAATTAAAATTTCTATAATTGGGTGGTATTAGAAGCTCCGGGCAGACATTTAATGTCAGTTATAGAAGAATAAAAACATTTTTGCAAATTTGAGTCTATTACTATAAAAAATTTTATTTTCCTCTAAAGTAATAATACAAAACAAATCAGAGTTCTCCCACATCATACCATTGATTCCCTGTATTTCCTCCCATGTAGGGTGAATTAGTAGGCAATTCCTGTCAACATTCTCATATTTAGACCTTGTGCTCCAGGGGACTTGGAATATGTTAGGTTGTTTGTTATTATTATAATAACTGTTCAGTTAAATAAAAACTCTATGAGTTTGTATATTAAAAGTTTCAGATAATTCCTATTTATTTTAGCTTTGTTCCTTTTGCAACAAGATCTTCCTATTTAATTATTAATTTGACTGTTATTTCTGGCAAATCTTAACTATAAATAACGGTTTTCAGAACATTATCCACAAACCACTAATGGTTTTTTCCTAGTGGTAGGGCTGTTATATATGAGATTGCTGACTTTAGGTAGGGTTTGACCATGCAAAAATAGTGATCATGTAAATTCCACTTAAAGGATAGTTCCCTCATGATTTGGGGAGGGTGGGGAGCTAAGGACACAGTTTAGATAAAATCATCTTTTTGCAAATTGGATGACAGAAAAATTATGCTACCTGCTAATTATAATTGTTAGTAAGCTTTCTGTCTCGGTGACAGGTGCCGGAGATAACAGGCTTATTTTTGCTCACTGTTTTGGAGATTTCAGTCCATGGCTGGCTCCTTTGTGGTCTCTGGTGACCAGTACATCATGGCAGGAACACACTGTAGGCAAAGCCACTTGCTTCATAGCTGAGAAGTGACAGGAAATAGAAGAGGAAGAGATGGAGGCCCCACTATTCCTGTGAGCCCCTCAACTTGAGGCCTTCTCACTAAGTTATGTTTCTTAAGGATCCCCCAGCTCCCAGTAGGGCTGGTGAGCAAACCTTGAACACAGAAGTCTTTTGTAATGTGTGTGTGTCTTTCTAGATCCAAACTCCAGTGATAATGAAAGCAGACATTGCTATGGGAAGGCTGGGAATAAAGCTCAAAGAGTACTTGTTTGGCATGCTGAGGACCTTGGCATTCACTATTTAGCTTTAAAAAAGCCATTATTAGAAATTATGATTAGTTTTATGTATCAACTCAGCTAGGCTGTAACACCTAGATTTTTAGTCGAATACAAAGCTAAATGTAGCTATGAGGCTATTTTGTAAATGTGGTTAGTAGATATAATTAAATTACTTTAAATACAGGAAATTATTTTTAGTATTGTGGGGAGGCCTCAATCACTTGAAAGATCTAATAGTGTATTGCAAATTTTAAATGATCTTAATAATAAAAGCCTGGAGCCAGATATCGGGGTAAATGCTGAAAGATCAGAGAAATAAAGAAGCAGCCAAAGCCACTTGTTACCTCCACGTCTTTTCAGACCCAAAAGGGCTGAGCTCCTGTCTCTGCCCCACCACTTCCTCTCTCTGCCGAGCCATATCACTTCCTGTTTGTTGTGTATACAGACCTCCAGACCTTTGTTGTTAGCTAATGGCTAGCTCTACCCTCTGATCTTCAGGAAAGCTTTATTTGTTAGAACACAAACAAAATACCACCACATCTCCCCATTTTGTCTAAAATAAAAATGGTTGTAACTAATATGAGAAAAACTATATAAAATAAGTACAATAACTATATACAATATATACAGGCAATAAATACATCAACAATGTCTAGTCCATAAACATTTGACAAATTCAGAAAAAAACACTCCATTATCTATCTTATCTTGGTGAGTCCAAAAGGTTGTACCTAATTCACTTTCTATTCTAACTTGCATTACCAAAACTATCTTTTAATGTCTCTTAACTTTATACACTTCACGCCACTTTCTTCAGTGAATTTCTTTTCTGAATCTGGTAACAAGGAAAGCTAACTATAACTATAAAGTCTCCAGCTCCATCAGAGACCCAAGAAGGAAATAATATTACCTGAGTAAGCAGGAAGTGCAAGCAAGTGACTTCCAAAAAATATGAGAAATGACAGAAGCGGCTGGTTGCCTAGACAGTCACCCAAGTTTCCTCTGCAATGTTGGGGCATCCATCTTCAGCCTACAGGCCTAGCATATCTGACAGACTTTTCTGTGAAGCATTCTGTGAAGATATTCTGAATTGTTGTCCTACCTTGTCTTGGCAAAGTTCGGCAGTCACTTTCTTTTGTGTCCTGCTTGTCCAGTTTGGACAGCATACTGTCAGCAGTTGAGGCAAGAGCATGTTCTTGCCCAGTGACTAACTTTTGCCACAAAAAGTAAACTCCATGTGGATTTTCTTTGATGTCCATTATCTTCTCCAAAGTAGATTGGTACTGCCAGGAGCAGACATGTTTCATTATCATAAAAAAGAACCTATGTTATTAAAACATTTTAATATTCTGTAGATCTTTGAAGTGTTTGAAGGTGACTTGTCTATATAAAATATATCTGTTTGACCTTGAAAACATACCTAATTATGACTAAAAGTTTGATTGTAATAGGTGACTAACTACTGGCCTGCATTTCCTTATTATAGAGGGTATTAATAACTTTCAAGTACTATAAATTTGTATTATATTGTTAAATGAGTTGCATAGATACAATACTTTGAGTAAGATTAGATATGTATATACAGTATGTTCTAACAAAAATAATCTTAAATTTGTATCAATATACCAAGAACCGTATCAATGTAAAATATTTAAAACAAGTAGCTGTTTTTTAAAAGTAGATTCAATAATCTACCCTTTTATCCTACCATATCAATATTACCCTTTTTTCTTTTTCTTTTTCTTTTTCTTTTTTTTTCAGAACAAGAACTCTAATCTCCTTTGTTCAGCTTTTTAAAAAATCATTACCAATAACAACTTGTAACCAACTACCCTAAACAATGACAAACATCCATAAACCACTGAAAGACCAAAGACCAACCCCCCTCCCCGCCCTTGGGAATGTGGGCATCATGTTCTTAAAATTACTTTCTGCTGTCTGAGGGTGAGGGCATCTTTAGGGGATCCTGAAAAGAAAAAAATTGGGTTAATTATCAAGTCCTGGGAGAGGTAGCTGTACCATTTGTTGTCCAGTCTCTGCGTAATGGGAAAACGCACTCAATTCCTTGTTAGAGTAGTCTGTGAGGCTGGATCATCTCAGCTAGCCACCTTGAAATTGTCTTGAGCAGTTTGTAGTCAAAAGCGGATCTTTGGGTAGTGTTTGTCAGCTTAGGGGTGTTACCATAGTCCAAGTAGAATCATTGTTGTGGGGCCCCATCCTCCTTTTGGAGACTTCAAAGGTTGCTGTTAGGCATGGTCATGGTTCACTGTAGAGAACTTAAACATTTTAAATGTCATATGCAGCAGATCTCAAAGAGGTTAAAGGATCAATATTTGTTATGTACATCCAGAGCACAAAAACTTAATTCCTAGTTACCCAATAGAGACTCAAACCTGAAATCATGTACAGGAAGCTAGATGAAGCCTTTTTCTAGAATTAGTTAGTACTCTATATGACTATTAATATCATGACAAAACGTTTAAAATATATACATATATGTATAAATTTTATAAATTTTGAGATAATATTTATACCTTAAGAAAAGTATTAAGAAGTCAAAATAAAACCAAAGGATTATAAGATTAGTGGCAATAAAATATTCCCTAATTTTGGTTTCTCTTCTGTTCCATATCAGGTGACTCTTGACATGAGACAGAGATTTTGGATTTTACTTTGACAACATGTTTGGGTTTAGAGGAGAGAGCCACACTCTAAAGTTAGCTTTAATTTTCAATTGAACTAGGACTACAAAAAGGCCATTTGCATTATGTGTTTGTAGAGAACAGCAGAAACAAACATTTGGGAAGATTTATAAAATTTTATCCTGTTGGAGATGTGATATATCAATAGGCCAATTTATTCTTTTTCTTTTTTCTTTTTTTATATTTTTTCAAGACAGGGTTTCTCTGTGTAGTTTTGGTGCCTGTTCTGGATCTCGTTCTGTAGACCAGGCTGGCCTTGAACTCACAGAGATCCGCCGACTCTGCCTCCCGTGTGCTGGGATTAAAGGTGTGTGCCATCACCACCCTGGAAACTCTTTTTCTTGAGACATTTTTTTCTGTACAATTTGTCCTTTTCTTCTTCACATGTCTCATTTGTCCAGTGTTCTTCAGATTCCTTAGCTGGATGTCTTCATTCTCTTAAAAGACAAAAACAAAACCCTTCCTCAACTAATAGGAAAAAAACCAACATTTTTATTGAAAAAAAATCCCCTTAAATGTATACATTATCCCCTGGCTCAGCATTTCTAGCCTCCTTGCTTCTTTTGAGATTCCAGACTTATTTACTCCCACCACTGATAAGCCAGTTCCTTGAGAGCTCTGTCAATCTGTTTCTTTCTGTTATCTCTGTCTGTTTTTCCTTCTCTTTCTCTGATTGTTGATCCCACTCTGGAGAGCTGTGATTAATTAATAGAAATGTGGGTACTGAAAAAAGTTTTTAGAAGAATGCATTTTAGGAAGAGTCTTCTGAATTGGTTATATAATATGATTACTTTTAACATCCATTCCAGTTGTAAAGAGGACACATAGACATAGACTATTATTTATGACTTGATGTGGCAGCAAAGCTAGGAAAACATTGGTAATGAATACCCCTATAATCAAATAGTTGTGAGAGACAAGGTCCTGAATTTCAAATACTATGCATTCTTGTCAAACAAATGTGGGTATGATGAGGTTGGCTATGCTATTGTTTTTATGTGTCCATTTGAGTGGTTTGCCAGATGCCCAGATATTTAGTCAAATGTTTTTCAGTGTGTCTGTGAAGGTATTTCCAGATGAGATTAGCATTTGAATAAGCTGGCTGTAAAGCAAATTATTTTTCTTTATCTTAGAGACTCATGGATGAAAGGGTCTAGAAGGCCCAAGCATGGCAGATGGTGTCAGCAAGTCTTGCCTTCCCTCCTTCCCTCTCCCTTGCTAAACCATTAGATTATATTCCCAAAGTTAGTCACCAAGGTCAGTTCCCTTATTTGGCTACTTCCTTATGTATGACTAAAACTCCAAGGTCCAGCTATCAAAACACCAAGGTCCAGCAATCAAAATTCATTATTTGGCCAAACTGGCTAACCTGTCCAATCAGGACTTACCAACTCACCCTGGCACAGACTTCCCCTTTTCTCCTTAAAACATCTGCTGCTGTCTTTGTCCAATTCAAGGCAGCAGCAGCACCCCACCTGCAGCTTGTCCCTATCCCAGCAAAAGAACTTCAGGAAGTCCATAGCTGCTAAGGGAAGGAGAGTTAATTTTCTTAAGGAACAACCCTCCTGATAGGATGCCCATGTGCAGTTTATACCCCCAAGACAACACTTACTGGACTCAGTAGCACGTGTGTGTGTGTGTGTGTGTGTGTGTGTGTGTGTGTGTGTGTGAATAATAATTATAAAAAGGGACATGAATTCGAGGGAACACGCAGGAAAGTTGAAATGGGGAAGGAAGGGTGAATATGTTGAAAATACTTTGCACTAATGACCAAAAACCCACCCAAGTGTAGAGGTGTCCACCAGTGATCTCAGCACTCAGGGGATGGAGGAATGAGGACTAGAAGGTTAGGATTGTTCTCAGATACATATCAAGTTTGAGGAAATCCTGGGATATATGAGACTATCTAAAAAAGGAATGTTTATCATTTTTTAGTAGGGATTATTTGAAAGGAATAAAAGTAATTTTGTGTAGCTAACATGCAATTTTGTCATTTCCAAAATGAACAAAGGGGGCAGGGGCCAGAGAGACAGAGAGAAAGACAGAGAGATACACACAGAGAGAGCGAGAGAGCGAGAGAGGGAGAGAGCAAGGATTATCAAATTCTGGGAACACTGAAATTGATGATGGTTTGGGATTCTATTTGCCAGAGCTGGTTCTTGGAATTTGAAAACAGCTGTCTTATAGAAGAGTCTAGGCTTCGGATAATAATGAAACTTCACTGAAGTGACAACTTGGATGGATTTCATGTGCTTCCAATGCCACGCTGAGAAGGGTTCTGACTCTGAGCTCAGCTCAGGAGGGAGGAGTGCTGATTAATCACATCTGTCTTCCATAGGACAGTGAGGGGAAGTATGATACATGAGTCATGACTTACTAGTGTCTGAAAATCTCTTAGTAATTTATTTATTGATGTGTTTACCTTCTGTCACCCTGCCACCAGGGTATAGTTCCAGGATCATTTGGGCCCTGTCCCCCTTTTTTTTCCTCCTAAGATTGATTGATTGATTGATGGATGATTGAGTGTGTGTGTGTGTGTGTGTGTGTGTGTGTGTGTGTGTGTGTGTGTGTGAATGTAGGTGTTGATGGAGGGCAGAGGCATCAGATCTTCTGGAGCTGGAGTACAGGCATATGAATTATCCAACATGGGTTCTGGAATTCAGATTTGGGCCCACTGCAAGAATAGTAAGTATTATTAACTACTGAGCCATCTCTGTAGTCCCCTTGATTCTAATTAAGAATCTATCTTTAGAACCTGGGACAATGTCTAGGTTCACAACACACTAAATTTTTTTTTTCTGAATATACTTTTCTTTTCACAAACATTTATTTGTGTGTGTGTGTGTGTGTGTGTGTGTGTGTGTGTGTGTGTGTGGTGTGTGTAGGTGGTAGCCATGATAGTAGAAGTCTTGGTAAGGGTAAGGAGGGGAAAATGAGAAGGTCTTTCATGGAATACTTATGACAAGAAGGCAGAAGCAGAGCGAGGAGGGGTGGCTACTAAAGGGAGGAGGGGAAACAGAAGGGGACTGGGGAAAAGGGGACAGGAGTCGGGGATGAGAGAGGAGGAAGATGAAAGTTGGCATGAAAATGCCATAGTGAAATCCATCATGTTGTATGCCCACTTAAGAAAAGCTAATGAATGGGGTTGGGTACTTCGCTAAGGGGTAGAGTGCAAGACCCAGTGTTCCATCCTCAGCTCTGAAAAAAAAAAAAAGAAAAAAAAAAGAAAGAGACACAAACAAGAACAGTGGTTTGGCTTTTTAGCACTCACTGAAGTGATCAGTGAGATTCTTCTCATTTTATTTCAAAAAATTTTTATTTTTATTTCTATATTTGTGCCTGTATGTGTATGATGCATATATGAGGATGTGCAAGGAGGCTAGAAGAAGGTGTTGGATCCTCAATTTATAGGAAGTTGTGAGCCACTTGATGTGGGAGCTGGGAATTGAACTCAGCTCCTCTGTAAGAGCGGCAAATGCTCTTAACTGCTGAACCACCTTTTCAGTCCCCATTTTACTTTGTAAGACATTGCTATGATCAGGAGGGAGAGCCTGGGCAAAACAGTAGAGCTGGCCCTGGTGTTGTGAGTGTGGGTGACCTGGGTCTGAGGACCTGACAGCAGAAGAACTAGCCCCCCTCCCCTTGCTACAGACTGCATTGGGTGAGCTAGTTGAGGCAGTGCAGGAGAGCTCACCCTGGTAGTGACAATGAGGGAAAACTGGCAGGCTGACCAACCCAGCTACCACCCAGGCCCAGAACCCAGCTATGAGTTGGCCCACCCTAACATCCACTTCGTCTATAAGCTATTGGAGAAGGGGAAGGGAATGAACCTACAGATTCTAAACAGCAGGATCTCCACGACACAGGACAACAACAGGATATCCAAGAGGAGCCCCATTGAGTGCCCATTATTGGTGGCTGAGCAGAAGCCAGAAGCCTTGAGCCAGACCAAGAACTCACTGCAATGAACACTTGCAAGTAAAGATAAATGGACTAAAGGGCAAACTGGTTTTTTTGTTTGTTTCTTTGTTTTTTCTTTGACTTTTGTTTTTTCTTTAAATTTTTTTTTTTTTTTTTTGGGGGGAGGTTGGCAAGGGCAGAGGGTAGATTCAAGGGGAAAGGGGGACAGGAGGTAAGCGGGATCAAAATATATGATATGAAATCCACAAAGAATCAGTAAAAGTTAAAAAGAAAGACATTGCTATGGATCCATATTTTTGTTGTTGTTGTTGCTTTGCTTTGCTTTGTTTTTTCAAGATAGGGTTTCACTGTGTAGCCCTTTCTGCCCTGGAACTCACTCTGTAGACCAGGCTGGCCTTGAACTCACAGGGATCTGCCTGCCTCTGCCTCCCAAGTACTGGGGTTAAAGGCATGTGCCACCACCACCTGGTGGACCCAGGGTTTTAAAGCAGTTGAGACATCCATTTACATCAATATTCCTTGTACTGTGCAGCTGATCCCATCTTGTGAGAGTGAGAACTTCTTTAGAATTTGATAGGTTCTTTGATTTCTAGAGTAAAAGATGTTCTATCCTTATTTTGTATATTTCTCTCCCAAATTGTCACCATGTTTTCAATGAGTTCTGGTTGCTTTTAGTAGAGAGTGGGATTTGAGCACCAAAACCCAAATGTTTGAAATGGAGAACTGTCACTCCGGCATTGTTTCTTGGTCCTTTCATTAGACATGTTAGGAAGCACATGCTTTAAAGTGAGCAATTCATACACACATTTCCATGTCAAATTCAGTCTTACTCCTCTTTTTGTCTTTTTTTCAGTGACACAATTGTTATATATATATATATATATATATATATATATATATATATATATATATATATATACCCTCTTCCTACATATCTGTGAAAGTTTCAAATGAATAAAACTGATATTGAATTTTAAAAGACACAGCAATGGATGGTGGTGGTGGTTGACAACTTTAATCCCAGCACTTTGGAGGCGGAAGCAGGCAGATAGATCCTTGTGAGTTCAAGGCCAGCCTAGTCTACAGAGCAAATTCCAGGACAGAGAAACCCTGTCTCCAAAAACAAACAACAAACAAACAAGCAAGCAAACAAAATCTGTTTAAAGATAATATGTGATACAAAACAGAAATTAAGATGTTCTGCTAAAGAATTTGCTACCATAAGCTTTACAGCAACCACCGAGCCTGGAAGGTTCTGGAGGTTTCTTGTACCTCTTCAGAGTTGTTTGCATTTTAATTTTTTTTAAAGGAAGGGGTACTCTGTTACCTGTGTTAGTTTCTTGGTCAGCTGTAACAAAGTGATTCAGAAAATTCTTGTCTTATACTTATGGAGGCAAGAATTCTGCTGTAGAGGTTTTGGAGGCCTTCTTGGTGTGTACACTGGAGGGAAGAGATCTTCTCTTGCCTCTTCCTGCTTTTGAAGTCGCAGAAATTTTGTTTATGTTAGCATAACTGCAATCTTTATGTAGTCTTTGTGTGTGTGCGTGTGTGTGTGTGTGTGTGTGTGTGTGTGTGTGTTTGCATGCATGCGGGTGCATGTGTTTCTGTAGGTGGGTGTATGTAAGTGTGTAGTTTCATAAGCATACAGGTGCTTGTGGAGGTCAGAGGTTGATATTGAGTGTCTTCTTTAATTGTTCTCCCCCTTAATTTTTGAGACAGTCTGACACTGACTGAACCTGGATCTTACCGGTTTCAGCTATACCGGCCAGCAAGTGCCTGTGACCTCCCTGTCTCCACCTACCTGGTACTGGGAGTGCAGGCATGTACTGTCATACCCAGCTTTTTAAAGGTGAGTTCTGGGGGATTGAATTTGGTTCCTAATACTTGTTTGGCAAGCACTTTACTGAGTGAACCATCTCATGGCTGTACTCTTCCTTTTGTATATGTCTGTGTTTGTGGCCAATTTCTCACTTTCATAAGGGCACCAGTTATGGTGGATTAGGGTCCATCCTATTAACTTCATTTTAACTTCATTATATCTGCAAAGACCTTACTTCTAAGTAAGGCCACATACTTAAGTATTGGGTTATAGGATATCAGCATAATTTGCGGGGCGGGGGGAAGATATGTAATTCAACCCACAAATACCACTCCTTGGAAGTTTTGACTCATTGTCTCAAACCCAGCACTTGGCCACACTTGCTTGCTAGCTATAATTCAGCTTTTATACAAATCAGCCCTGAATGCTGACATAGAAGAATATACTTTATGGAGGTCAGAAGGAATCAGAAGACACTGATCAGGTACCTGGATCTCTATGATGACATAAAACAGGACAACAGAACTGGGTCATAAAACACTGAGTTGTGAGTAAAGCATGAGTCGGATGATCCATCTCTGATTAATTAATGCAGGGTAAAGTAGATTTCCAAGATACAGTTCAACTTCATGCAGCACAAATTTCATTCAACACATTCAATTAATCTCATCGACAATGACTTAAACACAAGATAATTTAGTCTGTGTGCTAGAAATGGCTGACGGTAATGCTGCTTGACTCTTCTTCTCTGGTCTCTTCTTGAACCCGCTGCAGCTCAGCTGGCTCCCTTAGTGGCTGGTTTGATTCTCTTCTTTTTGCCTCTGATATGGTTTACTTCTAGCTTTCCTTCCAGTTTGAGGTCAAAGGGTGGCACTAAGGAAGTAAAACCCCAACTATTTAAGTTCCATATAAACAAAGGAAATTTTAACAAAAGAGAAAGTACACCTTTATTGAACAGGTATCAAGGAAAAGTCACACATTACACATGCATTTTAAAATGAATCTTAAAACAAGAATACAAGTAATCGGAAAAAAACAAAAAAGAAGAATCATGAAAACACTCATTTAAAAACTCAGAAAAAAATGGAAAAGCATGAAAAGAAAATTAATACAACACAGGTTCCTTTCCATAATTCCCAACACTAACAATGGATGTTTTTATTATGCATTGCCCAGATGCACAGCTATAAATGTGTTGTGTTTTTTACAAGTTTGGTATTCTACCGAATATTGGGGTTTATAACCCACTCTTTTTATTTGATGACATATTATAAACACCTTCTCATCATTAAGGACTTTTCTACAAAATCATTTAATTTCATAGTGGAAATTATGCTTCTTTGAAGGGCTACACTAAGAGAAGTTGAATGAATTCCCTCTTAAAAGACACCCTCTTAGTTTTTTTTTATTTTTCAAAGGTTTTGTGTATAATCAATGGTGCTATGAATAGGGTTGCAGTTAATCTTTGGGCTGGTTCATGCTTGCTTATTTCCCCAGCATAAACCCCCAGCAGTAAATCAGTGAGTTTAATTTATGCACAATTGACAACCTGTCCTCTGGATAGGCTGGATCAATACCTACTCCTCAGCAGTGTTTGAGCATATGTTTGACAACAGGACATAGTAGAAGAAAATTAATCCTCCCCAGATTTATAATGTGATATATCTGTGCTTGCCTAGTGTGCTCAAGTCAATCGGTTCAACTCTTAGAACTGCAAGAGAAAACAGGTATTGTTATTTGTATTTATGTAATCATTGTGTTACCTCTAACTGACCAAAGGAGCAAATATAAAGTACACAATTATCAAGTAAAATAAGCCCTATTATGTGGTTTCCAAAGAGGAGTAGGTAATTAACACAACTGCCCACGCATTTGGAAAAAAAGAAAAAATTCTCTTGAAGTATTTTCATAAATCTTCTGGCCAGTCATGTTTCTAGTTTTGAAATTGCTTACTTATGCTCTTTACCAACTTCACTTTCTAAAAAAAATATTTCAAGACAGGGTTTCCTGTGTAGTTCTGGCTGTCTAGAAACTCATTCTGCAGACTAGGCTTGCCTCAAACTCAGAGATTCTCCTGCCTCTGCCTCCTGAGTGCTGGGATTAAAGGCCTGCGCTACCACTGCCAACCACCAACTTCACATTTAGTGTGACTACATTTTCTTTACAAATAAGTATTCCTTTATGTTGCAATCTTCAATTCCTTATATTTTCACAAATGATGCCAATATTGTCCCAAAGTTTATATGTGTATCATTTAAATGAATTTATAGATTTTGTTTGTTTGTTTGTTTGCTTGCTTGAGAAGGGGTCTGTGTTACCCAAGCTGGCCTCCAACTTCTGAGCTCACGTGATTCCCCGGCTCCTTGACTCTCAAGTACCTGGGATTTCAGTGGCTTGTGGATTTTTTTTTTTTAATGTAGAAAGTTGAAAAATGGTTTTTAATGGGGCTGGAGAGGTGGCTCAGAGGTTAGGAGCATAAACTGCTTTTGCACAGGACCTGAGTTCAGTTCCCAGGGCCATGTTAGGTAGCTCAAACTGTCTATGACTTCAGCTCCAGGGTGATCCAATGCCTCTAGCCTCTGTGGAAGATTGAACTCACGTACACTCTCTCCCTCACAACACACATATTAAACAAATCTTAAAAATTAAAATTATGTTTATTTACTTGTGTGCACATGTGCATATGTGTACATGCATCTGTACCATACCACACACATAGGACAATTTGGTGAGAGTCAGTTCTCTCTTTTCATTACCCTAAGCAGGTCCTGGGGATTGAACTCAGGACATCATGTCTGAGGGCAAGAGCTGTCTCACTGACCCAGATAATTTTTAAAATGGCATTTATTTTTATATCCACTGACTGTCTTTATTCTGTACAGGAACTTTGGGTGGGGCTGTGAATGTAGTTCAGTGGTAGAAGCACTTGTCTAACATGGGTGAGGTCCTGGGTTCCATCTCTATCAGCCTCCTTCACACAGATTCTTGCATCTGTCCTTTGGTGCTGTTCTGGTTTGTTCTTGGAGCCAGGCTGGATTGTTGAGGAAAGGGAAATAGGTACGACCGACTCCAGCCCTGTTCTCTTCTCTTAGGGAGAGGCAGAAAGTTCTCCTTTCTATTCCTATAATCTTTCTCCCATCAAAATATGTAAAGGTGGAAAGCCTAGTTCCTCAGTTGATCAGTATTTAGAGATGTGGCAAAGGGCCTTTTTTCTTAAAAAAAAAAAAAAGGTGTGGGGAGTGAAGGCCTTACATTTCCCAGAAACTAAGGGGTTAAGGGACTATTGAAATCTGGGAGACAGACTGGAGAAAGGGCTCAATAGTTAAGAGCATTTGCGTGTCTTGCATGGGAGCCAAGTTCCTAGTACTCATTTCAGGCAGCTCACAACTGCTTATGCTCTAGCTCCAGGGGATCGAGGCCTTCTTTTGGTTCTTGTGAGCACACACACACACACACACACACACACACACACAGAGGGGGGAGGAGATACATTTTTTTAAAGCTGGGAGAGGGCAGGGCAAAGTCAGAAGGATCTAAAGCCTGTTAACGGCCTGGAATCCCAGCATTTTAGGAGATGAAGGCAGGAGAATCGGGGACTCAAGGTCATCCTTCAATACATAGGAAGTTCAAGATTGGTTTGGGTTACAAGGTCTTATCTAAAGAAGGTTCTTGGGTTAGAGGATGCCTTTAATCGTAACACTGAGGAAGCAGAGACAGGCAGATCTCTGAATTCAAGGCCAGCCTGGTTTACATTGTAAGTTCTAAGTCAGTCAGAGCTAGCTAGTGAGACCCTGTGCAAAAGTAAATAGATAAATGGGACCAAAAGTCTCTTAGAAATCCACTGAGGTTGGCTTGAGGATCTTTCCCATTCCAAAATCTCACTGCTAGTCAAACATCTAAAGTTTCTGTAAAGAAGAGTTCATCCAGGTATGGTGGTTCTACATACTTTAAACCTCAGCACTTGGGAAGCAAGTGGCAAGTGGATATCTATGAATTTGAGGCCAGCCTGGTCTACATAGTGAGTTCCAGGGAGTTGGGAGTACATAGTAAGACCCTGTCTCAAAAATAATAAAACCCCACAACAACAAAAAGAGTCCAATAAAATCTAGGATTCTCAAGGCTTCATCTGAATATTTAACAAACTCCCCCCCCCCCATACATCTGGCAAGTGGAATTCCTGAAGTTGCAGACTGCATTGCAGGAGGAATCATCTTGTAGTTTTAGAGGGTTGTAAGGCTGAGCAAGCAACAGTCAAAACGTCTTTCCAGTTCATGCTGTTGTTGCTAATGACCTTCCAGGAAGCAGCGATGCCATCTGTTCCTTTTACTTTGACCAATAGACAGCTGTGAGCAAGAGATTCCAAACTTGAAGATAAAAGCCAAACCAACGATGACCATGTAGAAGAATATCTACAGCTGACATTGGTTAACAGCACCCACTAGCGGCTGTGAGGAGAAGATACCCACAGCAATACCCTTCTAAAGATGTGAATGCTAGATACCATACCCAGGACCTTGCCCCAGGCAGCCATTCCAATGAGCAATAAGCCCACTAGTGGAAGTCTCCCTTTTCCCTAGAAGTCCCTCCCAAACATAATTTAAAAATATTTTAGTCAAAATTTATCAATCTCTTTTTATGAAACCATTTTTCAATTACCAGCCTTAAACTTTCTTTTATGATTCTAAAATTATTTACAAATGATTCTAATACTTTTGTGATTTTTCTCACATATTTCTGTCCTTAACCTAGTTGAACATATTGTTGAAAACATGAAATCTTAATCTAGTATAGCCATTAGTCCCACTATTCTAATTTTTTCTCCACTGGAAATTAGATACTAGATACTAGAACTAGAAATTAGATAGTAGAATTTATATCTATATGTTTTGGTTTACTATTCCTAAGATCTATTATTTCACTAGCACTATACTGTTTTAAATGCTATACTTACCACATTTAAAAATACACATGAGTAGCCAGGCATTGGCAGTGCACACCTTTAATCCCAGCACTTAAGAGGCAGAAGCAGGCAGATGTCTATGAGTTCAAGGCTAGCCTGGTCTACAGAGCTAGTTCCAGGATAGCTGGGGCTACACAAAGAAACTGTCTTGAAAAACCAACCAACGAACCAATCAAACAAAAACCTGTGAGTGGGAATGATGGATATCAACTCCATTCAATCTTCAAATACCAGGGAAAAAGTAACAACTTGCTGGTTGTAGTACCTCACACTTCTCTTATCCTAGTACCTGTAAAGCTGAAGCCATGAGTTTGAGACCAACTGAGTTTTCCAGGCCAGCTTAGGTTACCTGCCAAGATCCTGTCTCAGAAAACTCAGCCAGCCAAACAAACAACAACAAACCTCTCAAAAATGATTTATTCATGTTAGCCTTAAAATTGGTGCTTTGTTAAACAGCCGTGCTTGTTCGAAAGGTTCTGCTTCGTCTACACTTAGACATAATGGTCATTACACAACGGGAAGGCTGGATGATAGTAGAAAACACTCTGACTTGGGAAAGCTTCTAGACCTTGTCATTTGTTAGTTGTGAGCTGCTGGCACGATGATGAAGCTTTAAGAATCCTAGTTCAGCCACTGGTAAAGACAGAACAATAATAACATCATGCCTGTTTCCCAGGTCAGTGAAAAGGATTAGATGGGAAAAATACATTTACTAACACAGACTATTAACAAAGGGGCTACAAGAAAATGTCAGGTTGCCTTCAGTTCTGGCCCAGGGTTTACTGTGGTATCATTTCTATACACATCACCTCATTTGACTCATTGAAGTCTTGAGTCACCAGTGATTATATGGCTTCTGTGGTATTGAATTATATGATGATTTAATAAGATACGATGATACAATGGATATTAAATGGTGAACTTAAACAACATAGATTTTTTTAACTAAACACAGTATTAAAACTTTTGCCGCATTATTAAGTATGAAATCATCTTCAATAATGGTTTGAGGCAGTAATATTTTTAAACTTCTGAACCTTTAGCCTCTTAGTAAATAGAAATAGGAATATGTGGTGCACTATAAATGCCTAGTCTATAAAAACAACCCTCCCTGCAGTATGCAATATGTTTGTGTTCTAACTTAGCCAGTGCCAACTAAGTTAACAGAATTTGATTTCTATTATATTATACATGACTTTTAATTAGAAAATTAATAAGAAGTTGACTTTCTTCTTATTGAGTCAAGGCACAGACTAAAGCTGATATTAAACTAGTAGTTTACATTTATAATAACTCTAGAGAAAATAAATATGTAAGCCAATATAATTTACCATTGACATTAAAACTCATCAGAGTCTTTTAGACTTAATTTGAAGCTGGGGAAGTTCCCTAGCCTCTTTTAGTCCGAGCCTCTCATGTGTCAAATAGAAGTAGCACTGGTATCCACAAAGAAAACTATTATGAGGGGAAATAATATTAGCCAAGCATCTAGCATGGCAAGTATTCACTAAATTATTGTTGTTACTAATGGGGAGTGGCAATATCAGAGAACCATTTTGGAAAGAAGGATTTAAAACAATTTAAAGAATTAATAAGTATCAAAGACTAAACTCATGACAAATGTAGTTTTAGTCTAAGCAGACAGGTAATAGTTTTTATTTGTTTGTTTGTTTTAATGCAAATATATGTTTGAGTAGAAAGAATATTATTTGAAAAGTATGTGCTTGGTTTAGGGATGTAGCTCAGTGTTAGAGCACTTGCATAACACACTATGGTTTTGATTCCCATCATTAAAAATGTATTTACAGAGATATTACTACACAGTATTAGTACTAAGGATAATAAAAACAAATTTAAAAACAAAATCTTATTACAAATATTCATATATTCATTGACAGATAGGACTGAATCAGAGCTCAGAGGGCAGAGGTTTGGGATGTTAAAAAGCCACACAGTAAGATGTTCTTTTGACTTACATACAAAGACTTTGTACATATATCCCTCTTTCAGTGTTTTCAGAAGCTGTCAGCTAAACTATTTAGGATATTGAATTTGCTAGATACTCTTCAAGATTTTACTCCTATAGTTAAGCCTTATGTGAGTAGAGAATGGAGCTCAAGTTAGGAGGACTTTCTTCTTGATTTTAAAAATCTCTAGAGAATTTGGCAGGAGCCACACAGTGAAGTCTGGGTTATAGTTTTTGGTGGCCAGTAGATTCATGTGCAGCTTAATTAGGCCTTAGAAGAGATGTACATGAAGCTATTGAAACGATCTAACTCCACAACACACAGCACACTTCCTGTTTTTTTTTTTATTATTATGTTATCTGCTTTGTGTCTCAAAAATTAGCAAATTTCTTAGCCATGTAAACATGCAATTCTTTTCTTGGATTAGAGAGAAATACTTACTCATGTGGTTTGGAGAGGCTCCCTTTCCTGGTTGTTTTCAGAGTGGGAGGCATTCCACTCTGAAGGTCAGAGAAGTCATGACACATTATGGGTAAGCTCATCTCTCCTTACTTCACAGTGAGTTCAGAAGAGAATGATGCAGGCAGCAAAGTAAGCCATGGTCATGATGTTCTGTGGCAAAACATTTGGGTTTCCCTACAGGTGGAATCAGTATGCAGTGAGTCATTAGTCATCACATTTTCTGGAAGAGTCAGAAGAGAAAAAGTTTAGAGTGAAATTGAATACAGACTTATAATTCACTTCTGTCATTCACCAGGGAGGATGATGTTCTGTATTAAGCTTGTTCACCAAAAAGGCTCACAGTAGACTGGTTCGTATGCTAAATGCCAACTAGAAAAGAATAGAAAGACAACATATGGTTTCTGAAATCTTTATTGAATATTACTTATGCTATGAATGTGTAAAGATGCTTTGTGCAAACATGTCCTTTTTATGATTAAAAAATCTAATGGAGAAGAGCATAGAGACGGTGGCAGTGTGTAAGGTGGAGAGCTAAGTACTTGAGGAAAGAGAAAGGGACACAGGGAAATTATGAGTGCTATGAATGACTGGGTCAGGAGGAAAGGAGTAGAAATCTCCTTACCTGGGAAACTGAGTCCCACTTCACTGGTCTGCATAAAGGCAAAAAGATAATTTAACTCACCATGGATTTTATGGATGAAGATTCCCACTCAACCGATTCCTCAGGTGGAGATGGTTCAAAGAGCAGGAATCTGACTGACAAACAAGACCCTGAAAATGCTATTGTGTTTGCTAGGGGAAAGCCACCTGTAAATTCAAACTTTCAACAGGGGTCATGTTTCCAAAGACCAAAACGGTTTTGATACAAAAATCTACTTCTTTGAAGGCTAAAAAGTTCTTTGAATTGATTGGTGACTTAATATTCAAGGCTCCTCCCACAACAGAAATGCAGATGTGTGTGGCAGGAGAAACAATTCAGGGAATATGTTCATTTGATTTTTAGCTGGTTCATTGTTTTGGATCAAAACTTGTTTTCACATCTGAAGGACTAACAGGGCAAACAAGAGGCAACATATTAGGAATTTGAAATTAAGGGCTTTTCTACATTTCTAATAAACATTTCTGAAGATCGTTTTCCAGGTAGGTCAGAGAGTAGGGGGCTTCGACTCAGGTACCTCCAGCCACTGCCTGTTGGAGGACAGAGGTGAGAGCTTGCATTCCAAGATTTCCTGGCTCTTCCATCTTTTCTATGATAATATGATTCCAGCTAATGTAACATTCCTGGGTTTTGTAGTCTGGAGAGAAGTGGTCAGCCTGGGAAGTCTACCAAACTGTGGGGATGAGGAGGAAGGAATATGGGTGTTGAGAAATCTTTCCATTTCTTTGCGCTCTCTAACTAGAAAGTTTGACCCCCCCCCCCATTTGCAATTATATATAGGATATCAGGAAATTCCTCATGTTCTTTACAGAGTCACTGGTAGGAGGATATAAAAATCTGCTTGGGATAGAAATTGGATTAAAAAAAATCAGAAGGCCTTTCCCCCTCCATATTCTCCTCTCTTCTCCTCTTCTTCTCCCTATTCTTCCCAGGAACAGCTATTTTGTTGAGGGTCCCTCTGATCTGTGCTTAGGCTCCTTCCTGCATCTTTGTCCAAGTTGCCAGGCGCATGCCTAATTAACAAGTCTATGTGGCTGGCTTTGGTCTCCTACCCAGTCTTTTCTGGCACACCAGTCAGTGTGGACAGTGTTGGGTGGGAAGCTTTCTTGACTGTTTTTTGGCTGACGGTTGCTCACTGCACATAAGTTCAAAACTCCAAACTCAAAAGCCTCCCAGACACAGCATTTTAAGGCTGCCCTGGAGCATCCCTGAAATTAGCAGCAAATACCCACTCTTGTGAGGAGTTAGGGAGCCACTCTTGGTCATTGAGATATCTCCCACCATTCAAAGCAGAAAGGGCTCCAGTGGATGAATTTGACCAAGTAGGATGCAGTCCCAAACTCACACAGCTCTCAGAACATCAGCCCTCAGCTTCTCACTATTTTCTCTCTGTCACAGCCTTCCTCACTTCTCATCAACCAGGGGTTCAGCCTTCTCCCCTTCTTCCAATATTTCTGACCAAGGGCTCAGGCCAGAACTCTCAATAGAAATGTTTCCTCGATCTCCAGAGGCCAAACTCTCCTAGTTAAAGATGGCTATTGGCCATGAAAATATCTGCAGAAATGAGCCTGTTCCGGCTCTAGGGTTTTAGTCCTTGGGCCACTGCGGGGAAGGGCTAGGTGGGCTTTAGATGGCACCCAGAAAGACCAGGTCTCTGGAGTTTATCCATCAAGAATCTCAAATTCTCTGCTGAGTTTTTCACTCTAGTGAGTGGAATCGACCTCAGCTCATGAGATTTTGGGGTGTTGGATCCCAAATACCTTTGAGGTCCAGTGAGCGAGATTGGCACAACCCCAGTGAGCTGGAAGCAAGCTGGCACTCTTGAAGGCTTGCTTAATTTTCCTGTTTGTGATTTCTTCCTTTAACAGATCTTGAAGTCATCAAAACTCCCCACATGGTGGCTCTCTTGACTAAAGTTGGGCTCAGTTGAGCGGTGAATTTTAAACAAGTAGTCTTGGAGATTTTAAAAGATTTTTTCCAGATTAAACTCATTTCAGAATTCAAGTGGGAGGCAAAAGTGAGGATTTTAATGGGGTTCACCTTTGACTTGCAGAGAGGCTGAAGTCAGGAAAGTCACTGTAGGCAATAGCTTTGGGCAAGTTTGTTAAGAAAGGCAGTTCTGCTAGATTATCCTTCTTATTCACTGCAGGCTCTTTGTGTGAGGGCTGGGGAAGGTGGTCACCAAACATGTAATGCAGGTATGCAGATACTCCGGCAAGCAGATGTATCATAACACACAGAGAAATGAAATGTCATTTGTTGAAAGTAGGCAATATAAAGCTAGGAGGAAATAAAGAGGAAACAGGCAGCTTTGGATCATTCCTAGCCAGGAAATAAGGAAAAAGTTTCATTCTTGGAGGAAGAATTAAATCTCAAAAAGTGAGGATAGCATTAAAAATGAGAAACACTTTGAAAAAGTATGCAGAACTAACAGCTTATTTAAACACTGGCCCCAAATTACAGTAACAGGAAACACTCCTACTTAATTGTAATTTCCTCTAATTTTTTGTGTGTATAAGATCCAAATAGTCACAATGTGCACTAATGGTTATTGATGCTTCTATTTCCCTCTGAAAAGGAAGACACTCAAGATCTCTTAGTGGACCAGAAATTTACGAATCTTCTGGAACTACTCAGGGGCTCAGAAGGTTCCCAGTGGATGTGGTCTTTCCTTATTTATTTCTTCTTCTCATTTTATTTTTAGTTAAAGCTATTAACTATTCCCAGGGAAAGGTTCCTGGTAGCAGCCTTCACCAAGAAAACTTGTGCTAGGAATCCTGCATTCCCAGTCTGTATTTCCCTAAACAGAGTTCAACTTATAAGAGAAGTGTAAGACACACATTTCTCACTCTCACAGTCTTAAAATTTCAATTCTTGCAGAAAACACGATGCCATGGTTTCAATTTTTAAAATCAGTAAGAGCCACAAAGAGTGTGAAAGTGTGCAAACAAGGAAGGTAGAGATCCAAATACCAGGACTAACTAAGAAGAAACAACTCTGCACTGAAATCTAAGGCAGGGATTAAGAAGGTTCTGAGCACTGGGACATTCATGGACACAGGATGTAAGGGGAGATAGATCTGAACAGCAGTGCGATTTAGACAATGAATTGCCACAGTAAGAGCACCACTGCCAATCCTTCAGATTTAGAGGCTGTGGTGAAAATTAAGCCAGTGGCAATTTTCAACGTTTGTAGCATCTGCGCCCAATATTGTTCAGCACCCAGAGCCTGGACAGCGCCACAAGCTCTGCTCCCGAGGCAGCCAGCCTTCCCTGTCTCATCAATCTACTCAGAGACAGACTGTCAACACAGCCAGACTCATTAGACATTTACTGAAAATCCTCTAAGACTTCCCTTTAAAACACAAAACGACTTCCACATTTAATTGCCTATCTGGAACAACATAAGCAAGAAATTAAGAGATTTAAATTAAATTTATTAATGGGAGAGCTTGGTGGTGCTTAATTCTAAAGATCAGAGCTGTCCTCCATGGGGCTTGAGTAAAAAGTAAAAAGAAGCAGAGACACAATAAAAACATGACTTCACCATCCCCTAAATTCCACGAATTCTTCACTTGTCTTTGAGAAATGGGTGAAATCGAAAACCATCAAAATAATTGGACTTCTTAAAAATTGGATTGTGTGAGTGAAAGGTGTTTATGAGAAGCTGATGACTCCGGATCTTATCATCCTGGAGGACAGCACAGAATAGTTAATATGTTCCTTGAGGGACTAGGATGCTGACGTCTTTTACTGATACCGGATCATTACGTGACTGAGAAAAAAAAAAAAGGAAGTCATATCATGAATAAAAATCGGAGCGCAACAGTGCAACCAAAATACTCTGTACTTGAAGGCAATTACAGACAGATGTTGACAAAGAGGTGTCTCTTGAAACCACATTTGGATAGCTTTTTTTGTTAACTGCATATATAAATACGAGCAGAAGGCCGGTCACCTCTGTCAGCAGCAGCAGAAGCCGCATCTTCAGACGCAGCCTGAGACCTCGGAGCAGAAGGTGCCTGCCTCGGACTCTTGCAAGCTGCCGATTGTCTCCCACAGAGGCCGGCAGCCTGGGCTACCCTCTCCTTTTCCATCCTCCTTTCTTCCTTGACTTTCCCTCTTTTTCTTACCCACTAGCTTCTTTCCCCAGGCGGACTTAAGCCCACTCTGCTCCCCTCCCGTTGGCTGCTGCCTACTCTGTCTTCTACATCTCTCTCCTCGCCCACCACCTCCTTCAGTGTCACGCTCCCTCCTAGTTCTGTGCGTCTACAAAGTTTTGAGCGGAATTTTAGCCTCGGCAAATAAGTGCCCCCAGCTCCTGCAGCTAATTCCCGTGGTGGCTTCTCTCCAGACACCTGCGCCAGACAGTGAGTGATGCCTCTTGGGTTGTGATTCCAGCCCGGAAACTCGAAGGAGCCCTTTGCCCTCCGTCCTACTTGGCAGCCAACCCTCTCCTAGCCGCGGTAAGAGTCTAATAGTAAATGGGGGTGGGGTGGGGGGGGATCTCTTACCATACCATACTAACGGATTCATTGACTACAGGCTGCCTCCCTGTGCTGGCAGCTGCATCAGTGTATGAGTTAGCCTTGTTTAGTTCAAGGTCTGGCTAGCTACTGGGTGCTGAGCACACACATAGCTATCTTTTTTTTTTTTTTTTCAAACTATATACCAAGGGAGAAGTGGCCGGACGCACCAGCGTGGCTAAGTGGCGTTCAACACAGGGAGCCGCGGCTTCGCTGGCTCCCCCAACTCCCAGGAGTTTCTTGAGGTTAGAAGGTGGAAAGCCAGGGGCGATCTCACTCACTGCGTGCCCTCTTTTCCCTCCTGCGTAGAATGACCATGTGTAGCGGAGCGAGGCTGGCCTTGCTGGTCTACGGGATAATAATGCATAGCAGCGTTTCCTGCTCACCTGCCGCCGCCGGACTCCGTTTCCCTGGGATCAGGTAGGTGCTAGCCTAGGCTGAGCTAGATCTTCCCTTTGCCAGACACCTCCTCCCGGTCGCCTCCCTGCAGTTCTGGATCGCAGGCTGCTAAGCATCGCTTCCTGCGCGTCCAGGGCATTTCTACAGCCTTTGGCTAGGTACCAGGTCCCTAGCTAAGCCTAGGGGTCAGGGAGGCTCTAGTACAGCAAGACTCCCTCCCTCCTCGCCAGTGGAGCCCAGGAACCCAGGTAAAGGGAGTGAGTTTCAGACCCTTATAGAAACCTTCCCTCTTCCAACTTGTCCGAGGGAGGGGGCTTGCCCCCTCCCTCCGCTTAGCTTCTTTTACCTATTCCTCGGATGAGTTGGAGAACTTTAGTTCCCTGAGCAAAGCCCGGGGCTGAGAGTGAAGCTCGCTCCACTTTGCTTTGTTATTGCCTGTTCTGGACTATTGGGGCGGGGTCTCTCGCTCCTCCGCCCTTCCTGTTGTCTCATTCGAATTCCTTTCCACCGGAACAGCTCTCTTTCAAATGAATCCTGTTTCATCTAGAGATTGAGCCCTAGATGTCTTGGGGGTGGGGGTCTTGGCCAGTCACAGTTAAGGAATAGGTACTTGAGAGACGGAAAACGCAAGAAGGAGACAGCGAGGGAGGGGGAAGAAACGGATGCGAAGGAGAGAAAGCCAGCAGGCTGGAGGGGTTGGGAGGACAACCTAGCCCACTTGAGGATGCAGAAAACCTGGCTTTTGTCTTGGCATCTGCTTCTCATCTTGCGACGCTGCGCGGGTTCCCTACCGCAGCTCCAGAACCCCCCACCAGTATGCGGGACAGTGAAAATGCGTGGGTCTGCGTTACATGGGTGCGGGGTGGCACTCAGGGCAGCCGGGAGCACGCGGCGTTGAGCTGACTCTTGAGGCCGCGCCCAAGAACCTCTTCCTTAGGGGGCATCTGCCCATTGATGTATTGGCAGACAGGAATCCTAGCGTCTTTATCAGGATTCCGGCATGTGGGAGCCGGGAAGAGCAGAGGGTGGCTAGAAAGATCCTGGTTCGGGGTCTGGGGGCACACTAGGAAGAAAAGCCTGGATGTGGGCAGTGCGGAGGATCTCCCCTGGCTCTGGCCTCTCCAGGGAGGGCGTAAAGGCAACAAAGCGGCCCAAGTACAACTGGACGCTGCCTGGAGAAGGTTATTTGTCCTTATTGCATTCCGCGTATCCCTAAGGGCCCAAAGCCACCTGGCTTTGCATGTTTTTTTTGTCTTCCTCTGCCTGTCCTCTGTTGGGCATGGAGGCAATAGGTAAGGAGATTGTGAGATCGCTGGACACCTACGGAATGTCAGTTCCCAGTGGACCCCTCTCCTTGCGCTCTGTGGTTGAGATGGAATCCAGCCTCCCCGCCATTGCTAACAGAGCACCAGGAACTCTTTGTTTAATGGGCTCGAAAGCCCTCTTTTTTCACCTCCGGCTATTCGCAAAGTTCCGTGTGCCTAGCACTTTTCCTGGGTGATAGGCACTGGAGCGCTCCGCCGCACCTCAGAATGAGCCAAACTAGCTAACTTTAGGGGCATCTATTATTCATGTTCCTAGCAGATTCTCTCCAGCCCAAAATAGAAGCTGGAGGTTCTCTGTGACCTACATCCGCGCGGGGAAGGGCTCCCCTGGGCCGGGCGGCTTGGATGGGGGTGGCTGCTGCCAGAGTTGGCCTCCTGCATCGTATCTACCATTCCGCACTGGGTCTCCCCGTCTCGGCTCCTACAATCTCTTAGGATCTTTCTCGTGCGTTCTAAATGCTACTTGGGGAAGCCTGGGGCGCCAGGTGGGGAGAGGGCCGGCCTTTCACTTGGCCAGGTATTAGGGTTTACATGGTTGTTCAGTCCTCTTGCCGGAGATCATTCATCCGCCAGAGGAGAGGTTAGCGAATTTCCTAGGAGAACAGGAACTGCTGCTGGGTGTAGTTCCCTTTACCTCGTCCCTAGGACCGTTCTGAAAGAAATCACAATTCTCCGTGGGGGACCATAACGAAGAAGGAAAATCAATGGGACCTTCTTGGGACTTGGCAGAATTGGGGAGGGACTTTTAATGACCCTCCTTCTGCCTATCCCGCAGACCAGAAGAGGAGGCTTACGACCAGGACGGAAACCCGCTCCAGGACTTCTACGACTGGGACCCTCCGGGCGTAGGGAGCCCCGCCTCCGCGCTGCGTGACGCCTACGCCCTCTACTATCCAGCCGACAGGAGGTACAACCCGCCCGGGTTCCGCCTACGGCTTGGGCCTGACATGGCGGGAGGGACCCGGTGGTGGCTCTCAAACTAGGACCCTCCCCTATGAAAGTCCTCAAGCCTCCCTTCTCCCTGGGTGAATCCATGAAAGCCACAGAAAATTAGCAGACAGATCCCCGTGAATCTGAGGCCGCACCGCGGACTGAAAGCTCTGCGGCCCGGGAAGTGTCCGTGAGTGTGCAATTCGGTGGGTGGGGAGCTCTCAGGCCAGCGAGGTCACCCCAGAGGCCAGGACTAAATCCCATCTTAGATTTACCTCCAGGAACTCCCCAAAGTTAACTCCCAGGTCCCGTGTCACTCGTGGTTGCCGGGTCAGCCTCCTTGAAAACCCAGCAAGTGGGTGCCTTGGCTGTCCCTTGAAGGACCCAGGCAGTGAGTGACCCAGGTCGCATACTTTGTCTCCCCATTAGAGATGTCGCCCATGAAATCCTTAACGAAGCCTACCGCAAAGTCTTGGACCAGCTGTCCGCCAGGAAGTACCTGCAGTCGGTCGTGGCCAGGGGCGTGGGGTAAGAGTTTGTGACAGTGTTAACCCGCGAGTGATGAGCGCGCCAGGGTGGGTGACCATACTGAGAGCGCGTAGGGAGGGCGGGGCAGTTTCTACGTTTTTGCGCGCCAGCACGCCTGTGCGCCCGAGGGTGTGTCTGCGTCTAGGCATCTAGGTGGATACTACCAGCCTCGGGCGGAGTTCTAAAAGTTGGGCGTTGAAATTTGTTCTAGAGACCCCTTAAGAGAGAAAGAGGGGTAGGAAAATTGGGGGTTGGATCCTTGTTGGATGAGAACCAAATCAAATCAGATAACCCCCTTCCCAGTCATTCAAAACCCTCGAGGTTCCTGGAAGGGCTTGCCGTAATTTTGGGGAGGAGTGTTACGTTTACTACGAAGGCAAACGCAGGGCACCAAGTCCCTAAAATGGATACTTCAAAGAAACGGTTTTTGCTCAGGCCAGACAAACCCAGAGCTAAGGTCTTGCGTGAAGCTGGTGTCAGCCGAAGGCAACATTTAAATAAAGCCCACGGGGAAGCCGATTACATTTTAACCATGAATAATTCATGCGGTGAAAAATATTGCCTACAGCCTGTCACCTTATATCACTATCACGTTTTTCAACTTAGCGTAGGCAAAGAGAGAGGTGTGCTCCTGTTTGCCTAGATTTGCAGAATTGATAACTTGGCAGGAGCCCGCGAGGCCTTTGGGAAACTTTATATGTTGGGTAGTGGAAAGGTACAAGTCCGGACAATTTATCTAGAAGCATGGGTAGTGTAATCTTGAGAAGCAACCTTTGGAGAAAAGCTTAAAGAGCGCGGACTTTCCAGGACGCCTCAGGATGCTTCAGAAATAATCTAGAAATATCTAAAAGATTTAGTGCCAGGAAACTGGGTGGGAAGGAAAGCCCCCTGGGTCTCGGTCCTACACAGCATGCTCGCCAGCTGGGGCGCAGCAGAGGAGGGCTGCGTCGGGAAGTTCGGAGTCCTGCGGGCTCCCGCGTGGGGGGCGGGGCACACTTGTTTCCTTTACACACTAACGTGTCTCCCGCCCCACCCCCTCTCCTTACAGCGAGAACCTAGGCGGCGGCGCAGCGGATGACCCGGCGCCCCTTACCAAACGCCACTCGGACGGCATCTTCACCGATAGCTACAGCCGCTACCGAAAACAGATGGCCGTCAAGAAATACTTGGCGGCCGTGCTAGGGAAAAGGTATAAACAGAGGGTTAAAAACAAAGGACGCCGAATAGCGTACTTGTAGCGATGAGTTGCCAGCTACGGTGTGTATAAAATGAAAAAATCGTTTTCCAAATTGACTGATCAGTCATTGCTCATGTGTTCTTTCCAAACATGTATTTATGTATGAAGTAAAGCCATTAAATGACTATTTTGATAATGATATTGTTTTTCTTTTTACGAAGCACTAGAGAATGCACAGATATACTTTGTGGACCAATTATTGATATATATTATAAATATATATTAAGAATATATATATATAAGTATAACAGAGAGCAATTCATAAGCGTGCACAAGGATTGGAAATTCGCCTGAGCTGTTTATGTTTTTATATAAAATGAATAGAAAAAAATAGACAATCGTGGTTTTGAATATTACTCCTATTTTTGTAAACTGGAATTAAAGGATAGTATTTTTATCCACAACAGGCCTGAAGATACCAATAATGGCCATTTGCTACTGTACAAAAAACAATGATGCCCTGCTCCAGGGGAATTCTGAGGTAATGACTGGGGGAGTTGCTGAAGGGCTTTCTTTCCCTGTGAGTCTCTGGGGCAGGCTGCTTGAAGCCCAGCCTAACTAATTCAAGCGGGCATTGTCCCACTGGCTGCGGGCAATTGCAACACTTTCGCTTTCTTTGATTCTACTTTTTTTTTGTGTATTTGTCTCTCCTCAGACTCTCAGCCCAGAAGGAAATTCTAATTAAACAACAGCTCGATCCAAATTGTGCTTCTCCCTAGAATTCACGGTCATTCCCTGGGAGAAGAGTTGAGGAATTGTACAGAGTAGACCGGCTTGGAGAGAAAGCTCTCTTTTCTGTACTTTCTGATTCTCCAGGGAACCGACTATCCCAAAGCTAGGGCAATTGGAATAAAGTAAAAGGAATAGAGGCGGATTGGAAGAGGCAGAGTGTGGGGTGGCAGAGGAGGACCCTGCAGAGGGACTGGTTTTAGAACTGTCCCAGGTCTGAGAATCCGGGGCCAAGTCCAGTCCCTTTGCAGGTTCCACTGCCTGACAGATTGGGTGCTGGGTATTGGAAATGAGTGCAAAGTACAATGTGTTTTTCTCCAGTGCTGTCCATTGCTTCTCATTTTGTGAAATGGCCAGGATCCTCCCCTTTGAACCCTACTCTGTAGAAGCCACCCCTGTTCTTTGTGGTTTTTCTGGAGAACCCTTCTTTCTACCCCTACCCTCCTGCATTGTTTAAGAATCGTTTGCCATTTTTTCACTCACTTATCTTAAATTTGTGAATGCTACTCATTTTTTGTTGTTGTTTGATGCAAGCAGTTACTGTGAAGTTTAGGAACCCCTGTGTAGCTACCACGAAGTAATTATGCACTAAATATGAACCTTTTGTTTCTTGTTTATTGAGTTTGTAGGTAAAATGTATTTTTCTACATTATGGCTTATTGCTTAGTAAAATTTGTTTCATAAAACCAACCTTTGTCATATTAGAATGTGTAGTGTTCCAATATTGCTCAGTTTGACTAACTGATAAATCATTTAAACCCCATCTTCATATGTATGAGTACTATCTTATATCTCTGGTCAAGAGTGGGGTAAGCAGGGTCCCACACCCCAACCTTGTATCCTGTCTTGGCTAAAGAAAGCATGTCTGTTTCTTGTCAATTTCTTGAACATATATGGAGTAACCTTTATAAACAAAAGAACCTTCACCCAGCAACCAGATCAAGCAGCAACAAACCAGCAAGTCTCCCAAATTTTAGGCACAAATTTTCAAAAAAAAAAAAAAAAAAACCCAAGAAAAAAAACCCCATTAGTTTGTAAAGTTTAAAGGACTTTTCCTTTTTCCTGTACAGATTTGGTTAGTATGAAGTCAGACATCTAAGAAAACAGAACTGTATTTGCATTCCCAGGCGGGTGGATGGATGCTGCCCCGAGATCACATTGCAAACAGAGAGAAAGCAGGCATTCGATTTCAGCCTGTGCCCAGCTACAGGATCAATCTTTATTTCTGCAGTCTCCTCAGGCAATGTGACCCGGGATGCAGTTTGCAGCTTCAGTGCCTTCCTTTGCCTTTTAAATCGCCACGAATCACAGATGGCTATTTAGTGGCCCTACAATGCTGCAACACATCGGCTTGCGTTTTAGTCTTAATTATTTGTTTCTTGGATAATGGGCAGAGTTTTCTGTATTTGTGTCAGCTGTTAGTGGTGAAACAAGGCTCTAGTGAACCTTTTATTTATGAAGTCTAACTTAGTGTTCACGTGGCTAGTGGCAAGCATTTTACAGTGATCACCCAATTTAATCTTTTGTATACTTCGTAGAAATGCCAACAGCCTTACTAAACTGGAGCAGATTTATGATATAGTGATAATATAGGTAGATGTTAGTCTTGAAGCTCTTATTTTGTGTGCAACTGATTATACAAACATATTAACCAAGCATTATTACACACATCATATCTATAATTAGGACTTTGATAACTGTTATATAAAGTGTGTAAAATTTGTATGAATAAATTTTTATAAACAATTCACTTTGGTCTAATGTTTGGAGAAAAAAACACATTCAGGAAATAATCATTTTAAAATCTTTTAAAGTACTATATTTCTTTAGCAGCCATAAGATTTTTTTTCATGTCTGCAATATATATCAACCTAACCATTCATGCACTTTGTAAATTGTACTCTAACATCTGTTTGATGGGGTACTGGACTCAACAAAAACTTTAAAGTAGCTGCTCAGATGGAGAAGCCTAAGAAAACACTAAGCCCATAAATAGATAAGAATGTTAGAGCATTTGTAAGCTACGTAGTTAGATCAGTTTCTGTCTGCTGGTGTAGACATATATGGCTTAGTATTCAGAAAGTTACTAGGCAGTGGTGGCATATCATACTGCAGTGTTAGGTACACTTGCAAAGTAACTATTTAACTTGTAAAAAAAGTACCTGTATACTAGCTAGATCTTGATGAAATTTTGTATAAAAATGATTTAAACAATCAGTTTGGGAACTGTAGAATGTGTTAAGAGATACACAAAGTTATCATCACTAAAATGTTTTCAGTAGAAGGATCAAGGACATGATTAATCAAAGAGTTAACAAGAGTTTTAAAAGAAAATGAACTTTGAAGCCTAAGAAAAATACATAAGGTTATTTGTGGATAATACATGCTATTAGTTCAAATTAGTAATATTTTAAGCCTTCATATGAAAATCCCATACATTTCCCAGTGTATTTTTGGTGTTCTTTTCTATTTCTGGGTTAAAAAATACTTTGAGAATCCATAACAGTGGTTCATATCATTTAATGTAAAAATGCCATATTTTCATCCTAAAATTAGTGGGCTCAATTAATAAATCAATAAGTATGTCACAATAGTATTTAAAGACTAGTAAGACTTCAAAAATTATCCTTAGAGCATAGCTCAGTAGTTTATAACCATATATGGAGAATCCCAAATCTAAAGGTAGATAGATATATGTGGAAAATAAGAAAAGAATGCTAGTTTATGTCAGACTTTATTAGCTAAGGATAGTTTTTTCCCTTCATTTGTAATTTTCCTCTTTCTATGTCACAATGTAGTAAGTGAAAAAAATGGAGAAAGACAATTTATTTGGTTGAGGACTAACGCAATGAGTTGTCAAAGAAATAAAGATAAGCCCCAGATTTGGCTGACATCAAGTCAAGTTCAGATATGTAATTTCACTTGGTGTATTTTAATATGGGATAAATTAAATGACAGGTATTATTATGAAGACTTAAGATAGTTGCGTTTTCAAGGGTCTAAAATATGTGCTTTACTGCTGTAAACATATAGATTCAATATAACTCATATTAAACACCTGAAATGGGCAGGCATGCTGGTCAAAGAGCTTGGCTGACATCTAGTTGTGCTTTTTGTAACATATCATTTGGGGTCTTCTTAGTGTTGTAAATTCTAGGGTTACATCAGAACCAATGAGCCTTCATTTTAAGTAAAAATGCTACATTGATGTGCATTAAGTTTGAGACTACTTAGATTTAGAATTTGATGACATATATAGATAGGCACATATATATTCAAGTTAGTTATTTTTCATATTAAATAATCATCAGGTTATGCTACTTGCATATAGTAATCAACAAAAAAGTTAGCCACCCCCCACCAAGAATGGGCATTAGGCTCTTGGACAAGTACAAGATTTCCTTTGAGTCATTAAGGCCACTAGTTAGTATTATTTTACATGAGTATTCTGGTTGCCTGCCACACCCCCCCCCCCAACAGGTAGTTCCTGAAGGAGAGTGATTTTCTAAATAGAGTCCTAGAACCTTCAATTTCATGGTTAGAAGATCAGTGCTATACAAGCGAGCCTGTGTAGTAACTAGCTGGCACTAATTATGGAGACCAAGAAGTCAACTTCCAATTGTATTACATCTCAGTTTGGTTTTGACAGTTTTAAACCTCTGAACAAGATGATTTCACCTGGAAGTGTCACTATGGCCTCAAGGCACCCTTTACACTAGTACAGCATCAGAAACCACGCTCAAACTAGAGCAGTCTTTTCTTCTAGTGCCATTACCAAAGAAGAAGCATGCACATTCTCCTTGCTGTGGTCCTTGCCCCTACACTGGATCCCTACATCAACTTGTAGTCTATCATCTGGACCTTAATAATTCTTCAGTCAAACAGCTTTAGCTCTTTTTGTATCCTGTCCTTCAAATGAGCTGTTACTGAATGGCCACCACTGTCACAGAGTTCAAGGTTCTTCCAGTTACTTTTCTGTGACTCTTTTTTGACTCCTTTTCACACGAGAATTTTTTTCATAATAACAGCATATGGGTATAAAAATAACTGTATACATCAAATACTTACCAAATAACAAATCATATATCTATTTTAGAATAATTTTATTATTTATAATAGATGAAAAGCAAATTTTGCATACTAATGAGCTGGGTGTACTTATTTTTACATAAGTAATTGAATCTTGACGGAATATTTGATACTGCAGAATATCTTCAGCCTTTATTAGAATTAATTGACAATTTATAGTCATTAATACTCAGAATGCTGCTTGCATGAATACATATTATAAAGTGTCAGAAGTATATTTAGGGTAATTTTAGATATTTCTGGAAATTAAGCTCTAATGTTGAACCAAAATTTATTTACTGATTTTTTTAAAAAATGAAACTCAAGTCAACAATTAAACCAGCAATTTTAAAAATCAAGCTCAATATAGTCCAAAGACTAATTTGATACCTGTTGAGGAATGAGTAGGAAATACTAAAATTCTTTGTTTCCACAATTAAACCATTATGCTTGTATAAAAACATAAAACTTTTTATGTGTAGTAAAAACACTGAGTTCAAAACGTAAGATGGTCTTGAGTCTGAGATGAGATGTTTCACCAGTATTTATTGGCATTGTGTTGTGTTACAGTACATACAGTACAAAGTGTAAATGTTGTGTGTTCAGAACAAAGGTTGCCATGAAGTCATGTGAGACACTTCTGATTCATTATGCATTTGAGTTTGAATTACGTTTTTTGTAAGTAATTCAAGGCTCACATTTTCACACTAAAGCAGATTCTCCCAGTGTCACAAGATAGTAATACTTTACTTGCCTAGAATAAAGGAAAAGAAGTATCTTGAGATTCAAACAGGGAACTAGACTGTCCTCAAATTGATAGTGAGCATAATAGTTATCTATGACTTGCTTGTCAACTAGAATGTAGTTTAAAACATGATTTGGTAGATAGGAAAATGAAGATTATAGAACAATATATATTTCCTTTATACTTTTTTCTACTAATGGTTTAGTATTCTAGCAGGTGACACCATCTGGTTTAAGTTATCTCCTCGCTGAGTGTTACAGAACTCTAACTCAGGGAATGGTATTCTGTGTGCAGCAGAAAGATAACAGCACATCTCTGTGCCTGATTCCTTTTTGCTTAAATACCCCTAACTTTGCTTGAGTCCTCCTTGTTACTTAGCTTCTTTGGGTGTATGTATTGTAGTATGGTTGTCCTTTACATTAAGGCTAATATCCACTTATAGGTGAGTACATACATTTGATTTTCTGTGACCACATGTTCTTAATCCGTCCGTCTGTTGATGGGTGTACCAGTGAATGAGTGTGTCTGTGTCTTGGCTGATGTGTATGATGCTACAATGACCATGGTGTTTTAGTAACAATAATGTTACACCCTTTCAGAAATAGATTTCAAGTATTAAATTAACATACTCAAGCATTTTTTAATGATTTTGGAAAGCATCCTTTATTGAATTGTCCACTTTGGTACCTGATAATGTGAGCAGCAAGTCAACATTTCAGAGAACCAAACACATTCTAGGAGCATCTGAGATGATCCAGGGTCCCATGCTGGATGCTCTGTGAGAGACTAATTGCGCATGTGGCTGCTTCACTAGTATGAATAGATTTGTATTTCATCAGCAGAGAGAATAAAGCTATCACTGTAGAGAAGATGTTTTGTTATTGAGTAAGTACTTGCCGGTATGGCCTCAGCCTCTCTAGGCAAAGGCCTGGGCAGTCAGCTGAAGGGGCTCTATTATATGAGAGGGGTTGAGTTATAGTGTGTGAGAAATGCCTCTAACATCACTACTGGGTTCTGGGTTCATTCTGGAATTTGTTTCCTTATTTGCCTCAGACTCAGTTGTACTTTACTTCTCATTCTTGAATAGAGAATTTTGGGGGTCTTCACTTTGCTTCAGGGAAAAAGGGGGAAATTCAGGTTTCAGTAGATTCAGGAGCCAAGAGTTTAGAGTAATATGCACATAGAAAGAGAAAGCCAGAGACCCAGCTAAGGTGTTAGTGGCCTGAGTGATCTATTTCCTTTTACTCTCCAATATTAATAATATATTTTATGTAATATAATGTATCTAAAATATTATTGTTTTAATGTGTATTCAACATAAATTATTCTTTATTTTTAAAATTATTTATTTTATTTTTAATTATGTATGTCTTTGTGTGTGGGGTGTGCATGTGAATGCAGGCATTCATGGCATCAGATGTGGGTGCTGGAAATCAAACTCACTCGGGTATTCTTCAAGGACAGAATGCACTCTTAACTGTTGAAACACTTCTCCTGCCTCATTAAAAAAATACAGAGTATTTATTTTTTAAAAACACTTTAGGATATATTGTACAAAACTGGGCTTTATTGTGACACTTTCATATGGGCATATAATGAACTTTTCTCATAATCCCTCCTTATCCTCTCTTACTCTCTCTCACTCCCTTTCATTTCAATCCTCTTCTGTAATCATCTCTCTTGTACTTTCAGGTCTTTCTTTCCTCCTTGAGTCCACAAACGAGAGACACATGATACTCCTGGCTTGCTTTGCTTAAGATAGCAATGTGCAGTTTTCTCCATTAGATAAAATAGCTTACAAAACCCCCTCCCCGCCATGATTTCGTTCTTGATGGCTGAATAGGACTCAAATTTTCTTTCTTCAATGATTTGCTGCTGGGTACCTATGCTGATTGTGTAGCTTGGTTGTGAATAGTTTTGTAATAAGCACAGGTATGTAGGAAGCTGTGTGGTGTTAACTTCGATTCTTTCAGGCTTGCATCCAGGAGTACTACAACTGGATAATGCAGCAGCTCTGAGTTTAGGGTTTGAGGGACCTCCAGTCTGATGTCTCTATTAGCAGCAGTAATTTGTTTTCCCACCAGCAGCGTACAGAGATTTCCTTTCCCCACATCTTTGCCAGCATTTGCCATTTGTCTTCTTTTCTAACTTTTTTTTGTACATACAGGCATGTATGTTCCTTTGTGAGTTTGGATAGTCCCTATTTTTCCAAGACAACGGGATGCATTGTAAAATTATTTGAGAGCCTGACAGGATCTGGGAATGACTTTCCTTTTATTCCTCACAGCTTGTGTTCTCTGTTTTGTTGTGGGGGTAGATGACTAAGAGCAGGTTTTCAACTTCCACCCACCCCCAAACCATGCCTCATATTTGGAGCCTGGTGATTGGCTATTTTATTTATTGTTATTATTATCATATTTTAAATATCTCCTACTCTTTGAACTAAAATATTCACGGAAGCTTGAGTGGAGGGTATGATGTACACAGAGCAATTTGTGCTAACTCTTAGCTAGGCTGGAAGAGTAGCTCATTGGCAAAGCACGCATACAATGCAGTCAAAGTGTCCTGCTCTGTCCGCAGAACCGTGTAGAACGTGGAAACAGATACCAGGAAGAGCAGCAGATAGCATCGGACCAGAAACAGAAATGAAGTGAAAAACAGGTGTCAGCTATGCCCTCCACATTTCTAACAGTAGGAATGATGGGGGCAGAAATGATATAAACCAAAATGCTTTAGAAGATGTCAAAGAAACAGGGAAAAAAACAAATTCAGAGAATAACTGAGAAAATAACAAGAGGAAGGAGTATTCAAAAAGTAAAAAGGAGGCGAGAGAGGCGGTTCAGCTCTCAAGAGTACGCATTGTTCTTACAAAGAGCTTGAGTTCCATTCTCTGTGTCTGTATTGGGATGTTCAAAACTGCCAGTTCCAGGGCATCCAACTCCCTCTTCTGATTCTCTAGGCACCTGTATTCATGGGTGCACATACTGCCTTCCCATACCCCCGTCATGGGACACTGATACACTTAATTAAAAGTAAAGTAAAGCTTGCATTTAAAAAAGGGGGAGAAGGTGAAAAGAAATAAAATAGGAAAAATGTGTACTTCTTAGTGCAAAGGCTCTAAAATATTATAAATTGACCTTTCCTGGTGTGTGTGTGTGTGTGTGTGTGTGTGTGTGTGTGTGTGTGTGTGTGTGTAGGTCCAAGAACAAGTGGCCAGAATCAGTTCTCTCCTTCCACCATGTGGGTCCCAGGGATTGACCTCAGGGTATCAGACTTTATGGTAAGCACCTATACCTGCTGACCATCTATCTGGCTCTTCTTTCTTCTTTTGTCTAGTCATTAGTGGGAGCGATTTGATTCCAGACTGTTTGGAATGGTGTTCAGTTTCTCTGCTCACTAACCCAAGGCAGCATGGAGCCAAAGTCTTCCGTTGACTAGAGTTTACCCTGGACGGATTTGCTTGTGGTACTCTAAGACTGAATTCTACTATGTGTTTGCATCTCAGGTTCCCCTTTGAAGCCCACATGGAGGGGAGGGCAATAAGCTGTAGTAGGTAGAGGGGATGCAAAAGTTTCCCATTTTTTTTTAACTATTTAAAATTTTCTGAGGTTTAGTCCTACATGCAATCCCATGTACCTTTTCAGTCTCCAGACCCTCTTTAACTACCTGCCTGGCTCATGATTCTTAAAGGAAAGCAACTTCTGCCCTGTTTTAAATCACATCCTATCCCACCACATATATTTTTCTATGAGCTTGCTTCTGGGGTCTTCCTTCTAGGTCACACTGAGTAACAAAGTAGATGCTGGACCAGAGAGAGCATGACACTATTTTCTATGAGTTTCAAAAGAAAAGAAAAGAAAAGAAAAGAGCCAGCTTGGGCTCAGCTTTCCTAAGATGGTTCCTCTCATTATAGTACCAGGCTTTCCTGCTGAAGAACACTGAGTACTTTCTCAGTGCCACACGCTCTGCAGCTCCCTGATCAGCTAACTTAAGTTTGTTTCTCGGCTCTGCATCTGTTCTTGTGCCAATTTCCCCCTGGTGTCTCTCTCCCACTTTCTCTTTCTGTTTCTTCTCCCCGCCCCTACCCCACCCCCACCCTACCCCCACCCCACCCCTGGCCACAGCCTTGGGTCTCATTGGCAGTTCCTTCTCATAGGCAGTTCCTTCTCTCCCTCTGTTCCAATACCTGGAGTCTCTGATTCTTCCCAAGTCTGTATGTGTCCAACATTACACTGTAGTATGTTCTTTCATTGCTTGTCCACAAGTAGCTGCTTTTTGTCCATCGGCATTCTCAACCACAAGAAGCTGGGAGGAGGCAGAGCCAGGCGAATCTCTATGAGTTCGAGTCCAGCCTGGTCTATAGAGTGAGATCCAGGACAGGCTCTAAAGCTACACAGAGAAACTCTGTCTCGAAAAAAACAAAACAAAACAAAACAAAAAAGCCACAAGAAGCCGGGCGGTGGTGGCACACGCCTTTAATCCCAGCACTCGGGAGGCAGAGCCAGGCATATCTCTGTGAGTTCGAGGCCAGCCTGGGCTACCAAGTGAGTTCCAGGAGAGGCGCAAAGCTACACAGAGAAACCCTGTCTCGAAAAACAAACAAACAAACAAACAAAAAAAAAGCCACAAGAAGCTGGGAGGAGCTGCTCGCGTCAAATCCTGTCTTTGCTTCCATGGTCAAGTTTTCCACCAAGGTTCAAGTATTTTCGGCTTTCATAGTTTGGGTGTTTTTGCTTATCCAATTTAGGAGCTGATGAATGAGGATAATACTTACCTTTAGAAGAACAGACCCAATGTATACAGCATCAGCAAATGTCCTTAGGCTTTTGTGTCCATAGCTGCCTCACCAATATGTAAATATATTGTGAATGCCTTGCTTCTTGTGTGTGAGGTGAATGTCTTTTTTGTTTTAAGCTTCCGTGACTCTCCCAATCATCTGTCGTAATGAGAAGCGACTGCTCTCACCTTATTTTAAGCTTGTGGACTTCCATGGATCTTTCTTCTCCGATGGTACTGTTTAGAGAGGGTCAGGACAGGGTTCTGTATGGGAATACACAACATAAACCACCAGAGACATGTTGGGGAGGCATGTGGAAGATATGTTGAGTGTCAGTTAGGTGGGATTGTTAAGTATTAGTGATAATTGGTGATCACGTGGTGTGGTCTTCTTCCAGGAGCTAGGAAGCCAGTGTTTTATGTTTCTGTTTCTCAGAGTATTGCACCCAGGTTATGGTGTTGGTCTTGACATTATCAAGTATTAGTGATAATTGGTGATCACGTGGTGTGGTCTTCTTCCAGGAGCTAGGAAGCCAGTGTTTTATGTTTCTGTTTCTCAGAGTATTGCACCCAGGTTATGGTGTTGGTCTTGACATCTTCAAGTATTACCATACTTAACTCACTGGGTAAAATTGGAAAGGGACCACAGATGAGCAATGGAATTGATGAAAGGCACAGAAACAAAAGATTCTCAGTTTTGGCTTTGTCAGAAGAGCTGGGGCTGCTTTAGTGGGGGAACTTGAAGGGTTTTTTTACTGGACTTAAAAATACTAAATAATTATTTAAGTGGTGCAGATGATCCCTTTTTGAGCATCCCTGTGAAAGATGATGGAAAAACATTTAAACTAGGCACAAAAGAACACTTAAAAAAAAAAAGAAACACTTTATTGGAAATAAGAATGAGCATCTTTAGGAAAAAAGAGTCTCCTTTTTTCTATGTGTGGACAAATTACATGACACATGGGGTAGATAGTTGAGGTATGGGCTTGTTCAGAGGCTAGGCACAACCTCAATGCCTCTTCCAGTACTGTGTTATGTAATCTAGATTTTCTTCTATTCATAGACGGATGTAAGCCACAGATTCTCCTCACAGTGGGTGTTGGGGCTGGGCCTAGGATATTGTCCTTGTGAGTTTTATGTCAACTTGACACAAGATAGAATAAAAAGGGAAGGGGAGCCTCAACTGAGAAAATGCCTTCATCAGATTGTCTGTAGGAAAGTCTGCGGGGGTATTTTCTTGATTGCTAACTGATAGAGGAGGGCACAGCTCACTATGGGCTGTGCCATTCCTGGGTAGGTAGTCCTGGATTCTGTAAGAAAGTGGGTGAGCCTGCTGTGAATTCTTGCTCTGACTTCCCTGTAACGAGTCTTTTTCTGTCCCACCAGCCAGCTCCCAAATAATGACATGCAGACTTCTTACTAATTATGACATCTTGGCCTTATCTTAGGCTTGTCTCACTAACTCTTATAACTTAAATTAACCTGCTTTTATTAATCTATGTTTTATCATGTGGCTTTTTACCTTTTTTTCATCTTGCTTCTCCTGTTTCCTTTCCATGTCTCCTGGCATCTCTGTCCCTTGATTATTTCCTCTCTCTGCCCAGAAGTCCCACCTGAACCTCCTGTCTAGCTATTTGCCTTCATCTCTTTATTGAACCAATCACAGCAATATGTCTTCACACAGTGTACAAATATTCCACAATGTTTCCTTTCATGATGACTACAACTCTAAGCTGAAATAAACCCTTTCCTCTACAAGTTGCTTTTGGTCATGATGTTTGCCACAGGATTAGAAACCTGAGCAGGACAGATATCTTCCCTACCTGTGTTAATATTTGTCTCTCTTAAGTTTCTCCTTATTTTCTACATGGTTTAGGATATACTAGCTCCTCTGATACATACAAACTGGCTGGTCATCTCTCTTTGGTCAGCTCTGGGGCAGTTAGTGGAAACTCAGAGGTAAAGAATAACTATGGCTTGTTTATATAGGGGAGTCTGGAGTCATTTGGTATGATCACTTCTTGGCTTGAAAAATGGATTTTGAAGTCTTTGGTTTGCAGTCTGGTTGTGCCTTTTACCAGCTAAGTGACCCTGGGTCACTCAATTTTGCAAAACAACACATTCTTCCTCTATAAACTGAAAACTTAAATTACCATACTTAACTCACTGGGATTCTCTGCAGTTCTAATAGGATTATAATATTCTCTGAAAACTGTAAATTCCTATGTGGTAAATGATCAGTTTTGGTCACTGACCAGTTAGCTTCATGCTCACAGTTGCTGAGTCTTACCTGTCACTTGTTTCCTGGCATTGAGGGCAGGCTGCTGAGTTGTGCGGATTTCCAACTCTCTCCTTCCACGTCTGATTCAGTTTGTTTTAAAAGTCTCTCTGTAGGTAATACTACCTTGTCTCATTCCTTCAGGGTCCTAATCATAAAAGAAGTGAAGTAGGCAGGGTGGGCTGATCAGATAAACTAACCTTCCCAGTCACTGAGATTTTAAATGGATATCCTTGGTTGGGTAGGTGGCCTGATGCTAAAACACATGAGCTCATTAAGAAGACTCTGAAAGACAAGGTAATGTTGGCAAGGACTGTAGCCTAAGGTTTCAATGGAAGCCATGGAGTATTTCTGGTGGATAGACCCTATTACTTCCCAGGTTCCATTGGGCAGTGTCTGAATGCATGTCTGACTGTGAATGGCAATGTCTAGGGAGAAGCCAGGGACAGAAGATAAGCAGGTCTTCCTGTCTTCTGACAGAGACATAGGCAGACAGACAGATAGACACACACACAACACACTCACACACACCCTCTCCAAGGATAGTCAATTCATAAAAGTTAGGCTGGGGGCAAATCAGAATCTGATCATTTGTCAGTAAAATAGTGTTGCTTCTTAAAATAACTCAAAGATTTTTCTGTGCAAGTAACTCTCTATGGACATTTGCTTCTATATATTTATATATCTGAAGTCTATCTTTATGTAGAAAGTATATCTTTAGCTTCAGTATAGACATAAACAAATACTCTGTCACATGCCTGAATATAAGTCATGAAACAAAATGGCGGAAGTCACATAAGTTATAATATTTATGTCTCAAGGGTGGCTAAACTTAGCTGCAACATCTAATTTGCAGTGACGTCTTTCTTTAACAAGTTTTATAAGAGGAATGATTTAAGTCAAGGAGCAGCAGTGACTCATTCACATGGTGCCCAGTGGCTGAGCTAAGTTTAGAAACAAGGGATGCTAGTGCCTTCTGGGGCTCAGGTTTTTACTGTTAAGTCATTTTGCTCTTCCACGCTGTTTTTGTTTTTTTGATTTTTTTGGTAATCATTCACTTAGATAAAACCAGAAACTTGTAATGCAATCGTAAAACTCTCATTTTCCTTATTTAATTAGTTAATTTTAAATAGCTATCTATTTTAGTTTCTATTTTTGGGTTCCATTCAGTTGGGGTTTATTTTGGTTGTTACACAGTTCGTAGCTTGAGATTTTATCAAGTTCAGTTTTGCCTTTGAGTTATAATTAAGGTAAAGACCATTAGCAATTATATATAGGAATGCAGAGACAAATTTAAAGAGTAAGAAATTCCTTTGCCTATGAGGATGGACTAATAAGATGAATAATAGCTTATTGTTCAACATTCATTCCAAAAACATTAATACCTGAGCTAGGTAGGTACTAGGGCTACCAGGAAGAGGAAGATTACCTTCCAGGAGTTCATATATTTCTTGGAGGAATATGGGAATGCAAATAGATGATTATGAGGCAGGAAGAAAAATTTAACAGGAAAGATAAGGTTATAAAAATGACCATGGGAAATGGGAAGAGGTATTGATGAATTACATACAGGAAAACAAGCTAACTATTCGGCTAGTGAAGTCATGCTTATTGGAGGAGAACCTACGACCATTAATTTACTAAACCAGCATAACCCCTAACAACAATCTATAAACAATTGTTCTCATATCCACAGATAAGTGTAATCTTCACCCTTCATCAAAGAAAGTTCTCTTTGCAACAGATGGGGCTGACTATAGAAAACGCAATCAATTAAAATGCAGAGCTGGAGTCCAATTCCCATGGATAAGTCTACAAGACAGTCCCACTCCTGGGGCTCAGCGAACATTTCAGAAGAGGGGGCAGAAAGTTTGTAAGAGCCAGGAGATCAGAGAGTTTGCTGTTGAGATTGTGTCTTCTAGCTACACCCA
The DNA here is from genome assembly GCF_949786415.1 of Peromyscus eremicus. Lineage (NCBI taxonomy): Eukaryota > Metazoa > Chordata > Mammalia > Rodentia > Cricetidae > Peromyscus > Peromyscus eremicus. The sequence continues at coordinate 28,178,435 of NC_081429.1, read as the reverse complement.
TAAAGTTTTACCGACATGACTGCCCAGATGTGAGCTGAATATGGACCACACTAATGGTCATGCCAAAGTCGATGGGAAAAAGCTCATGAGGCCTCAACTCTACACAAAGAACTAGGGGGCAACTGAGGAAAGCTCAGAGTGGAAGATGTACTCTTCCCCAGGGAAGAGCACAGCAATTTGTTGTTTGGTGCCAAATGGTCAGCCCTGAAAATATATATACAAGTAACATTATACAGACTGAATATGTTATATTTAGGAGAACGAGGAGAGGAGGATGCTAGGGGCCAGCCATGGAATAAGAGTGAAAGTAAGATATATAGAAGTAAGAAAAGGAAAAAGCCCAGATGCAAAGGGTAGATGGAATAATTTAAGAAAAGCCTCCAAGAAACAAGCCAAGCTAAAGCTGGGCATTGATAATTAAGAATAAGCCTCCTTGCTGGGCGTTGGTGGCACACGCCTTTAATCCCAGCACTCGGGAGGCAGAGGCAGGTGGATCTCTGTGAGTTCGAGGCCAGCCTGGTCTCCAAAGCAAGTTCCAGGAAAGGTGCAAAGCAACACAGAGAAACCTTGTCTTGAAAAACCAAAAAAAAAAAAAAAAAAAAAAGAATAAGCCTCCATGTGTGATCTATTTGGGTGCTGAGTGGCAGTCCCCCCAAAAGACCAAAAGAGTAAAAGAGTGAAAACAACCAACAACAGTGGCTGTTTTAGGTAGTCACTAATATGTGCCAGCACTTGGAAACAAGCTGCATGAGGAGCAGCCACGACTGAATCCCAATACACAAATGCTGCCTTCAACTGGATTGCTTAAAGGGAATCTTGGTGGGAATTATAGGAGGAAGTTTAAAGTTCATGATTCTTTAAATTTCTTTCAACTGACTCTCAAGATTTTTCCACAGATGAGGATCGATACACTCTTGCTAACTTATCAGGTGAGAGATATTAAGACTTAGGGCAAGCACTTCTTTTCACATCTGATGTACTGCAATTCAGGGAAATATTTTTAAAGTTAATTATGGAATTACATGAAGGAAACTGAAAAAAATCTTAATGGACAGAGTTCACTTCAGACAAGATATCAGATTGTGAACACTGGGGAGGTTTCAGGAAGCAGCACATTAAAGCGCTCCAGGTGATACCTGTATATAGATAAGACTGAGCATCAACAGTGTGGGGCAAAATGTAGTCTATGGACAAGCATCAGATTTCCCCAAGAACCTGAAACACATGCCTGGATTCAATCTGATATCTATTTATCAGAAATTCTGATAAGGACAGGCTAAACCAATTGAATTTTAACAAGTTTTCTAGGTGACGATACTGTTAGATTGAGGGTACCATTTACTTCAGAAACTTCACCTTCCTAATGACTCAGCAACCCTGAATTTTACTGATTTTCTACCTATGACTACTGTTTCTCATAATAGGGGACAGGGGGGACAGACAGGGACACCTATAAAGACACATTTGTACTTCATATAGAAAGAAATCTGCATAGATGCATTTTAAGTAGCCTAACCTAGGTGTCATCCAAAAGGTAACTCAGGAGGAATGCAAGACTCAGTGGCTTTTTATGTGAAAACCCCTGCTATAACATAGATTACAATGAGGAAAATACATAGGAGGAGATAAGGAGAGAAGCAAGCAGGGACCCTAGAGATTTCAGAAAAAAAAAAAAGACTACTTAACCAGAGAGGCAAACAGCATAGACTGTTGTATTCTGGTTACAGTATGAACTCGCTTGGCCTTGTCTGTTAGGGTTTCTATTGCTGTGAAGAAACACCATGACCATAGCAGTTCTTATAAAGGAAAACATTTATTTGGGATGGTTTGCTTATAGTTCAGAGACTCAGTCCATTATCATATGCAGGCAGACATGGTGCTGGAGAAGTAGGTGAGAGTCCTGTATCTTGCAGACAACAGGAAGTGGTCTGTCTCACTGGGTGTAGCTTGAACATAGGACACCTCAAAACTCATCTCCCCAGAGACACACTTCTTTCAACAAGACCATACCTCCCATTAGTGCCACTTCCTTTGGGGGCAATTTCTTTCAAACCACCACATCATAAAAATGCTATTTTCTTCATGACTTTCTAGGTAAGAGTCAATAGTGCTCCTTTTTTCTGCCTGGTCCAATTGCAGTTTTCAAAAAGACCTTTACTGAGGAGAAGTGATATGGATACAGTTTTATTCAAAAGCACAAAACAGCCAATTATTTAGAATAGTGATAACTAAAAGTTAACTGAAGTCCTTCCATTACTTATTTAACAAATAAATGTGCATTCCACTCCAGAGACACAAAGGTGAATTAGAAACATCTCTAATGTGAAGAGGCTCAGGGTTTCAGGGCAAGACAGATATAAAGAAAGGTGTAGAATAACACACTGAGAGAAGACATTAGAAATCTATTCTACAAAGAACAGGGGTGGGTCAGGTTTCAGGGGACCCAAAACTTGTACATTTTTTTGTGGGACCCATTTAAAGAAAAGAATACAAAATTATTTTTAAAAAAGATCTTTTTTAATGTGCATTTACGTGTGTGTGAATATATGCCATACTTGTGAAGATGCCTGCAGAGGTCAGGGAGGGTGTCAGATCCCCTGGAGCTGGAATTATAAATCATGCATCACCTGCCATAGGTATTGGAAATTGAACTTGAGTCCTTTTGCGAGAGCAGTAAGTGCCCTCTTAACTGATAGGCCATCTCTCTAGCCCCAAGAATACAAAATTATTATTTTTTTTTAGGTTTTTAAAAGTGAAATCCTTGAAATGGAGCCTGAGCTGAAGCCATTAGCCTACTGGTGCCCATGTTAGGTGGGTCCTGTTCTGGGCTAAGCCTACTTTTTATTTCTCTCATTACTCTTTCTTCATTTAGCACAGTAGCTGGCAGTTAGAGTGATTTAATAAATTCGATGAAAGAAGAAAGACTATTATTGAGGAAGAAGAGGCACAAACAGCATTGGCCTTGCTCAACTTGAAGTACCCCTAACTTTAACTTTGGTTTGACATTGGTCCTGTGTAAGGTCTAGAAGGATTCCTTCATAGCCCACTCTTTTTTGTGAGGTAATTGCCCTGAGCCTGAAGTATCTGTAACACTGGTATCATGTGGTTCTCTCATTCACTCCTAAGATCTGGATCATTGGGTGAGAAAGTTGCATCCATGCTAGCTTCAAAAATCCTATCCTGAGTATTTTTTTGGGGGGAGAATGGCATTGACTTGTCTTTGATTCTATTAGAAGCCCAACTATTCAAATACATAAACCTGTGGGATACATTTCTCATTTGAACCACCTCAGTGATGCACAGTCTTTTCTCAGCAAGGAGAACTCACCTGTATTTGTAGTCAGATATTTACCCATGTCTGTTTCTCTCATCTGTCATCACTTACTCTCTTTTCAGTGTTTAATTCAAGAAGTCTCTCTATTTAGACCTTATTCACTTTGCCATGATGAATGGCATGCCTCAGCCCCTTTATGCTCAGTGCCTTGGCTTTGACTTTCCCAAGCATTTCTCATACAGGTTACTTACTACAAATTCCACAACTCTTGTAATGGTTCTTCCATTGGCAAGAAGAGTGTTCTCTTGGAAGTGTGTCACTTTGGCTGTCTTTGTTACTTTCCTGTTTTTGTGATGAAATGCCATGACCAAAGCAACTTAAAAAAGAAAGTATTTAATCTGGATCTCACACTTCCAGAGGGCTAGAGTTTCTGACCATCGTGGGCAGGAGCATGGCAGCACACAGACAAGCATGGTGTTGGAGCTTACATTCGATCTGCAAACACAAGGCAGAGAGAGAGAGAGAGAGAGAGAGAGAGAGAGAGAGAGAGAGAGAGAGAGAGAGAGAGCTAACTGGGAAAGGTATGAAATTTTGAAACCTCAAAGTCCACCTCCAGTGACACACTTCTCTAACAAGTCCACAGCCTCTAATCCTTCCCAAACAGTTCCACCAAACTGAGGACCAAATATTCAAATATATGAGCCTATGGGGGCCATCCGCATTCAAACCACCACAGTAGCCTCAGGGATCTTCATGTTTTTTGCTTTTCTTTGCTGCCTTTGGGTTTGTTTGAATAGCATGCATTTCACTGTTTGTCTCATTTCAAGTTTTTTTCTATTATTGGATATTAATTTGTTTTCATTTCAAAAAGCTATTGTATCCTGAAGTTCTGGTACTATTTTGCTTTTACTGGGTGATGTTCCATGGGTAGGTTTAGTTTGTGAAATTTTTTTGAATTTTATACTGATGAAAGATACACTTTCATCCTTGTGCAGGGGCCATGCTAATCTTCGCTATCGTTCCAATTTTAGTATATGTGCTGCCGAAGCGAGCGCAAGATACACTTTCATATAAGTATCCAATATTTAACAAAAAGTGGAAAACCTACAGTAAATATTATCAAGCTGCTCATATTTGTATACAAAACTATTGTTATTTTAGTTTTATAAATATAACATGATTGAGTGGTAAACTTTATTAAATGCACTTGGTCAATTGATTTTAAGGGAGTGTATTGGTTTCTATTCTCACCCCCAACACTAAACATTATCACTTACTTATAAAACTTAGAAAATATAGAAACAAAACCATTTAATTCTTCTGATTTAAATTTTGGTAAGTATTCAGGCAGTTGAACACAGCCCAATTTAGAAATTGTAAGTTGTAAAATCAATCTGTCATTGTGTATTTATACACACACATATGTATTTATATATACACAAGAATCACGTATGGATATGCATCTCCATATGTATAAATATATGTAAATATATATGTTACAGATACCCACATGCACATTGTAGAGAAACTGGAAATGTAGAAACCTAGAATAAAAAATATTTGGCTAGATTATCTTTAAGCTGCATGCACTATGACCGTAATGTCTAAAATTTCATATCTAAAGCTATAGACAAAGTCTTGAAAGAGGAGGCTAGTATTGAATTCATCTCTGATGAAAATTTTTTATTCTTAAATAGAAATGTTAGTACATTTTAATCTAATAGAAATCCACCTTGAAAGAGAGGACACCTATTATTATGTGCACAAATAAAATCTACAACCACAGCTCTAAGGATAAAGAGACTTTCAGGTAGCATTTCAGTAAACATTCCAATGACATTTCACTCATGCTTTGAGTTGTATTTTGCTTCATCTGAGAACAAGTAACTAGAAAGTCAGGGTGCTAATTCAGGAGTGATTGCTGCCCACAGGTGCATCTTGTCCTCAAATGTATCACTGTGTTTACACTTCTCAGCTCTGACAGTCCTCCATCTTTCACACACAGGGTAAAGTGCCTACAGCTACTCTTCCAAATTCTTAGAGAATACAAAAAGTGTGTGTGCTGAGTCCTCCTAAGACTGGAGCATTTGTCACCCAAGCAGTCTTTTGTAAGCATGCTTTGGAAGGAAGTTCTCAGACTAGATATCACTAAGGCTATTTCTCAGAAGCAAATTCTAAGGATAGGATTCTCAGAAAAGCAATGTATCTGTGGGAAACCTCTCCTCATGTCCCCTCAGAGAGTATTGGGAAGTGTGACTTGGAAAAGGAAGAGCCAAGCAAGGGTACAGCGTGAAGCCCAGCTCAGCTACGGGGAGCAGCTGCGGTTGTTATATCAAGTTGCCAAGAAGTCACAGTTTGGTTTTCTGTACTTGTCAGTCATGGGTTAAGGGGTGCCCCCACCCCCACAGGGGCTAAAACTCGTGACAGCCCATTCAGGCAGCAAAGAGAGTTTAGAACGCTGGAGAGGATGCTACCAAAAACTAGACAAAAGTGCTTGCACTTGGGATTGGAAGTGCACTGGGATGCAGCCAGCAAGCCAGTGGCTGAGAGACTGGAGGCCAGGGGAGTGGTTCACAGTGAGTATAGGGCAAGGCATCAGGGAAACCCATGTTTTCATTCATATCAGCAGATTCTCCATGGCTTCAGTGCCACCATTTCTCATTGCCACCATAGACAAGGGAGGACTTTTGGGTGTGGGAGGGAGATAATGTCAATGATAACCTAGACCCATATTTCTGCCATGTTTGACTAAACACTTTGCATGTATTTCTTTGTTTCAGGCCACTGTGTTATAAGTCGCTTTCTCCCAGCTCATTCAATTAAGTTGCATCACAGCTAGATCTTCAATCCTGGATAGAGAGCAACTTCCTTTTCTTAGTCACTGTGTATAGCTGCCCCCAGGTGTATTCTCTAAGGCTTGCAGATGAAGCCTCTGACTTAGTCTTGCAAAGGAGAGGATTTGAGAGGACCAAAGCTTTAATAAAGACAAGCGAATATTCTTAGGGTTTCATTTCCTGAACAACATTTACCATGGATTGTTATTACATGCATGTTTTTTTTTCTTGTTTATGGTCTTCACTGCTTCAGTTATGTCAACCACTAGAGCTGAGTTCCAGCTGTCAGTCCACTGATGACCAATGTGTTGTGAATCAATTAGTGGGTGGGTCAGGTTCTCTTCACCTCCCAGAATGCTATGGGCCATAACAATGGGCTTCTCTTTTTGCCTTTTGAGAATTGGAAGAATAGATTTTCTATACAGTGACTGTGTGAAAAATGACACATCATTTAGCTTCTCAATTCCTACTATCAATTTCCTAGTGAAAAGAAGGGATAATGGAACCTTCTTCAAAAGGTGTTGAAATTCTTCATTGTGATAATTATACAGAGGGTCTAGTATATAACAGGGCTTAAAAGTATAGAATGGCATCAGGTGCAAAAATACAGTTGCTGTGAGGGTAGCTGGGAGAAGAGTTTGTGCTTTTCTTTTGAGTAATTAGATGTGCAGTTTTTACCAAAGGTTTGCTGTGGTTTGTAGATGGCTTTAGTCTGTTCCCTAAAGCTTCATATGCTGGAAGCTTTACCTCCCAGCCCACCCTAATGTGACAGTGTAAAGAGAGGGCAAAGCCTTTAGGAGGTGAGGTAATTACCCATGCAAGGTAACTGGGTGATAGGGTATGCTTCTTGGAAGAGATCAAAGTAGTTGCAGTAGGAACCTGATTAGTTCCCTTGAAAATGTGATTTTATAAAGCAAGGTCACTTTGGACAATTGATCTCTCTTTTGTATACAGTGTTTCCCTTCATGCTTGTCTGCCATATTGTAATACAGACATGAGGGCCCTTAACACAGGAAGAACTGATAGTGCTTCTTAGTCTTGGATATTCAGCCTCCAAAACTGTGAATTAAATACATTTTGTTATAAAGTGCCAAACCTCAGGAATTTCATTATAGCAATGTATTTTATTACAGCAACAGACTGATTCAAGCTTCCCCATGGGCTTTGTCTCTATTGACCCTTTCTGAACCTTGACGTGGGCCACGTCTTTGAAGGTCATGCCTATGTCTTTGCCTTGTGCAGAACCTTAATCTCACGTAGCCTAGAGTTGACAGGGGGTTCCTGCGCACCCTCTCCTGCTTCCATCATCAGGTGGAAGAGCTGAATTGTATGTGTTGTCCCTTAGCCCCACAGTTTAGCTCTTGGGGAGATTCAGGTTCCTGATAGTACTTTCATTAACCACTTAATACACCCAGGAGCCAGGAATACTGGAGGCATCCTGTTATTATCAAAGAGAAAGTATGTCTCAAGTAGGTCAAAACATATTTGTTTCCCTACTCTTCTGTCCATTCAGAGTAGATTCTTGCTGCCATGGTAACAGAGACAAGAGCAAGTAAGAGTTTTTGAGTGCCCTAGACGCTTTTGTACAAGGAGAGAAGGAAGGTTGAACTGAAATGTGGACTTAAAATGAAATATCATTTTCATCTGCCTCTCTCTGTAGAGGGCAGATGTCATGATTATGCCTGAATCTATTTTTCAAAGTAAGCATAGTCAGTCCTTGGATTTGAAGATTAAATGTAGAGAAGTGGAGAGAAAAGAGCTCTCTTGCTCCTTCACAAAACATTTCATACATGGTTTTCTTCTGGGGACATTTTCACTCTTGCCTGTAAAAGGGACTCAACACACTCAGCAGTTTGGAGAAAGTTTAAAATTTACCCCCATTTCTTGCTCTCTCTCTCTCTCTCTCTCTCTCTCTCTCTCTCTCTCTCTCTCTCTCTCTCTGTGTCTACATCCATCTCTCCCTTCCTCCCTCTCTCTCTGTATATATATTTAATTTATTTTGTGTGTATGTGTGTGAGGGGTATACATGTACTATTCTGCATATGTGGAGATCAGAGGATACCTTGTAGGAGTCAGCTCTATCTTCCACCGTGTGGGTCCTGGCGATTAAACTCAGGTCTGCAGGCTTGACAGTAGATAACCCTACTAGCTGAGGCATCGCATTGGTCCCTGGTCTTTATTATTTTAAATATAAAATGAATAAACTCTATTAAGAACAGATGATTTTTGGATAAATAAGTGAAAAGGCTTGAATTTGGTTTGGAGTTTGGTGGAAAGTGAGTTTTACTTACATATTGAACTGCCTCACCTGCGAGTCTCCCCTGCATTTGGGCTAGGCTTCTTTGCCTCTGCCTCAGCACTGAGGTTCATATCTGTGCACCCATCCTCTCTTCTCAGTTCTGCCATTTCCTGTTCATGTTTTTAAGATATATCCAACACACAATCACTCAACACAGTGAACTCTGGGCATAGTGTGACCTTCATATCCCCAACAACGTGGGCTTAGTGCATCTCACTTTGTAGTCTCCATGACTCAGCCTGTTCCCCTCAGCCTACTAGGAGCAGAGAGATTTCCTGATTCCCAGTTACTCTCTCATTCTGGACTATAGTTTCTTTCTTCTGAGTGTGTGTGTGTGTGTGTGTGTGTGTGTGTGTGTGTGTGTGTGTGTATGTGTGTGTGTTGGATAATAGACTGAGAGTTGCCTCCAAAAACTTGAAGTTGGGGACTGGGAAGATGGTTCAATAAGTACAGGGATTGCCTCACAAACATAAGGACACCTAGAAATTATGTAAAAATCCAAGAATGGTGACATGTCCAGGGAAGGCAGAGATAGGAAGATCCTTGGGACTTGTTGGACTGCTAGCCTATCCAAATCTGCAAGTCCTGGGTCCCAGTGAAAGACTGTGTCTATTCAAACAAGGGGAGTTGCTCCTCCACTCACATATGCACCCCAACACGATCATGCTCACATATCTACATACCCCCATGTCCTCCAACAATATCCCCCAGAAACCTGAGGTTGGAGGCCTGTAGGGTTGGAAAAGGTTAGGGTGAGAGGATCTGAGCAGAGAAGATGGAGACTAGGGGGTGACTATGATGCTGAGGCAAGCAAGGAAAGGTAAACCAAGCAGGTGCTGTCAGGCTGCAGAACTCAGCTGGCCTCCGGGATGCTCCTCTTCCTGGTTGTGGAAATGGGGCAATTTAACATTTTATCACCAATTTCCTTATCTGTAAAATAAAATTGGCCCTACCTCAGAGTGATTTTTTTTTTTGACAGGGTTTCTCTGTGTGTAGCTCTGGCTGTTCTGGAACTTGCTCTGTAGACCAGGCTGGCCTAGAACTCACAGAGATCCACCTGCTTCTGCCTCTTGAGTGCTGGGATTAAAGGTGTGTGCCACCACCACCCAGCTAACACCTAGAACGATCTTAAGTATAGGAGAGAATGTTGTATACAGATTCCTTGGTGCTGTCACTAGCCCATGCTAGGGGCTCAATAAACTTTATTATAATTTGTTAGCCTCATCAGCATCATAGAATAATTTTAGTTATGTGCATAAGATGCCTCTTAAGAGAACTTGTTCATCTAGGTCATGCACCTTCATTGTTAGATTTTAGGAACACAAAAACATTTCAAAGTCTTAAATAGATTTTCACTTGTGACATTTTATTGAACATACTTAAGAGGCTGGGATTTTTGAAGGGCAAGAAAAGAATTTGAAGAAAATATGTAAAGCCAGGTACATACGTGTAAATAGGAGTCTTAAGCTGAATATCTGAACCTGTCCACCAAGCTGTGATTTTTGTTGGAAAAAGCTCCCTCCCTCCCATCCCACCTCTCTCCTGCATAGGGGGATTCCTCACTCTCTCTATTAGTTTTATTTTTTATTTTTGGATACAGGGTCTTCCACTGAGCCTGGAGCTCACTGGTTGTCTAGACTGGCAGGAAAGTGAGCTCCTGCTTTCACCTGTTCCTGCTTCTCAATGCTGGAGTTACAGGTGCATGCTGGTCTTTTAAAAACTGTGGGTGCTAGGGATCTGACCTCACGCCCTCATTTGTACACAGCAAGTGCTTTACCACTAATCCATAACTCCCTAGCTTTACTTCTCATCACAACATATATACTTTCATAGCAACCTGAGTTTAGACTTTTTGGATCCCTTGGTGGTAGCCTTTATTGGGAATGTAGAGGAACAAGAGGATAAGCCTTGATCTTTGGACTCTAGGCCAAAAATTTCTGTCTTGCAGGGACTTATGTAGTTATCCCTATTTCTATTCTATAGAACATATGTAGGCATCCCTATTCCCATTCTGTCTGTGTACCATACCCAAGCCTGTGTTCCACCCTCTCTGGGAAGGACCTGTTTCAAAAGTCCTGCAAATCAGACTTGAAGGTGGTGGTCTTGTGAGTTTGGAGGCCCCAGATACTCCGAGCAAGCTATGGGGAGAGAGAGATGAGTTTCAGAGTGCACATCCCTTTAATTCTGCATGTTTCTTCATAGATAGACACAGCTGGACCAGCATCAGAGTAGAACCAGAACCAAGGATTCTTTTGCCTGAGCATAACAAAGATACTTCCTACTACCAAGGAAAGTGAAATCTGATAATTGAAGCATGTAAAAATTCTTGTACAAGTTAATGAAGGACTGATTAAAATATATGAGTACTCTGCATTAAATAAAACTAACAATGCATTATTGCAATTATATTCTAGTAGCAGAATGGCTTTTGTAGTATCTGTATGTCATTGACTGTGTATAGTTTAATAAAGTACTTTTATAACCAATACCATATGTTGCTGAATTAATTAAAACCTTTTTTGGGAGCTGGGCGGCAGTGGAACACACCTTTAATACCAGCACTTGGGAGGCAGAGGCAGGTGGATCTCTGTGAGTTTGAGGCCAGCCTGGGCTACAGAGTGAGTTCCAGGAAAGGCTCGAAGCTACACAGAGAAACCCTGTCTCAAACAAAACAAAACAAAACAACAAAACAAAACCCAATAAACAAAAAAAAAACCTTTTTTGGTGTAGCCTAAAATATGAGTTATAGATTTCAAGAGTTCATTTACTCATGTGACAAATATGTATCAGGAATTTCCTCAGTAGGTACCGGTGATGTCCTGTGATGGGCACTCTTGGTGCTATTAATAACAATGGGAGAGTAACGAAGAGTGTGGATCTGCAGTTTATTAACACTGACACAAGACATTGCATTGGGGATTCAGGTTTAGGGATGGAAACATCTAGAAGCTTTCTTTCTTTCTTTCTTTCTTTCTTTCTTTCTTTCTTTCTTTCTTTCTTTCTTTCTTTCTTTCTTTCTTTCTTTCTTTCTATTTCTCCCCCCCCCCCTTTTTGTTTTTGGAGACAGGGTTTCTCTATGTAACAACCCTGGCTGTCCTGGATCTCACTCTGTAGACCAGGCTGGCCTCAAACTCACAGAGATCCACCTGCTTCTGCCTTCTGAGTGCTGGAATTAAAGGTGTGTGCCACCATGCCCGGCTCATCTAGAAGTTTTCTATATAGGATTATGCTGAATATTGGATGACAAAAATATTTATTGATTTATAAAATTCAACAAATCAGTATTCCCTATGGTCTAATTACCTTGCATTAGTCCTACCTGTCAAAAACTCCGTTAACTCTTAGTGTTACCATGATAGTAACCAAGCTTCCAACACATGCATCTTTAGAGACATACTTATACTCCAGGCTTGACCAAAGGTAAACACCAGCGTGTCTGTCCAAGGATGAAGGAAGTGGATGATGAACAATGACTGAAGACAGATCTTAGTGCTTAGAATATCACTCATGCTCAATAAAAGTTGATAAGATATTAAATATAAAATGTTCCTCACAGGCTCATGCTTTCTCCTTATCTGGGAGAGTTCTCTTGGGAGGCCATAGAACTTTTAGGAAGTGGGGTTTCACTGAAGGAAGTAGGTCACTAGGAGTGAGACTTGGAAGGTTAGAGCCTTGTTCCTGTCTCATTCTCTATTTCCTGGTCTGGCATAATATGAACATCTGTATCTTCTGCTACCACAGACTAAGCTGCTTAAACATGCCTCTCCCTCAGGATGGACCAAAACCCTCTGAAATCATGAGCTCCCAAAGCCTTTCTCTTCTTAAGTCCCTTAAATCAGACATTTTGGGCATTGCAATGCAAAAAGTAACTAATTCAGATACTGTAACCTAATGCTGCTGACAGAGGCTTGTCACTAAGATTTAGCTTTCTGATGCTACTGGTTCTTGGCCACTAGTGTTCTGCTGGCCATTAACTTAGCTGTTGATTTGCTTTTGCTTTAGGGCTGTGTATACAGATGGGAAGTGATGGGAAGTGACGTAAGGAGCATAAGGGAGTGAATATGTGGGGTTGTGAGGAGTTAACAGCAAATTCTCATTTAATGCACAGGCTTATATTTTAACCACATTAGTGTTCTTTCACCATTTATTTTCTGGTTAGCATTTACTACCTGCATAAACATCCTCCTGTAATTTATTGAGAGCTTGTCAATTTGAAAACAGAGGGGGAAAATGCACAAAGATCAAACCATTCAAGGGTCAAGGCAGTGACTTACTATTACCATCCTTCAAGTATCTTCTAGGGCTGTGAGAGGTCAGACAAGTGAGGTGCTTACCTTGCAGGCGATAGTTACCTTCTTCCAGAAGTGACAATAGCATCTCTTTTATCCCCATGGTACTGAAATTTTTAAATTCCTCAGGCATACATATCAAGTCCGTATTTCATCTGTAAGGATTATATATGTTTAAATAATTTCTCTTTTTAAAATATGACTGCTCTTGGAAAATAGATCTTAGAATACTTTCAAGCCTGCCACTTTATTTTTAATATCTTGCTGAAGTCAGTCACACTGAAGAATGGAAATTGGGGCGTGGGTAGTGGATGTGAGCTGGCACTGGGAGAATGGTCTGAGGAGGTCCTGAGTGCAGGCTTCTGGGGCCATCAGGACCACACAAAGGAAGGAAGGGAGATAGCATGGAGAAAGGACACTGCTAACATCTTTCTAGTTTTGCCATTTTGTCTTAGACCAAACCATGTGAATGGTTTAAAGTCATGAAATGCCTCCTTTTCCTGTCAGAAGAAACAGTTTGATAGAAGAATAAAAGGCATCCCCTTTTCTTTTTATGTATGTTTGTGCATGTGCAGGTGTACTGCATTCATGTGCTTGCATTTTTGTGTGGGCAGGTGCATGTGTTTTATATTTGTGTGTGTACAGGTATTGTTCATGTGTTGGTGACTATTTTCACATGTTCCTGTGTACCTATGTGAACATATATGGGTATTTGCATGTGTGCAGGTATATTTGTGTGTATGTGTTTGTAGGCATTTTCCTGTGTGCAGTTGTATGTGTGTGTATGTGTGTGCATGTGTTTGTGTGGAGCCAAGAGGGGCAATCTCATATGTGGTTCCTGCTCAGATGTCCACCTTGTGTTTTGAGACAGGTTTCTCAGTAGCCTGGGATGGGTTCCTGTGGTGGTTTGAATAGGTATGGCCCCCATAGACTCATGTATTTGAATGCTTGGCCTATAAAGAGTGGCACTATTGGGAGGCATGGCCTTGTTGGAGTAGGTGTGGCCTTGTTGGAAGAAGTGTGTCACTGTGGGGTGGGCTTTGAGGTCTCTTAAGCTCAAGCTATGCTTAAGGTGGGGGAGCGTTCAAGATTTAGAACTCTCAGCTACCTCTCCAGCACCATGTCTGCCTGCATGCTACCTTGCTTCCTACATTAATGATAATGGACTAAACCTCTGAAACTGTAAGCCAGCCCCAATTAAATGTTTTCCTGTATAAGAGTTGCCATGGCCATGGTGTCTCTTCACAGCAATAGAAACCCTAATTAAGACAGTTCCCTTGCCTGTTTTACCTAGGCTGGTTGACAGCAAGTTCCAAGGCTCTGTCCCTTTCTCCTCTTCCAGCACTAGAGTTACAAGCACATCACTACTTTTTTCACATGGGTTCTGGGACTTGAACTCCATACCTCATTCTTACATGGTAATCATTTTACTGGTTGAGCTAACATCCCAGTCCCCATCCCACCCCTCTTTTTGAGTGCAGGTTACAGCGGTCACATTTTGATAAAGTACAAAGGAAATAGAGTGGGCCTCAGATCCTTGTTCTTACTTTGGCTTACCTTTCCTCCGAACCACAAAAGGCTGGAGAAGACAGCAGAGGCACTGGTCTTCCCAAGAGTCTTTGAGGTAATCATAAAACTAAGGTCACATAGACTCGTCACAGTTTTGTTTGTGTTGGGTAGCGGCTAGCACACTGTCTTAGGGTAGATGAGGATCTTCTGAGTTACTGAGTTATTTTAACTCTTTGAGAGGGAATGGTTCCTTGGAGGAAATTTAAACCCATCTCCCCTCTTTTTTTTTTTTTTTTGAGTTGGGTCTTGCTAAGTAGCAGAGGCAGGCCTTGAGATCATCCTGTCTCTGACTCCTGAATGCTAGGTATTCTAGGGGAGCCTATACCCTGCTCTTTGAGATTGTGTTTACAAGTACAGATCCTGGGATGATTAAGATGAGCCAAGCACCTCCACTCACTTCCTTCTCATGTTACCTAAAGTTCAGGTTAAAAGCCCTGGCTCTCTGAGCACAGTAGAGTAGGTTTGGCCTCCTATTCAGTATGCCAGTCACCAAATGGTGCTGCGCTGGAAAGACACTTTATCAGGGTGGCCATGAAGGGAAGACTAGATAATTGGATTCAACGATCCCAAAGTAAGTCTTTGAGAAGCTGACAGGAACTTTGAGATTTTTCAGAAAAGCAGAACAGAGGCAGTGAGTGAGGGGTTGCATGGCCTGGGGTTCATAGCTGACAGAGGAGGTCATCCTGGTGAGGCTGCATGGTCTGGTTGATCGTTATCTCAGGGCTGGAAGTCATCATTGCTTGAGGGGACAGCATTATCCCCAATGAGCCCATTGAGAGATTTCCTTAGGGGCCAGCCTGGGTTTCCATCATGGGATAATTGCTGCCTTTTGTGTGTGTATGGGCAGATGATGTCATCATGAGGTGACCTTGTCTAAGACCTTGTCTTAGTTGCTTGGGGGGTAGTTTGAGGCCTTTGTCATAGAGACATTGACTGATCAGATTTGTCATTACTAGAATCTTAGGTAGCTGCAGAAGGGAGTGACTGAAAAGGAAAATAAATGAAAGGTAAAGTGGAGACAGAGAGGAACAAAGTGGGGTGAGTTAGGCCAGTGACTGGCTTGTCTTTGTAGGAAAAGATGTCCAGGGACCACTTCAAATGCTCGGTCTCACAGAGGGCTTCAGACTCTGGGAAACACATTTTTCAGCTTTTCCAAACTATGTTGTGTATGTAAAGACTCAGGAATGAAGGTTTTTGTTTTTTAATAAATAAACTCTCAATGGCAGTGATTTGCAACAATACTCAATGAAAAGAACATTACAAGCCTCAGCAGAAAGGGATTAGTTGAAAGCATGGTTCCCTTCTCACTTGCTGTATATGCCTGGCTACATGTCTGTGTTCTCTACGCCTCAGCTTTCCCTCCCAGCATGTGGATGATGATGATTACGGTGGACCCAAACAGTGAGAACAGTGATAGGCATTTGATGTGCACAGTGTAGGCAGGGCCTGGTACTTAGGGAGTATGATACAAGTACTCCCCAGCTTGCCTCTCTTCCCTCTCTGTCTCTGTGCAGAGGCAGCACAGAGCAAAGGGGACAGTTTCCAGTTATCCATAAGTATAACATTTTTATGTTGAAAGGTTATAACTGGAAATAAGTAAACTGACACTTACAAAGCACTTAATCTAGTCTGACCATGAAGAAAGTGATTATGTGATTGCTAAACACCAGCTTCCCTATTCATTTCTGAATAAATGGATAATGATTTTATTTCTTATTTACATTACATTTGTAATCTTTGGGTTACTTTAAGCATGTAACTGCACAGAGAACTCAGTTACTGGGTACTTATTGAGATTTTACTGTGAGCATAGGCTTGCTTCAGCAGGGATTTTTTTTTCCTGAGGCAGGGTTTCTCTGTGTAGACTTGATTGTCCTGAAAAATTTATTCTCTCTGTAGCCCACTCTGGCCTTGAACTGTGGTGATATTTTACCTGTGTACCCCAATAAAGCTTATCTGAGGATCAAAGGAAAAAGCCAGTCACTATAGTAAACGTAGAAGTCAGGTAATGGTAGCCATGCCTTTTATTGTAGCTTTCGGGAGGCAGAGGTCTATCCTGATCTCCATGAGTTCAAGGCCACACTGGGAACAGAGCCAGGCATGGTGGCACACACCTTAAATTCCAACAGTAGTTAACCATAAAGGTCTGGAGGTCTGTACAGACAGACAAGAAGTCACAGAGTTGGTCAGAAAGAGAAAGTGATGTTGCTGGGTGGAGAGAGGAAGTGAGATGGCAGAGACAGAAACGCATATAGGCATGGGTAGATCTCTTTGGAAGCTGAGGAGTTGGTGAGGTAAGGTTGGCTGTGACTTGTCCCATTCTCTGATCTCTCAGCTTTCACCCCAGTATCTGGCTGCAGGTTTTTATTAAGAAGACCATTTAGCAATTCATTTTATATCTGGCACCCTAATGTTTGTGGCACAAATTCACTAAAAAGCCACTTTTTAATGGCTTACAGGCCTATGACGGGCCTGAGCTGTACTTGACTGAAGTCTCCACCCAGCATGGGCTGGGTCTCTTTGGCTTCTTCTCTCCTGGTGGGTTGTGGGCTCTCTCTGGATTCCCATTTCAGATTACTACCACACTATGTAGCTGCCTTGAAACTCCCTTGGACTTCTACTGTTCTAAGTAGTCGGTAGACTTGGTGAGTCAATTAAGATATCTTAAAGGGAGGAATTAGTTAAAAGAGAAACTTTTTCCCCACATTAAAAAATGGGAAACATTTTACAATGGAGGGAATTTGGTCTCTGTTTGATAATACATTAGGCAATTTGAAAATGGAACAATTAAATAAGAGGATAATTAATGTTGATGGGATTTATATAATATCAATTATGAATATTATTTGATTATTTGATTATTTTTATTTTAGCATTAAAAAGGCTAGTTAATTTGAGTTCCAAGATAAAAGTTTAGAAAAACTTGTTAAAACAAATCATAGAGAAAATCAGAACCAGACAGAAGAATTTAAAGGTGAACCTATCTCAGCATTGAATTATACAGTTATAGAGAAACAGCCTGTTTTCAAACAACCAACCTTAATCTATCTGGTAACCTTATAGGAACTGCCAAATGCTCAAGGCTGTGTAAAAGCTAACTGGACTCCGGTTAGATTTGAGGAGAAAGAAGCTATAGTATCATGCATTCTCCATTTTTAAAGCAGATGTTAAACTTGTGGTCAATTTGTAATAGAATTATCTCTCAGTACTGAAAAGATTTGATACAGCAGTCCTAGAGGTTGGTCCACAGTTACAGTAGAGAACCTGATGGAAAGAGGAGGCTAAGACTATAGAACAATGATGTAGGGTTAGAGGTATGGAAATTTCCCAGAATCAACTTCTTGTAGAAGGCAATTACACTGATATACAAAGACAATCTTTATATGATGACCACACTCTAATTCTATGCTACATGGCAGCCATGAATGTGTGGGACAGAACTGAAGAAATAGGGAAGAAAATTGAGTCATTTACAAAAGTTATACAGGGCCCAAAAGAAACCTTCATGGATTTCTTACAAAGGCTGTCTTCTGCAGTAAATAGAATGATACCAAATTCAGAAGTTAGACAGAGAATAATTGAATATCTGTACGGGTTTAACAATGGCCTTTAACAACAGAAAAATTGCAGGCCTTGGAAGAGCTGGTACAAGAGCAGTTAAATGCTCAGTATATCGAAGAATCAACCAGCCCTTGGAATTCTCCTATATTTTTTATTAAAAAGAAATTTGGTAAGTACAGAATGGTAACAGACCTAAGAGCAATTAACAAGGTAATTCAGTCAATGGGCTCTCTATAATCTGAAATTCCTTTGCTTACTCTGTTACCTAAAGGATGGCCTCTTATAGTTATCAATTTAAAAGACTGTTTCTTCTCAATAGCCTTACAAGAAAAAGACAGAGAAACATTTGCTTTCATGATGCTTACTTATAATAATCCTCAGCCAGTTAAGAGATGTCAATGGAGGGTTCTCCCACAGGGAAATGTTAAATATCTCAAGTCTGTGCCAATATTTTGAACAACAGCCATTGGAAGTAACATGTAAACAATTTCCTGAGTCTATAATTTATCATTACATGGATGATATTTTACTAGCTGATTCAAATGCAGATATTTTAGAGAGAATGTTTGAAGAAGTAAAGAAAATTTTTCCTTGTTGGGGATTACAGATTGCTTTGAAAGGATATAAAGAGGAGATTCTATTAACTATCTAGGATATAAAATAGGTCTAGAAAAAATTATACCCCAAAAGGTACAAAATTTGGAGAGATCAATTACGAACTTTTGATGACTTTCAAAAATTATTCAGAGACATTTCCTATCTATAGACTGTTGTTGGGGTAAAAAAAGATGAACTGAGTAATTTGTTCAAAATCTTAGAGAGTGACAAGGACTTAAATAGTCCAAGAGAATTATCAGCTGAAGTTTAGAGAGAATTGGCCTTGGTGGAAAAGAAAGTACAGGAAGGACATGTGGATTGTATGGATCTAATGCTTGATTGAATTTTGGTTCTTTTAGCCTCTAAGCTTTGTCCTACAGGAATTTTAATGCAGAGGGAATATATTATATTAGAATGGATATTTCTACCAAATAAACAGAGTAAAAAATTAAAAACTTATGTGGAAAAGATCTCTGACTTGATTTTAAAAGGAAAATTGAGACTTTGTCAATTAGCAGAAATAGACCCAGCAGAAATTGTAGTACCTTTAACTAAGGATGACATTGACAAATTATGGGCAGACAGTGAACCTTGCCAAAAAGCTTGCAGTAATTTTTTGGGAGGTTTTAACAGCAAATATCCCAAAGCGATAGAATTCAGCTTATAAAGAGAGCTGACTGGGTCCTGCATCACATTGTATGGGAAACTCCAATATCTGGAGCCCCTACATTTTATACAGATGAAAACAAACAAGGAAAGGCAGGTTACAAATCAGAAAATTTAAGTAAAGTGGTTCAAAGTCCTTATAATTTGGTTAAAAAATTGGAATTGTATACTATTCTGATGGTATTATTGGATTATTTTGGACCTCTCAACATAGCTACTAATCTGAGTATGCTGAAAGAGTGATCTTACATATTGAGACTGCAGAATTTATTCCTGATGAGTCAGAATTAACTTTGTTATTTATTCAGTTACAAGATATAATCAGGAATAGAAATCATCCCTTATTTATAACTCACATTCAATTTCATATGGGTCTGCCAGGACTTCTAGCACAAGGTAATGACAGGATTAGTAAGCTATTGATAGGAAATGTGCTGGAGGCCTCAGAATTTCATAAAAATTCATGTCAATAGTAAGGGTTTGAAAAAAGATTTTCCCATAACCTGGCAACAAGCCTAGGAAATTACAAGAAAATGTCCTACCTCTTCTTTTTATAATCAGACTCCACTACTAGCAGTATATAACCCAAAGGGTAACCAAAGGCGTGAAATCTGGCAGATGGATGTGTTTCATTTTGCAGAATTTGGAAATTGAAATATGTATATCACACCATTGATACCTATTCTGGAATTCAATGGGCAACTGCTCTGAGTTCAGAAAAGGCTGATTCTGTAATCATGCATTTGCTACAAGTTATGGCCATCATGGGTATACCTGCAAAAATTAAACATAACAATACTCCAGCATATGTCTCTAGTAAAATGAAATAGTTTTTTGCTTATTACAATATAAAGCATATTACCAGTATACCACACAATCCATGGGCCAAGCAGTTATAGAAAGATCAAATCAAACTCTAAAGGATATGCTAAATAAACAGGAAGGGGTAACAAAAACCACCAGAAATAGATTACATAACACTTTATTAACTTTGAACTTCCTCAATGCTAATGAGAAAGGAACAATAGCTGTGGAGAGACATTGGATAATAGAGAGAAAAAAACCTACAGAATTAAATCAGCCTATATACTTTAAGGATGTGCTCAGAATGGAAATCAGGATATGTGTTACGTTGGGGATGAGGTTTTGCTTTTGTTTCTACAGGAGAAGAAAGCTATGGATACCATCAAAATTGATAAAGGTTCAATTTGAACAAGAGAGACTTCTTAATTAAAAGAGGTGATAGTTCATCAACCAGCATGACCATCCAATTTAAATTAACTTATACCACTAATAAATGCTTTTCATTTAATCAGATATAACTTGCCAAAAGGGAACCTCTCCAAAGTTAGGGTTAAAAAAGGGTTTTTGTTTTTGTCTTCCAGGAGAATGAAGGCTAAAGAATCTGAAGATCACTGGACAAATGAGACATCCAAAGAAATAGGGCAATTCATCCAGAAAAAAAATGTCCCAAGAAAAAGAGTAAATTGGCCTACTGATATATCACATATAAAATTTCTTAAGTCTTCCTAAATGTTTGTTTCTGCTGTTCTCTACAGACATTTAACACAAATGGTCTTTATGTAGTCCCAGTTCAATTAAAAATTAAAGCTGGCTTTGGAGTTGGAAACTGGCTCTTTCCTTCTCTAAACCCAAACGCAAAATCACTATATTATGTCAGAAGAGCCATCTGATATGGGACAGAAGAAAACCAAAATTAAGGGACTATTCTATTGCCACTAATCTCATAATTTTTTGTTTCTATTTTGATTCTTTAAAACTTTTCTTAAGGTATGAATTTTATATCTATATCTATCTATCTGTATCTATATCTATATCTATATATATATCTATATCTATCTATCTATATCTATCTATCTATCTATCTATATATATATAAACTTTTGACATGATATTAATGGTCATATAGAGTACTAACTAATTCTAGAAAAAAGGCTTCATCTAGCTGCCTGTACATGTTTTCATGTTGAGTCTCTATCAGTTTTCTTCAGGGAATCATGACCAGGCCTAACAGCAAATTTGAAGTCTCCAAAAAGATGATGGGGCCGCACAATGATGATTCCATCAGAACTATGATAATGCTGACAAACACCACAAAAAGATTGGCTTTGGACTACAAACTACTCAGGACATTTTTGTGATGGCTGCTGAGATGATCCAGCTTTACAGACTACTCAAGCAAGGACTTGAGACAAGCCCTGAACTTTTGCATTATGCAGGACTAGACAACAATCTCTCCCAGGACTTGACAATTAACCCAAAGTTTTTCTTTTTCAGGATCCCCTAAAGATGCTTTTGTCCCCCAGACAGCAGGAAGTAATTTTAATAACATGATGCCTACAATCCCAAGAGTTGTGGTGGGTGTTTTTTGTTTTTTAAATGGGTTTTGAATAATTGTCATTGTTTAGGATGGTTGGTTGTTCTTGTTAATGGTCAGGAAAAAAGCTAAACAACAGAAATTAAATTCAGCGTTCTTGTTTAAAAAAAAGAGGATATAGATAAGAGGTAGATTATTGAATCTTCTTTGAAAAAAATATAGAAATGATAGAATAAAGGGTAGATTATTTCATCTACTCTGAAAAGAAAAAAGAGAGAATATGGACATATGATAAGATAAAAAGATAGATTATTGAATCTAATTTTAGAAAGCAACTACTAGTTTTAAATATTTTACATTGGATTGGATTTTTGTATATCGTATACAAATTATGTATATTGCTACAAATTTGAGATTGATTTATACAGATACGATAAGATTAAAAGGTAGATTATTGAATCTACTTTTAGGAGGCAAGTACTAGTTTTAAATATTTTTACACTGGATTGGATTTTTGTATATTGTATACAAATTATGTATATTGATACAAATTTGAGATTGATTTTGTTAGAATATATAGTACATATATTTCTAATCTTGTTCAAGGTATTGTACCTATATAATTCATTTAACAATGTAATGCAATTTGCTAACCCTTGAAAATTATTATTACCAACTCAGGATATAAAGAAATGTAAGTTAGTAGTTAGTCATTACAATCGAACTTATAGTCATATTAGGTATATTTTCAAGGTCAAGCAGAGATATATTTTAGATAGACAGGTCATCTTCAAATATTTGAGAGATCTACAGAATATGGCATTTAAGATGTTTTAATAACATTGATTTTTTTCTTTTTTTATGACTATGATATATGTCTACTCCTGGCAGTACCAATCTACTTCAGAAAAGATGATGGGCATTGAGGAAACTCCATATGGAGCTTACTTTCACTGTAGCGAAAGTTAGCCACTGGACAAGATAGTGCCCTCAAATTGACTGCTAACAGTATGCTGTCCAAAATGGACAAGCAGGACACAAAAGAAAGGACTACCAATCCTTGCCAAGACAAGGTAGGAAGGCTCTTTAGAAAAAAAAACCCTGCTTTACAAATGAGTTTGTCAGATACTCTAAGTCTGTAGACCAAAGATGATGCCCCAATATTGCAGAGAAACCTTGTGTGACTGTCCAGGAAGCTGGCTGTTTCTGTCATAACTCACATTTTTTTGAAGTCACTTGTTTGCACTTCTTGTTTTACTAGGCAATATTATTTCTTTCTGGGGTCTCTGAGGGAGTTGAAGATTAGATAGTTGTAGTTTTCCTTGATAAGAAATTCAGAAAAGAAACTCACTAAAGAGGTGTAAAGTGTTTAAGTTTGAAAGACATCAAAATATAGTTTTGGTAATGCAAACTGGGATAGAAGGTAAATTAGATACAATGCTTTGGATTAACAAAGATAGGGTAGAAAATGAAATGTTTTCTATGAATTTGTCAAGTGCAAATAGACTAGACATTATTGATGTATTTACTGCCTGTATATGTTGTATATAGTTATTGTACTTACTGTGTATAGTTTTTCTTTTATTAGTTATAATTTTTTTAATATTAGACAAAAAATACTTTATCTGTGTACCCCAATAAAGCTTATCTGAGAATCAAAGGAAAAAACCAGCCACTATAGTAAACATAGAAGTCAGGCAATGGTAGCCAAGTCTTTTATTCTAGCTTTTGGGAGGCAGAGATCCAGATCTCTGTGAGGTCAAGGCCACATTGGGAACAGAGCCAGGCATGGTGGCACACACCTTAAATTCCAACAGTAGTTAACCATAAAGGTCTGGAGGTCTGTACAGACAGACAGGAAGTCACAGAGTTGGTCACGAAGAGAAAGTGATGTAGCTGGGTGGAGAGAGGAAGTGAGATGGCAGGGACAGATAGGCATATAGGCATGGGTATACAGGAAGTAGGTCTCTTTGGAAGCTGAGGAGTTGATGAGGTGAGGTTGGCTGTTGTTTGTCCTATTCCCTGATCTCTTGGCTTTTCCCCAATATCCGGCTTCAGGTTTTTATTAATAAGACTATTTAGCAATTCGTCTTACATTGAACTCACAAAGATCCACCTGCTTCTGCCTCCTGAATGCTGGGATTAAAAGTGTGCACCACCACCACTTGGCTACTTCAGCAGGGATTTTTACTGATAATATTGTTCATATAAATGTGTGGAGCTAATCAAAACGCAGGTGAGCAGATATTCCACAGAAGGCGTTTCTAATGTTCACATGCTCTGCCTATTTTCCAACTTGATAGGTCCTGATTTTTTATGCAAAACCCTATTTTTCTATGTGTAAATTGCAGTTTTACCAAGTGACTCCTTTAGGCATGCTTCTAGTAATTGGCTCAAACTGTGGAGGGCACATTTTGTACTGGGGAGATTGGGTGAGGGAATAAGAGGCTACTAAGCTAGCTACCGAGATTGTGGAGACAACTCTTGAAGAAACAGCAATTAAATATGTACAGATGTCCCTGCATCCCTGTGGAGCCTCGATTTCCTTACATAAGATAGCATAACATTTCATATACCTATGCGCATACTCCCATGTGATTCACATGGTTTTTAGATGCTTGCTAGTACCTAGCACATTGCAAATGCTTTGCAAATAACTAGCATTCTATGTTGCTTAGGGGCTACTTATAACACATATGTTCAGCACTGACTCAGTTTTTAAAGACTTTTTTTTTTATCTGCGGCTGACTGAATTCACATATTTGGAATCCATGGTCAGAGAGTCAACTGTATACATACACAGTAGTTATGTAACTGTTCAGAGGAAAGAACATTCAGAATGCTCCATTCCATCTGGAATCTACTTTGGGTACTTGAATGAGTCTAACTATAGTCCTGAGTTTTAATTTCCCACTCATAACACAGGGACGAGGATAGAGTTGTGAGGCTAAGTTGGTAAGATATGCAGAGCACTTAATGAACCCAAAGGGGGAAAAGTTATAATGCTCAGAGTCAGCTTTAAAAATTATGGTAAGCATACTGAAGAAAACCTAATTTGGGTTTTAGGTCTTATCCTAAGAATTATCAAGTCAGCAGTAGATGTACTTGATAAAATCAGTAATGTTTTATTATTCTAGGCAGTGGACAACAAACCACACACTTCCTTCCCAAGTGCAGATGGCATAAGGAGAATCAATGACGCTGAGCCCAGTTTGTGGGCTTGTATCAAAGCCATTCCATAGTCCTGGAGAAAAAGGAGATGACAGGCTAGAGATGGTAATAACACAAATTTGTCACCAAGGCAAATGAAAAAATTTAGTCAACCCCTTATGTAACACTCAGGGAATGGGCCTGAAATTTTGTCCCCACTCCTTACTTGCTTGCTGTGGTACCTACCCCAGCCTCCCCCCGACTTCAGTGGGAGTGAAAAGGAGTCTTTTCAGAATTGGGGGGGAAGGAACTCTGCATCTTATATGAACTGCAGCAACAGCACCCATATTTGTGTACTTATCCCAAATTTTCTGTTTTACTGACATTATCTCTTCAGAAGCATTTTTGCTTGCAAAACCAGTTTTTTTTTTAACATCTTCTATTTTCTATCAAAAGCAGTGGTGTCTCTTCTGTTTCCAACCCACTGAAGGGGTGATGGAGGCTTGAGAGTGGGCTTAACCTGCTTGACTTCAGTCTGGCAGTGGAGGATGTCTACTTCCCATAGTTGAGTGTGACATGAAGAATAGGTGCTCTGGCAAAGACACATTTAGAAAGTTATGTGTTGACAGGCTCTTTCATAGGGAAGGCAGTAAACACATGGCTAGCTTGATCAATAGCATATTTGTCTAATATCAAAGTCACCTTTCTTTGGGAGAATAGAGTTATTGGTTCTTAAAGATAAGCTTGAGGATTGTTTCTAAAGGATATTGAGAATTCTTCTTCTGGCTTTTCAGGCAGAATTTCCAGGGGACAGGATGAGACTCCAACAGGAAAATGGCTGTATACCTAAAGATGCTGGGACAAGCCACGTTTGCCTTGGAAGTAGACTACAACACTTTTTTTTTTTTTTTGCTTTTCGAGACAGGGTTTCTCTGTGTAGCTTTGCGCCTTTCCTGGAAATCGCTTTGGAGATCAGGCTGGCCTCAAACTCGCAGAGATCTGCCTTCCTCTGCCTCCGAGTCCTGGGATTAAAGGCATGCGCCACCACCACCTGGCTAGAACAACACTTTAAGTAATTGAATCAAATAATTAATTTCTCTAAAGTAATTTGATAATTAAAAAAATTCAGTTTTGTATGCAAAGCCTTCAGATGATTTCTGTGTGGCTAGTCCTGTCTTAGAATATTTCTTAAGAATGAAAGACAGAAAAGGTACTTGATAAACTATGCCTGTGCTTATGCGTATAACTGATAAGGCTCCCCATAGCAATGGCCCTGTTCCCTTGAGAGGCACAAATGATCCTCTTGCTAAATCATATGTAGGCTTCAGGATGCATATGCATTGGCTTTAGGGGAAGAATCAATAAT
This sequence comes from Peromyscus eremicus, assembly GCF_949786415.1. Classification (NCBI taxonomy): domain Eukaryota; kingdom Metazoa; phylum Chordata; class Mammalia; order Rodentia; family Cricetidae; genus Peromyscus; species Peromyscus eremicus. The sequence continues at coordinate 28,152,492 of NC_081429.1, read as the reverse complement.
CCTCTCTCACCCAAAGATGGAGTCGAGTAGTGGACTTAGTTCTGAGAAAATTTCTGTGGTGGCATCACCAAGGACATTAGGTTTTATGGTCCATTGGAAGATGTGCAGTTGTATTTACAGTGATGATTTATTACAGATGATTTATTACAAGGTAGAACTAGTTTGCAAAGACTGTTTCTTGGTAGACCCTACCAAGTAGAGTCATGTAAGCTGAACTTTACATCTTCCAGCACTGGTGTCCAATTAGGTAGACAGCCTCTGCTTGGTACATACCAAATTGAACTCTAGGAAGACTACAGGTGATCAGCATAATCATGATGTTTCTACAAACAATCCAAGCACATGGAACCACTTTCAGACATTCTGAAATGATGTAATCTACCTGAAATCCAAGTTCCTTGCTGTCAACCAGGAGCCAACATTCTAAGTTGGTCTTTTAAGGGTGTGCTGGTCAGTTTTTTTTGGTTAACTTGACACAAACTGGAATCATCCAGCAGGAGAGAACCTCAACTGAGAAAATGCCTCCATCAGATTGGCCTGTAGGCATGTCTCTGTGGCGTTTTCTTGATTGTTGGTTGATGTGGGAGGCCAAACCTACTGTGCGGGTAGTGTTACGTCTGGGCACGTGGTCCTAGGAAATATAAGAAAGGTAGCTGAACATGGATAGGCCTGAGAGCAAGCCAGTAAGCTGCTTTCCTCCATGGTTCCTGCCTCTGCTCCTACTTGAGTTCCTACTCTGAATTTCCTCAGTGATGGACTGTGATCTGGATGTGTAATCTAGATAAACCTTTTCCTCACCAAGTTTCTGCTGGTCATAGTGTTTATTACAGCAACAGAGAAGCAAACCAGGGCAGGTTAGTAATGAGGTTTGCAGTGTGAATTTTTTTCAGCACAATATTCCACAGGTTTCTAGAATAGGGACAGTAATCGCGCCCTCCCCCAGAGTTCATAGACTCTCTGATATGGCCGTCCACATCAAAATATCAACTTTTTATCCTTCTTAATGCTGTCTCCTAAGGTATGATTGAGAGTCTCTGTAGACAGAATTGTTTTCTATTTGTACTGAGCCTGAGTTCTGTGTTATGTTTGATATAAACAGGCTGGTGCTCGTCTCATTAACTCAGTGGTTGAAGATGAATTTCTTATGAGTCACTGTCTAAGATTGTGGTGATATTTTAATTGTGCTGAAATGTGATTTTATTTGTATGTTAATAAATAAAGTTTGCCTGGAGATCAGAGGTCATTAGTGAGCCAGAAACAGAAGTCAGGTGGAGGTAGCCCATGCCCTTAATCCGGTCACCTGGCAGGCAGAGTCTCTGTGTGGTCAAGGACACAGCCAAGCGTGGTGACACAAACCTTTAATCCCAGCATCAACCATAGAGACCTGGAGGTCTGTATAGACAGGCAGTGATGAGGAAGTCATGTGGTTGGGTTTAGAGTCAATGGGAAGGCAGAACAGAAAGGCAACAAAAAGACAGATCAGACAGGAAGAAACGCTCTCTCAGGGGAAGTGACGACAGTGAGTGGTAAACTAAAGATAGTCTTGGCTCTTCTCTAGTGCTCTGATCTCTTGGGCTTTTAACTCTGTATTTGGCTCTGTGTTTCTTATTTAAATAGACTGTTTAGAAATTCGTCTATATAAGATACCAGTCTTACTGCACAAGGGTATAGAGATCACTTACTAGTAATTAAAGGTAGTATGCCTTACTGTCTTTATAGGGACACAGGTTTGTCAGTTTGAACCAGTGCAGCCTAGTGGAACACTTTGGCAATTATGGAAATGTTCAAATTCAGTGCTGACCACTAGCCACACGTGGTTATTGAACATTTGAAATTTGTCTAGTGTGACTCATGAACTGAAATTGTATGTGTGTGGTACATGTATTATGTGTGCATAGGTATGTGCTTGTGCCTTCAATGCTAGATGTCTCCCTCTATTAAGGATTTAATATTATTATCCCACCTTAATGTTATTATTTATCGAAACAAGGTGTCTCACTGAACAAGAAGCACATTGTTTTTTGTCTAGACGGGTTGGTCTGCAACCCCCCAGGATCCACCTGCCTCACTTGCCCTAGCTCAGGGGTTAAAGGTGGACACCGCCACACCCACTTTTCATGTAGATGTTGGGGATCTGAACTCGGGTCTTCATTCTTGAGCAGTAAGCATTCTATCCACTGAGCACCTCCCCAGCCGGAAACTGAACTTTTTTTTTTTTTTAATTTTTATTTTGCAATACAATTCAGTTCTACATATCAGCCATGGATTCCCTTGTTCTCCCCCATCCCGCCCCCCTCACCTTCCCCCCAGCCCACTCCCCATTCCCATCTCCTCCAGGGCAAAGCCTTCCCCGCAGACTGAGATCAACCTGGTAGACTCAGTCCAGGTAGGTCCAGTCCCCTCCTCCCAGGCTGAGCCAAGCGACCCTGCATAGGCCCCAGGTTTCAAACAGCCAATTTATGCAATGAGCACAGGACCCGGTCCCAATGCCTGGATGCCTCCCAAACAGATCAGGCCAATCAACTGTCTCACCCACTCAGAGGGCCTGATCCAGTTGGTGACCCCTCAGCCATTGGTTCATATTTCATGTGTTTCTGTTCGTTTGGCTATTTGTCCCTGTGCTTTATCCAACCTTGGTCTCAACAATTCTCGCTCATATAAACCCTCCTCACTCTTGCTAATTGGACTCCCAGAGATCCACCCGGGGCCTAGTCATGGATCTCTCTATCCAGATCCCTCAGTAGTTGGATGAGGTTTCTAGCACGACAATTAGGGTGTTTGGCCATCCCATCACCAGAGTAGGTCCGTTCGGGCTGTCTCTCGACCATTGTCAGCAGTCTGTTGTGGGGGTATCTTTGTGGGTTTCTGTGGGCCTCTCTAGCACTTTGCTTCTTCCTATTCTCATGTGGTCTTCATTTACCATGGTCTCCTATTCCTTGTTCTCCCTCTCTGTTGTTGATCCAGCTGGGATCTTCCGCTCCCCCAAGCTCTCTTTCCCTCGACCCTCGCCCTTCACTACCCCCACTCATGTCCAGGCTGTTCATTTAGATCTCATTCCATTTCTCTGTCATTGGGCGATCCCCGTGTCTTTCTTGGGGTCCTGTTTTCCAGGTAGCCTGCCTGGTGATGTGAGTAGCAGTCCAGTCATCCTTGTTCCACATCTAGTATCCTCCTATGAGTGAGTACATACCATGTTTGTCTTTCTGAGTCTGGGTTACCTCACTCAGGATGATTTTTTTCTAGATCCATCCATTTGTCTGCAAACCTCATGATGTCATTGTTTTTCTCTGCTGAGTAGTATTCCATTGTGTATATGTACCACATTTTGTTTATCCATTCTTCAGTTGAAGGGCATCTAGGTTGTTTCCATGTTCTGGCTATTACAAACAATGCTGATATGAACATAGCTGAACAAGTGCTCTTGTGGTGTGGTTGAGCATTCCTTGGGTATATGCCCAAGAGTGGTATAGCTGGATCTTGGGGGAGATGGATTCCCAATTTTCTAAGAAAGCACCATATTGATTTCCAAAGTGGTTGTACAAGCTTGCATTCCCACCAGCAGTGGAGGAGAGTTCCCCTAGCTCCACATCCTCTCCAGCATAAGGTGTCTTCAGTGTTTTTGATCTTAGCCATTCTGACAGGCGTAAGGTGGTATCTCAGAGTTGTTTTGATTTGCATTTCCCTGATGATTAGGGATGTTGAGCAATTCCTTAAATGTCTTTCAGCCATTTGAGTTTCCTCTGTTGAGAATTCTCTGTTTAGTTCTATAGCCCATTTCTTAATTGGACTGTTGGGCATTTTGATGTCTAATTTCTTGAGTTCCTTATATATTCTGGATATCAGTCCTCTGTCAGATGTGGGGTTGGTGAAGACCTTTTCCCATTCTGTAGGCTGTGGCTTTGCCTTGTTGACCGTATCCTTTGCTCTAGAAAAGCTTCTCAGTTTCAAGAGGTCCCATTGATTGATTGTTTCTCTCAGTGTCTGTGCTACTGGTGTTCTATTTAGGAAGTGATCTCCTATGCCAATGTGTTCAAGACTACTTCCTACTTTCTCTTCTAGCAGGTTCAGAGTAGCTGGATTTATGTTGAGGTCCTTGATCCACTTGGACTTAAGTTTTGTGCACGATGATAGATATGGATCTATTTGCAGCCTTCTACATGGGAAACTGAACATTTAACTGTGTAAACTTAAGTGACATGGCTAGGTAATTTCTATTTTGTTGGACTGTTCAATCCTACCTAAATTGTCAATTTTTGCTTCGGTGGTCTGTAGAAAAGGAGGATAATGTGTTTGAAGAAAGTCTGGCTGAAGTGTCTCCCTACAGGTCTTCTATTTCCTCATATCCCACTTTATTTCACTGGGCCCCCACCATTTTTCTCCCTGATGGTCCAGGCCTCCACATTAAGAGCAAAGATGTTGTATTCTTTTTAAGAATAACTATCAATGATAGGTTATCAATTATTGAGAGAGAAAGATCTTTCTTATAATGTCTGTGTTTCAATATTACGGATTGGGTAGGGCATTTGGATCTTTCAATAACAGACTGATAAAATATTGTTACAGAAAAAACTTTCAGAGTCACACAGTAGTCATACTATACAAAGACATATATTATCACAATGCCCTAGGTTAGCTCTTCTGGGAAGCAGACTCTGGGTTGGATTAGTGTGCAAGCAGTTTACTGGACACTGCTCTTAGGAACTGCACCTGCCAGGAATTGCACTTAGCAGATTGAACTAGGGGGTGGTGACCTGTGCTGAAGTAGCAGTGGATGCTTCACCTGAGCACTCTGGGCTCCGAAGCTGGGATGCCTGGTCACAAATGTGAAGCTTGTACATTTTCACAACAATGGGTCCCTGGATCCTGATTGCCCCAGGGAAGCTGTGAAACTGTCCCCATCATGGCTTAGAGGAATTTATGTAGACAGAGAAAGCTGTAACCTTTCAGTAGACCACATTTCCAGCAGTTTAGGAAGGAACATTGCTACTGTGTCACAGTATTCACTAGGAAAAGATGGAGTTTTCATATGGAGGTTGGAGATGTGGCTTGGTGGTAGAGTGTTTGCCAACACACACACACACACACACACACACACACACAGAGAGAGAGAGAGAGAGAGAGAGAGAGAGAGAGAGAGAGAGAGAGAGAGAGAGAGGGATTCTTTCTTAATGTTGTCCTGGCTAGAAATTGAGCTTTAGCCAAGCGTGGTGGCTGATTGTTATACTTCCAGCATTTGAAAAGTTAAGGTAGGAGGACTGCTACAAGTTAAGTGCCACATGGGGTTACAGAGTGAGATAGTGTCATAAAATGAAAACAAGCAAACAATTTCCACATCTCCAAACCAAACCAAATCATAAGCGGAAAAGTAACAGGGCTTTGGAGTTAGTTCAAGTCCTCAGCCTTTTGAACTTGAAATCCAGGCCCATGTGAGGACTGTTGTGAAAATGAATTAGCATGACATGTGGAAAGCACTTAATATGTGGCCTGATTCTTGGTAAGCACTCAAGAAACGGTGGTTATTGTCAGGACTTGAAGAGTTTTGTTAAGACACAATTTTGGGAGCACAGTGGACTAAGTGGACCACACAGAGCTATACTTCCCAATTCATTGGAGACATTTCAGGCAGAAGGGCCTATGACTAGGATGAGCTGACAGGGGAAATCCAACAATAAGAACATGGGTTGGCTACTGCAGTTTCTGGATCCAGAGAGGAAAGAGGCCAAAGACACAAGCCTCATTCCTAGAAAATTCCAGAAGGGTTGCTCATTCCTGTTTAGCTGAATCAAGAAACACTTAGCTATTTCTTGAAAAATTTTTTCAGACTCTGAACCCACCCCCCATTATAATCACATTTCTTTAACCTGGGGTGTATATATTGTGAACCAAACCCTTTGACACTTTCAACAATGTTCACATTGACACTTACTCACTAATTAATCCATTTCTTGAAAGCTGAGGTTTGTAGTGATATATTGTGTACCCTAATAAACTTGCCTGGGGATTGGAGGACAGAGCCAGCCACTAGATTAGACATAGAGGCCAGACAGTGGTGGCACACACCTATCAGGATGCAGAGATTCCTCTGGATCTCTGTGAGTTCAAGACCACACTGGCACCAGAGCCAGGCAGTGGTGGCACACACTTTTAATTCCAGTACTGGGAAGCACATATGCCTTTAATCCCAGGAAGTGACATGGCTGGGTGGAGAAAGGTATACAAAACATGAAGAAACAGGAACTAAAGCAGTTCAGCTGAAGACCTTTTGGGTGAGGATTCAGAGACTTTCAGTCAGAGGATTTGTGGAGTTGGCAAGGTGAGGTTAGCTGTAGCTTGCTCTGCTCTCTGATCTTTCAGCTATCACTCCAATATCTGGCTCTGTTTTTTTTTTAAATTATTATTATAAAACCATCTAAGATTTGAACAACAGAGGTTTTATTTTCTCTGTCTGTCTGTCTGTCTGTCTCTGTCTCTCTGTCTCTCTTTCTCTCTGTCTGTCTCTCTGTCTCTCTGTCTCTCTGTCTGTCTGTCTGTCTGTCTGTCTGTCTGTCTCTCTCTCTCTCTTTTGAACTGGGTATTGGCTGTGAGACTCTCTCTCCAGTCTCAATACCGGTTAGATATAGAGCTTAGGACATCTCAGTAACTTTAGTAAGATGCTTTTCCCAGTTGTACTTCCAGATGTTATGTTTTCAAAGGAAAGAACTAGCAAACTCAACCCATCATAGCAGCCTCTCCAAACTTAGCAAGTTAGAATCCTGGATTTTCATGTACCAGTAGGTTTTAAAAAGAAGTTTCTTTTCTCATGGAGGGACATAAAGCCACAACTACTGTTTGCCATTATCAGTTCATAAAAAGGAATTGTACAGGCATTCCCTTGAAATCTGCAGGCTATTTCAGCCAGGGAAGTAGGTAAGCAAACTGCAGATCTTCACCTCTCTCTTCATTTCTCCAAATCCAATCTCCTGGTCTCAGGTCTCATCACCACATCTGTAGCAGACCACCTGCTATAGCCTCCCCTTCTGGGCCCATCTGCAGAGGATCACACAGATTTCCCCCTCCAAACTTCCTTTCCCCCACTTACTTCTTTATCCCAGCTCCCAACTTCAGCAGACATTCCCTGAGAACCCATCAGCAAGCCCTGCTAGAGAAGTGAGTAGGCCAGTAAAGCAGGTAGGCAGGTTGGCTTCAGGTCTTCAATCTCACTCTTCTCTCTCATATCTAATCCCCCAACATCATCCTCAGGTATGTAGGAGACTACCTGTTGTGGCATCGCCTTACTCTTGGCTCCAAATCTCAGGGGACTGAGAAGACTCCTGTGGAACAACTCATTTTCCTTTTTCCTGTGCATTTCCTAACCATTCCTCCCTAGCACATCCCCATTCCATTGCTAAGTGTTAGCTCTCAATACCCAGAAACACATTTTACTTTGAACCTCCAGTAGCCACAGCCAGAAGGATCCCAGAAGAATTTTCTACCAGGAAACACATAGTCACCACACTATCCTAAGAGCCAGAGAGGGCAACAGAAATCAAAGAACAAAACACCCACTCAACAAAGACAATACCAGGTATCAGCAACTAGAATTACAATCATTCCCAACCCAGATGCCTGGACACCAGTGCAAAAATGTAATAACAGCCAGAATAATATGTGTCCACTAGAGCCCAGCAACCCTACCACCCTAATGGGAAATCTTTTCTCATTCTGTAGGCTGTTGTTTTGTCTTATTTACTGTGTTCCTTGTCTTACAGAAGCTTCTCAGTTTCAGAAGGTCCCATTTATTGATTGCTGCTCTCAGTGTCTGTGCTACTAGTGTTATATTTAAGAAGTGATCTCCTGTACGAGTGTGTTCAAGGCTACTTCCTATTTTCTCTTCTATCAGGTTCAGTGTAACTGGATTTATGTTGAGGTTTTTGATCCACTTGGACTTGGGTTTTGTGCATAGTGATAGATATGGATCTATTTGCAGTCTTCTACAGGTTGACATCCAGCACCATTTGCTGAAGATGCTTTCTTTTTTCCATTGTATGATCTTGGCTTCTTTGTCAAAAATCAGGTGTTCATAGGTGTGTGGATTAATGTCAGGGTCTTCAATTTGATTCCATTGGAACTGTCAGTTTTTGTGCCAATAGCAATCTGTTTTATTACTATAGCTATATAATAGAGCCTGAGGTCAGGAATATTGATGCCTCCAGAGGTTGCTTTATTGTACATGATTGTTTTGGCTATCCTGGTTTTTTTGTTTCTCCATATGAAGTTGAATATTATTCTTTCAAGGTCTGTGAAGAATTGTGTTGGGATTTTGATGGGGATTGCATTGAATCTATAGATTGCTTTTTGTAAGATTGTCATTTTTATTATATTAATCCTATCTATCCATGAGCACGGGAGATCTTTCCATTTTCTGATATCTTCTTCAATTTCTCCCTTCAGAGAGACTTAAAGTTCTTATCATACAAGTCCTTCACTTGGTTAGTTAGAGTTACCCCAAGGTACTTTATATTATTTGTGGCTATTGTAAAGGGTAATGTTTCTCTGATTTCTTTCTCAGCCCATTTATCATTTGCATATAGGAGGGCTACTGATTTTTTTAATTAATCTTGTATCCTGCCACATTACTGAAGGTGTTTATCACTTGTAGGAGTTCCCTCATAGAATTTTTGGGGTCACTTATGTATATTATCATATCATCTGCAAATAGTGAAAGTTTGACTTCTTCCTTTCCAATTTCTATCCCTTTGATCTTCTTTTGTCTTATTGCTCTAGCTAGAACTTCGAATACTATATTGAATAGATATGGGGAGAGTACTATATGAATAGTTATAGGAACAGCCTTGTCTTGTTCCAGATTTTAGTGGAGTTGCTTTGAGTTTCTCTTCATTTAATTTGATGTTGGCTGTTGGCTTGCTGTAAATTGCTTTTATTATGTTTAGGTATGTTCCCTGTATTCTTAATCTCTCCAAGACCTATTTCATAAAGGGGTGTTGGATTTTGTCAAAGGCTTTTTCAGCATCTAATGAAATGATAATGTTGTTTTTTTCTTTTAGTTTGTTTATATGGTGCATCACATTCACAGATTTTCATATGGTGAGCCATCCATGCATCTCATGAGAGGAAGCCTACTTGATCATGGTGGATGATTTTTTGATGTGTTATTGGATTTGTTTTGCCAGTATTTTATTGATTATTTTTGCATCAATGTTCACAAGGAAGAATGGTCTGTAGTTCTCTTTCATCTTTGTGCTGTTTGGGTATGAGGGTAACTGTAGCCTCATAGAAAGAGTTTGGCAGTGTTTTTTCTGTTTCAATTGTGTAGAACAGTTTGAAGAGTATTGGTATTATCTCCTTTTTGAAATTCTTGTAGAATTCTGCACTGAAACCATCTGTTCCTGGGCTTTTTTTGGTTGAGAGATTTTAATGACTGTTTCTATTTTCTTAGGGGTTATTGGTTTATTTAAATTGTCTATCTGGTCTTGATTTAAATTTTGTATGTGGTACCTATCCAAAAAATTTTCCATATCTTTTAGATTTTCCAATTTAGTGGAGTATAGGTTTTTGAAGCATGACTTGATGATTCCCTGGTGATTTCCTTATTGTTTGTTGTTTTGTCTCCCTTTTCATTTCTGATTTTGCTAATTTGGATGGTCTCTCTTTGCCTTTGGTTAGTTTGAATAAGGGTTTTTCTATCTTGTTGATTTTCTCAAAGAACCAACTCTTTGTTTCATTGATTCTTTGTATTGTTCTCTTTGTTTCTATTTTATTCATTTCAGCCCTCAATTTTATTATTTCCTGGCATCTATTCCTCCTGGGTGAATTTGCTTCTTTTTGTTCCAGAGGTTTAAAATGTGCTGTGAAATCGCTAGTGTGAGATTTCTCCAACTTCTTTATGCAGGCATTTAGTGCTATGAATTTACCTCTTAGCACTACTTTCATAGTGTCCCATAAGTTTGGGTATGTTGTACATTCATTTTCATTGAATTCTAGGAAGTCTTTAATTTCTTTCTTATTTCTTCCTTGACCTTTTGGTGATTCAGTTGAGCATTATTCAGATTCCATGAGACTGTAGGATTTCTGTAATTTTGTTGTAGAAATCTAACTTTAAGCCATGGTGGTCTGATAAAATACAGGTGGTTATTCCAATTTTTTTGTATCTGATAAGATTTGCTTTGTATCTGAGTATGTGGTCAATTTTAGAAAAGGTTCCATGAGATGCAGAGAAGAAGGTGTATTCTTTTTTGTTAGGGTGGAATGTTCTGTAGATATCTATTAAGTCTATTAGAGTCATAACATTGGCTATATCCCTTATTTCTCTGTTAAGTTTCTGTCTGGCAGACCTGTCCATTGGTGAGAGTGGGGTGTTGAAGTCTCCTACTACTAGTGTGTGGGGTTTGATGTGTGTTTTATGCTTTAGTAAAGTTTCTTTTACATATGTGGGTGCCTTTGTATTTGGAGCATAAGTGTTCAGAACTGAGACTTCATCTTGGTGGATTTTTTCCTATGATGAATGTGTAATGTCCTTCTCAATCTCTTTTGATTGATTTTAGTTTGAAGTCTATTTTGTTAGATATTAGGATAGCTATACCAGCTTACTTCTTAAGTCCATTTGATTGGAAAGTCTTTTCCAAGCCTTTAACTCTGGGGTAGTGTTTGTCTTTAAAGTTGGTGTGTTTCTTGTAGGCAGAAGGATGGATCCTGTTTTCATATCCATTCTGTTAGCCTGTGTCTTTTTATAGATGAATTGAGTCTATTGATATTAAGGGGTATTAATGAACAGTGATTGTTAATTCCTGTTATTTTTGGTGGTAGTGTGTGTGTATTTCCTTTCTTTGGGATTTGCTGCTGTGGGGTTTTCTATCGCCTGTGTTTTCATGGGGGCATATAACTTCCTTAGGTTGGAATTTTCCTTCTAGTGCTTTCTGTAGGGCTGGATTTGTGGATAGGTATTGTTTAAATCTGGTTTTGTCTTGGAATGTCTTGTTCAATCCATCTATGATAATTGAAAGTTTTGCTGGGCATAGTAGTCTGGGGCATCCATGGTCTCTTAGTGTCTGCATTACATCTGTCCAGGACCTTCTGGCTTTCAGAGTCTCCATTGAGAAGTCAGGTGTTATTTTGATGGATCTGCTTTTGTAAGTCACTTGGCCTTTTTCCTTTGCTGCTCTTAATATTCTTTCTTTATTCTGTACACTTAGTGGTTTAATTATTATGTGGTGAGGGGACTTTTTTTGGAGGTCTAGTCTATTTGTTGTTCTATAAGAGTCTTGTGTCTTCATAGTTATTTCCTTCTTTAAGTTGGGAAAGTTTTCTTCTATAATTTTGTTGAATATATTTTCTGTGCCTATGAGTTGGTATTCTTCTCCTTCTTCTGTGGGAGCCCGTTTTCAGGTTCCTTGTGGCTTTACCCAGCAGGTCTGCATAGAGGATGATTAGGACCATGGGCCTGGGTGCAGGTGTCTGAGATGGTCTGCACTTGGCTGTGCTCGGGAGAGGTCTTTTGCTTCACCCCTTGGCGTCTCTATAAATACCCTGGGGCAGAGACAGTTAGGGCCCAATGGGATAGGTTCCAGGCCCTCTCGTGGCTATCCTGTATCTCTCCATAATCTATCTTTTTCTCTCCATAATCTAAATCCTTCTATCTAATATTTCCTGCTGCTTACACTCAAGAAAACTCTGGGGAGCTGTGGGGTTGGTGGGTAAATGCCCTGCATTCTTCTATCCCTATTATTCTTAGGTTTGGCCTTTTCATGGTGTCTCAGATTTCTTGAGCATTTTGTGTTATGACTTTTTTGGCTTTAGTGTTTTCTTTGACTGATGAATCTATTTCCTCTATTGTATCCTCCATGGCAGAGATTCTTTCTTCCATCTCTTGTATTCTGTTGGTTATACTTGCATTTGTAATTCTTGTTCATTTACTCAGATTTTCTTTTTACAGCATTCCCTCGGTTTATGTCTTCTTCATTGTTCCTATTTAAATTTTCTGGTCGTAAACTCTTCCCTTCACCTGTTCAATTGCTTTTTCTTGGTTTTCTTGGCTTTCTTTAAGGGATTTATTGATTTCTTCCAATTTTTTGTTTGTCTTTTCCTCAATTTCCTTAAGGGAATTTTTCATTTCATCTTTAAAGGCCTCTATCATCTGCATGAAGTTATTTTTAAGGTTGCTTTCTTCTGTTTCTTCTAAGTTGTGATGTTCAGGTTTTGCTGTCATAGAACCACTAGGTTCTGGTGGTATCATATTGCTCTTTATGTTGTTGTATGTATTTTTGCACTGATGTCTCCTCATCTCTTCCTCCAATAGGTGCAAGAAGTGTCTGTGTCTGAGGGAAATTTTCTTGGTCCACTCTGTGCTGGCTGTGTCTGTTTCTTAGGGGGCCACTCTTGGTTCAATCTGAGCTCTTGGTCCAATCAGTGTTGGTGGATTCTATGTCTCAGAGAGCCGCTGTTGGTCCTGTCAGAGCTCTTAGTCCTCTTGGTCTGATCATAGCTGGTGGATTCTGTGTCCCAGGGAGCTGCTGAGGTTACAGGGGGATGGGTGGGTTTGGGCCAGGGAATGGGTCCTTCTCGGGCTGGGAGAGGAGACACTCACCTCTTGTTCCAGTCAGAACTAGCAGATTCTCAGGAACTTATTCTTAACTGCAAACAGAACTCTTAACTTGCAAGGTATATTTTTTCTGCTGTGGTGTCACAATGACCCTGATCTGGGCCATGAGAGGAGATGGGGGAGGGGGGAGGGGAGAACCAGGAGCCCAAAAGACTAAGATGCCAGGAGGTGAAAAAAAGAACCTGTGTATTTGGATTATATAGAGAAGTGTAGCTGAGGCAAGGGCATCCCAGCCCCTGGGCTGGAGAAGTTTGGGGTAGGAGGTAGGGTATGTCAGCCATATCCTGTAACAAGTAGGAACTGAGGGATGCTGGGAGAACCTGGCAGTCAGTGTCTGCTTTGCTGTGTTAAATAGGTACCTCAGCCATTTGTCCAGGGTTTGATACCTAACAGTTTTACTCTTCTCCTTAGGAGCCCCAGTTGAGGAAGTCATCCTTGGAGACTGAGCAGCTGATTTAAAATCATAAGTATGAGGGGCCTAAGAGAAACTTGCTACACCTTTTACTTTGTGGTCTAGAAATCAACATCAAACACTTATTCATTCTTTTTTTTTTCTTTTCTTTTTTTCTTCTTTTCTAGAGTATTTTTTTAAATCTATTTTATTATTTTGTCAGTATTGCTACAGCATTAACAATAATATGTTCCATGATCCACTAGGTGTAATTGAGTTTAAAAGTCTGTTAAATCTTTGATGAATAATACAACAGCCACTCTCATTTATATATATTTCAAAGCCAATTAATTTCCCAGAGCTGGCAGAAAGGTTGAGTGTTGTAGACTATTATTTTAAGATGTGTTACACTTGTTTATGCTGTGGAATATTTGTTTAATGATACAAAAATGTGTTGCATTCTTTTATGTTGCATTTGTTTAACTCTTTAAAGCTGTATTATTTTGCCTGTCTGAAACACCTGATGATCTAATAAAGAGCTGAATGGCCAATAGTGAGGCAGAAGAAAATTTAGGTAGGAAGAAAGAAAGAATGAGCAAGAGAAGGAGGAGAGGAGGGCTTCAGAAGCCAGCCACTCAGCCACCCAGCTACCCAGCCAGACATGGAGTAAGAAGGAAAGAAAAGATATACAGAAATAGAGAAAGGTAAAAACTCAGAGGCAAAAGACAGACAGGGATAATTTAAATTTAGAAAAGCTGGCTAGAAACAAGCCAAGCCAAGGCCAAGCATGTATAATTAAGAATAAGCCTCCATTTGTGATTTACTTGGGAGCTGGGTGGTGGGCCCCCCAAAAGAGCCAAAGAGTGAAAAACAACCAACAGCTGAGTAAAAACTTTGTAACTCTTTCCACATTCCTACTCCATGCACTTTCTTTAGGGAAAGTCTTCTTGTCAAGATCAGCCAGAGGTGAGGAGTGAAGGGGACTGGATTATTTAGATACAAGATTTGTATGAAATTTTATTTATCTACCTCTCTGACAGGATCAGAGCTTGGAAAGTGATCTCAGAATGGATCAGAGACTTTTTTTTTTGGTTTTGAAGGATGTTGAGTTATGCAAAAAATGTATGGTAAGTGTTTGTCCAAAAAAAGAATCCTTAAGACAGTACTGTAATGGGTTGTTTGCTTCCTAAGATGGCAACCATGGTCTGCTTCCTGTGTGCTTCTGTAGAAAAACAGAGGGCTCATTTTTTCAATCAGGAAGTTTTGTATGAATTGAAAGGCCCTTTTCATTAAAATTTCATGGCCCTATTTCTAGTTCAGGGGTGGCTGGAACATAACAATACTACTGTTTATCATTAGAGAAGTTCTCTTGGTATGCTACTTGATGTACATGGTCTCAAGTTCTGTTAGTGTTCACTGAGATGCTGATAAATTGAAAGTTACTTTCTGTGGTACTTTAAAATGCAGTGAGGCTTCCTGGGTGATTGAGAAGGCCCCAGTTGATCCCGAATTACCTTGCTTCCAAGAGAAGACTGGTTCTACACTCCGTGGTCCTTACTCTGGCACTAAACTAGTCTTGGGCATCCCAAGGTGGGGTGAGAACTGATCTCTACTGGTGAAATCATAGGCTCTGATCTCACAGAGAGGTTAGAGCATCACCATTGGCCTTGCCCTTTGTCTGCTAAGTTCTCATCCTTCTCTTACTATTCTTGGCAGTTTCTGAAATGGTTTGTGATAGGAAGTGTGATGACTGGGGTATTGATGTCTGTGTTTGTGTGAAAGAGTATGTGTTGACCTTTAAGATTATTATCAGTAATAATATCAATGATCATTATCATTATTATTATTTTATGTGTATGGGTGTTTTGTCTGTAAGTATGTCTGTGTACCATGTGTGTGCCTGGTACTGCTGGTTATGGACCATCATGTAGGTGCTGGGAATTGAACCCAGGACCTCTGGAAGAGTAGCCAGTTCTCTTAACCACTGAGCCATCTCTCCAGCCCTTGTGTAGACCTTTGTGTAACAGTGAGACATCATTTCAGTTTCCAAAGTTGGCTGCACTAGTTACTATGTAACCACAAATGAATTATTTGGATTTTCTCAACCTTATTAAAATTTAATTATGTTTTTATAAAGTTTGTTACTTGACAATTTTATATATGTTACTATGCATTCTAGGAACTCTCTCTCTCACCTACCCTCTCTTATCTCTCTCCTACCTCTAACAACCCCTTACCTGTCCATAGGCCAGGTTAATGACTAGGTTTCTGTGTGATTGGATTGGGATCATTCACTGGAGCCTGGGGCATACAACTGAGCATACCACTGAAGGGACTGACTTTACCTTTCCTTGAATCTATCAGTAGGAAATAGTTTCATAATGTGAAGTAGTACTCCGCACTCTCAAGTGCCTCTTCTATCCTTGTCTGGCTGTTGATGGGCCTCTTCTTGTGCAGACCTACAACAGTAATCCCTTGTTCTTAAGAGTTCAGGATACAATGGCTTCATCTTGCCTAGCAATGACATTGCACAGCCCTGTCACCACTTTCTGGGTCCCTACAGTCTTCCTGCCCTTGTTCTACAATGTTCACACTAAATGAATTCCAAAGAGCTTCTCATTATTTCACAGCCTTCACATTTGCCACATGATCCCTTAGATACAGCATTTGCATTAATTTTGAATCTACATGAGCTGGAACTACACAGAATAAAACATCCTGGAGTTAACTCAACCTTCCCAAACAGCAGATCAACTGTTTAGGAAGTTCTAGTTGTAAGTGACATTCTAAATGCCCCCCTCCTCCCTTACATACCCCCTCTCATCCTCTCCATTAGATCTGCCTTCTAATAAAATTTCATCTTGATCCATAGTAAGAATTACATTTTTACATTAAGATCACACACACACACACACACACACACAGAGCTATGGTTTGGATTAGTGACCCTCAAAGGTCTGTATGCTGAAGACACTGATGTAGCTAGAGTTTTCCTGTCTGGCCCACAGTCAGGACAAATCTCTCTCACCCACCAGTCCCACAGCCACTCAGACCCAATCAAATAAACACAGAGACTTATATTGCTTACAAACTGTATGGCCGTGGCAGGCTTCTTGCTAACTGTTCTTATATCTTAAATTAATCCATTTCCATAAATCTATACCTTGCCACATGGCTCGTGGCTTACCGGGATCTTCACATGCGGCTTGTCATGGTGGCGGCTGGCAGTGTCCCTCTCTCAGCCTTCCACTTCCCAGAATTCTTCTCTTTGTCCCGCCTATACTTCCTGCCTAGCCAATGGCCAATCAGTGATTTATTTACTGACCAATCAGCAACACACTTGACATACAGACCATCCCACAGCACACTGATCTATAAGGGTGCTACTGGGGAGTGGTGAATCCTTTAGAAGTTAGGGTCTAATGGGAAATCTTTTTTTATTTTAAATCTGAATTTATGTTTTGAAAGAAAAAGGCAACAAACTTTTATAAAACTGACACATGGGAACACACTTTAAGATATCATCACGTTACATTTACTTAGAGTTTACAGACCCAGTCTAAACATTAATCTATCCATCATGAATGTGAGTTCCTTCCTTTCTTTGAGCAAAAAGGAAGCTTATGTGAAATTCTGGACACATCCAGCTAGCCAGCAATGGCTCAGCATCTTCATGAATGAAATAAAGCTTGGAGCACAGCCTTTCAGATGGGGCTGGACTTCATTCTGCAGCTTCCCATATGGGCTGCAGGGTCTGTGACTAGATGTCTCCCAAGTCCTGTGTGACATGGTCCTTTCATTTCTGGTGACAATGTCACCATTGGTTTCCTTTTATTGTAAACGTCAACAGAAAACTCAGCATGCTTACAGACTCTACACATGGAGTTCAGGGATCTTTCTCAAGACTTTCACCACTTTGGGAAAACCCTTCCTCAGAAGTTTCTGAACTGCCTCACTTTCTCATGTGGTGACTTGGACCTTGGGGACATCATCCACACAAATGAGCACTCGTGAGTGAGCATGGCTGGCAGTCCTTTCTGAAGCTGTGCCTGTGGCTGACTCTGCCACATCTCTGCTCTGGCTCAAACCATTTTTCTCCAGTTACAGTAGATTCATTTCTCCTCACCTTACATTCTATTTTATAGCTGGTATTTTAGTATGTTCCTGCAGAATTTTTTTATTTCATTCTAATAATTAACAATGGGAGGCTGTTCCATAACCATCCTCTAGATATTTTGCTGGTCTGTAAAATTAGCCTGATTAGTATAAGAACAAGTAAGAAACAAATGCTGGTAGACTTAGCACCTTGCTATCATGTCCACTACTGATGTATGGTAGCCTTCAAAGAGTCAACCAAATTCGCTCATGGTTTCCTCTCACATAAATACTTGATTTTTTTCAATAATAAAACATAATTTTTTAAAATAACAAATATATGCTCAGAACAAGTCACAAAACCAGCAGCTATAATGAATGCTACTGGTGGTCCAATGCTTCATTTCCATACATCATTTCCAAAATAAAGGTTCAAGCCTTTGACTCTGCCAATGGATTCAAGTTCTAAGATGTATCATTTGACACCATCATTTCTATAGTTTAACAAAAACTAGAATGACATTCTTAGTGTGTATAGGGAGTATAAAATCATGTTTAATTTCTTCATAATTACTTTAAAATTCATAGTATCAGCAAATCTTGCTAATTGTAAAAAGGGTAAATTTGTAATTTCCTCTATTATGATAGTACCATCATTGACATTTATTTATTCCTAATTCAATTCCATTTCAACTACCTGATGTTGAACTTGGGGTAGCTGCATTGTGGTTGCATTGCTAGGGCAGTGGTATGGTTCAAAGTACCATCTGGAACACCATATTTGATTTAAACGAGAGGGAAGTAAAGTCTCCCTGAAATGGTTTCCTCATTTGGCCTTCAAAACAAAACAAAACAAAGAGAAATAACCCCCCAATCATTTCCTTAGTGATAAAAGTATAGTTCTTTTGTGAGCATAGACACAATACATGGAATCTGCTTCTTCACATGAAAAGTGGAGTCAAGGGAGAAGGACTTGAATTCTGTCGCTACCTTCCAGTTAACGTGAGTAAGAATGTGCATAAACTCAAGCTTGTGTGCATACAGTTTCAACACGGCACAAAGTGATTGGATGAACTAGGACCCGTCCTTTGAATTTGTTCAGCAGTAGTAACTAGGTGCTGTGGAGTAAGCATACAGGAAGTCGGCTTCCACGGGTATCTTTTGGCATGCCATGTCATTGTCAGTTCCACTGTCTGTCTCAATGCCACAGTCCAGCTCCGTACCCTGTACTCCATCCAGCCTGGATGATGAAGAGTTTGGGCTTTCCAGTCAAGCTTTGGCAACAGTCACCTCTGAAGTAACTAGTTAATTTTTCCAGGTCAGTGGGCCCATTTGTTCCATAAATGATTCCTTCATCACCATGACTTAGAATCACACAAACAAAACTGCTCCTTTTGCTGTGATCTTCTTTAGAACCTTATCCATCAATTCCACAATTTCTTCACGAGTAAGATCATTCTTATTCCGGACTTCGTATTTCAGGCCCATGGATGTCTCTCTGAGTTTGGCTGCATTGACATCAGTACCAGACCGAGGGGTCATTCCAGTGCTTTTATGAAAGTTCTTCTTATTAATTACTATACACACACCCATTTCAGGGTAATCCATTTTATAACTGCTGTCCAGATATATCCCAGAGTCCATTGATTTGCTTCCATGGATGGTCTTTACTTCAAAATTTGTAGCACGAATCTTAAAAGGTCTTATTAATAAAATCAAACCTGAAGCCAGGTATTGGGGTGAATGCTGAAAGGTCAGAGAAGCAGAACAGGCCACAGCTAACCTCACCTCGCCAATTCCTCAGCTGATCCTGTTTCCTCTGACTGGAAGCCTCTGAGTCCTCACCCAAATGGATCTCAGCTGAACTGCTGCTGAAAGCCTGAAAGCTTAACCAGCCCTAGTTCCTGTTCTTCACGCCTTATATACCTTTCTGCTTTCTGCCATCACTTCCTGGGATTAAAGGCGTGTGTCACCATGCCTGGCTGTTTCCAATGTGGCTTTAAACTCAGAGATCCGGATGGATCTCTGCCTCCCAAGTGATAGGATTAAAGGCGTGTGCCACCATTTTCTGGCCTCTATGTCTATCTAGTGGCTGTTCTGTCCTCTGACCCCAGATAAGTTTATTAGGATGCACAATATATTGGGGGACACAATATATCACCACAAAAACTATTAATGGATTTGGAATCCACTGAGGTTTTGTTGTTCTTCATGGTCACTTTTTAAAATGAGCCGTTCCAAGCTCCACGACACAGGACACCCAGCTTTAATCTCACCACCTAATGGGAAATCTTTAGATTACTGAGGGGGCATGTCATTGAAGGAGATTATAGAATGTTGGCCTTTCTTATTCTTTGCTTCCTGGCTTTTGTTGAAGCTGACAGGTTTGCTATACTGCTGTATGCTACCACCATGACAGGCTGCCTTGCCACAGGTCCAAAGCAACAGTGTCAATGGATCATGGAGTAAAACTCCAGAATTGTGAGCCCAAACATTTCTTCCTCTTCTTTCTTTCTTTCTTTCTTTCTTTCTTTCTTTCTTTCTTTCTTTCTTTCTTTCTTTCTTTCTTTCTTTCTTTCTTTCTTCCTTCCTTCCTTCCTTCCTTCCTTCCTTCCTTCCTTCCTTCCTTTCTACCTATTCATATTTATTTATGTTTATTTTTTAAAAATACATTTATTTAACTTCATTTTATGTGCATTGGTGTGAAGGTGTCAGATTCCCTGGAACTGGAGGTATAGATAGTTGTGAGCTGCCATGTGGGTACTGGAAATTGAATCCAGGTCCGCTAGGAAGAGCAGCCAATGCTCTTAACCACTGAGCAATCTATCCAGTCCTTATATTTGTTTTTTGAGACAGGGTTTCTGTGTGTAGCTCCTGGAACTCACTCTGTAAACCAGGATGGCCTTGAACTCAGAGATCCCCTTGCCTCTGCCTCCCAAGTGCTGCGATTAAAGGTGTCCACCACCATACGCACAACCCTTTTATTTTTATAAGCTGATAATCTGATGTTTAGTTTTAGTAATAGAAAGCCAACTAATACAGATAGGCACACATATAATTAAAACACAACACTCATTAAATGGGATTCATTCTGATATTATCTGCTCTATTTTACTCTTATTCTATTTTCTAAATGCATGTCTTTTGATACCAACTAAATTTTATTTCTCTGTTGCGGTCAGTGCTCACCTTTTTGAAGAAAGAAAACAGTACCTTCATTGGATAACTTTCACATTCCTTTAGAAATACTTTGCACAGTGTTAAACATTTCAGCATTTCTGCAGAGGATTTTTCAAGTTGTGAGAAAGAGCCAAGGTAGAATCAACATTAGAGGACCTTGAAGAGGGTGGTACTGTGTTTTTGCAAGAGGACATAACTATAAATCTGGCTTATTTTGGAACACTAAGAACTTTAACCTTAGAATCAGAGTCCCAGAAGAATATCTATCATGGCTCCAGATCCCGGTAGCCTGTGAATAAAGGCTTGAAAGCTTGATCTGCCCAGGCCAATGGTTCTTCAAGAGTCTTCAAGGACACGTACAATCTTGGAGTTTTAAAAACAGTTCCTTTAGCTGAGACTCACCTTTCACCTGTAACGGCACAGTGAGGACTGGAGTGGTTCATGAATTTACCAGGGCAGATTGAGCTGCCGAGAAACACTGCCGTTGTTGACTGGCTGGTTGCCATGGTATCATGGACCAGCTGCCACTTAGCAAGCACAATGAAAGTGAAGAATCAAAATGAAAGTTAGGGAAAAAAAATACAAGTTAGTCACGGGCTATTTTTGACATTCCTCGGCACTGGTTATTTGACTGCTGCAGAATTATTTTACTTTATGGGTAAAGGGGTTTTGTTGGCATGTTGCATGCTGCACCATGTGTGTGCCAAATACCCACAGAGGTCAGAAGAAAGCATTGAATCACATGGAACTGGGGTTAAAGATGGTTGTGAGCTGCTTGTGTGGGTGCCGAAGATTGAACCTTGGTCCTCTGAAAGAACAGCCAAGTTGCTTACTTGAATGTGAGTGTCAGAGAGAGGGTGTAGAGGTTACTGTGGGAGGAGTCTGTGCAGACCAGTGCACGCTTGTTCTTTCACTCTGTAGAGAATCACATCTGCAAGAGGCCCTGCGGTGTTGGCTCTCTTGTTAATGAAACTTCTCTTTTGTTGGCTCAGAGTCTCATTGTCAAAGGAATAACTGAACAATTCTGGGTGCTATACTCCAGTGCCTGTCACTTAGTGCTTTAGTGACAGTCTGTCCAGGTGGCCAAGATGGGTAAGGGGGAACACACATAGCAGTAAAGTGGGTGAGTCTTAGCCTGGTGGGTGGTGTTAGGAGATGATGGACAGGAGCACATCAAGAAGGGGACCAGAAGTCTGGGTGACTGACCACATAGACACATTGGAATCTATGAATTCAAAGAGTGCCTTTGGCTGAGATTCTAGAGGAACACCACTGACAGAGGAGCTGAGCTCTCCAGAACTGACTGAGACCTAGTTTCAATGGAGAGTTGAGGACTCAGTGGTTCTAATTGTGAAAAGGAGAACTCCAGAGGCCACACATAGGCTTTATCATGTTAGGCATGCAGATGCAAATGGTTTTGCCAAAGAGGCACTTTTGTTGGGCAATACAATAGTAGGTGGTAAGATTCAATGTCAAAAATGAAGATGTCACAAAAGATGACAGAATAATTTCTGGTTTTGAGGGTTTTTTTTTCCATTTTTTTGAGACAGGGTTTCTCTGTGTAGCTTTGGCGCCTTTCCTAGAACTCACTCTGTAGCCCAGGCTGGCCTTGAACTCACAGAGATCCACCTGCCTCTGCCTCTCAAGTGCTGGGATTAAAGGCGTGCGCCACCACTGCCTGGTGGTTTTGAGTTTTTAAAAAAGAATAGCAATGTCCTCATAGGGCCTGGAAAACAAGTGTGTTTACATGAGTGTGCATTCAGGAGGATGTGAGGAACTGGGAAATTTATTAGGAAGCTTTTCAAAATTACTCCAACCATTTGAAAGTGAGAATGACAAAAGCAGCTGTGAGATGTGTAACCAGTCTTTCTCTGTCCCGCCAGCCAGCTCCCAAGTGACACAGAGACTTCCTATTAATTATGAACGCTTGGCCTTCGCTTAGGCTTATCCCACTAGCTCGTATAACTTATTCATTTTCATCTGTATTCTGTTGTGTGGCTTATTACCTCATCTCTCTGTACTGCTCATGCTGTTTTCACTTCATCTGGCTTGCAACCCTGCCTAAAAGAGTTGTTTCACTCTTTTAGGGGGTCTGCCACCCAGCTCCCAAATAAATAATACATGAAGGCTTATTCTTACTTATAAATGCCTGGCCTTAGCTTGGCTTGTTTCTGGCTAGTTTTCCTTAAATTATCCCATCTACCTTTTGCCTTTGTGCTTTTCCCATTCTCTTACCTCTGTAAATCTTACTCTTACTATGTGGTTTGCTGTGTAGCTGGGTGGATGGCCCCTAGATCCTCCTCCTTCCCTGGCTACTTCTCCTTTCCTCCCAGATTTCTCCTTTTATATATTTTCTCTGCCTGCCAGCCCTGCTCATCCTTTTTTCCTGCATCGCTATTGCTATTGGCTGTTCAGCTCTTTATTAGACCATCAAGTGTTTTAGACAGGCACAGTAACACAGCTTCACAGAGTTAAAAAAATGCAACATAAACAAAAGTAACACTCCTTAAAATAATATTCTACAACATGTTCCAAGTCTTGAACACATACATGGATGAGTCTTGACTTTGGCCTAAGACAGATACAAGAAGGTCTGAGGAACTCCAAGGATGGAGGATCATCACCTGATGGGAATCTGGAAGAAAGGATGTTGTGTCTTAGGATACCAAACAATACAGACAATACACTGTACAGCAGATTATGATGTCACTGTCAAAAGTAGCCTTTTCTACCATAGAGCCTGACAACCATGATGCCAGTAAGTCATTAAAGCTTCAGGAAAAGTCTGACATGGACTTAATTTATGTATGTGTGTATTATCTTGGAGAGATGAAAACACATTGCCTGAGTCGATAGGGGTCCTTACATGGCTCTCTAATAATGCTACCGGTTTCTCCTTATGCTGCTGTTAGTACATCAAAGCCATCAGGTCTTTTAAGACAAATGTCTTCTTAATCTTAATTCTTGAGTTTAGAAATAAGATTTCACAGACTGTAAAAAGAATATACTAGTAATTACATGCTGATACTGTAGTAAAACATAAAAGAACAGTTTTAAGAATGGGACTAAATGAAAAAGAAAATAATATCATCATTGAGTATATATCAACAATAACTAAAAGGAAAACAATGGGGAGAGGGATTGGGCTAGGGAGATGGCTGACTGGTTAAGAGTCCTTTCTGCTCTTGCAGAGGAGCTTAGTTCAGTTCCCAGAACCCACATCAGGCACTTCACCATTCTTTGTAACACCAGCTCCAGGGGGTGAATCTGACACTCTCTTCTCGCCTTCACAGGCAATTGCTCTCAAATATGTACACACATTCATAATAAAAATTTAAAACTGATCTTAAAAAAGAAAAGTAAAACAATTTAAAAGGGTAAGGTTATAATTAACTGATAGAAATGAAACTTATCTTTATATGGAGAAGTCTTTCTGTGTTGTTTGAAGAGCACTTTTATCTTTTTTTTTAATGGTTGGAAGAAGTGCTCAAGACTGTCAAGACTCAGAAGGGTGTTTGAGGGTAGAGAAAAATGTTCTGAGACTGTTTAGTGGGAGGGGCAGTCCTTTATCCATCACGAAGAGGTCAGCAAACATCAGAAGACATTTCCAGCCTCAATAGTGGAACATTTGAGCAAAATGTAATTGTTTCCCTTT
This sequence comes from Peromyscus eremicus, assembly GCF_949786415.1. Taxonomy (NCBI): domain Eukaryota; kingdom Metazoa; phylum Chordata; class Mammalia; order Rodentia; family Cricetidae; genus Peromyscus; species Peromyscus eremicus. Next base: position 28,128,576 of record NC_081429.1, on the reverse strand, counting down.
CCTTGGAGTGTGTCTTCTGTTTGTGCTAGGTTAAAGAACTTTTATCTTCTGGTAATTACAAAGACATCACAGACAGGCCCTTAGGATTTTTTGGATTGTGGACGTTATAGTCCTTTCCCCCCAAAGCACAAGTAAATGGAGCAGTTAATGTCTGACTTCTGGGTGATATGAATCATAAAACTCTTAATTTTTTTTCTGATTAGGACAAGGGGATCTTATTGAATCCATTAGCCATATCTTCTCCAAGAGGTACACCTCTTTGTTTTTGTATAAATTTGACTCAAACTGAATTTTGGGAAGGAGGTTTTGGAGACATGTCTGTAGCATTGTGTAAGCTGTTGCCATTTGTGAGCATCTTGGTCATATTGGCTACAGACTCTTTTAATCAGGATTTTCTAAGGCTGAAAAAAGCTTTTTTTGGAGGGGAGGGGCTTTTGGAATCTCCTGTTAACACTGGTTGCTACATAAGTTTAAAAGGGGGGTCATGGATTATCAATTAAAGCAGAGAAAAAAGCTCTCATATTGGAAGATTAATGCTTTCATCTGTCATGCCAAGTTACCTGAGATGCCTAGATGGCTGTGGGTAGTTCCTGTATTGGAGAACCTTGGAAAGTATCAGTCTTTGAGGCAGTCATGATTGGAGTTGAAGGCCCGTCCTCTCTTCAGAGGATGGAACATCATCTCTCAACCTGGTTTTCTCTTTGGTTTTTTTTTTTTTTTTTAGAACCTTACTGAAAACTGTCCTGTTTTAGTGGCTTGGTTTCCTATAGCGGTGGGTAAGCATTGACCCTTAAAATCCACTCTTTAGCCTGGGGTCTTTCTGAGGAGGGCAGGTGATTGTCTGCCTAGGGAAATGCATCCTTCTCCAGGGCCTCAAAGATTATATTTCACTTGTCTCTACCTCTATCTTTTCACTCAGGCTTTTGGGACTGTCTGTATTTTATTTCTCTTGTTGAGAACTCTGCAAGCCAAACTGAAATGTTAAACTGCAGTGTTTTGGCCCCATTGCCTGCTTCTGAAGCTCCCATTTAATGGCTGGAACAGATTGACTTAGGGAATAGCATCCAACAGTATCTTACTGAAGGGATTTTTTTTTTTAAGTTTTATAGTAAACTTGATCATATACATGACATCTTTTATTTTCAAGGTTTCACTTCTCATAAACATTTTTATAACTTGCTCAGAACTTTTGTGATTTGCTGAAGTGTTTTGGTTTTAGCTTCACTCTTTTAACATTCATTCTAGAGCAATCCTTTACAACAAAAGCATTGCTTAAAACCTGTTCTTACCTGAAAGCATTTCCATTTTACGTTTACCAAAAAAGTATATTTTATAGCTTACTTATATTTATAATTTATTCATCCATTTTTCTGAATAGTTCCTACCTGTTTTATTTCTCTTAACAAAATGTAGTAAACTTTTTTTTTTTTGAGACAAGGGTCTTACATAGTCTTGGCTGATCTGGAACTCACTATGTAGACCAGGCTGTCCTTGAACTAAGAGACCTGCTTGTCTGCCTCCTTGGTGCTCAGATTAAAAGTGTGGGCCACTATGCCTGGCATTTAATTTTAATATAACAAATTTATTCTATTGACATTGTGTTCCTGAAACACAAGCAAAACATGTTAACAGTCACAGTTCTTTTAAAGCAACACTTTTAAATTAATCAGGTTGTTAGAGATTTAAATTTTGTTACAATAATGGCAATAATCTGTATTGTGTTGATGGTTTCTGGGACTGCTGTAACTATTGACTCCTAGGCATGTATCTCACAGGGCACAAGGATTTTCATTTAATAATCTTTGGTTTCTAGGAACATTATTATCTACTTATGCAGAGTATTTCTGTTCAAATTTCATAAAGGTTATTAATCATTTGTTATTGTTGTGTTTATTTTTTATTTATTTATTTTTTGAGACAGCATTTTCCCTGTGTTACCCCAGCTGTCCTGGAACTCTCTCTCCAAACCTGGCTGACCTCAAATTCAGAGAGCCACCTGCTTCTGCCTCCCAAGTGCTGGGATTAAATGCTTGAGATACCACTGCCTGGTAATTTTTAATCCTTTTAAAAAAATGTGTGTTTTAGTTAGCTTATAAAATAGCTGGTTTCCATGTTTTTCATATGTTTTGCTTTTGATTGCCTCTCATCATTCCGATTCCTGTTTAAATCTATCTAGTGTTTAAAAATTCTGTATTTCAGTTAATAACAAAATCATAGAATTGTCTTCAAAATATACACACTCATACACATATAAAAAATAGACTGGCCCAATAGTAATTTGGTGCATGGTAAGTTAAATGTATAAATAACACATCCACAAATTTGTTACACACATACACACACACACACACAGACACACACATAACTGCAGACACACACACACACATGCATGCACACACACAAATTCTATATTGCTTTTAGATATAACACAATCTATGAAACTCACATGAAAAACAGTGATCCTAGACATATGACAGAATTACATGAAACACAAGTACCCAGTAAAAACCAAGTAGAGCGTTTATATCTATGAGCTATAAGGATGTGTCAGTGGCACAGGTGATTGAAAGATGAAGTTGCTATGCAGAAAAACAGCACAGGAATAGATGCCCTTACAGATAGAAAGATGGGAAGACATTTTCTCTCTCAGTGTTATTTTAGGCCAAAAGTTTTTACTTTTTAATTTATAGTAAGGTTAAACTGTATTTCCCATTCTTGCTTCTATATCTAAAAGAAAAATGGAGAGAGAGAGAGAGAGAGAGAGAGAGAGAGAGAGAGAGAGAGAGAGAGAGAGAGAGAGAGAAGCATGAATCTAAAGAGTCTTATTAATAAAAACAAACCTGGAGCCAAGTATTGGGGTTAACACTGGAAGATCAGAGAGACAGAACAAGCCACAGCTAACCTCACCTGGCCAACTTCTCAGCTGATCTGTTTTCTCAGACTGGATGCTTCTGTGTCCTCATCCCAATGGCTCTCAGCTGAACTGCTGCTCGAAGCCTAAAAGCTTAACCAGCCAAATGCTTCTAGTTTCTGGTCTTCACGCCTTATATATCTTTCTGTTTTTGCCATCACTCCCTGGGATTAAAGGCTCACTTCTTGAGATTAAAGGCATGTGTCACCATGCCTGGCTGTTTCCAATGTGGCCTTGAACTCACATAGATCCAGAGGGATTTCTGCCTCTGGAATGCTAGGATTAAAGGTGTGAGTGCCACCATTTTCTAGCCTTTGTATCTAGTGGATGTTCTGTCTCTGACCCCAGATAAATTTATTAGGGTGCACAATATTTTGGAGGACACAATGCCACTGAGAGAGAGAGAGAGAGAGAGAGAGAGAGAGAGAGAGAGAGAGAGAGAGAGAGAGAGAGAAGTGCAGAGGTGCACCTGGGATACTTAAATCGAGTTTCCTTCCCCAATTAGGCATTATAGATCCATTCAGGGTAATCCAGGTACTCATTCTAAGTTCTTCACCTGGATCAGATGTGAAAGGTACATTCAGTGAAAAGTATAAAGATATAGATACACAAAGTATCTGGGTTTTTAGACCTCTCGTGACTGACTTATTTTGGCCCTGAAAGTTAGGAAAGCCTCTTCCTCAAAACATCATAATGAGGATACAGAATTAAAGATGGGAAGTCAGAGTCTTGCCAAGAGATGAAGCACCTGGTAATAGAGGGCTGAGATGGTTGCTGAGTTCCTTATATTCAAGACTCTTAGATTTGTGGACAGTGGTGAAGTAAGGGCTGTAGTGGACACCCTTAAGACTGTGGGATAAAGAGATTTTTATAATCAGCCAGTTATTTCTGATGTGCTTTGAATCTAGAAGGTGTTGCTTTGGGGACGAGTTCCTTCAATTCTCACCCTGAGAGAGGTTGGTTTCTCCTGGGCAAACCATGTGCTGTACCAAGGAACTGATACACATTTTTTCCCTAGGGAACTTCTGTATTTGATGCCAGTGTCTGAAGGGTGAATCTATTTAGTCTTATCAATAAAAACCAGGAGTCAAATATCAAGGTAATAACTTGAAAGATCAGAGGAGCAAAGGAGCAGCCACTAGTGACTCCTTACCTCTCTGGATCCTCAGACTGAAAGGTCCCAAGATCCTGTCTCCACCTCTGGATTGTGCTGGGATTAAAGACATGAGCCTCCCAAGTGCTAAGATCAAAGGCATGTGCCTCCCAAGTACTGGAATTAAAAGTGTGGGCCACCACTGCCTGGCCTCTATGATTAACTGGTGGCTAGCTCTGCCCTTTAATCTCCAGGCTTTATTTGTCAGAACACAAACAAAATATTACACAACAACTGACACTCATTAATCATTACCTGAGTCTTCAGCAATAAAATGGAAACAGAGAAACCAAGGCAATGTAATATGTAAGCCAAGAGCAGAGCAGAACAGAGTGAGGAGTATAAGGAAAAATCACCAACAGTGCTTCTGAAGAATCCTGTTTGAACCTCCAGGGACTGAAGTGAGCAGTAACAGGAACTGAAGCATAGTTCTGCACAGTCACCCTCAGCAGCCTGAGAAATGCTTTTTATTTTTTTAGAGTGTTGACTTAGTTAGGGTTTCTATTGCTGTGACAAAACTCCATGACCAAAAGGCAAGTTGTGGACGAAAGGGTTTATTTGGCTTACACTTCAGTATTGCTGTTTATCACCGAGAGAAGTCAAGACAGGAACTCAAACAGGACAGGATCCCAGAGGCAGGAGCTGATGCAGAGGTCATGCATCAGCTGCTTACTGGCTTGCTTCCCATGGCTTGCTCAGCCTGCCTTCTTATAGAACCCAGGACCAGCAGCCCAAGGATGGCACCACCCACCATGGGCTGGGCTCTCCCACATTGATCACTAAATGAGAAAATGCCTTACAGCTGGATTTCATGGAGGCATTTCCTCAACTGAGGCTCCTTTTTCTGATGACTCTAGCTTGTGTCAAGTTGACATACAAAACCAGCCAGTACAGGTATTGAACTGGGCAATCCCAGGATATGTGGCTTCACTGGAGAAAAGAATTTCAAAATTAGCCAGTATAAAGACCTGGGATTTTATTAAAGATATTTCAATACAGATATTGAACACAAGGGTTAAGAGAGGTATTAGAAAAGAAAGAAAGATATATCTCAGAGCACAGGTGTGGGTTTTTCAAAGAAGAGTCATCGTGTACATTTTAGTAGCATGGGAGCACGATGATTGGAAATTGGCAAACATGGATTATAATATGTACTGATTTAGTTTCTTGGGTAATAAAATTGTCTCTAAGGAGGAAACCCTAAACATCAAGAACAAAGTAATAATAAATGTTTGTATATAGCCATCAATATTCTTAACACTTCATGTCATTAAAATCCTAAGTCAGTGTATGCCACACAGCATTTATAGTTTATCATTTGTTATGATACATTTTATGGAAAACTCAGAGCTAGTCAATGAATAATAGAGTGCTCAAGTATAAAAGCATAAAAGTATAAAAGCATAATAGAATGCTCAAGTATAAAAGCTCAAGTATTAAAGCAATACTAGGTGGAACAAAAAAAAATGAGAAATTGTAGCTAGAGTTTTCCTGCCTGGCCCACAGTCAGGACAAATCTCTCTCACCTGCCAGTCCCACAGCCTCAGACCTGACCAAGTAAACACAGAGACTTATATTGGTTACAAACTGTATGGCCATGGCAGGCTTCTTGCTAACTGTTCTTATAGCTTAAATTAATCCATTTCCATTAATCTATACCTTGCCACATGGCTCGTGGCTTACCGGCATCTTCACATGCTGTTTGTCATCGTGGTGGCTGGCAGTCTCTCTGACTCAGCCTTCCACTTCCCAGCTTTATTCTCCTCCTTGTCCCGCCTACACTTCCTGCCTAGCCAATGGCCAATCAGTGTTTTATTTATTGACTAATTAGCAACACATTTGCCATACAGAACATCCCACAGCAAGAAATCTTTATTGTTGTATGTTATGCTTCCCTAAAGGAGGGCCCAGTTTTTAAGCTTTCCAAACTCCTTGGACCAGGGAACAAAATTAAGAAAAAATTGGGATGAGCTGCAAACAAATTTAAATAAACCTATGCTTCAAAATGACTGCTCAGTTTTGAGTTAAGTGTTCTTGGTAATTGGTAATAATGAGGCTAAACTGTTTTGCCACTTTTGTGTTCTCATCAAGTTGTGTATGACAATTCCTACACCGAAGGTTCAGGGATCTTGGAAGTGGAGACAGAAAGTGTGTAAGAGCTAGAGCACCAGGATGTGTGCTAAGAGACTGAGTCTTCTATATAGAACAGGAAGCCAAACCCACAAAATTTTAATAATATGGTGGCCTAAACAAGACCTGAGCAATGACAACACCAGCTAATATGCCTGTGGGTGGGGGCAATCTCACAAGGCCCTATCTCTAGGTAAAGAATTACAGGCAGTGACTTCTGAGAGAGGGCGATTAATAGATGAGCCCTCTAACTGATTATCCAATAGCAAATGATCATATGTATACATACTAGCGAAACTAAATGGACTCAGTAGGATGTATTTACGTATTTATATGCATGTATATATGTAAACACAATAATTAAAGAAGTAAAAGAAGAACACCAGAGATAATACCTGAAAGTAGAGAGAGCTTGGAGATAGAGGAAGGGAACTGGGTGGGGGAGCAGGATATGATAACAGTGGATTGAAAATGAATAAAATCTATTATATACATGTATGAAATGTCAGAAGGAAACCAAGTATTTTGTATAATCAATAAAAACTAATAAAAGCGAAAAATACTATCCTTTGTAGAGGATTTTAATAGGACACTTACTCATACATATATATGACTATGTAATACATAATACTGCTCTAACATGCATGAATGTCTTATAGTCACATACACAGATGAACAAAACATAATAATACTTTTGCATTGTTTTCTGGCACCTCTTTCTGTTCATGTCTGAACTGAACTATTCCTTCCCTCTTTCTATACAAGGGGAGACAGATGACTTTAGAAACAATAAGTATTCTAAATGATTGCTGTATAAGTCGTTCAAGTATCCAGATTTCTTGACTGTGAATGCTCAATCATTTTTTTGTTTATTGAAATTAGAATAAAATTTTATAAAAACCCAGGATATTGGGGGTTGTTCACAGCAGATTTTTCCAAGAGTCTCTAAAGTATTCTATCAATAAGTATTGTCTATGTTTGAAGAGTGTTATGAAAAATCTGGCTAGAGAAGAACTTTTTTTAACAGGTAATCAACTTGAAATTGATCCTTATGTATATTGTGAGGGAAGAGTCTAATTTCATTGATAACATATGGCGCCATCTGTTGTGAACCGATACCGAAGATTCTAGCACCATTTATTGAACAGTGACTCTTCACTCCACATGTCTGTAGGGCCGTCTTGGTCATACATTCCATTCCCATGTAGGGGTGGGTCTGTTTCTGGGGCCCTACTCTATTCTCCAAATCACTTGATCTCTTTACTAATACTGTATTGCAATAATTGCTGTTATTTTATAATACACTCTGGCATACGTGAAGGCAGGTGTCTGCCTTACTTTGCAGGATGAGATTTTTTTTTTTCTTCTTTTTAACTTGGTGAATTAGCCACAAAATTTGACGCTGACCCCTGGAGGCTGGATTTTGAACTGTCATGGGCATAATTTCATTAGTGTTTATAAGTTAAGGAAAGCAAGTATTCTTTTGTTCTCCTTTCTAAAGGCCCAGGAGATAGCTGTTCTGGGGCCCACTCTTCTTGTTTACTGCCTGTCAGGGGGTCCTGTCATTCTGTCTTTCCATCACACCTTCTCAGAGCACCAGGGACCCACAAACGATTCTGTTTGAGAATTGCCTTGCTGAAGTTCTTGGGTTGCTTAGGGATTGTTTTGAATAAGATGAGAAATCTCTTCCTTCTAAATGAACACTGTTTCCCTAATGAGAAAGTGATCAACATTTGAAATGTCTCCTGAGGAATGAATTGATAAGAACACGTTTCTTCCTCCAGACTCTTGTTTTACCCAGCAGGAAAATACAGTGGTGTAGAGTAGGAAGAGACACACAGATATCTTACCAGCCATGTCTGAAGGCTTCTAGAGAAATGTTTCTTCATGGCATGTTTTGTGCCGGTTATGTTTTTTCATTTTAAGGAATGAGTTTAGAGATGGGGTACGGAAGAGCAACAGCTAGTTACTCCAAAAATTCCTTGATGAAAATGAATTGTTGTTTCTGAAAACATTTGGAGTGTATATTCAAAGAAGATAAATATTAAGTGATTTCTCACTAAACACAATATATATCCATTAAAGGCAAATGTTACACATTTCCCCAAAGAATATGAAGCAAGAAGCAATCAAAGCTTTAAACTTAATTGTTTTTTGTTGCTGGTTTAAGATTTCTGTCTTTATAATGGCTGCTCTCTTTTTGGAGTGGATCAGGTAGGATGCACACATGCTTAAAAATGTCAATGATAATCAACATAAACATTCAGAATGACATTAAGGCTCTGCCCACGTCAGAATTGGTGTTGTTTTTCTGATGCTTTGTGTGGAGTGGAAACTGGCTTGGTTCCTATTGTCTTTGGCAGCAGCAGTAAGTGGATCAGAGGACAGGTGGACCTATAGGCCATCTAGGAACTGTGATCAGAGTGAGTTGATTTTGTTATTGAAAGAGAAACTTGTGTCCCAGCAAGAGGAAATCACAGGGAATGAGAGGAATATTTTAAAGACCCTTCAGCCCACATTGTTTTGGGATACACTTATGATCAACATTAAAACTCATTCATGGATGTCTGTTGCTGACAGGAACAGGTGTTAAGCTGAGTGTACACTGGGGATAGAGTGGCGCTTGGTGGCCAGGGGACATCGAAGTGCACTATGAAGCAAGGAGACTGCAGGGTTTGTGGTAGATTCAGTCCTTCCTTTGCCTCCTCAATGTGAGGCTGGAGTGAACCAAAACTGCGTACACTGTTATACACAGTTGTCTTGTGTATAACACAAAGCACTTTGGTTAACAGCACAAGGAAGGAAGGGAAAGGAGATGCAGAAAATAACACAACAACACAAAACCAAACACATGGCAACAGCCATCAGATTTCATTGTCCATCCTAAGTGGTGACACCACTTCAGTGAGACACAGTTCATAGCTGTGGGCTAAGCAGTCATTTAATTCAATTTGGGAAGAAATAAGCAGTTAGGCAGTCGCTGATTCTTCCTTGACCAGCAAAGGATTCATTTTTGTTCAGTTTATGAGAGTCTTGTGTTATTGGAAGTGTGAGGTGCACGACACAGCCCTTAGTACATATTAAGCATGTTATCTTAAGTAGTGTCAGTATTGTGAATAGATATTCTCTTGAGTGTGAATAACCCCAAGCAGAAGGGCAAAGAATGACTTTAGAGCCAGCATCCCTGACCCATCCCTCTCTTTCCTGCCTCTCTCTACTCAGTAGGCTCATTCTTTCCCATCAGCTGCTTCTCTACTCAGCTGGGGATGCTGAAGCAGGCAGCTTTGTCCTATCCTTTTGTAGTTTGGGAAAAGACAAAGAGTTATCTCCATCAGCTCTATTAAATAATCCTTAGGTAGTAGAGAACCTTCACTAGTATGGTGTAGCCCATGTGTCCATATTTTGGACCAATTACCAATCAGTTTTCATTAATTAAGTTTAATTAAGTGAAGAATTTGTCAGTTGTGAAGACATGACACATAGGTATTAAACTGTAATTGTTGCCAGGCGGTGGTGGCACACACCTTTAATCCCAGCACTCGGGAGGCAGAGCCAGGTGGATCTCTGTGAGTTCGAGGCCAGCCTGGGCTACCAAGTGAGTTCCAGGAAAGACGCAAAGCTACACAGAGAAACCCTGTCTTGAAAAAAAACAAAAAACAAGAAACAAAACAAAACAAATAAACTGTAATTGTTATTTTTACTTTTACCATTTTCTGAAACTCTTCTTTATCTGGCTCATTTCTACTTGTTATTTAGAATTTACTGCAGGGCTTGGGAGCAGATGGCTAATTAGGTAAAATGCTTGCTATGTAAGCATATGGACATGAGTTTGAATTTCAAGAATCTAGCTAGGTGGTGGTGGCATACACCTTTAATCCCAGCACTTGAGAGGCAGAGGCAGGCAGACCTCTGAATTCAAGACCAGTCTGGTCTACAGAATGAGTTTCAGGCTAGCCAGCGCTAATCAAAACAACAACAACAACAACAACAACAACAACAACAACAACAAACCCGAAACAACCCCCGCCCCCGTCTCAAAAAAAAGAAAAAGAAAAACAGAAAAAAAGAAAGAAAAACCCAACAACAACAAAAGAATTTCAAGAATCTATATAAAACTAGACACAATAGTATCTATAATCTTAATAATTCTACAATGAGATAGGAGGTAGGAACAAATCACTAGAAGCTCATGGGTACCTAGCATGGCTTATGCAATGGCAAGCAACAAGATGCTCTCTCTCAAATAAGGTGGAAGGCAAGGAGGACCTCCCCATGTGTGCCATGGGACCCACCTACACATGCACACACACACACAAATTTTTAAGGGAGATATGGTGTTTCAGGGTAGTCGTTTAACTATGTAAAAATGTGTTGCATTTGTTGCATTATGTAAAGCTGTGTTGCTGTTTTACCTTGCCTGCCCAAGGTACCTGATTGGTCTAATAAAAAGTGGAATGGCCAATAGCAAGGGAGGAGGTATAGGTGGAACTTCTGAGCAGGGAGAGTAAATAGGAGGAGGATGCTGTGGGATGTTCTGTATGCTGTGAATGTGTTGCTTTGATTGGTTGATAAATAAAAAGATGATTGGCTAGGAAGTATAGGCAAGATAAGCAGACAAGGAGAATTCTAGGAAGAGGAAGGCTGAGTCAGGAGGTGCCAGCCTGCTGCCCAGGGAGCAACATGTAATGGCACACAGGTAAAGCTACGGAACACATGGCGACATATAGATTAACAGAAATGGGCTGAGTTTAAGTGTAAGAGCTAGTCAGTAGTAAGTATGAGCTAATGGCCAAGCAGTTTTAATTAATATAAGCCACTGTGTGTTTACTTGGGTCTGAGTGGCTATAGACCTGGTGGGACACAGGAAAACTGCAGCTACAGGAGGAATTTAGGCTTGAGGAAGAAAGAAAAAGAGATGCCAAGGAGATGCCAGGGGCCAGCCAGACGGACATGGAAGAAGCAGGAAAGTAGGACATATAGAATGAAAAAAAGGTAAAATGCCCTGAAGCAAAATATGGAGGAATAGAAACAGGTTCAATTAAATTAAAAGATCGAGTAGGGCAAGCCTGAGGTAAGGCCAAACATTCATAATTAATAATAAGTCTCTGTGTTTTTATTTGGCAGCTGGTTGGCAGCCCAAAGAAAAATCACAACTACAATTACAGCTTTTCAAAAGACTTCAGAATGGGTTGTATATTCTTTTTTTTGTATTCTAAAATATTCCCTTTTGTCCACTTTTCCTGAACTTGAACTTGTTGACCAGATTCAAATGTAAACTCTGAGCTCTCTGAGAGAAGCTATAGCTGATGCCTCTGATTCTTTGCATCAAGTAGGTGGTGAAGCATACAGAACTATCTGCCAATTTGTGGTTACATACTAACCGTGCTGAAGCAATCTTATCTAAAGATAATATGGCAAATGTTGATTTTGATAATCCCTTGTTACATGTCAGATATGATTAGAGCGACTCCACAGGTATTAACTCATGCAGTCAGAGTGGGTTTACTGCCGTTTGTTTAACAGATGAGGAAATGGAGGCACAGAGAAGTTAAGTGGCGTGCTAAGGACACACAGCAAATAAATAAGTAGTGGGAATAGGTTTCAGATATAGTTCATCTGGCTTGAGAGCTCAGCGTTAGGTTGCTAGTTCTTGGGTTTCCTTAAGTGTGTTTTAATCGTGTGGTACTGTCATAGGATCATAATCTTTTCCATAGCACCATGTTGGGACTGAACAAACAAAACTCCCTCCTTCATTTGTGTATCTCTACACTCTATATATCTCAATCACTCTTCCATTCCTTCTTCACCATCACCAAGATCAGAAACCCTCCTCAGAGCCAGCCTGGCTGGTCCAGGTGCAGTGGATTCATGGGCTCTGAGGCAGCCTTTGCTTCTACATAGCGTTCAGGTAGAAATATGTCCCATCTCCCTAGGCAGATAAATATCATTTGTATAGTCTGTGCCAAGTACTGCTCAAGACTACCGCAGACAAAGTTTTGAAGTACTTGTAATATTTTATAAAATGGGAGAAGCATTGGACTTGAGACCATGGGATAAAGCCTGTCCTTTGAACTGTGGTGAAGGTGATGACTTGGTACTTTTGGGATAACCGGTGTCTGCTGCAGAGCAGACCTTGTTTGGTGTTGGGGAAATGGCCTGGATCCTAGTTCTGCTGTTTTTAACATAGACACCAATAGTAAGCCACCCACCTCTGTCTGTTCTACAGCTCACTCATTTCCCTGGTGTTGCTGTGTAACCTACAACAGAGCACAATGGGCTTATTCATATTGGTGAATGTCTGTGGCAGGGGTCTTAGCACCCAGCAGTGGGTGTCCTTTCTAAATATCTAGCATGAATCTGCAGGCTTGTTTCCATGGTATCATGCCGTAATCCCTCAGGCATGTGGAGGGACCATAGTATTTACGATTTTCCTCTGAAGATGTGACTTAATCAACTGTGTTATCATCTGTGGCAAACTTCTCCTTGGGAAGCCTTTTGCCTCTGCTGGGTAGTGCAGGGCCCCAGAAATGAAAACTTCTGAGACTTCTACTCCAAATTCACTGTGAGAAATCAGCTGTCACACTTCACACTTCTCCAGACTCAGCAAGCAGTTCAACGAGGAGTTGACCCGAAAAAAAAAAAAAAAATCTCCCAGTGATGGCCAGCTGGTTCTTCATTTGTATATGTAACTGAATGGTGGTCCATGATTCCTGTCCTCTTACACCCCATTCTCCCTGGCTCCTCTGTTTTTTCTTTCCTCTCACTTTGTTGATGGCATGACACCTGTCTCTTTTTCTTGCCTCAAATCCCTTTGTTGCAGGTCACGGGAATCTGGAGACACAGCTGTTGACAGAAAACAGTCTCACTGCATCTTCTGTTCTCCTGGTAGGTGGTGAGACAGTGGACCCGAAGTTCAAGATCATTCTCAGCCCCCCGTTTCTTGATTTGGAGAAACAGTTAAACCCACGTGGGCTCAGGCCCTGCATGCTCCCATCCTCTTCTGCCTGGCTTCTTCCCCCACAACTGCATTATAGCACTATTGCTAAGGAGGGCACTGGGTGGACTAATTTTAGCTCTCATTTTGCTTTGTTGTCCTCTGACCAACAAACACCCAATGCCCCACCTACCCACCTACAATCAAAATGTATTAAAATTCACAAAAATTTTAAATTAAAAAACTTACATTTATTTGTGGGGTATGTGTGGGTTTGTGTGTCTCTGTGTGTGGTGTGTTTATGGGTCTGCACATGTGACTGTTGCCTGTGGAGGTCAAAGGACAACTTTAAGAAGTAAATTCTCTTCTATCATGTTGGTCCCAGGATTGAACTCGGGTCATCAGGCTTGGTGGCAAGTACCTTTTATTCACTAAGCCACTTTATCAGTCTCTCTCTCTCTCTCTCTCTCTCTCTCTCTCTCTCTCTCTCTCTCTCTCTCTCTCTCTCTCTCGCCCCCTTCCTCCCCCTTGTTTGGGACAAGGTTTCATGTAGTTCAGGGCCTCAAATTTACTATGTCACTGAGAATCACCGTGAACTTCTGATCCTCCTGCCTCTACTTCTCTACAAGGATGGCAGTTGTGCTACCCCAACTGGTTTTATTTTTGCTTGCTTTGGGGACCTCTGTGTTGTCTTCCATAATGGCTGCACCAATCTACATTCACACCAGCCATCCACTAGGCTTCCTCTTCTGCATACCCTCGCCACCATCCCTGAATCGATGAGTTACTTTCTCTTCCTCACTTCCCCGGTACCAAGCATACTGTATTCCTCATATCCTGTTGGCATTTCCTTCCCATTCCCCTTGACCTACACGGCAAAAACAGAGCTCTCCTCTATTCTTCTTTTACGTGTCCTCACCACTCCTGAGGTTGTATTACTATTCATGTTCACTTGTGACTTTATCTGTTTAATGTCTGTTTTTTGAGCTTTTGTTTTTTTGACATTGTGGTGGTGACAACCAGAATTTATCCAAAATTAAACTCTTGGCCACTGTTTCTTTCCCTTCTCAATTTGTTCTGACTTTGGTATACACCATTCAGGAAATGCCACCATTGTCTGTCTACCTGGTACCCAGGACACAATCATTTGAATTCAAGTTTATCAATGCTACTTCCAAAACACAGCTTTGCAAACCAACATTGTTGCTGTAGTGTGTGTGTGTGTGTGTGTGTGTGTGTGTGTGTGTGTGTGTAAGAGGAATGGGGAGGAAGAGAGAAAGAAAGAGGCTGTAGTGTCCAGGGCCTTGTACACCTCCCTTCCCTTTCTCTACTCGATCTCTTTCTTTGCTCTTGTCCCCAGGGACCTGTCTCTGCCCCTTCTCTGCCCTTTCTCTCCCCCTCCTCAATAAACCTCTTGTGTGGGCCCTGTTGTATGGTGTGACTCCTTCCAGTCATTTTAAAAACACAACATTAGGTGCTGTGTCTGGGGAAGGCTCTCCCAGCACTCTGAGACCTGCCGGAACCCTGGAACCTGGTCCGCCAGTGACAGCCCAACTTTCCCATCTAATGGATCGCTGTGGCTCTCCATCTAACACCGAGGATTGTTAAACCACCCCCCGCCCCTCGGTTCTGGCCATTTCCCATGAATGAGGCTTCATTTCTTGAGTACAGCCCTCCCCTTCCGGCTTTTCTCTAAGTCCTGGTGCTAGACGTGACTGTGTCTCACTCAGGCTCTTAGCCCATCGGCCTCTGCGTTTTTGGATGATGGTCCACTAACCAGTCTGTGCCTCCTTGTTGGTCCTCATTGAATCTCTGGGACACTAGAGATTCCAGCCCTCGGACCTTCTCTACCTCACTCATGGAAAACGGGCCTACCTCCGTATCTAGCACCTGATTTAAAGGCTTGACTTATCTGCCTCTCTCATACTCCTTAGATACCGATCAAAACGGCTGCTTACCTGCATCCCACGTCCCGGTATTCCGCAGGACCTTTGCAACTTCTGTCAGCAGTTTGATAGATGGAAGGGGTTACCTTGCTTTCAAGCCTTCTCTAAGTCCCTACTCTGATGTAGCCCTTCACGCTGTCACTCTTTTGCTCTCCCCGTCCCTCAAACCTCTGAAACTAACTTTGTTGCGTGTGGTGGGTTTGCTTAGCGGCATGCCTCGGCAGGGCTCACCACAGACACCCACTTCACTCTAGGACCCTACCTGCCTGCTCTCTGCAACAAACCTGCTTTCTCATTCACCGACAGCTTTGCCTTCCATTCAATACCAACTATTGGGTCTCTGGTGGGGCCACCCGCCTCTGACCAATCCCCTAGATGAGAGGCTTCATTTCTCGAGCACAGTCCTCTCCTTGCCTTCTGACTTTTCTGGAAGTCCTGGTACCAGGCGACTGTGTCTCTCTTGGGCTCTTAGCCCTCAGCTCCTGTTCTTGCATGATTGAGTACTGAATGGCTTGTGCCCACTTAATCTGATTCTGTTTGGATCCCTGGGATGCCAGAACATTCAGGCCTTTGGATCTTCTTCTCTCTGCCTCATCCTTGGGAACTGTGTCATACACCTCCTTGCTCCCGTTGGGATGTCTTTTGGAGACCCACTGACTATTCTTCGGACCATGCAGTTGGAGGACTGAGAAAGAATTCTCCACTTTTTTTCCTTTTCTTTGCTCCAAGACCTGCTTGTGTCTGTCTGCTCTTCCTCTCTAAATGTTCCGTTTGCTGCAACCTGTGAATCAGAGATGGAGAAGCCAGTTTCGTCTTGCTCAGTACACACCAGTTCTCCTTTCTGTTTACTCAACTCCTGTTTAGTTCTGTGTGTATGTGCATGTAACTATTAACACCAACCACATGGCTCTCCTTCATCTTTGCTGGTGACCTCATTATGATTTCTTGTGAGCGCCAGGTAGTCGACTTGGATCCATCTGAACAGCATCTTGCCAGGTCCAATAGAGCCTGGACAGTGAAGTGGAACAGCCTGTTACCCCAGGTCGTGGCCAGCACTCTAGTTTTCTCAAGTCCCCCAAAGATGATCGTCGGCCTCCAGGCCAGCAGGAAGCAGTCTCCAGGACATGGCACACTCATTTCCGCCTCACCTTTTACCCTTTTCTAACTCCTCATCTTTTTAATAAACAAAGGGGAGGAATGTTGGCATTTAGGCATTTGTACTGGACCAACCTGAGGGTCCTGACAAGATATACCTGAGCTACAGCCACTAAATCCACCCTCTGTGCTCATTTGTTAAGTTTCCTTATAAAAGGTGGGCCTTGTACACCTCCCTTTTCTCTTTCTCTTCCTTTGCTCTGTCTCTTTCTTTGTTCTTGTCCTCAGGAATCAGTCTCTGCCCCCTTCTCTGCCCTTTCTCTCCCCTCCTCTCAATAAACCTCCTACGTGGGTCCTGTTGTATGGTGTGACTCCTTCTAGTAATTTTTAAAATACAACAGAGTTCCCCATGAGAGCAGCCCCCGACAGGGACCATGCTTGTCCCATCTGTGCTGGCTAGTCTTATGTCAACTTGACATGCAAATAAGCCAGGAGTAGCTAGCCAGTAAACAACACTCTTTCATGGCCTCTGAATCAGCACCTGCCTCCAGGTTCCTGCCCTGTTTAAGTTCCTGTCCTGATTTCCTTCAATGATGAACAGCAATATGGAAGTGTAAGTCAAGTAAACCCTTCCCTCCCCAACTTACTTTTTGGTCATGGTGTTTTATAGAAACCCTAACTCATCAGCAAGTTATACTGAGTTTCCCTGGGGTGCAGTCTCTGACAGGGACCATGCTTGTCCCATCTATCAGCCTACTTGGATGGAATAGGCTTCAGGAACACAGTGTCTTTTCTCTGTGCCCTACACCACTCCATCCCATTATGCTTTCACTGTTTGCAGTTCTTTCCCACATAATATGAACCTGTTTGCCCAAGTCCAGAACAAGTGACTTGCAGGGTCATCTCTATCATCTCTGCGTATTTGGTCAAACAAACATCTCTTAGACAACTATGGGCAAAACTCTTAAGAGACATTTTCTGTATTGATTTTGTTTTAACACCATGGCTTGTCATGTAGCCTAAGTTGGTCTTCAATTCGTGAGGTTTCTGTTTCAGCCTCCTGGGGTTGGACGTATGGGTCACCATATCCAGCTCTTTCCCACTGATTTCTTGTAACAACATCTGATGGTGGGTTTTATCACTCTTGTAAGAACATGGAGAATTAAATGGCTCTCAGTCATGGAGCTGAAACCTCTCTCTTTTTGTTCTGATATGGTATTTTCATTTTTCCAAAATCACGAATGCATGTTTAAAAGTGAGCACATGGCCATGCTGAATGATGCCTGGTAAATTCTTCTTTTGGAAGACATGTTTGAAAGGATTCTATTTCACGAGAGTAAGATGCCGGCGATCCAGAAACCTTGCAGAAGTTAGCTGTGCCATGCACTTTGGACAATTCATTCCCTACCCAGCCAGGCAGAAACATGGCTCCACCCTTTGAGACAGACATCTGTTCAAATATAAATTTCCTGTTTGGTGAGGCTTCTGTTCTATTGAAGTAAAGGTCTCGATACGGCTGAACAAGTCAATCATTATAAACCTTGTTAGTGTGACAGCCCCCTGTGTATTGTTAATTGGAAATGAAACACAAACACACCAAACCCCTGCAGTATCCGCTTCACGGTGCATAAATCTACCGTGCATCATGTCACTTGAAATTTGATGGCAATCTACCAAATGACAGAAAAGACTTCATCCTCAGAGGGCTATGCAAATAAGCACAGACTTGGAACAATAAGGTGAGGGGACACAGCCTGTCCTTTGCTCTCCCTCCCCCCACATCCTTCCCAGAGAGCATTCCCCAGGGTAATTTCTTAGTGGCAACTGGTGAATTATCCAAATACAAATGACCAGTGTTCAGTTCTACGAGCCTATCTGGCTTCAGATGGCCTAAATAGGATGGGAGCATTCTTCCTGCTCCTCACTCTCCAAGCTGGAAGATCGCTTGCAGCAAAACCTTCTCAAACCCTCATTAAGCCTTCTTAATTGCTTTCCTCGGCTCTCTTTCCCTTTTATTTAAACCTCAGAGGTGAGGGATAATCTGCTGTTAGTTATGCTAAGATAAAGATGCTTATGTATCCCCCTCCCTCCCCCTTCCTCCCAATTTATCACAAGTCTATGGGAAAGCCTTTCTTTTTATTTTAGGTCTGAACTAGCTCTCTAGGCTGCCCCTAATAGGTCTGGACTGAGGCTAAATTATTTACCACCAGTTATAGTTTCTGGGTAGACACAGCATTTCTCTCCCTCTCTCTGGCTCTCCTGGGAAGATTTGTAAATTGTTAGAATCAGAGCTGGAAGTCTTAAGGAATCATCCATGCCAGTGGCTTGTGGATTAAATCATCAGGAAATTGGCCTTCTGAATCCTTTCTTCTGGGTCATGGCCCACCCTTGTCAGGGCTGCCCCCAGAGGGAGCTGGGACAAGTCAGTACAGTCATTAGCAGTTCATGGGAGGCAGAAGCTGGCTGAAGTCTGGGGAGGCTGGGCTCTCGGAGTACATAAATGGGCACGCTAAGCAGAACAAGCAGAAGGCTGGCAAATGAGACAATCACTTGGAATGGTGGCCAGATTATAGAGGAAATGCTTCCAGCAAAATCACTGCCTACCTCATCAAGTTTCTTTTTGGAGAGCATCTAGAGGCAATGTGGCTTGCTTTCTTTGTTTCTTCTCTGTCTCTTATATGTGTATGAGAGTGTGTACATATGTGGTATCCATGTGCTTGTGAGAGTGTCTGTGCATATGCAAGTGTGTGTGTGTGTGTGTGTGTGTGTGTGTGTGTGTGTGTGTGTGTGCTCGTGGGGGCCAGAGGTTACCATCAGGTGCCTTCTTTCATAGTTCTCTACCTTGGTTTTTAAGATAGGCTTTCTCAGCGAACCTAGAGTTCATCTACTGGGCTCTACATGATGGCCTGCTCATTCCGGGGATCTGCCTTTTTCTACTACCCAGGGCTGGGATTATAGACATGGGGTACTGTGCCCAGCTTTTTACATGAATCCCAGGGATCTAAACTCAGGTTCTCATGCTTGCAGGGTAAGCACTTTATTGACCAAGTCACTTTGCCAGCCCCAACTGTGGATTTCTATGGGCTGAAAGTTAAAAGGGCTATAAGAGTATAACAATCCCAGTTCAAGAACTTTCATCTTTTGATGGTGGTAGTTGTTGAGAAAGGCTCTCAATCTATATCTCAGACTGACCTGGAACTCACCATTTAGCTGAAATTAGCCTTCAGTCAGTGGCCAATCTTCCTGTCTCAGCCTTTCTAGTGTTAGAGATTACAGGCATGCACCACAATGCTTGGCTTCAATGACTATTTATTTAATTTTATATTTATATTGAGACAGAAACTCGTGTGGCCAGGACAGGTCTTGATCTTGCTATGTAGGTGGAGCTGGCCTTGAACTCCCAATCTTCCTTGCCTTCACTTCCCAAATGCTAGGATTGCATATGTGTGTCACAAAGCAATTCTTCACTACAAACCATTTTATTTATTTATTCATTTATTTATTTATTTGTTTATTTTATTTTGAGACAAGGTGGACTGGAACTTCCTATGCAGACTAGACTTAGGCTATCCCCATGCCTATGTTGTGGAGTATAGGAATTACAAACATTTGTCACTAGATCTTAAAAACAATGATTTTTTTTTCTGTTGCCAGATATAACCTCCATTTCATGGTTACACACTGAGCTTTTGAGCAAAAGAAGAATTTATTAAATTTTATAACATTTTATTCCTATTCATCTTTAGTCAGGTATCTCTAATTTTTTGAGAGGGTAAGTGTGGAAAAATATATTCCATCCAACAATCTGACTCTATTTGAAACCTGTTTTATGATAAGTTATGAAAAATCTACTTCTAAATCTTCTAGCTTCACTGCACATCAGAAACAGCAGATTCTAGTCCTTGTTGATAAACAGAGAAAACAGTCTGTCTTTGGAAAGCAAATTATTATTTTTGTCTTTCTGGTACTGAAGAACATTTGACTTTGTAGGAAAGCTATTGGTTTCTCAATAGAAGCTGTTTATTTTTTTTTCAGGATGAGAGAATTCCTCCATTATATTTTCACATGACTCAGGAATGCCTATACGTCTATAAATTTCAGAAAATATACATGCTGTGTAATTTTATACAATGTAGATGCATTCTATAGCTTTCATGAAGTTTTTATTGGCTTGGGGAGCCAAGAATGTGTTACTTCAATTTCTGATTGATCTTCATTAAGGGGAAGGATGACATGTTAAGCATTTTTTGTTTTGAGAATGGAGCAAGTTCCCTAACCATTGTTAATCATTAAAAAAATGTTTGCTATATTTAAAAAAAGATGTGTGTGTGTGTGTGTGTGTGTGTGTGTGTGTGTGTAGGTGCTTGCAGATAGAACAGGACATCTGATCTCTGGTAGCTGGAGTTCAAGATGGTTGTGAACTCTTAACACATAGCTTTGGCTACCATTTTCCATGGCTTCCTATATAACTAGAGATTTTATAATGCACAGGATATTGCCATCCCTTTTTTGCAGATGAAGAACTGATGTCCAAAGATGTCACATGACTTCTCCATGATTTCTTCAATAAGAATGACAGACTCAAGATGGAGTTTGCTGGGTTTGACTCCCAAGCCTGACCTTTTCCCCGTTGTCCTATCTCCTTGGCAGTGTCTGTACCTATACAGTTCATGACATTACTCTAGCAGTCTGTACTCTGCTTGGTACAGAGTAGGCACTTAAGGAAGATTGGGCAGATTGACAAAGCATTGCTAAAGCACACAAAAGAAGTATCCTCTTGGAAACTGGTAAATAGGCCATTGGGTTAAATTTATTTTCTCTGAAATAGCTTTTTTTTTTTTTAATGCAGGACTCATCCTCTCTAGAATAGATGGTTCAGTTTCCTTTAGTTTCTTTATCTGAACTTGTCTTTGGCAAACTGAGGTCAGTTTTGAGTTTAAGGAGAATAGTGCTAGAACGATACTGTCAGGAGCATTCCCAGCTCTAAAGACCCTCAGTGGCTGGCTCTGCAGATAGGACTGTGGTTGCCATTGGTTCCTACACATCTGGCCTTCTCAAAAGCTTGAGTAGGAAGGAAAAGCAAGGGCAGGCCTTTATCTTTGAGCCATCGTTTGCTCAGCTTGTGTCCTCATAAGTGCAGGATGGGAAATGTGACTTATTATTGCTCATTAGAAGATCGCTCTAATTTACAGGCCTTCGAATGAGGTTATGTGCATGCTGCACTTTTGAACTCCTCATTGAGTCTATTAAATCATATCAAAATGCTGTTGGTGCAGCAGGTGTACTGGTGACTTGAGCTCAGACAGGGCCTTGGGTATGAAATGTCAGTGTGGCAACATTATTCCCTCTTCTAGGCTTTCCCAATTTGTAACATCTGCTCATGTTTGTTATGGAACTCTTGGGGATCACTTGCCCCAAATCATGCTTCACTTCACAAAAATTGTAATTTTGAGGATGGGTTCTTGCCACTCTGCTAGAGATGAATAGTGTGTCATGAGAAAGCAAAAGGGTGGGGCAGATCATGACATTTTAGCCTTTCAGTTCGCTGCTGCTGATTAGAGGCTGAAGGCTCTCCTCAAGAAGAAGAATGATCCCAGGTGCTTGTGGGCTACAGAGTTCCCTGCTGACTGGCTGGCCTTCAATTTTGTTTTAAACTTAGCCTTTAGGGCAAAGAAGTCTGGAAATGACAATGAGAATGGGGTGGGGTTGCTGCTCTAGCTAGTGGTCTCTGGGCTGTGTCAGTGACTAGGACCTCCATACTACACAGGGCCCCATGCTGGCTGGCTTAAATAGCAGAACTTGAGCATTTCACTTCTGAAGGATAGAGGTCAGAGAGTAAAGTATCAGCAAGATTGCTTCTTCCTGGGTGCTACTGGGGAGACTGTTTCCAGCTTCCAGTGGTTGGAGAGCAAGGAGACTGTTTGGTGTTTCTTGGCTGGTAGTTACTGTCTTAGTCTTCACTTGCATCTCCGCAGGGCATCTCCCCTTTCCATGTTCAAGTACCCTTCTCAGGATACTTGCCCTGTTGGACTAGGGCCTATTCTGATGACCTCATTAATTTGACCAAATGCAAAGACTTTCTCCAAATTTGGTTACTATCAGAGGTTTAAGGTTAGGGATCCAGTACCTCTTGGTAAAGATAATTAATTACTTGTGTATGTTTGCATTTGTGTAATGTATGCATGTGCAGATGCTGGGGAATCAAAAAGAGGACACCAAATCCCCTAGAACTGAAGTGACAAGTGGTTGTGAGCTCTGGGAACTGAACTCAGGTCCTAAGGGAGAGCAGGGAATGCTCTTAACCTCTGAGCCATCTCTCCAGCTCCTAGAGTGGCATCGAAAGATTCATCTATGTTATAACACTGATCATTTCACATATATTTCAGTTATTCAGCATAATGCACCTTGTTTCTTTAGTTGATGAATACTACACCATCATTTGGATTTATCTCACTATTTATCCTCATCAGGCAGTGGGTATTTCTACATTTGGCTTTTGTGAACAACACCTTTATGAACACTTGTGTACTATAAGGTTTTGCATGAATGTATATATTCAATTTTTTAGGAGTGGAATTGCTGAGTTTTCAATAGGATGTAGATGTGAAATAAATACTTTCTCATTTTGCTGAGTTCTAATTATCTGGCAGAGTTTACCTATGTAGTTCCAGCTAGCCTCAAATTTTTTACCTTTCTGCCTCAACCTCCCAAGTGTAATCAATCTAAGTGTGTCCTGCTACATCCTGTTTTCTCATTGCAGTTTTGATTTGTGTTTTCTTCATGAATAATGACGTCGAGCATCTTTTTAAGAGCAAAATAACTATTTATATATTATGTTTAGAGTAATGCAATTATCTTACATTTAAATTTTGCAAAAACATTCTTGTTTACTCAGCAAACATTTACAACCACATTTCTTGAGCAAAGCATGGAAGAAATTTCAGACTGAAAGTACCTGAGTATGTACTTTTAAGAACATTTGATCCTAAAGGCAGATTGTCAAGGGCCATGAAGCTTTAGGCGAGAGTTGGCAGTACTGAAGGTGGGGTAGGAGAGGAGGGCAAATGAAAGTTATTTGATCTCTATTTAGCCCTCCAAAGACTTGGGTTCTCACTCAGAAGGTAGAGACCCACAGATAAGACTTAGAATGATTTAATAATGACTTCAATGATGAATTTAGAGAAATACCACCTCTGGGAAGCCCAATGCAAGAAGGAATTCCATTTGTTTGTTTGTTTATGAATCTCATTGGCAAATTCCAGACAATACAGAGGACCAGGCCAACAGGAAGTTGGGACTGGGCTGATTCACAGGCAGGGGTGTGCACAGTAGCTCCCATGGTAGATTCTGGATGTTTTAGAAGCTATCTGTGTGGTAGCTTCAGTTAACAATACTGCTCTGTCCACAGCATCATGAGTGACCTTTTCAGACATAGAAGGTGTTACATCAGGGTCAGGATCACAGACGAGGGAATATGGTGAGTGTCACATGGTAATCTGGAGGACCAGTTGAATGCCTCTTGGGGCGACTCTCAAGTTGGGAACATTTTGAACATATTTGGAGAATCCAAAGCAGATAAATTCTAGTTTTATTATTAATTTCACTCTACTTTTACTCCTTTGCTTAAATAAGATAAATAAGATATGGCTTCTCCCCTAGATAAGTATATAGAAGAGAGGGGACACAAATATAATGAGATTATTACTAATAAAGATATAAAGTATTTAGTAGTGTGTACCTTGAACAGATCCTTCACTCCACGTGTCAAAATCCATAATCACTCCTAAAGCTGGATCAGTGAACTTATTCAGACTCAGATTACTCTTTATTTCTGATGTCTATTCCTTTCCACTTTCCTGCATTTGTGTCTTGTTGATTGTTTTCTCAATTTCTATCTTTCTGTCTGATTCCGTAAGCTTGAAGTATTTACTTAATGTGTGAGACCCTTTAAATTGGGTGGCTATCTGTTCTGCAGACCGTACCTTCCTTGTTCTCCCGTCTGGCCTGGGATTTGGCAAATACTTTAGGTATTTGTCATTACGCCGGTGTTCACGAGGAATGTTGAGATTCTCTTTGCAGATGTAGGGTGAGGAGATAGACAATGAGTCTGGACAGTGTAATATGTTTTTTTTTTTTTTTTTAAAGAACTTTCAAATAGTTTGGAATAAAAAGAATACCATGGACTAAGCAGGAGCCAACTTGTGAAAGGTTAAGAATATTGGATTTTATTTTGAAGACAAGCAATGGGCAAATCTGTTTTCTGAGAGGACTCATGTTGGAAATGTCGAAATTACTGTCCTAGAGGCCTTGAGGCAGGAGGAAAGCTATTAACAGCATTCCACATGAAAGACGATGGTTTAAGATGCGGCATCAGACATGAAGAGAACTATAGATGCTTGACAAGCCCTCATAAAACAGCTGCAAATGGTTGCAATTTATCAGCTGTAAAGGTGAGGGGAGAGGAGGCAATAGCAAAATAAATGTCAGTTTTCTGACATGGCATTTGAGTGAGTGATGGAATTATAAAGATGGAGAATACAGAAGGAAGAACTTCCTGACAAAGTGGGCAGTGCATCTTGTTCTCATGCCTGTACAACTTTGGAGATCTTCATGTTTGAATGAGGCATTGTGATTGCTGCTGTATTTTATTACATAGCCCACAGCCATTCATCTAGTTCCTTCAGATAATACGTTTTGCTTATTGTGATGGTTAATCTTGGCTGTCAACTTGATGGGGTTTAGAATCACCTAGGAGACACACCCTTGGGAGTGTCTGGGAGGGAACTTCCAGAGAAATGTAACTGAAGGGGGAATATGCAGCTTGAATATGTGCAGCACCATCCTGTGTGCTGGGGCTCCAGACTGCATAAAAAGGAGGGAAGCACTAGCATTGATCTCTCTCTGCTTCCTAACTGTAGATGCATCGTGACCATCCACTTCACGTTCTTGCTCCATGCCTTCCATGCCTGATAGACTGACTATATCCCCTTCAACCACGAGCCAAAATAAACCCTTCATTTTAAAAGTGGCTTATTCTCAGGTATTTTGTCACAGGAATGAGAAAATTAATCAATACATTTATGCTCCTCATTTTAAATGCTATACTTGATTTCTCTACATGAAATAGAATTCCCTGAGCTGCAGAAAGTTTACTACCATATAGGGAATGGTTGGACCAAGAAAGAGCATGGTGGGATTGCTGTTTTTTTTGTGATACCCCAGTCACGTGTTATTTACACACTGATGTATCCAAAGGCCTTTTAATTCATATTTTAGCAATCTCATTAAATTTTATTTTTATGTCCTATTGAGAATAAGTTCATTTTTTATTCCTTTAGTGTTGACAAGTTTATCAGCTAGGATACTTTCAGAACAACCAAAAGAAAATTTATTTGGCAAGTCCAGATGAATACAATGTCAGGTGTGTATGTATGTGTGCATTTGCTGGTTTTTTTTTTTTAATAAAAAGGCTCTAGGTTCATTTCTTCTTT
The DNA here is from genome assembly GCF_949786415.1 of Peromyscus eremicus. NCBI lineage: Eukaryota > Metazoa > Chordata > Mammalia > Rodentia > Cricetidae > Peromyscus > Peromyscus eremicus. The sequence goes on along the minus strand of NC_081429.1, from coordinate 28,102,916 downwards.
ATGCTCTATTATCCCTAAGTACTGCTCATTTCATTCTCCCATCTGTGACCTCATGGGTTCATGCTGGTTGCCACAGCTCCTAGGATCAGGGCTCCCACTAAAATATCTGCTATAGCAGTACATATGCCCAGCAGATTTCTCTTTTTGTGTTTTATTGGCCAAACCCTGGACCAAATAGATTAAGATTATTGTAGTTGGCATAGATCAAAGAAGAGATATTACCCAGAAAACAAAATATTGCAGCCTAAACAAAACCTTTGTTTTCTTACCAAAGGAAAAGAGTGTAAGGGGTGATCAACAATGTTTGCCTACCGGAAAACAAAGAAATAGTCAATCAAATGTGGGAGCAGAATTAGTCAGTATGAGTTTGGAGTGATGTAAATCTGTCTGTCTGTAACCTACTTTTATCTCTCTGCCTATCATTTATCTGTCTTTAATCACTCAGTATCTATCTATGTATCTATCTATGTATCTATGTATCTATCTATCTATCTATCATCCACCCATCTATCTATCCTCTTGTATCATCTATTTATCTGTCTGTGTTAGTTAGGGTTTTCATTGTTGTGAAGAGACACCATGACCACGTCAACTCTTACAAAGAAAACATTTAATTGTGGTGGCTGGCTTACAGTTTCAGAGGTTCAGTCCATTATCATCATGGCAGGGAGCATGATAGCATGCACACAGACAGATGTGGTGCTGGAGCTGAGAGTGCTGCAACCAGCAGGCAACAGGAAGTCGACTGACAGTCATATTAAGGGAAGCTTGAGCAAAAGAACTCAAAGCCTGCCCCTACAGTGACACACTTCCTCCAATAAGACCACATCTCCCAATAGTGTCACTCCCTGTAGGGCCCATTTTCTTTCAAACCACCATATTATTTATCTGTCATCTACATTTGTCTAGTATCTGTTATCTATTTGCCTAATATATCTATGCTTTATATACCCATCCATCCATCCATCTGTCTACCCACTATCTATCTGCCGATCATGAGTGTAGATAGCTGCTTTCTAATTTTACTAGCTTCAATCCAGAATAATGTATCATCCTTAAATTTATTTATTTTTTGGTCCAGAAACAATGAGAGAACTTATCAATATTTTACTTTAGAAAATAATGAAAATAAATTGTTTCCATATTAGTAGTAAGCCAGAAATATCTTAGGGATATATTATTTTCTGTATATTCATGAATCTAATGTAACAAACTGTTCTTAATTATTTCTAATATTTGTGAGACCTATCCTTTCATCATTTCTGACAAATTGGGGTGATGGTCACTTAAAAAACAATCCTAAAAAGATATTTACAGTTGTTCACAGATGAAATTTAGATAATGTTTCTCTGCCATTATCCGGCATCTGGTTCAAGCCCTGAACTTGTGTCCCTTTCCTGACATACACAAGCTAGGAATGTGTACAGTAGCTGTTTTTTGTTACCTTTTTAAACAAATTTTTATTTTATGTGTATTGGTGTTTTGCCTGCATGTATGTCTGTGTGAGGGTATTGGAACTCCTGGAACTGGAGTTACAGACAGTCTTGAGTTCCCATGTGGGTCCCGGGACTTGAACTCCAGTCGTCTAGAACAACAGTCAGTGCTCTTAACCGCTGAGCCATCTCTCCAGCCCCTTATGTTACCTTTTAAAAGTCATCATTCTTTGTCTGAATCAAGGCTCATGCTTATCTTGTTCCTTGTTCCTCTGGCTTCAACAGAATGTATTTTAAGGTTCATCCTATGCATAACTATCTTTACTCTTTGATTCCCATAGTCTATATCATAATGGATATAATGTGAAAGGACCCTTGAATCCAAATCAGGACTGCTGTAGTATCTGGTCTCATGGATGGAACAGCTACCAAGTTCTCAGTGGCTCCAGCATGCAGCCAACGGCCATTTTTGGACTAACTAGCCTGAATCATGTAAGCTATTGTAGCATATCCTCTTTGTAAAACATAATCAATTATGTTGGTTCTTTTCTTCTGAATTCTGACTAGTAGTGGCTAGTGATTCGAGTCAAAAGACTTCTTGATCCGTCAGTTAAAAGTTCTTGCTTATAGATGAGCTGGAAATATTTACTTTGCTTTCTAGGTCAAATCACTTCTAAAACTCTTTTTGTTTGTGTAAAGATAAATGATATTTTTTGTCATTTAAAAGCTATGTGCATTTTTGTAATTAAATGTTTAGCTATATTCCCAAATTTTGTAAGGCAAATGTAATATACATTATTTGGGTCAATTGTCATATGTATGTTTAAGCATGTGGAAAGCAGACTTTGGAAGTAAGGAGGCCCTCCCTTGTCCAGTTCAAAACCCCGTCCTTGGGAGACTAGCTCCCAAACTCTGTAACAAGAATAAAGAAAATCAGTAAGCAGATAAGTATTAAAAATTTATCTCTGAGAGCAATTAAAAGATAAATGGTTTCCAGCTGAGGCTACAATTGTGTATCCCATAATATGAAAATGCCTGCAGTGGGAAAGAACCAGAAGCTCTGCTTTGCATCCCCCTCCCCCAGCCCTTCACTGGGAACCCCAACAGGGTTGTTTTAGCAGGGCTCCCCCAGCTACTCTGTGGATACCTGGAAATCCCTGACTTGATGATGCTATCTTTCTGCTGTTATTTGTCCTTTGACTTGGAGGTTTCACCCAAGAGGATGCTCTGCTCTGCCTGGTACTCTCAACTGGGAACTCTGGCCTGCTGCCTGGGCTTCCCTAGCTGGTTTCTGCTGTATTTGCAAGCTCCTGATTTAGCGGTGTTACCTTCTGTTTGCCTTCTTAATTGGACTACTTCAATTGTCTCTGACCCAAGGATATTTACATTATCCAATTTTCGCAATTTACCTGCTACTTACTATTTATTGTTTTACTTTTGCTTGCAACAGGCTTAATAAACTCATTCAGAACCGAAAGCATGGATGCTGAAGGCCTTTCTCCAGACTTCACAGAACAGCAAACCCCTGTTTGTTCTGAGACAAAGGATGATGCCATGACCATGCTCATTTTTACTGCAAAGTGTCATGTTTTCTCTTAAAATGGTTCTTTGACAGACAGCAGATTCAAGGGAGGGCTCCACTTATGATGGAGTGGAGATGGGAGTGAGGAGAGTGAGGGAGGAAAGTACAAAGAACTTTCTAACCATGGCAGGTTGTGGATGAAATTCTAAACGGTCTTAATAAATAAGAAACACAGAGCCAAATACAGAATTAAAGCCTAAGAGATCAGAGCAAGAGCCACGATTCCCTTTAGCTTACCACTCACTGCCGTCCTTCCCCTGAGAGAGAGACCTTCTCCTGTGTGACCTGTCTTTTCATTGCCTTTCTGTTCTGCCTTCTCATTGGCTCTAAACCCAACCACATGACTTCCTTGTCACTGCCTGTCTATACAGATGTCTATACAGATTTCCAGGTCTCTATGGTTGGTACTGGGATTAAAAGTTCAGATCACCTTGCTTGGCTGTGTCCTTGACCAAACAGAGACTCTGCCTGCCATGTGATCGGATTAAGGGCGTGTGCTACCACCGCCAGACTTCTGCTTAATGGCTATGACCTCTGATCTCTAGGCAACTTTATTTATTAACATACAAATAAAATCACATTTCAGCACAATTAAAATATCACCATGTAGGTACATTTCATTTGATGTTCACTGGCTAGTCTTTACAACTCTGTGTGAACTTAACATCACATAGTCAAACAGTTACTTCTATAAACACAAAACCTTAAAACAAGAGGAACACGCATCCTAATCTTACTCATGACATTAAAAAAGTTTTAATAAGGGAATCCCAACAGATATCCACACGCTCCTTTGTGTGTATGTGTATATGTGGATGCAGGTGCTGTTTCCATGCATGCTTATGTAGAAAAGAGGACAGTCTTGGATGTTGTTCCTCTAGAACCATTCATCTCACTTTTTGAGACAAAGTTTCTTCTTGGCCTGGAGCTCACTGATTAAGCTAGTGTGGGTGGCCATCAAGCACCAGGGAATCTATCCTTCTCTGCACCTCCAGTGCTGGAATTATAAGAACGTGCCAACATTCCCAACTCCCCCCCACTTGGGTTTTAGGGATCAAACTCAGGCCCTGATGCTTGCACAGCGAGCACTTTGCTGAGATATCTCCCCAGCCTCTGTCTTTACATTTTAAATTTTTACCTATTTGATTACCAAATGTTATATTCACTGTGTATGGAGCTATAAAGATGAATGATGTGTCTCTAGGCCACACACAGCCAATCTTCTAGTACATAAGGGTAAACAAACATATAAAGAGATAATTATATAACACTTTGATAGTGATACGATAGAATTACTTAAAAAAAGGTTGCTATAGTGATGTGTGTGCATGAGTGTGTGCATATTTGTGTAGCTAATGATGTTGGGACAGTTATAAAGCCACACAAAAAAGCCTCTCTACTCTTCAATGGTGGTTAATTTCATCATTAATTTGACTGGATTAGGGAAAAATCCTGGGGCATTACAGAGGCAGGGCTTTGGGTGTACACCATCTCTTTGGCTGGTGTCCTAGACTGGAATAAATGGAGAAAGGAAGAAGCCAGATGAGCTCCACAAGTCCACTTTCTCTGCTCTCCAATGGCCTGAGATGAAAGCAAGTTGTACCCATATGCCTTCCCCAGCCATGATGGACTTCATCCCTGAACCACGAGTGAAAATAAGCCTTTTCTTCCTTAAATTGCATTTGTCAGGTAACTTATTCACAATGATAAGAAAAATAACTAATACAGCTTTTCTTTGCTTTAATCATGTGAAAAGCATGTTCCTTGAGAGCCTCCTTTTCAGCACTGGGAGCTGTGGGAAGTATTTATTCTGAGACCCCAGAGGTGGATGGAAAACTAGATCATAACCAGACCTAGTGACTGGTCTTGCTCTCATGAACCTTACTGTGCCTCTGTGGTGTGTTTTTACAAATTCCTCTGTAGTCCAAGAACAATGGACACATTGCCTTAAAGATGAAAACTCTGCTCTAGTCACTTTGGAAAACTGCGTGAGGACAGTAACTGATGGTCTGATCACGTGGAAAGTGAATTTGGGCCTCTGTGATGGGTTCCCGCCTTGCCTCGTTTCTGTGTTTTCCCCTTAGTTCAGAAATGCCGAGAAGTGGAGTTGGCAAATGGGATAAGAAGTCAGTCCAAGGAGTCAGTTAGACGAACTGTTCAATTTGGACCTGCCTTACCTCCAGAACCCCACCTGGGCAACACTGGAGTTTTGCAAATCGAATTTGGTGCTTATACAAGACTGACTTAAAATCTTGGTATTGGTTTGTTCTCAGAGGCAGAGCTGGCCAACAGGCAGCAGTGGAATTTAATAAGCTGACTAGGAAAGGGCCCTGGGGCCAAGAAAGAATATGAATGTCCTCTGCACCTTCATAGTTGGTGATTGCACAGCCAAGTTCATTAATAAGGAAATGGACACAGGTAGGTGAGATGATCAGAAGTCGAATGAAAAAATATTCACTCTTATTCTCCCAACACAATATCTGTGTTTTCGCTGGTCTTCATCAGGCCGAGGTGTGTTTGCATATGCCTCACCTGTTCCCTTTCCATCTATCTCCAGCATAGGCAGTAGTTTGGGGACCTTATTAAGTGGCTAAGATTTAAGGATTTGTATTCAAAAGACTTGACTAGGATAGTTTTGTAAAAGTAAAGCTGATGATAACTCCAAACTCTTCCACTGCGTAATACTCAGGGCTGATACCTTATTCTTGGAGAATAGTCAAATATTTCTTAGCTTCTGTATCCTTTGACTCACTAATGATTTCCCTGGAAGGACTATGATGACTGACAGCTCAACTCTATATTGTATAATTGTTGTGGAAACACCAAGTTATCACTCTTTAACATCACTTAATAAGTGGGTACCTCCTTCTCTCTAAACCTAATGAAATTTGAGCAGCAGTCCCAAATTATTCTGTCACAATCAAAGAGCAAGTTAGGAGGCAAGTGCCTAGACATTTGAACAAAAGCAAGAGTGAGGGCCGGGCGGTGGTGGCGCACGCCTTTAATCCCAGCACTCGGGAGGCAGAGGCAGGCGGATCTCTGTGAGTTTGAGGCCAGCCTGGGCTACCAAGTGAGTTCCAGGAAAGGCGCAAAGCTACACAGAGAAACCCTGTCTTGAAAAACAAAAACAAAAACAAAAAAAATGCAAGAGTGAGAAAAATGTTTCATTTTTTTTCCGTGCTTACTTTTATATACTCATTTATCTGTTAAAGCATTATGTATTATTGAATACTTGTTATATACAGAGCACTGAGTGAGGAATCTCTACAGTCAAAATTCTTTTTCTATTTTACCAGAGGCATGGTAGTAGCAGCTAGTGAAGTTTCAGCTAATAGCTTCCCTCTCACAGGCATTGGGTCTTTCTAAGACATTTGTCCTATTTTGTATTTTTTTTTTAACTTGAAAAGAGCTCTGTGCATATAGAAGCTTCACACCAGTCTTCTCCTGATTCTGTTTCATTTATTTTTGAGTTTGGAAAAGGCAAGAGAAAGGAAGTTGACATTTGAATGGCTATTCTTGCTGCAGGAATCATTGCTGCTTCTGTTGTTCATATGATCTCATTAGGTTTGGGGATGCTGTTTGCATCTCTTCATTGATGAGTGGCTTCTGTGTATCTCAATTCTTCCTGCCTGGAGCTCCTTCCACCTATTGCTTGGACTTCATAGCATTTCTCATTCTTTCATATTGAACTCATCCAAATACCTTAGGCTTGATGAGGCTTCTTTTCCCATTTTTCTTTTTTCCTGAGACATGTCATCCTTTGTGTAGCTCAGGCTGTCCTCAAACTTGCCGTCTTTGATTCTCCTGTCTCCTCTTTCTGAGGGATGGCCTTACTGGCATATATCACCACATCTGGCTAACTTTGTTCTCCTTGATCCCCAGAACAAGACTGGGTGCTTCTCATGGCGACTTTGGGTGTGAGTCTTAGAACTCTCCCAACAGATCACAATGCTGTCCACATCTGAGTTTCCCTTGCTCCACTCTGAGTTCTGAGGTGGTAGATTGTGGTAGATTCTGTGTTGTTCAACTTTTTGTCCTTAAGAATTAGCACAGTTTGTGTGTTTGTATGGGAAGCCCATTCAGTGTCAGTTCCCTGACTGAAATGGGATCGATTCTGCAGTCTTGACCAAACTCCTCAAGAGGATCAAATTCTCTTCCTTGTGAGAACTGAGCTCGTGAAGCAACATCTGATATAAAAATTTTCTGATATACCAACTTGGTTCCTAGTTTCTTGATGGCAGGGTGGAGGTTCTCTTAGAGAAAAGAAACAGATATTACTAGTAACAGAGAGTATATTCCCAGTGTGAGAGAACAAACCAGCATTCTAGCTTGTAAACCAGATTTTTCAAGATGTTTTGCCAGATGCAGTCCCTCAGCCCTGGAATGCTCTTATGTTTCTATGAGAGACCGAACTGTAGAAGCTCTAAGAAAATCCACAAAATCTGAACTCTACATGGTGAGTTACCAATCAGTGTTTTCATTGTAAAATTGGCATATCCTGCATATTATGGCTTATAAATGCAATATCAATCTTCATCATCCCTGTTTTGTGAATAATATAGCATCAAAGGTGTCCAGTCTGTAGCTTATAAGTAGATATCTCACTGTTTGATTTTTGTAATTCATTAAGTCCTAGTAAATTTGTCATGTTTGTTAACTATATTTCTTACCCTAGAGATATGTGATTTCAAAAATCCCTAGAAGCCTCCCCCTAAATCCTAACTTTTAAAAGTTATTCCCCATGCATATTTATGAACACTCAGAGATACTATCTTTAAGATAAAAACAAAACTAGGCAGAATGAACAGAAGCAAGAGAGTAGCTTTAATGTGGTTTGTTTGGGACTGCCAAGAGTTTCTTAGTAGAGCTGTGAGCTAAGCTGATGGGTTGTGTATAAATAGAAGAACAAAACCTCAATGAAAGTTATTCAGTTGTTTAATGAGTTTTGAATCCACTGGATTAAGAGAAAATTCATCTGGTTTAATTGAGTGACGCTAATTGGCAAGGAGAAGAAAATCAATAGGCTGTGCCATGTAGCTGTCCAAAGTTCATATTTTCTTCTAATTTACTTCTGAGAGTTTAACCTTCTTCCTTTGTGCTCTGAGAGCAGATTCTAAAAATAGTTCTGTAGTTATTGAGATATACCAGAGCAGATTAGGAAACACTCAGTGTATTTAGTTTGTTTCCATATTTTAAATCAGAGGTTAAGTTTTTTTGTGTTCTTTGAATTGCTTCCTTGAATATAAAAGTAGTCATCATGTTTGTCTATAAAATTCGTGAGAGGAAGGAGGTGGGTTGTAGATGTAAGAGGTGGGAGAAAGAAGGCTTGTGGGAAGGATAAAACTGGCTTGACAGAAACAGGAGGGAAATGCAATTGGCCTTTGATATCTGGGTGCTCTGGACCTACTGATTCAACCAATGAAAGAAAACATTAACAAATGGATTTGTAGTAAACATTTTCAGAATTCTTGTCATTTCCCCTAAAACACAACAAAAAAAATCATTCATATGTCATTTGTATTTGAATTTTTCTTTCATTTTGTCTTTTAGATTTTTTTATCACTTTTATTTATTCATTTATTTGCTTATTCATAGAGAGAGAGAGAGTGTGTGTGTGTGTGTGTGTGTGTGTGTGTGTGTGTGTGTGTGAGTGGAGGCTAGAGAGAGGACAAACTGTGGGAGTCAGTTCCCTATTTCCATCATATAGGACCCTGGGCCGGAACTCAGGTCATCAGGCTTGGTGGTAAGTGCTTTTACCCACTGAACCATCTTGCCAGCCCTAGCATTTATACTGTATTAGGTAATATAAGTAGTCTAGAGATGAAAGTAGATAAAAGAATGTGCAAATACTACTCCATTTCATTTAGGGAACTTGAGCATCTGTGGCTTTTGGTACCTCCAGGAGTGCAGGAATTTGTCCCTTGTGAGATACTCAAGGACAGTTGCATCAAGTTTTAATAGGCTAAAGATAGTTTATCCCAGGTGAGTCCCATGGTCCAGAATCCCAGGAAGTGAGGACACATGAAGATGATTATGGTAGGAGCCTATAAGGCATCAAGAGCCCAAAGAGAAAGGCTGCATGGTGCACAGGAGATGGTCTCTCTGCAGCTCAGGACCTCCAGCCTGATATATGTTTCTTCACTGTGGCAGAGCATAGAAGCAATAAGAATTTTCTAGACCTGTAAAGACCATATAAATATGGGATAATGGGTATCTCAGGAATAATTTATGAAGACAGATGACCTCCATATGACCCTGTAGAGCGGACCATCCCCCACTCAAGTGCGGAATGGAGACTGAGACAGAAATTAAGTTTATTAAAACTTGGATTATTGTGCACACCTGAGTCAGTGGACAGAGATAGATGTTCACTCTAACCACATTTCCTGGGGCCAAACATCTCAGATCATTATGTGCTCATGAGGAGACATAGTTTTCTTTGATTGCATTTGTTCATTTACTATAATTTGATAATATTTCCTATGAGAACACATTTAAATAATTATTCAACTAAAATTATGTTTTCAGAGTTAGCCTGGCAAAGGGGGTTTGGAATCAGAAGCCTCTAGTCATGTCTGAGACTTCAGCATGTGGTTCAGATTTGAATCTCATTATGACTTAGCACAAATCAGAGTAGACTTGTTATTTAAATGTGGGTGGAGTTATACACAGCAAATATTTCTTAAAATCGTGATCGTAGTACAAAATGCTATTGACTTCTGACATAGACATCCAGTCCCAGATTTTAGAAATGTCCAACTTAGAGTTTCCCCTTGAATCTTTGCTTAGGAGTATATGAGATTTTAGTTGTTGTCCTAAGGTTTGAGTTAGCTTGAAGGGGGAAGTTAGAGGTATGACTCTCTAGGGTTGAGCAGCATGCTGAACCTAGCCTTAGGGCCAAACACTTGATTCTGGAAGGCTGAAATTCATGTCCTGTAAACATGGACCTCCTTACTAGGTCATCACTCTGTTAATTTGACATAAAGTCTCAGGGATACCATGGCTATAGCTGGGCTCCCACACTGCTGTCTGAATTATTGCTTTTGTGTAGCTGCACTTGATTGGAGTATGAGAATTTATTCCACTGACACAGACCACATGGGTAGGTAGTACAAACCAATCCTTACTAACAGCTCACAGCATTTTCAGAGTCACGGTTTGTGCTGATGTTGTTTGTGAATGAGCATGGTTGGAAAACTGATATCTATTTAGGTTTATTGCTCCTTGGGAGCCCATCTTCAGCAAAGTCCCTTCTCTTCTCCTGTTGGACCACCTCTGTGGGGGGCGGGGGCTGAGGTGAAAGCTGTTTCTGTCAACCAGCTTGTGGTGATGCTGAGGGGGCTTGATGCCCTGCATTATCACATCTCAATAGTGTCTTTATTGCTTGTGTGGACTTCAGTTTCTTCACTGAGAATATGTACAATGACAGCAAGGGTTTTATTCACTTTCTAAGTAGGATGCTTGGCAGGAGGATTATAACACAAACCCTAAGCTGCATATAGGTCATTTTTCTGATATGGCTTTGTGAAAGATCAGTATATCTCACTGTGACATTCTGACTCCCATGGAGAGCGCTCTTATGGCAATTGTAAGTCTGCCTGGCAGTTCACCTTTTCTGGGGAAAGCAATGGGAGTTCTGTTAATTACCAGTACAAATGGAGAAACTTCTCAACATCCAATCCTCTATTAGCACTCAATTCAAGATTAAGGATTTGAAAAGACCTGGAGAACTTCTGCTCTGGCCTTGAACTGTTTGTTAAAAAAAAAAAAAAATCAGGACTAGGGAGATGACAGTTGGCAAAGTATTGCTGCTTAAGCATGAGGACCTGGATTCAGCTTCTGACATACATATAAAAGTTGGATGCAATAGTGCATGCCTGTAATCCCAGCACTGAGGAGACAGGCAGGAGGATCCCTGGAGCTTGTTGGCTAGCCAGTCTCTAGCTGAGTTAGTGAGCTACAGATTCAGTGAAAAGTATTATTTCAGAAACTAAAGTGAAGAGTGGCTGAGGAAGACACTAGACTTTGTTCTCTTTTTTTTTCATATGCATACACACCTGTACACACCTGCACACACATGAGCAAAACAAAACAAAACAACTCAAGCCAATCACTCTTGCTTCAGACCTTCAGTTAAGAATTATGATATTGGGCCTATACAGGGACATTTTCCCCTTGTTTTCATTTCTATCTCTCTTTTTTTTTAAATTAAAAAAAAACATATTAAAACAGACGAGTATTCCTATTTTTTCAACTGTATCTCTGTCGATAACACCCAAAAAACCAGATAATCTAATACCACCTTTAATTCCAAATTTTGAGGAAAGGAAACTGGCTCATGAAAATGAAGCTCACATTCTAAAACAGCATACTAGACAACCTGTTCTAAATACTGGGAGCAGAGAGTATCTGAGTGAAAGGAGCTAAGTTGGGATAGGACCAAACCATGTTCCAGTGAGGAGTTACTACTGTAACCTCAATAGCTTTCTGCAGCCAAGAGGTCCTTCCTTCCTTCCTTCCTTCATTCATTCCTTCCTTTCTTTTTTCTTTTTTTCTTTCCCCTTTCTTTAAAAAAATTCAAAGAGATTAACGACATAGTCTAGACATTGTTATATAAGGGAGGAATTTCTCTCTTTTTATTAAAAATAGCGGCCGGGCGGTGGTGGCGCACACCTTTAATCCCAGCACTCGGGAGGCAGAGGCAGGAGGATCTCTGTGAGTTCGAGGCCAGCCTGGGCTACCAAGTGAGTCCCAGGAAAGGCACAAAGCTACACAGAGAAACCCTGTCTCGAAAAACAAAACCAAAAAAAAGTAGCTTTTTTTTTTTTTTTTCTCATGTAATATGTTTCCTCGTCATTTCCCTTCCCATCTTGATCCACCCCCTTTCTGTTTCTCATCAGAAAACAAACAGGCTTCTAAGGGATAATAAAAAAAAATGGCATAAAATATAGTGAGATAAAACACAAACTAACAATTGGAACAGGACAAAACAAACAGACAGAAGGAAAAGAGCCCCAGAAAAGGCGTAAGAAACAGAGATGCAGAGATCCACTTATTCACATATTCAGGAATCCCATAACAACACTAAACTGGAAGCCATAATATAGATACAAAGGACCTGTAGGGTAAAAGGAGAGAAAAAATAGGCTGCCTCTTTGTCCAAATGACAGCATCCCTTGTTATGCAGAAAATTCTCAGTTTCATGAAGTCCCATTTATTAATTGTTGATCTTAGTGCCCTTGCTAAGGGTGGTCTGTTCAGAAAGTTGTCTCCTGTGCCAATGAGTTCAGATGATTCCCCATTTTCTCTTCTACCAGATTCATTGTATCTGGTTTTATGTTGAGGTCTTTGATTCATTTGGAGTTGAATTTTGTGAACGGGGATAAGTAGGGATATATTTGTATTCTTCTACATGCAGCTGTCCAGTTTGACCACCATCATTTGTTGAAGATACTGTCTTTTTCCCAGTGTGTATTTCTGGCTTCTTTATTAAAAAATCAGGTGTCCATTGGTGTGTGAATTTATGTCTGGGTCTTCAATTTGATTACATTGATCAATGTGTCTGTTTTTATGCCAATACTATGCTGTTTTTATTACTATGTAATACTCTGTAGTACAACTTGAAATCAGGGATGGTGATACCTCCAGCAGTTCTTTTATTATTTAGGACTGCTTTAGCTATCCTTTTGTGTGTGTGTGTGTGTGTGTGTGTGTGTGTGTGTGTGTGTGTGTGTGTTTCCATATGAAGCTGAGAATTGTCCTTTCAAGATCTATGAAGAATTGTGTTAGAATTTTTGATGGAGATTATCCTGAATCAGTATATTGCTTTGGTAGGATGGCCATTTTTACTATATTAATCCTATTGATCCATGAGCATGGAGGATCTTTCCATTTTTTAATACTTTCTTCAGTTTCTTTCTTTAGTGTCTTAAGGTTTTTATCATACAAGTCTTTTATTTGCTTAGTTAGAGTTACCCAAAGGTGTTTTATATTATATGAGACTATTATGAAGGGTTTTGCTTCCATGATTTCTTTCTCATTCTTTTTCTTTTCCTTAGCATATAGGAGGGATACTGAATTAATTTTTGTGAATTCATTTTGATTTCTGTTACTTTGCTGAAAGTGTTTCAGCTGTAGATGTTTCCAAGTGGATTTTTTAGGGACACTTATATATATTATCATATCATCTGCAAATAAAAATAATTTGACTTCCCCTTCTTTTATTTGTATCGCCTTGATCTCCTTCAGTTTTCTTATTGCTTTATATAAGACCTCAAGTACTATATTAAATAAGTATGGAAAGTGGACAACCTTGTCTTGTTCATGATTTTAGTGGAATTGCTTTTAGTTTCTCTCCATTTAAGTTAATGTTGGCCATGAGCTTGTTGTAAAGTGCCTTTATTATGTTGCAGTATTTTCCTTGTATCCCTAATCTTCCCAGGATTTTATCACGTAGGGCTGTTGGATTTTGTCAAAGGCCTTTTCTGCATCTAAGGAGATGATCATGTGGTTTTTGTCTTTCAGTTTGTTTATATGGTGTATTGCATTCATTGATTTATATATGTTGAACCACCCTTGCATCTCTGGAATAAAGCAATGAGTGACAGAAAAAAAGTTTGGAGGGGAAGGTGTTTTGATCCACTGTAGATGGTGGAATGGAGAGAGGTGAGGCCACAGCTGGTAATCTGCTACAGAGCTGGGAATGAGACTGTGGGAATGGATTTGGAGGAGAAAAGGAAGAAGCGAAGATCTGCAGTTAGCCTATCTGCTTCCCTGACCATAGTCCAAGAATTACTTCTTCATTCTTTATGGCAACCTGTAGGTCTTGAGGTTCTATAGAGCATGCCAAGCAGCAATTTAAGAATTGCATTCTTTCTAATACTTCTTTTTGTGTCTTGGGTTCCACAGGAGCAGGAAAAGCAGAGGTAGAAGGTGGTAAAGAAGTTTTGTTTGCTTTTGTTTTTTTCTAAGAAGGGACAGATGATAGCAGCTACTTAGATCAGTAGTTCTCTACCTAAGGGTTGTGACCCCTTTGGGGTCACATATTAGATATCCTATATATCAGATTCATAATGATTCATAACAGTAGCAAAATTACAATTAGGAAGATTGAGAACCACTGAATTAGGTAGGGTTCATTGGTAGAATCAGCCACTTGGCCCTACCTAACTGCACAGAGGGTGAAAGATGAGTCTCCTCCTTTGAGTGACAGTGTGCCCTAATATTTGGGACCAGTATTAATGTCCATACAGTGCAATCTGAATGGAAATAGGATTTGCTATGAGGGAACACTATGTCTGGCATTTTCCTATAGTTTTCTTTCCATCTTGGACCATGTTTAGCATCATTGGATATTTACTCTACATCTCTTCCTGAGTGTCTGCCATTGGGCTCATTTTGAGAGTTTGGGTAGTTCTGTGGAGGGAAGAGGAAAGAGAGAAGTTGGTTCTCTTCCTTATTTGTCTCCTGCCCAGTAAGGTCATTTCTTAGTTCTAAGACTCCTTAAACTACTTATTTTGCCAAGACCATGTGGATACGGAAGCAGGATTTTGAAAAGTCACCACAGATCCCTCTGGCTCATTTAGGAGCCATCTGGAAGAGGCCTTAGGGCCAAGGAAGACATGCTGTTTCTCCAGCCTCTGGGAGCCATCCCTAGGGAGCAAATATACATACATATTTAGGCTATAAATCACTTTGCTCACTGATGCTAAATTAACTTTTAAACCTTCTAAACTCCCGAGCCAGCTGATGGCAGGATCCTGGGTTGCAGTGTGCAGAGCCTTGAATTTGGTATTGATTACATATAAATTGCATTTGTTGTGCAATTTAAGGCATGCACCAGGACAAGTGTAGCACTGGCTTCCAAAGGCTGACCTGTGACTCAGAATTACCTGGAGTGTGGGTGAAGAACAAATTTCCAAGTCCCATTTCAGACCCACTTTGATCTTGGTTTAATAACTTGCATTGTGAGGATACTGAACTCAGTATTTTTTTTTTTTTAAGGAAATGCTGCTTAGGAATCCTAATACATTAGCAGATAAAAGAAGTGCAACCTGGTGGAATCAGATACTCTTTGTTCCTAAAATGATCCTTAAGGATTATCAAAGGAGTGTAGGAACTTCTGAGATCTGGTCTGAAATCTTTCAGGGGAGTGAGACTTAGATTTTTTTTTTTGAAAGCCTTTGGTTTGTAGTCCTAAGTGAAGAGGGTTGTGGGGTGTGTCTTTTTCCTTTCTGCTGGGTTTTTTGTTTGTTTGTTTGTTTGTTTCTACCTGCCAGCCACTCTTCATCTTTGTTATCTCTGTGCCCATGTCTTTGTTTTACTCTGCATCTCTGTGCCCTGTCCTTTCCCTCTTCCCTAGAACTGATGGAAGCCCAGGATACATTTTTATTCCACCAGTTCTTCGGTGAATCACAGTAAAGTTTTCAGAAGAAGATTAGAATCCCATTCCAAGATGCAAAATTTGCTGTGCTTGAAGATTTCTCTTCTTCTTCTTTTTTTTTTTTTTTGGCTTCAGTGGGATCTTCACATTCGTGTTGTGATTTTTGAAGTTGGATTTACTAACTTACAGGGTTCAACATTTCCTAACATCTCCTACCCAAGTCATGGCAGGAAAATGAGGGGGGTTATTTAATAAAGTGTGTGATACGTGGTATAGATTGCGCATACAGGCTTCTGTTTTATTTTTTTATTGCATTTAACCACGCAAACACCCACTTGACTCATGATTATTTTGCTTTGGGGATATGGGGTATTTATTATGTTAAGATGATATGAGATCAGATATGACAGAACTCCTTCAGGAATAAGAAGCCTTAATTAGTTCAAAATTACCCTAGTTTATCTCAGGGTTGGATCCTACAACATCTGAATTTGGTACATTTAACTGTTTTATTTTTTAAAAGCCATTATTTTTAGCTTCAACAGTAATGACAGCTACTGTGTGTCTCCTATGTTTCTTTATGGTTTTACTCCTAAATACCATGCCACATTGTTCCCAAGAACAAGGACATTCAGAAAGTACAACCACATAATGCTCTAACACAAAATGGCAATAAAATTTAGCCAAGTAAACATTAAGATAAAACTAATATCAAATATCCATCTTTATCCATCTTGGATTAAAATTTGACTATTTTTTCTAATGACACCATTTATAAATTTTTAAATTATTACTCATGTTTACTATTTGTATAAAATAATGGGTCTCATTGTGACTCTTAATGTGGATTTTCATGTTTTTGAAGTTGAATGTAAATATAGTGTTATATGAGAATTGATGTATTTATTCAATATTACTAAATTTCAACGTTTATAGATATAGGAAAGTAACTTCTAGAGGTACAAATAAAATATTGTTTATCTTATAGATGATAAAATTCAGGGTACCTTTGGAAGAAGGCAGAAAATTTAAAAAATGGTAGAGAAAAACCACAGGGTAATACAAATGAACTGGGCACCATTGTCTGAAATGGGAAGATCAGAAGGCTGTTTTCAGTGTTCAAAATAGGCGCTGTCCTGTGGTCCATGGGTCTAGAGGTCTGGAAAGTGATTAGGGCTCTGACCATAGTTTTAGAGAGGAGAAAGAGGAAATCTTAAAGGGAATATTTCTTAAAGAAAAAAGTGGGTGAGAATGATTTTCCTGTGTGTATGAGAGAATACACCATGTATGTGTAAGTGCCCTTGGAGGCCGGAGTGGGCATTACATTTTCTGAAACTGAAGTTCTAAGCTGTTGTGAGCTGTTATGTGGAGTGGCTGAGAACCAAATCCAGGTCCTCTGCAAGAACAGCAAATGTTTTTACCTGTTGAGCTAATTCTCTAGCCCAGGAAGAACATTTTTTAAAAGAAGTGAATGTAAGAAATCCAGGACAGAAAATTAGAAACAAAAACAAACCAAACCAGAGAAGCCCCAACATGTCCCATTAACCAGAGTGGCACTTCTTATGGGTAGAGCTGGAGACCACCGAGTTAAGTAAAATAAGCCAGGCTCAAAAGGACAAATATTGCCTCTGTCATATGTTCCCCCTCCCCTCCCTTCCATAACAGAAGGGCTGCAGCATGATGCATTTTAATGTTGAATAACATCCCTCCCTCTCTGTGTGGCCTTATATGCTTCCACTCTCTTATATGACCCATATAAACCTTTAAGAACTTAAGTAGAGAGAAAATCAAAAGGAAGTTTGAAAAAATAGAGCAGGGGAAGTGATGAAAACTGACATATAGAAACCTGTTCGGTTTCTTCATTGTTTTCATACTTCTAACTCTATGGCTTCAGAAGGGGCACTATTTGGGAGAAGGAAAAGAATATGAAGGATTCGGGGGCGGGGGAGAGACAATGTAAGGGAAAAAAAGAGAAGAAAAAGAAATTTCGCCATTTTCTCTCATATGTTAAGCCTGGATTTCATGTGTATAGAAAGAGGATGGAAAGAAAGGGGAGCAGTGGGGGTAAAAGGGCAGGAACAGGAACAAAATACAAGAACACGTACATGTGAAAGGGCCATACTAATGTTATTAAAAATCCACAAGGAAATTAAGAAAGCTGCTTTTCTCATCAATTTTATCAAGGCATTTGTTGACTAGAGGACTGAGTCATTGCAATTCATATTTTGCTATATATGAAAACTATAAATTCATCTTCTGCTTTGAGCTAAAGAATGTGAAGAAAACAGTCGACATATAAGTTTAAATAGAGGGCTAAAAATTCACAATGGACTTTTTTGGTTGACATTATGATACAAATGACTATTATCTGGGATGCTTTCTTTGCCGAAATAATAGGCAACATCTTGTATCCCCTTACTAGTTTATGGATTGAACTGTTGGCATGTTTGTATTTTGAGACCTATTCTAGCATGATTAGATTCACCACATGAAAAATACAAAGACCAGTTCAGCCTAGGAAATAATCAATTTTTCATGCTCATTATCATTTAGATGAGTCTCTTATAAGGTAAGGGCTGCAGCACAACACATTTCAATGCTGAGTAAGTCCCCCTTCCTCTCAGGGTGGCCTTATATGCTTCTTCTAGCAGTCTTAGGTGCTCCATGTAAAACTGTTAAGATCTCAAATTGCAGAGTAAGGAGAAAATCAAAAGGACCCTTGTGAAAGCAAAATGAGAGCTGGAGAAATGATGAGAATTGCCAGACAGAAAACTGTCCGGTTTCTTCAGTATTTCTGTAGTTCTAACTGTGGCTTCTGACTGTCCTAGAGGAAATTAAAGCATTCAGAGTTTATTTTATTAAAATTCTTATGTCTCAGCACCATTTAGAACCGTTTTAATTCCTCCTACTGAAGACAGAAAGACATTGATATTTCTGGAAAGTGCACCTGAAAACAGGCCCAGCTATGGTGGTTACAGCAGTCAGGGCCCAAGGCTGAGGACAGGGTTTTACCTGGACATCTCAGAGATCCCCTCATTGGAGGGTAGAGAGTCCTATTCTTAAGACACAATTAATCAAATTGTAATTTTTTGCGAGTTGGTTAAATCTAAACTTAACAAGGTTATAGGACTATTCCGAGTAACTTCCTCTTCATTCTGACGTTTGAGAAAGGTGCCAATGGACTGATTCTTTAAGGAATAGATTCACAAAGCTCTGTAGTGGTGCTCTAGTCTGATTAAAAATAGATTTGGCCTTTGGCTCTTGCTTTGAGGCCTACATGCTTAAATTCATATTGTCTCTCTTACTGTGAACTCACACTGTCCCTCTCCCTGTGGATTAGCCAGCAGAACATGTGCATGTAGTCTGTATCATATGCCCTGGTGTCAGATGGATATGCCCATACCATGGAGGCAGAAGAAATGACCATTTAGATTTCTGAGGTCTGAACCTGAGGACTAAGAAATACCATCACCTTCCCCCAATATCAGGTCAGTTTATTGTTAGTATGGAGAGTATTCTTCCCACCCTAGAAGCCTCTGGCAGTGATAAGATGATTTCCAAGTTTGTATACAACAGAGGAGGAGCTCAGCTAATGTGCCTAGCTTCCACCTCATCGCTGCTCATTAGAAAGACAATGCAAACCAGCTGTCCCCTGGTGTTCACAGAAGAAAGATCCAATTAACTGGCCATCCTCCACCTGGTTCCAGATTTAGCCAGCTCCTTATGAGCCTTGTAAGAACAGCCAGTGTGCATGAATTTTTGTCATTAAATGCAAGCTATGGGGTGAGGGGAGATGGGCTGACCAACATTTTCTGAAATACCTTGGAGAGTGACAAGTCAAGTGTCCTCTGAATTTGGTTATCTGGAAAGGCAGCAATTTCACTGGATACTGACTTAAAACTGTTCCTTATTGTGAATATTGTGAATTTGTGAAGCCAGAAATACAACGTGTTTCTATGAATGTAGGTACGGGACCATTGTGAAATGCAGTGCATTCAGCTGGACTTTTCTCTTTGGTAAGAATGAGATTTAAAACCTGAAGCACTTGACTGTCTTATAACTAACCGTACACCTGTATTGGAACATTCAGATTTCACAGGAACTCATTATTCAGGCTTTCCTTTGTGAATTTGTCAAAAATATCATGATTAACTCAGAAGTAAAAGGCAATGTCTAGAGCCCTTCAGTTGTCAGAATTCCATCTTTTAAAAGTCAAGCACATAATTGGCTCCTGACTGTTTAGGCCCAGGAATAAAGCACCTAGTGATATGGCTCCTGGAAATTCTTCAGACCTATGAGTTCCTGGAGCAACACCCCATTCTCAATAGAGCCATCAATAAAGCAATCATTTCTCAGCAGCGAAGACTGAAAAATCTGTTGCATTACACTTTCCAATCTCTTCAAAATCACATTTAAAAAAAATCCATTTTGTTGCAAGATGACCAATCTCATCTGATTTATAAGCTGTGGCCTCAGAGGAAATATGGGAAGGCTTGGAGTCGAAGCCAGGGAACAAATGTGCCAGCAGGAAGCAGACACTCCCTGCATTTTGAGTTTGCAGCTTCCAGGGCTGGCTTTACAATGTGTCAGTTTGCAATTTGTTAAGTTATGGAGGAAAGAACCATTTATTTGTCAGTGAGTGTGATGTCTTTTCTGTCTTAGGCATCTGTGTGGGGCTTATATACTCCTATACTCTTGGTCTGCTCAAGAACACCTAGAAAGCTCTTTGCTTAGCATTTCTAATTGTGAAAGGCTTTTTATTAATTTTAAGTGTCAAGTGCCAGTAAAGAGATCCCTTCTCTGGGAGGTTTTTTAGCTGCCATCTTTCTCCTCTCTGAATAGTGCTATAATACATTCAGAACAAAAAAATTTTAGATTTCTCTGGTGAAAAGGTTGTTACAGCTTCTGTGTATCAGAAAAAGGCTTTTAATGTAATATACTCAATGAAATTTCTTTAGATCATATGGAGTCATGCATCTTGATCCACATAAAATTTCTAAGTTAGTTATATCCTACTCGTGATGAGAAACCAAACACCATATTGAAATTGGATTTCTAGGGCTTTAAAAATGAAAAACTTAATAAGAAAACAATGCTCTCCAAATTACAGTCATGATATTGGTGCTTTAAAATTGTTTTAGAAGAAGTTATTTGTTGTCATGAATTGATTAACTAATCCTTGATTCATTTATATCTGGTAAATAACTTTTTTTTTTTTGTAATTCTCAAGTCGTTCCCCGCCCCTCCATCCTTATCATTTAACCCTCCTGATTGTGAAGATATTCCTGTCTTGTGACTCAGTGACTTCAGCATTGGCCTCTTCCTCAGTCCTTTTCTGTGGCTCTGATATCTCCCACTTTCATTACATAAAATAATTATTGTTTGGAATGGTTGTGAATAGCTATATACTTCACACCTGGAAGGTGGAGACAAGATCAGGAGTTCAAGGTCATCTTGAGTGAATTGGAGGTCAGCCTGGACTCCTGCATGAGACTCTGTGCCCCTGACCCCCTTTAGTTTCTGGCTCCTTCAGCTCCTTCAGCTTTCAACTAGTATCTTAAATGAAGATGTCCAGAATTCCATAGACTACCTCTAGCTAGAGAGGAAAACACTGAGTCGGGAACCATATCATATTCTATATGTTGGAATTATGGTCTGAAACATAGATTGGAGTGAGAATCACTATTTACTCAAAAAATAGAGAGGCAGTGGCAAGTGCTTAAAATGTTCAAAAGTGCACAATTAGATGAGATCCCAAACAAATAGTAAAAATAATTATGTTCAATAAAATTAAAGAAGGCACATATAAACTCCTGAATGAATTAAAAGAGAATACAAATAAAGAGCTAAAGGAAGTAAGGAATTCAGTACAGGATACGAAAGAGGAACTATAAACAGAGAGAAATAGTGAATATAATTGTGGCTGGAAATATGGCTCAGTAATAGAGGACTTGCCTGGCACATGTAAGGCCCCAGGTTCAATTACTGGCACTAAACACACACACACACACACACACACACACACACACACACACACACACACTTGAAATTTTGGAAATGAAAACCTTAATAAGTCAAATAAAAAATTCAGTGAAAAGCCTCATTGCTAGAATGGATCAAAGAGAAGACCTAGTATTAAGGCTCAAACACAAGGCAGATGAATTTGAACACTGAGGTTACAATATATAAGATAGTAAGAAAGTACAAACAGAACATGTGTGATTTGTAAGACACCATTAAAGACCAATATTATGAACCATGAGGAGAAAAGAAGTATCATCAAAAGATACAGAAAATACGCCAAATAAAACTGTGGCAGGAAATGTCCCAAATCTAGGATAGTAGTTGATCATCCAAATACTCTTAGAGAGACAAGCAGACAGGACCAGAAAAGTATCCGCTACAGTATATTATAGTTAAAACACTAAAACACAGAACGATGAAAGTATATTGAAAGCTGCAAGGGAGAAGCACCAAGTCACATAGAAGGGCAAATCCACCAGAATAATTTAGATTTTTCAACAGAAACCCCCAAATCTAGAGAACACTAAACAATGCATTTCAAACTCTGAAAGACAATATCTGCCAAGACAAATGTCTACATCCAGTGAAGCTACCCATTATAATCAAAGAAGGAAGCATTTATTTCCATGATGAACACAAACTAAAGGAATTCACTGTCATTAAATCAGTATTGCAGAAGATATTTGAAGGACTCCTATACACCATAAAGATAAACAACTCACCAGGTCACAGGTAAGAATAAAGTATAGAATAGTAGGAAAGTAAATGAAGATTAAGATACTATGATTTGAACTACAACGGCAACAAAATGAAAGGAATTAATACATACCTTTAAATAAGAAATCTGAATATTAATGGTTTTAATTCTCTAATCAAAAGACACAGACTAGCAGATTGGATTACAAAGCAGGACCCATTCATTCATCTGCAAGAAATGTACCTCACAGATAAAGGCAAATACTGCCTTAGGGTCAAGCATGAAATAAAGCATTCAAAGCAAATGGAAGCAGAAAGACAGAAAGTACAGCTATATTTAATACCAGATATTAAAATCTAACAAAGTATAAGTCAAACCAAAATTATTCAGAAGAGATAAAGAAGGTTATTTTATACTGATTAACCAAATAATCTATCAAGAAGACATAATAACTATGAACATGTACACACTGAACATTGGCACACCCAATTTCATAAAAAAATAACTATTGGATATGAATGCACAGATGGATCATAACACAATAGGAATGGGTGACTTCAATACTCCATTCTCAATGGGAGACAGTTCATCCAGACACAAAATCGATGAAGCAACATAGGCATTTAATAATATTATAGTTCAAACAAATTTGAAAGACATCTACAGTATATTCCATCCAAACTCTACAGAATGCACATTTTTTCTCAGAAGCCAATGGAACTTTCTTGAAATAGTCCATACCTTATGACACAAAACAAATATTACCAAATGAGTGAAAATTAGAGTAATTTCATATATTCTCTTGGATAATGGATTAAAACTAGAAGTCAATAGCAAGGGAGACTATAGAAACCATACAAACTCATTTTAATCAGTAGTAAAAATATGCCAAATAAAAAACAGTCCAGGCCTAGATAGATATACTGCTAAACTTTACCAGACATTTGAAGAAAAACTAACACTGATATTCCTTAAAAAATTCTATATAATAAAAGGGGAATGAACACTACCAAGCCTCATTTATGATGCCAACATTATCCTTAAAGGGTACAATAACAAGAACAACAACAAATAAAAAGTAAACTATAGGTCAGTCTCTGATGAACACAGATATAAAACTTCCCAATAAAACAGCTTGCAAACTGAATCCAGCAGTGCATTAAAAAGATCCTTCACCAGGATCAAGTTGGCTTTCATTCAGGGATGCCAGGAACATCCAACATACGCAAATCAAAAGAATCACACAAGTGGATTCAAGGAGGGAGGACACATGATCATCTCAATAGATTCAGAAAAGGCTGTTGGCAAAGCTCATCATCCTTTCATGATAAAAACCATGAAATGAGGACAATTTCAAAGCATTTCCACTAGAATCAGGAGGAGACCAGGATTTCCAGATTCTCTATTCTTATTCGATGTAATGTTTGAGTCCTAACTAGAGCAATAAGACAAGAAAAGGAATTGAAAAGGATACAAATAGGAAGAGAAAAGGCCAAATTATCCCTGTTTGCAATGACATGATTGTGTAGGATGCTATAAAGACTTCACTAGAAAATAAGCACTTTCAGCAAAGTAGCAAGATACAAAATGAACACAAGGAGGAAGAAATCAGAAAAACAATTCAATTCCTAGTAGATTTAAAAAATATACACAGAAATAAACCTAATCAAGGAGGTGTAAAACAATGGAATTTTGAAGAAAATATTAGAAGATGGGAAGACCAATGTGCTTATACTCATGAATCAGCAAAATTAATATAATAACGGAAATGTTACCAAAACTGATTTACAAATAATTCAATTTTCATCAAAATTCCAATGACATTCTTTATGGAGCTAGAAAAAAAACAATAACAACAAAAACATCTACATGGAGGCACAAAGGGCACCACATTGTCAAAGCAATCTTGGATAGAAAGAACAATGTTGATTGATCGCAGTTTATGCTGTAGAGTAATAGTATTGAAAACAGAACATTATGTGTGCAAAACCAGAAACATAGATCAAGGAAATAGAACAAAGGACCAAAAGTAAGACAGCTACACACAGCCACACAGGTATATCCACCTGTCATCTCTGTCAACAACGTAGGTGGGAGAAAAGATACCCTTTTCAACTAATGGTTTGGGAAATGGAGCATCCATATGCAGAAAAGTGAAACTAGATCCCTGTTTCTTACCATGTATAAAAATCAATGAAAACTGATCAAAGATCTTAACATAGTACTTCAGAAGAGGAAAACATAAGAAATGGGTAATGGTCATGGTGCAGGCCAACCAATGACTGGTTCAACTTGAGACCCATGCCAGGAGAAGGAGCCCAATCTGGACACTGCCTGGATGGCTAGGAATCAGAGGCTAGACAGCCCAGAGACCTAGGGTAGAATCAAACACGACTGGGAAAAAAAATCAGTGTAATGACTCTGAATGATACTCTGCTGTACTCATAGACTGGAGCCTAGTGAAACCGTTCCTAAAGTTTGGGAGTCAACCCTTTGAAAAGCATGGCTTTATCTTGTTTTCTTCATGTTCTCTGTAGTCACTTTCACGTCCATTTTGACCTTCTTTGTAAAAATGGTCTTAAAACTTAGGAAATCTGAAATTTTCTTTCCTTGTGATAGGATAGTTTTCATATTCTTGTAATTGCTTTTGCTATTGTGTTGGTTGAATTTATTTTGTTCTCCACAACTCTGAGATTTTAGACTGATCCTCATCTATTCAACCCTCCATATCCATGTGTCTCATATCTGTGCATTCAACCAACTACAGGCAGAAATTAGCATTATTTTTATTTTTATTTTTGTTTTTACATCCCAACCAAAGTTTCCCCTCCCTCCTCTCCTCTCAATTCCTTCTCTACACCTCTCCTCCCCATTCTATTCCCCCTCCTCTGTTTCTTTTCAGATACAAATGAGCCTCCCATGGATATTAGCCAGCCATGGTATAGCAAATTGCAGTGAGACTAGGCACCTCTTCTTCTATTAAGGCTGGATAAGGCAATCTGGTAGGAGGAACAGATCCCTAAAACTGCAACAGAGTCAGAGCCAGCCCCTGCTCTCACTGTTAGGAGTCTCACAAGAAGACCAAGTTATACAGTTGTAACATATATGCAGAGGGCCTAGGTCGGTCCCATGCAGGGTCCCTGGTTGTTGCTTTAGTCTCTTTGAACCTCTATGATCACAGGTTAGTTGGTTTTGTGGATTTTCTTGTAATGCCCTTGACTCCACTCCTCCCCTCCTTCATAGGATTTTCTGAGTTCCACCTAATGTTTGGCTGTTGGTCTCTATATCTGCTCCCATCAGTTGCTAGGTGAAGCCTCTCTGACGACAGTTGGGCTAAGCACCAATCTGTGAGTATAACAGAATATCATTAGGAATCATTTCATTGACTTTTTTTTTTCCCTCTGGGGTATCCCGCCTCTGGGTCCTGGCCCTCAGGGGTGAATTTCTTATCAGGGTGTAGGTCTCCAGCTAGGCCAGTCATTAGTTAGTCATTCCCACATTTCGGGCAGAAATTATTGTAAAAATTATGTTTATACTGAACTTTTCATTACCTAAAAATAAAACAATACTTTAATAGTAGGCACATGTCAGGGGTTATTAGTCATGCAAAGATAACTAAGTATTTGAGAGGGTGTATATATGTTCTGTGCAAACACTGCTCCGTTTTCTACATAGTACTTTAGCATCCATGGATTTCTGCATCTTCTGCAGGTCTTGGAACTAGTCTCCCATGGATGTAGAGAGATAGCTGTAACTTGTTTCTCTTGTAGTCCCATAGTTAGCCTTGACAACAATGACCTCACTGGAATTCTAAAAATTTCTCAGTTCTTTTCTTTAAAAAAAAATTAACCTTGCTTTTGCTTGCTCCTTCATAAAAATTATCAAATAAAGCCAGGATGTTATATTGAACAAACTCACACTTTTGCAAAATAAAGGTCAAAATTCTTAATAGGAGCTACGGGGCCCTCTGTAAACTAGCCCCATTGAATATCTCTTTACCTGTTCCAGTGGAGCAGGGCCTGTGTGTGTGTGTGTGTGTGTGTGTGTGTGTGTTTGGTTGCACATGAGTATATGTGTATGTGTACATGTGGAGACCCAAAGACAACCTTGGGTGTCAATCCTCAGGAAGCTGGCCACCTTTCTTTGAGGCAAGGTCTCTCACTGACTTAACATCTTCTTGGTAAGGTAGGCTGGCAGGCCAGTGAGCCCCAGGAATCCACCTGTCTATCTGTCCAGTGCCAGACTTACAAGTGTCCACCACTATGTTCAGCATTTTCACGTGGGTCCTGGGCATTGAGCCCAGGTCCTGTTTGTAAAACAAGCACTTTGCCTCCTGACCCGTTTCCCCAGTTCTGCATCTCCCCTTACCAGTAGAAATCTCTGTGGACCTTTTAGTAGTAGTTACTCCTGAAGCCAATGATATTTAGACATCTACAAGTATTCAGAATGCTTCCATTAAATGGAAGTGAACTCTTTTTCCCTAATTCTGTTTCATGGGGGAGACAGACATTGTATTTCTAGCACAATGCTGCCACACACAGCATGGTATAGGAGAAGGAGATCCATAGTGAAAGGAAATTCAGTTACAGCTTTTGGGATTGGGGGATTATTATGTGCTTATGACTACATTTGTTAAGTGGGGATAATTATAATTGCTTTGCCCAGTACAGTTTTTTTTTTTTCCCCGAGACAGGGTTTCTCTGTGTAGTTTTGGTGCTTGGACCTCACTCTGTAGACCAGGCTGACCTTGAACTCACAGAGCTCTGCCTGGCTCTGCCTCCTGAGTGCTAGGATTAAAGGCATGCCCAGTACTATTTAAAAGGAATTTATCTAGCATTTATTGTGTTCTATATATTATATTAATATTTGGGACAAAGAATGAGTAACAAACCATGCTTTCCAGAGGCTGGTTAGAGTAGTCTATAGAAATATCTTTGGCAAGAGAATTTTGTTAGGAATCAGGTCTATTGATGAACTGACAAGTTCTTTTCCATTCTTGTTTCTTATGTAATATTAAACTCTTAAGAATGTGGTAGGATTTGGGTTATTATGTCAAGTCACTAACTCAAAGTGAATCCACAGGTATTTAGACAGAATTTCCAAAAATAGTTGTGACCCAGAGATGTGTGAGGGTCCCCAAGGATGGAGGAGGTGGATTAAGTCCTTAGAAGAGCTCTAAGTTGTATCGCTGGCTGTTGGGATTTTGTTGTTGACCATGGAAACCTGCCTGCTGCTATACTCCTATAGACTGCATTTTGTCCTCTGCTCTGTGTAACCTTCTGTTTACTGTCATGTAAGTAGATTTTTGATCCTTTGCCTGTGTTTGATGGTATCTTTCCATCATTCCTTTTGTACTGTATCAGTTGCCGAAACACACACCATGGAGATTGTCTGAGTTTCTTTCTGTTGCTATGGTAAAATATCATGACCAAAAGCAACTTAGGGGAGAAAGGGTTTGTTTTGACTTATAGTTCTAGAGGGACAGAGATCCTCATGATAGGAAACACATGACAACAGGTGGGAAAAACCTGATGGCAGGAGCAGGAAGCTGGCTGATCATGTTGCATCTGTACTCAGGAATCAGAGTTTGAACATCAAGTGGGGCCAGACTATAAAATTCCAAAGCCCTCTCCTAGGACCATACTTCTTCCATGGAGATATTACTTACTGAAGGTTCTATAACCTCCTCAAACAGCACCAACAGCTGAGGACAAAGATAGGAACCTATGGGGGACATTCCACATTCAAGCCATAACAGAGATGGACCACCTAAAGCATTTGGAGGTCAGTGCATGAGAGTAGGTACATGAATGGGTAAAATGTCTTTGGAAACTACCATCATCTACTGTTTGCTGAAGATATACCTTCTCATGGTTTGGCTTTTCTGTGCATAGCCATATACTCAGAACTGTGTTCATAAGTTCTCCCAAAGTCATGACTATGTTGTAGCAACATTTATCAGTATGGCCCCAAACCAGATGCTCATCAGTAGTAGATTTGATAAGCTCTGTTGTATTCACTCACTGAAATAATATGCAGCAGTGAAAATACCCCTAAGTAAAAACTGTAAGAAGAATTACTGTTGCTTGCTTAAAATACAGGAATAGACAAAACAAAACTAAGTACCAAAAGTGAAGGATGACGACCCTCTTAGGGACTGGTCGCTTGAAGAGGGCATAGGGTCGGTTCCTGGGCATGCAGATATTGTCTCATCTCTTCACCTGAATATTAGTTAATTTATAAAAATTCAATGAGCTTTACACTGTGTATGCGAGGTTATATTTCAATTTATAACTTGAATTGGTTCTATTATCTTTTTTTTTTTTTCCAAAGGAACTCAGGACTCCTAAAAGCTGTTTGTGTTATGGGGAGCAAATATGGTAATGGCCACCTAGGGAAGGAGTTGTTTTGTTACACATTGCAAATTGGCACTTGGTTTGAAAGCAATCATCAAGGTAGCAGGGGGTATGTTTGAGCCTACATTCCAAGAAGGATGATGCTTGTCCCAGTAATTACAGACCCTGGAGATGAGCACTCAGAAGCTGCTTCCCCATTTCACTCTTGCTAGAGTTGGTATTTTTTTTTTTTCACACAGATCGGAGAATCTTAATTGTGAAATATGCTACTTTCATTACGTAATTTGCTCCGAAAAATTATGGGTTAGTCACAGACTTGATATCCCTGCAGAAGACTGCTGACCATTCCTTGAAAATATTATAAAGTAAGCCAATGCAGAACAAATAAACTTTTAACAAAAGTGTTACTTTTGTGTGTGTGTGTCTCTGTGTGTGTGTGTCTGTGTGTATGTGTGTGTCTGTGTTCATGCACATGTATTGGTACACATCTGTGTGTATGTGTAGGCCAGAGGTCAGCCATGTGTATGCCATTCCTTAGGAATGGTTCCCCTTATGTTTTGAACCAAGGCTTCTCATTGGGTGGAGCTCATGGTGTAGGCTTTACTCACTATGAAGTGAGTCCCAGGGATTCCCCTGTCTCAGTCCTTCCAGTACCTGGGTTACAAATGATGTGGGTCCTGGGGATAGAACGTTAGTCCTCAGGCTTGTACAGTAAGCACTTTACCTCCTAAGCCATCTCCTTAGCCCTGGGAGTTCTGATTGAACTTTAATTTTTTGCACTTTCACATTTTCAAGAGATGAGATATTTAGAAGGTCCATATAGAATTAAGAAATAACAGATTTTGAAGATCACTTTCTGTTAAGTAGGCACCTCAGCCATTTGTCCCGGGCTTGAAACCTAACACTTTCCCAATAAATAGAATGATTTTCTTCTCAGTTCTGAGACTGTATCCTAGGGCCATATACATATTAGGTAAGCGCTTTACCACCATGCTACCTTTTTTTTTTTTTAAAGATTTATTAATTTATTATGCATACAGTATTCTGCCTGCATGTGTCCCTGCAGGCCAGAAGAGGGCACCAGATCTCATTACAGATGGTTCTGAGCCACCATGTGGTTGCTGGGAATTGAACTCAGGACCTCTGGAAGAATAGTCGGTATTCTTAACCACTGAGCCATCTCTCCAGCCCACCGAGCTACCTTTACTCTGTAGTGACTTTTAAAAAAAATTGCACAGTTCATTGGCCATTGACTTATATCGGCTTTTCTTTTAAAATCTTGTCCAGATAGCTTTGCAGCACTTAGGCTTGACATCTGCTGTGACTATGAACTCCAAGCAGTAGTTTCAGATACACTCTTTATATACATATTAGGTCTTATATCTTAGTAGGAAAGTGTCTTATGTCAGACTCTGTCCTGGTTCATGTCTGGCCACAGCTCTGTCTAGGGAATAAAGGATCCACAGGACAAGGAGCTTATGGTTCTTTTCCTCTAGAATTATATAGTCGGTAAGAGAGACTATAGGATCTCAGTGCAGTGTTGAGCTGCTTCTGGAGTTCTCTGTATCCTTCTAGTCTGTTCTCATGGACTTAGTTTATCATCGGCCTATGGACTCCTAGGCTCAAAGTATGGTGTGTAGTAGGCTTACTGTGTATGATATAACCAACTTTATAGGGAGGGAAGGTTTAGTTTTTGTTCATGAATATAAGGTTTCCAGTCTATGCCTGTATGGCCCTATTACCTTTGGTGGAGGTATATGGCAGAGGAAGGTGGATATTACAAAGGGACAGGAAGGGGCCAGAGTCCTAACATTCCCTTGAAGGGCACACTGTCAGGCCTTCCCAGTAGGCACCACTTTTAAAATGTTCTACCACCTCCCAAAGTACCAATACCTTAGACCCAAGCCTTCAACACATGGGCCTTTGAGGGACATTGAAGTTCTAAACAAGAGCAGATGGAGGGGTGCAGCATTTCCACAGGGATGAGCTGTTGTGATGGAACTTGCTTGTTATGATGGTGTCATGGACTGTAGAGTCCAAAGCCAATGGGAGAAAAGAAGAGAAGACCTGGCTGTCACTATACCACCACTTCCTGCTGAAGAACTTGAAGGAGCTAGTGAATATTCTAATCTGGCCCTAAGGTATACAGCTATGTCTGCCAAGACATGAGAATAGAATGTTGTTTTGAAAAAAGATTTATATATTTTTATTTATGTGTGTGTCTTTCTGTGAGTGCAAACATGTATGTGGTTACCTACAGAGCCTAGAAGATGCCCCAGAGCTGGAGTTACAGGTGATTGTGAGTTCCCTAATGTGGGTGTGGGGAACTAAACTCAACTCTTCTGTAAGAACCCCAAACACTCTTAACCACTGAGTCATCTCTCCAGTCCCAGAACAGAATATTCTTAAGTTTCTGGCATGACTCTTGATGTGTGTCTTCTACACTGTGGCTAATATATTGTGTACCTTAATAAACTTATCTGGGAATCAGAGAATATAACATCCTCTAGATTAGACATAGAGGCCAGAAAATGGTGGCACACAGATCTTTAATCCTATCACTACTGAGGCAGAGATCCATCTGGATTTCTATGAGTTCAAGGCTACACTGGAAATAGATCCAGGAGTGGTGGCACACACCTTTAATCCCAGAACTTGAGATCTCATATCTTTTCTTAGGAAGGACACATGCCTTTAATCCCAGAAAGTAATATGGCAGAACACAGAAAGATATCTAAGGCATGAGGAAACAGGAACTAGGTCTCTTTGGAGACTGAGGCATCTGTAAGGTGAGGTTGGCTATGGCTTTTCCTGTTCCTGTGATCTCTCAGGTTTTTACCCCAATATATGGCTCTGGCTTCTTTTTATTAATAAGACTTTTTAGCAGTTCATGTTACACTACACATGATATATGGGCCTGGATTTGTATTGTTGTCCATGACCTTCTGCATGTTAAGCAAGAGCCTGCTTTGGACATAAGCAACTCATGAGCTAGGGAGAAGGAATTTCAAAGTCCCCAGTCAATTATGAATATTTATAACAAATGTCTTCTTTTACTAACATGGAAGTGTTAATGATTATAAAATATTAAGCTATGATTAATCCATGTTAATCTGATTATCTGAGTGTGTTTTTTTTTTAGTGCAGAAGTTGACATAATTAAGGGACACACTTTGTGCATAACTGATACTGTTGACTTTGCTGGTGAATAGCAAGTGGTGCCATTTTGGCCAAACATAACTAACTACTGGACACAGGTATTCATCTGGATGACACAGAACTGAAGCCTTTTGTTAAGTGAGAGTGGGAAGAGTCTGTCACTCATTGACTTCCCCCACATTGTCACAATAAACCAGAAGCCAATTTATCAACTGTCTACTCTGTATAAGGCACTAGAAGCCAGTGTTGATCAGGACCTTTGGCTTCCAAAGGCTCCCAGTCTAATAGAGGAGGCTGTTAAGTGGCAAGCACACTGACTGGTGTGGCAAAGCTTGAACCAACAGGTCAGGAGTGTATGCATGGACTATAAATGACATATATGCATTAGGATAGCATATTCTCTGCATCACTGAGGATATAACATTGAAATTCTGTGCCAACAGCTTACAACAGCAATGGTTCCTAAAATCTACATTCTCTTTCTTTTCAGATAACCTAAACCTTTAACCTGAATCTCACTTAGTATTTCATTTAAAGTACATGATAGTGGGTAACTATTTCCATATCTCCTCTAATTTTACTCAGGATTATGCTGCTTGAATGGTCAGAACAAACAGATTGTACTAAAAATCCAATTAAAATCCTTTTTTTTTTCAAAATAGTTTCAGGTGTGTCATTTTTCCTTTCAAAAGGTTTGTAATAATATCTCACCAACTGTACAATGTGTTCCCAACATTAAGCACTTTCCTTCTTGGCATCCTGTCTTTCTTGAATGGTCTCATGTATGCTTTTTTGTCTTTATGGTCTGGAAATAGCTGTGGGAAAACTTGGAGGGTCATTGATGAACTTCAGGTCAGTTTTCTCCAGAGCCTACTGCTGTGGGATGGTCTGCATGTCAAATGTATTGCTCTGATTGGTCAATAAATAAAACACTGATTGGCCAGTGGCCAGGCAGGAAGTATAGGCAGGACTAACAGAGAGGAGAATTGAGAGAACAGGAAGGCGGAGGGAGACACTGCCAGCCGCCGCCATGACAAGCAGTATGTGAAGATGCCGGTAAGCCACGAGCCACATGGTAAGGTATAGATTTATAGAAATGGATTAATTTAAGATGTAAGAACTAGATAGCTAGAAGCCTGAGCCATTAGGCCAAACAGTTTAAATAATATAAGCGTCTGTATGTTTATTTTATAAGTGGGCTGTCGGACTGCTGGGGCTTGGTGGGAACCGGAGAGAAAAGTCTCCAGCTACAGCCCACTGTTTGATCTACACTATCAATGACTGAAGAGACGAGCACCCACTTCTTTGCTCCCAGCACAAAGCCTTTCATCATGACAGAGTCTTTGGTCACTTCACCATAATTGACAAAGCCACCCAATGAGCTGATGATGCTCTTGTCAGACAGATAATCCTCTGTGGAGGCGCTCTTCTTAATAAGCTTGCCATCCTTGACATTGTAGCCCTGATAAATCTTATACATCTTGTTTTTGGTGGTCTCTTATGGTAGGTAGCCTGTCTTGAGCCATATCTTATCTGCCTATCTTGAGCCACAGGGAATACCACACAGGCAGGATACCAGGTTCAAATATAAGCAACATTGAGTGTACTCTTGTGGACAACCTTTTTTTGTTGTTGTTGTGCTAATCACTGGCAATCCCTCTGTAGCTTTTGCTTTTGGTCACCTGGTTGACAAAGGTTATCTCATCGTGGTCAACCAACTGATTCTTTGGGACCTGCTGCTCCAGGCTTCCCCCAGTCCAGTCTGTTTTCTCAGACACATTGATCCCATTTTTCTGACTTTCCATCCAGTGGGAAAGTGAAGAGGAATCAGGCACATCAGTGTGTGGGCAAGAGTATGGGTGACCCAACAGAATTTCTTCATGCTTCTAAAGTCTTTCTCCAGCTTTCTACTGCTCAGGTCATCCTGCTACTTCCTGCAGTGTTTGGAGAAAGAAAGCTTTCTTGAATATGTGCCAGTTCTAGTAGAAGTGCCTTCTGTACTCATTAGTGATGTGCTCACCAAAAATGGTCTTAAAAGTTGTGACACCTCGTGGGGTATCTACATAGCTCACAATGCCTACAGCTACTACAGGTCGTGTCTCCACAATGGTGAAAGCATCTAAAATTTTCTTCTTGTTGAATTCTGGTATATCAACTCTTTGCATGATATGGGTCATGACAGCTTTAGAGTCCAAGAAGACTGTGAGATGGTATTGCAGATTATTTGTTCAACTATACAAAAATGTGTTGTATTTAACTGTGTAAAGATGGGATGCATTTGTTTAATTATATATAGATGTGTTTCTGTTTAACTTGCCTGCCTAAGGCATCTGATTGGTCTAAGAAAAAGCTGGATGGCCAATAGCTAGGGAAGAAACATAGGCGGGACTTGCAGGCAAGAGGAGTTCAGGCTCTAAGGTAAAAGATAAGGAGACAACAGGGAGATGCCATAGGGCCAGTCAGCCACACATGGAGGAAGCAGGAAAGTAGGACATTCAGAGTAAAAGAAGGGTAAAAAGACTCAAGGCAATATGTAAATGAAGAGAAACAAGGACTTCCTTTGGCAGAGAAATGACCTCCACATCTGTACTTACTAACTGATCCTAGACTGGTGCTGTTCCACCATAGAAAAATGGAGTTGACATTTTCTGTCTTAGCTTCTTGCTCAGATTACTGCGGTATGTGACTAATAGCTTGCCTATAACTTTTATTTGGACTTGCTGTCTTAATCAGCTGCCCTGACATCCAACAACTCAGTCCTCTCCAGCCCAGGCTGGCACCCAGCAACTACACCAATCATCTTGGAATTTTAAAGAAAATTTCAGGCAGACAATCTGAGCTCCTGTCCTGCCAGCTGAAGAGGACAAGGCTGAACACAGCATCACTGATAAAGATTGACCAAATTCATCTTGTTCCTGTGGTGCAAATATCAAATTTCCCTCCAAAGGATTTTTCCCTCTCAAAAATATCTTCAAAACCTTTTTTTGTATGCTGGCAAAGAATTAAGAATTTTCATCATATTCTCTCTTCCTCCAAGGAATGGGAACACTTTAATTTTTTTTAAAACCCTGTGTATTGATTTAGAGTTTTGCTTATATGGAAAAGCATCCTAGTTTCTAAATAAAAGTTAGGTGAAAGAAATTAGTCACAACTCTATTGCTGTGATAAAATTTCATCACCAAAAATGACTGAAAGAAGAGAGGGTTTGTTTTAGGTTCCAGAGGGAAGAAGTCTATGACAATAGAGAGGGCCATGGCCAGCATCATATCCTTTCTTTTCTTTTCTTTCTGCTCTTCTGCATTGAGATTCTCCGCTGGGTCACCTTTAACTTTGGAGTTGTCTCCATAGAATTTTTGTCTCAGAAATCTTTTAAAAAGTTCCTTGTAAGTTCCTTCATCTGCTTTCCAGCCTGGGCCAACAACTGAGGAAAGAGATGGGAATTTGGGACAGACAGGACCTGTGGCAGTTACTGATTATACATATGGTTAGTATGTTTTTTTTCTATTCCACAGTATACTATAAGCAGTTACTTAAAAGTACACTGACAGAATTCAGTATACATGTATGACTGTTTTTCTTTAAGTCACCAGAAGTGTTCTTTAAAACTGAGATATAGCATACTGTAGTAAATGACAGCCTTTTTTTGAAGACAAGGTCACTTGTAGTCTAGTTGACTCTTCCTTCTAAGCCCTGGAATTACAGATGTAAACCACCACTTTTGCTTCCAGACACAGATTTTAGGAGACTATCTCAATTAGTTTTCATATTATCTATCTATCTATCTATCTATCTATCTATCTATCTATCTATCTATGTATCTATCTATCTATGTATCTATCTATCTATGTATCTATCTATCTATGTATCTATCTATGTATCTATGTATCTATCTATCTATCTATCTATGTATCTATGTATCTATCTATGTATCTATCTATGTATCTATGTATCTATGTATCTATGTATCTATGTATCTATGTATCTATCTATCTATCTATCTATCTATGTATCTATGTGTGTATGTATGTATGTATGTATCTATCTATCTATCTATCGATGTGTGTATGTATGTATGTATGTATGTATGTATGTATGTATGTATCTACCTACCTACCTATCTACTATCTACCATCTCTCATCTCTCTATTATCTATCTGTGTATCTATTGTAGAACCCAGTCTTCAAAGCAAAATAGCTACCATCTTCATCAAATCAGGTGTAGCTATTTGCAAGATTTCATCACAGGCCTGTGGAGTGCTGACATTCTCTTAGAGAAGCAGGGAGCATGGAGGGTCACTGGACCCGAGATCCCACCCACTCCTTCCAGTAATTTGTACGCAGCTGTACGCTAATTGTACTTGATCTCTGGAAAGACTAATTTGGTTGGAGAAAGTTAACTGAAGGGAGCTCTGCTGTGGGATGTTCTGTATGGCAAATGTGTTGCTCTGATTGGTTAATAAATAAAACACTGATTGGCCAGTAGTCAGGCAGGAGGAAGTGTATGCGGGACAAGGAGGAGAATAATTCTGGGAAGTGGAAGGCTGAGTCAGAGACACTGCCAGCTGCCGGCATGACTAGCAGCATGTGAAGATGTCGGTAAACCACGAGCCACGTGGCAAGGTATAGATTTATAGAAATGGATTAATTTAAGATATAAGAACAGTTAGCAGAAGCCTGCCACGGCCATGCAGTTTGTAAGCAATATAAGTCTCTGTGTTTACTTGGTTGGGTCTGAGAGGCTGTGGGACTGGTGGGTGACAGAAATTTGTCCTGACTGTGGGCCAGGCAGGAAAACTCTGGCTACAGAGCTCCACCTATTTATGTGACCATGGGACAATTATTATTTACACTAGGTGCAGTCTTTCTAGTGAGGCTGCTTTGGGGTCACCCAAGCTTCTGACAGTACCCCCTGACCCATATTTTGTAAGCTTGATCAATTTACTCACTCTTCAGAGTGAATTTTGGTGGAATCATACTCTGGTTCGTCATTGAGACCTTACAAAGAGGGGGTAGATGTTATTTTACATTTCCCCTGGAGAGAAATTCTAGAAATGCTTTTTATATATACACCTCCCTATCTGTCTCCTACCTATCTTTCAACCATCAATCCTCCAGGTAAAAAGAAATAGAATAAGAAACGAATCAAAGTATAAAACTTTTCCAACATGATGGAAGACTTTATCATACTTTCTCTCAATCAAAACCCTAAGATGTCTATGATTTGAGTTTCTGTCTGCACAGACCAGTTCCCTAGAGTATTCATTCTTTTGCTACCTTCATTTATTGGGTCTGCGATATATTAAAGTTGTCCCCAGTATAGTCTTTCTCCCCCAATACTTAAATATAAATTAAAATATTGAGATACTAAAAGAATAATGCAATAATCACACCTACTCACCACCTAAGTTGCACATTACTATCTTTTGGTAAACCGTCTATCTATCCATCCATCAATCCATTTTTCATAGATTCTAAAGCAAGTTGTAGGCATTCATACCCTTCATCTTAGTTTTCTTCAATATGCATGTGTTTCTTTCAATATAGTTTTGGTTTTTGAAAAGTAGGTGACTGTATTAAGAAAATTAATGTGTTTTCCTGAGCCACAAAGTGAAAACCCAAACAAATAAACAAACAAAACAAAACAAAAACCCAAACAAAAAAAAACCCCAAAAACCCAAAGCCAAACAACAAAAACCAAAAACCCAAACCCAAAGAAACATTGGTGATTGAGTTACGGTTTCTGGTCCTAACATTTCACAGTTTGGGCTTCAAAATTTTGTCCACTGAGGTAGGAGATGAGGCAGGAAACAGTCTTTTGGTAGCTTGGTTTTCTGTGTGTGTGTGTGTGTGTGTGTGTGTGTGTGTGTGTGTGTGTGTGTGTGGCGGCGGGGGTGGGGGGTATTGTTGTAGATCCCAGAGGGACGCAATGTCAGAGCTTCAGAATTCCTACCTGAAGAGGATGACATTTAACCACACGGAGACCGAACAATGAGGTCTGAATTGCAGGGTCTGATTTCTGGAAGTAGAAGTCAGGGAACTGTTGCTTTCATTCCACCCTCAAGCATGCCCTAGCTACCTGCATTTTATCTGTAGCAAACTGCTGAGCATCGCAATTGTCTAGTCAAAACACTGGGGACCAGCATGTAGCTATACGAATGCAATCGTTTTTCTCAGATTTTGTCTTAAAAGTGTGCAGGCAGGGTTGGGAAACTCAGTCTCCGGGGAGGAGAACGCAGTGTGTTCCTGAGATGAAGGAAGAGAGTGAAAAGGATGCTGGGGCCCAGCTAGTCTCAGTTCATCTCAATACCCTTTGGGAAGCTTTTAAAAAACCTCCTGTGAGAGTCTGATCTGCCTAGCTCAGGTGGGTTGGGATGCTGGCATTTGTTAAAATTCTCCAGGTAATTGTAACCTGTGGCTGACACAAGAATTCTTGAGTCTATTTACAGTATTGGAATCTATGTTTCCAGACAGTTTTGCGCTGAGATGTGATGCTTGATGCACAGATCTCTGCTTACCTGCTTCCAATTAAACATAAGGTGCGGTGTGTGTGTGGGGGTGACTGCACAAGTCTCAAATTACCACCCAAAGAGGAAACTCTCCGTAAGTATTCTGGACTCAGAGGAATTCTTTCTATAAATGGATTGCTTTTCTGATGTTACCAAACAACTGATTTGAAATCTATCTATCTATCTGTCTATCTATCTATCTATCTATCTATCTATCTATCTATCTTTTTATGTTTTCCTTCTTTCCTCCTCCTCCTCCTCCTCCTCCTCCTCCTCCTCCTCCTCCTCCTCCTCCTCATCCCTCTTCTTGTATTTCAAGACAGGGTTTCTCTGTGTAACAGCCCTGGCTGTCCTGGAACTCACTCTGTAGACCAAGCTGGCCTAGAACTCACAGAGATCCTCCTGCCTCTGCTTCCCCAGTGCTGAGTTTAAAGGCACAGGCCACCAATACCCAGCCTAAATTTCTTTATCATGTGAATCGACATGATCTTACACAAACTTCTTGGAGGCAGCCTATACAGAACCATGTAACAGAGGAAAAAGCCTGAGTTCTTGCATTTAGGTGAGCTGCTGTCTGTGGTAGTGCTATATGAGATAGAAATGCTGTGTAGAGAGTTGATAGATGGTGGCTGCTTCTTTTGAGAGAGCTTTTAGTTCAGTAAAACTGCCATCAGCTATGTGGATCACTTGAGAGTCCTTTGAAATAAATTCTGTTTAGGACAGCAAGGTGACAGTTAACAAATGTAGGTTTTTCTTTTTTTACATTTGCATTTAAATTCCCAGATTGGTTGTAAGTCTATATTATGAACCAGGTTAGTGTGAGGCATACTTACATAATAAAGATTTGCATTTTTCACAGCTAATAGAAATCAGTTGTCTTGTGAGCTCTCTAGTTTATCTCTTACCACATAGGAAGGTGCGGGAGCAGGAATAATGGCACATGAGGAATGGCAGTAAAAGTAGGATGACAACCAAGAGTTTCATTACCATATGAGAGTTACCCTGTGTTTTCCCTGAAAGCCACACTGAGACAAGACCAGAGAGTACCACTTAGAGTGAAACTAACTTTGACTCTTTGCAATAATTATTGCTAATATTTATTCATGTTTGATATATGACAGTGATGAACAGTTTAGTCTATTTTCTTTAATTCTCACTGCAAATCCAGGAGATGGTAGTTTATTTATTGATGGGGTTTGGGGGGAGACTGAGGCTTTGAGCGACATCTGCTAATATACCACATTGTTAGAGCTGAAACTATCTCAGGCCACTTTATTCCACTGGAGATTCTCACCACTATCTTCAGTCAAATCCTCTATCACATTCTGTTGACTGCCAGAAGATACAACAGACTCTTTGTTTTCTGCCTGTTGGACAAACAGGTGGAGCTCATGGTACTGGCGTGTCAAGAATGGTCTGAATTGCAAGGTCAAAGCTGCTGGGGAATCGGATGCTGGCAGGTGAAGCTGATAGCATCATGTGGGGGAAGTTAAGGACTTTGGAGTCAGGAGATTTGCCTTCAGTCTCCAGCTCCAGTGCCTCCTTGTAGCATACCTTTGAACAACTTAGTGATGTTAGAGGTTCCACCTCTCTCTTCTATGGACTAGATAAAAATATCCATCTTTTTGCCATGGTTGGCTGATATACATGGGAGACCCACCCTTCTCTCAAGAGAAAGAAGAAGTGGATACAATAGGGTCATAGGCAAGACTGTAAGGCATTTTCTTAATTAGTGATTGATGGGAGAAGGTCCAGCCATTGTGGGTGGTGTCATCCCTGGATAGGTGGTCCTGGGTTCTATAAGAAAGCAGCTTTTTTTTCTATGAGCAAGTGGTGGGGAGCAAGTCAGTAAGCAGCACCCCTCCATGGCCACTGCATCAGCTCCTGCCTCCACGTTCTTGCCCTGCTTAAGTTCCTGTTCTGGCTTCCCTTGGTGATGAACTGTGATGTGGAAGCCTCCATCTCCTCCTCCTCCTCCTAAAAAAAATCCACCCTTTATCATTATTGTAGATATTAGAAATGATGCTCATGAAGTGCTTGCCATTTCATGCATCACCATTATTATCACCCACCCATCCATATTAATTTGACGTGGTCCTTAGCTGGTGGTCAGGGTGAGAATCACAGGCCTTATTGTAATGATTTGGTGCATCAATGAGGAAGAAAGAATTTGACTTGCAGTTGGGTTTTGACCAAACTGAGTCATACGTGAAATTTCACAAGAGAAAGGAGAAGTAGATGGGGACTGGGGGAGGAGAGGGGAGGTTGCGGGGAGGGACTGTGAGGAGAGGAGGGAGTTGCCCAATTATCCCAGGGACAAGAGGTTATATAAAGGATAATTAGTATATTTTATATCACTGTATTTTAGAATTTTAATGTGAATTTTTAACTAATATAGTTAGAATAAATTAGATTTTTTTTTTCATATCTTATGCCCACAAAATTCTGAAATTGCTGCTCATTCTTTGACTCAGGGTGATATATTGCTTTTAAAGGAATTCTTTTTCTGCTGAGTATTCATAATTTTAGGAAAAATATCATTCAAGAAGCTTTTAAGTAAAAGAATGAACTTTACTGGGTTTTCAAAAAGAGATTAAAAGCTCAACTTGCCTGTTTTAGAAGATATTAGTTAAAGCTTTCTTGACAAATAGAAAATAATAAAACTTCCTTGTGAAACAGAGAGAAACAGAGAGAAGTTAGGGCAGAGAGCAGGAACCACAAAGCCAAACGAGTAATGGTAGACAGAGATAAAGAAGAGAATGTTTTCAAGAAGAAGAGACCAGGCGCAAAGAAGGAAAATAGACAAGTCAGCGGTGGGGAAATTGTGGTGTGTGTGTGTGTGTGTGTGTGTCTGTGAGTGTGCTTGTGTGTGAGACTTGATAACAGCTGGGCTTCATCATAAAGAGCATGTCAGGCTGCGTTGTCTATGCTCACAGCTGAGATAACCAATGCTAATGTCTCCAGACCTGTAAATGAGGGCCTTGCCACCCACATTAGCACTGATAAATTCATAAGCCACTAAAAAGACACACAATAAACAAAACAAAACTGCTTCCTGAGTTGCAATGTGACTAGCTCCCCCCCCCCCCATGTTCCTGCTGCCTGTATTTACACTCCCCATGGGTTGCTTGCCCTGGGGTTGTATGACAAAATAAAACACTCTTAAGCTGCTTCCTGTCAGGTGTTTGGTCACAACAAGAAAGGTAATGAATATGTCTCATCACTTTTCTCTCCTGGTTTTTTCTTGGCCTCACTGCCTCTATTGTCCAAAAGATACAGCTAGGCCTTCTCCTCTGCCCAGCTCTGTTGGCCTGGTGGTTGGTTTGTGAATGTGGTGATTTGAGTGAGAATGGCCCCCATAGGCTCATACATTTGTGTGCTTAGTCACCAGTTGGAGAATTGTTTGGAAAGGATAAGGAGGTGTGGCCTTGTTGGGGGAAATGAGTCCTTGTTGGAGAAGATGTGTCACTGGGAACGGACTTTGAGGTTTCAAATGCCCACACTAGGCCCAGTCTCTCTCTCTCTCTCTCTCTCTCTCTCTCTCTCTCTCTCTCTCTCTCTCTCTCTGCTTGCTGTGGACTACTCTGAAATTGTAACCAAGCCCATTTAAATGCTTTTTTTTAAAGAGTTGCCTTGGTCATGGCGTCTCTTCACAGCAATAGAGCAGTAACTAAGATGTGGGATGGGGTGGTGGGGGGGTGGGCAGGGTGGGCAGTAGGACCAGAGGAAGGAACAAAATTGTAAGGATGTTTACTTGTTTTTGGCAGCTGGCTTTCTCTTAGAGCCTGACTAGGACCTCTTTATCAGAGTTGGTATTTTTCTTCTACGTTTAAGCATTGATATTTAAATAATAGTTACCAATATTTGAACAACAATTAAGATCTTAAAGAATTTCCCATAGGACCTATGTAGAAAAGGAGGTGGAAAGATTGTAAGAGCCAGAGGTGATGGATGACTCCAAGAAACAGTTTCTTCCAGATACAACAGAATGGATGCACATATGAAATTCTAGGTACTCTGACAGCATGCACAAGGCCTTCATAGGTTCAAGCCAGATGGGGTCTGTATTAATCAGGGTTCTCTAGAGCAGTAGTTCTCAAACTTCCTAATGCTCCAATCCTTTAATACAGTTCCTCATGTTATGGTGATCCCCCAAGCATGAAATTATTTCATTGCTACTTTATAATTGTAATTTTGCCACTTTTATGAATTGTATTGTAAATATCTAATATGCAAGGTATCTAATATGTGACCCCTTTAGGTTGCAACCCATAGATTGAGAACTATTGCTCTAGAGAAACAGAATGAATCTCTCTCTCTCTCTCTCTCTCTCTCTCTCTCTCTCTCTCTCTCTCTCACACACACACACACACACACACACACACACACACACACACACACACGGTTTTTTTTTATAATGGACAAATGGATTACAGGCTGAGGTCCACCTATTCCAACAATAGCTATCTACCAACGGAAGGTCCAAATCCGTTAGTT
The DNA here is from genome assembly GCF_949786415.1 of Peromyscus eremicus. Taxonomy (NCBI): domain Eukaryota; kingdom Metazoa; phylum Chordata; class Mammalia; order Rodentia; family Cricetidae; genus Peromyscus; species Peromyscus eremicus. Next base: position 28,060,280 of record NC_081429.1, on the reverse strand, counting down.
GTTGAGTCCATGAGTCTGGATGTCTCATTTGGTCTTCAGTATATGCCAGAATCCTGAAGAAGTAGGCATCATTCTAGTGAAGGAAACAACTTGCCAGTGAGAATGAAAGCAAGCAGGCAGAGACTGAAAGCTTCCTTCTTCAGTGTCCTTTGTATAGGCTGCCAGCAGATGTGGCCAGATTATAGGTGGCTCTTTTCACCACAAAAGATTTGGATTAAAAGTTTGTCTTCCCACTTCAGATGATTTACTTAAGAAAAATCCTTCACAAATCTATCCAGAATCTTGGGGTTTAGTTAATTCCAGATGCAGTTAAGTTGATGACCAAGAATAACCATCACAGAGTCTCAGTGCTGAGAAGAGAAAATGGACAAAAGCTCCCATCTATAACCAAGTAGCTATCTGCAGCTGATATTCACTGGCAAGGAGAAAATCAGTTCTCTCCAATGGTGTTTCTCTGGGTATATTAACCACACTTCAACGTAGTTAGTCCCCATGCCTAGGAATAGATGGCTAACACAAAACAAAGTCAATGACATTTTTGTGGACTTTCAGTTTCATTTTGCTTTGTTTTGGGATTTATTTTATTATTCTTTTGTTTGTTGTTTTGGTTTTTACTTTTGTGTGTTGCTTTTTGATTCTTGCTTTTTTTTTGGGTTTTGCTTCTTGGATTTTTTTTGAAAGAGAGAGAGAGGGAGAGAGGACACAAAACTATAAAGTTGAGTCAGAAGTGTGGATATCTGGGAGGAGTCTGGGGAGGAAACATAATCAAAATACATTGTATGAAAAAAATTTTAATAAAGAAAGATTAAAATTTTCCTTTAGTTTTCTTTTTTTTTTTCCTTTTTGGGAATGAGTTTGCTTCTTCATGTTAAGGTAGCATTTAATATGTAAGAGTAAGTTCCTACTCTTACATAAGCTTTTAATGAGAGATACCACACCCAGATTGCTTCTTCCCAACTCCTAGGCCTGATGCATGACCAAGGAGTAGGGCAGGAGTGGGAGCCAGAAAGGGCAGCCTGTCATTTGATGTTTCTAGGAAGAGGGTCTGGGCTTTAAACATTGAGATATTTATGTGGTTAACAAGAATAGAGTGTGAGGATGGGAAACCGTGGGGTTGAGGGACTAGGCTAAGGTCTGGGAATACATATCAGTTAAGAGTACACTTGCATAGATTGCATGAATCTCTGGGCTTGATCCCTAATACCACAAGAACTAGGTGTGATGCTGCACACCTGTAATCCCAATGCTTGGGAGGTAGAGGCAAGAGGATCAGAAGCTCAAGGTCATTCTTGGCTACATGGCCCTTTTGATACAAAAGACTCTGTCATAAAACCCCAAGCAAAACTAAAACAATACAAAAGCAAAATCAACAAATAAGGAAAAGAAAACACGGAGGCATGAAAGTCTATATCATATACAGGAAAAGTCATGCTTGAAAGACTGAAAATGTATTTTGACAACTTGCTGATAGCCTTAAATCTTTCACGATTTATACTAATATAAAATACTTCTTTGTGAAAATAATATTTTAAAAGGGAGTTGGGTAGAACAAGGATCCCTCAATCCTATTTTTAGTTTTTTGACTCACATAAGAGTGGTAAATGAAATTGTGCTTAAGGACATTAATTGTTTCAGTTTAAAAATAAATGTGAGTGATGATATCACCTTGTGAACCAATGCCTCAGAGTAGGAATAAGGATTGGTGGGTGACGGCACAAAGTAATTTTTTACTGAGGAAAATTACAGCTAATAAAAGATATTTGATTTTAGTTATGTCTTAATTCTTCATGTGCCAAATAAAAGTTCCAGGCTAAGAAATTAATTTCGACTCCTGATGATTTTCACCAAGTATCAATCATTATACAGGGTTTCTCTTACAGCCTAGCAATAGCAAGCCACGAGTCATCCATGGTTTTTCTCTCCTCTCCTTCTACTACATCACTGCTAGTGAGATGAAGGTTTGAGGAGACATACTTCCCTTCCAGATCACAGACTGACACATGGAAATGCTTGTGGACAGCTTGTTACAACACTTTGCTAGGTTTGGGGACAGCTGACAATGTCCTCCTCTTGCCTGCTGTTTAATAATAGTATCTTAAAGAAATACATGGAAAATACAAGCCATCAAGTTCATTGATCCCATGTCATCTGTTTGCAGCTTCCGGTTGAGGAAAGAGATATCAAAAGTGTTGACAAATACTGACTGATTGGCTTACTGTCCTGGGACTCTCAAAGGCCCTTCTATCAAATGACAATTAGGGAAATTTCCTACCCTTCAACCTCATAAATGAGCTCTTATTAAACTATAACATGTTTCATTTTATATTAAAGGCTCAATTTGTCAAATATTTGGAATCGGTCTTAGACACCATTGGGTCTAAACGTGGGACAAGTTTAGCGAGCAGGAAGGAAGTTCAGAGTGCAGACTAGGGAATGAATTTAGGAGAAGGAACAATGAGTGGTCAGGAAATACAATTTTTGTGGGTGTAAGTCACTCTTGGTGTGTATCACAGCTGTTCTTCAGAGAGGCCTAAATTTGAAAGAGTCAAAGAGCAGCAAGGAGAAATAAAGACTGAGGAAGCCTATAGAAACGTATCACAACTAGCAAATGAAAAATTTCAAGTTAGAGCATAGCCTTTAATATGTTGGGCAGGGTTAATGTCATATTCTAATCTGAACAGCTCCATGGGATGGCTGGGGGCAATGGTAGCCACTGTAAATGCACAAAGTCTTTGGCAATATTTATCTTTCCTATTCATTCATTTACTGCTAAAATGCAAGGATTCTTAATCCTTTGTTTCCAAAGAGATAATTTTGTTTAGTAGGGCTTGCTCCTAACACAGGCTATAAAATCAATCTATTATTTTCACCAACATTGGTAGCATCAGAGCACAGTACTCTCTCATGAATATTTTTTGTCTTAACACTAAATAAAAATAAAACAAAACAAAAATCAAGGGCTGGGGAGATTGGCTGGTATATACAAGTACCTGTTCTGAACCAGGTTCAATCCTGGACCCACATCATGGAAAAAGAGAACTGACTCCTCCAAGTTGTCCCTTGACCTCCACACGGATATCACAACATATATACTTACACTTATGCATGACATATATGCATGCACACAAAATAAATAAGTAAAAATATCATAAAATTAAAACAAAACAAAAATCATATATATATTGTTGCTGGAGAATTTCTCTCCAGCTCCCGCCACCAAGTCCCGCCAGTCCCAGAGCCCACTTATAAAATAAACATACAGACTCTTACATTATTTAAACTGCTTGGCCATTAGCTCAGGCCTGTTATTGTCTAGCTCTTACTCTTATATTTAGCCCATTTCTATTAATCTTTATTTTGCCACATGGCTCATGGCTTACTGGTACCTTACATCTTCCTTGTCCTGATGGCGGCTGGCAGTGTCTCTCTCTCCGCCTTCCACTTCCCAGAATTCTTTTCCTTGTCCCGCCTATACTTCCTGCCTAGCCAATGGCCAATCAGTGATTTATTTACTGACCAATCAGCAACACACTTGACATACAGACCATCCCACAGCAATATATATAATATTGTCTTTACAATTATATATTACACTGAACTAACTCATGTGAAATACTACTGCCTGCAAGTCTCAAATGCATATCTATGCCAGTAATTTTATTCTTTGGGCTTCATATTTATTTAAAGAAAATATACTATCAAAAGATTCTGTTTAGGAAGTCACTATTTAGTGACAGTATGAAAGGAGGTTGTAGCATAATGAATTGTTATAAATTTGCCAGCTTAAAAAATTATCACTCATTATTTCACAGCTATGTGGGTAGGACCTGAGATGAGATTCTACACATAGGATCTTAGAAATCCATGGTCAAAGCATTATCAGACTGGGCTCTCATCCGGAAGCTCTGGGGAAGAATTTGTCTTCTTTTTCAATCTGAGTAAGTTCATTCAGGTTTGCAGAATTTACTTCCTTGTAACTGTAGGTGTGAGATTCTCATTTCCTGATTGCTTGTCAGTCATGGAGTGCTCAACTGCTCTTCTTGGAGGCAACCTACATTCTTTCTTACTGGGTCTCCTCCATCTTGAAAACCTCAATAGTACATCAAGTCCTCTCACACTTGGACTCTCTCCAACTCCCTCTTACGCTGTTCTCTGGAGGGGAAAAAACTAGTTTGAAGGGCTAATGTAATCAGATTGGACCCACTAGGCTTATGTTCCTTTAGCCTTATGAGGGAACATAATCCCAGGATAGATATCTTACTACAGTGTTGAGTTCCACTCATACTCAAGGAGATGTAGACCATACAAGAATTATGGGCACTGGAGGCCACAGACCACGAAAGAATGATGGGAAGTAGAGGCTGTAGGAGGAAGTTTCTGTCCTGCCAGCAGCTCCCAAATAAATACACTGAGGCTTATATTAATTATAAATGCTTGGCCAATAGCTCAGGCTTATCACTAACTAGCTCTTACAACTTAAATTAACCCATTTATATTAATCTATGTATTGCCATGTGGCTCACAGCTTTAACTGTCCTCCAGCATGTTTTGCTCCCTCTGTGTCTCCTGGTGACTCCACTGACTCCTTCTTCTTCCCAGAATTCCCTTGGTCTGGCTCTCCTACCCAATCTTTTCTGCCCAGCTATAGGCCAGTAAGTTCTTTATTAACCAATGAGAGTAATACATATTTACAGTGTACAAAGATTGTTCCACAGCAGGAGGTTATGAGCCATGCAAGAATGATAGGCAATGGATTGTTGTATGATATTTTGTGTTCTGACAAATAAAGCTTGCCTGGAGATCAGAGGGTAGAGCTAGCCACTAGTTAACCGTAGAAGCCAGGTGGTGATGGCACACACCTTTAATACTAGCACTTGGGAGGCTCACATCTTTGATCCCAGCACTTGGGAAGCTCATTCCTTTGATTCAAGCACTTGGGAGGTTCATGCCTTTAATCCCAGCACCAGGGAAGTAGAGACAGGAATATAAGGTGAATGGAGACAGGATCTCAGCCCCCTTTCCGTCTGAGGATCCTAGAGAGGTAAGAAGTCACTAGTGGTTGCTCCTTTGCTTCTCTGATCTTTCAAGTTATTACCCTATATTTGACTCCTGGTTTTTATTGATAAGACTAATTAGGATCATACTGTAGTGGAGGCCATAGACATGCAAGAATCATGGACACTGGTGATCATATCATATCTACTTCAATTTTTTTTTTACCCAAATAAGTATTTTCCTTTAAAATTCAAAGACATGTCCAGATCTCTAGTCATGAATAAGGACACTTGGGAGTTAATCTACCTCTCTTTTTTCTCAGGCTGCTGGGAAGATGGCGACATCCAGACATTTGGTGCTTACCAAAAGCCACCCACAATCTTTCAAAACAAGAAGGGTCTTCTGCTGGGAGAAATCAGCAAGGAAAAACTACCTCAGTACTACAAAAAATTGGTCTAGGCTTCAAGATGCCCAAAGAAGTTATTGAGGGCACCTACATAGTCAAGAAATGCCCCTTCACGTCTCCATCTGAGATCAGATCCTGTTTGGTGTCCTGACCAAGATAAAGATGCAGAGGACCATTGTCATCCACTGGGACTATTTCCATTATATCCGAAAGTACAATTGCTTTGAGCAGCATCACAAGGACATGTCTGTACACCTGTCCCCCTGTTTCAGGGATTTACAGATCAGTGACATTGTCACCTGGGAGAGTGCAGGCCTATGAGCTTCAATATGCTCAAGGTTACCAAGGCTGCTAGCACCAAGGCTGCTAGCACCAAGGAGCAGTTTCAGAAGTTCTGGGAGGACTCTGGCCAACTCCCTAAAACAAATAAAGTTATTTTTTTCAACCTAAATAAACAAAACAAAACAAAAAATAAAACCTGAAGACATGAGAGTATATGTCTGCCGCAGCTGAGGACCGAACCCAGAGCCTTGCGCTTGTTAGACAAGCGCTCTACCACTGAGCTAAATCCCCAACTCCATCTGTATTCTTTCAATAGATGTGTACTTTGAAGAGTTTACACCTGAAAAAAATGTAACCTAATTTAAATTTTAGTTAAACACAAATTGCCTGTATTTATGGAACATAAATAGTTGCTGTCTTAGTTACTATTCAATACCATGAAGAGACCCCATGACCAAGGCAATTCTTATATTTGAAAAAATAAACCACTTAATTGGGGGCTCACTTTTAGTTTTAGAAGGTGAGTTCATGATCATCATGGTGGGAAACAAGCAGCCATGGTGCTGGAGCAGTAGTTGGGAGCTTTACATCCTGATCCACAGAGAGCAGGTAGAGATAGATAGATAGATAGATAGATAGATAGATAGATAGATAGATAGATAGATAGATAGAATGGGTTGGCATGGGCTTTTGAAACCTCCAAGCCCATCCCCAGTGACACATTTCCTCCAACAAGGCTACACCTCCTACTCCTTCCAAATATTTCACCAACTCAGGACTAAGCATTCAAATATATGAGCCTATGGGGGTCATTCTCATTCATACCACCTGATACTTTTTTGGACAGATTTTTTCCATTTTTTTCTGTGCATAAGCATGCCTCATAGCTCTAAAGTTGTAGTTATACTTGCTACAATATCTTACTTTTCAATATTTCCTGTCTACTCCTATACTCATGTCATTGGCATGTTATCCATAGTTACATATAATGAACGTTGCTTTTTAATTGAACTGTTTTTTCCATAGTCTTATGTATGTGTAATCAGTAAATAAAAATCACATATTTTCATTGCTAGCATGGAGGGACCCACAGGTCCTTATTTCTCCCTGAGAATTTATAAGCAATTAATGATTGCTGGGGAGAAACAGATTTTCTTAAGCACTGTAGGCATTAGTAAGTTGCTCGTGTTTCTGTAAAATACCTGCTCACCCAAATTTCTGTAAGAAACTCATTGGTTATAAAAAATAGACATGAAGGAGGACTAGGAAGAGGATGGGAATGAGTGGGTAATAAGAGAGGGTAACGAATATGGTCAAAGCACCTATACATATGTATAAAATGTTGTAATGAAAACCATTGTTATGTATAAATATTATATGACAATAAAATTATATATATTCAAGGTGCACAACATAATTTGATATACTTATACATTATATAATGATAACCACAATCAATAAGTACACTGATTACTAAACAAATCAAATACAGTTTATTGAGTTGGAAAAGCATGTTACTCATTAGATCTTCAGCACTGATTTATCTTATAACTGAAAAAGTTCTAAACTTTGACCAATATTTCTCTAATTCTGAGCCTGGGGCAGCCAATGTTCTACTTTCTGCTTCTATGAGTTTTGATCATTTTTAGACTTCACATATAAGTGAGACCTTGAGTTGTTTGACTTTTTGTGTCTGTCTTAATTAACTTATGTAATGTCTAGACTCATCTGTGTTGTCCTAAATTGTGAAATTTCCTTCCTTTTTTGATAAATAATATTTTGTATATATAGATAATATTTTCTTTATAATTTATGTATTGATGGACACTTACATTATTCCCATATCTTGATTAGAATGAATCAGTAAGCATGTGGTCTCTTCGAAAGTGGACTTCATATCCTTTGGAGAAAAATCCAGAAGTAGGATGGTTGGATCACATAGTAGTTTTTACTTAGATTTCTATTTTAAAGAAAATGTGTAGTACTTTCCAGAAATTAACATTCTCACCAACAAGTCATAGTTTTATTTCTCCATACCCCTACCAACATATGCTATCTCTGTTTTTTACAGCCCCAATAATAGGTATGAGGTGACCTACTGCCTGGCTTTAATTTGCACTTTCCCATTTATTAGGAACATGAGACAATTTTTCATATGCCTATTGCACATTTTTATGTCTTCTTTGGAACAGCATCTGTTCATGTACTTTTCAGATTGCATTATTTATATATTGCTGTTGAGATGTATTGATTTCTTTATGTATTTCAGATGTAAACATTATATTAGATATATAATTTATAAGCATTTCCCATTTTTCAAGTTGCTTTTTCAGTCATCTAGTTTTTGAAAGATTAGTTGACCATGTAGTTTATTTCCGGATTCTCTAGCTTGTCCTACTGGCCTATGTGGTACTTTTAGTTCTGATAATATGCTTTTCTGAGTACTATAGCTTTGTTATATGGTTTGAAATCAAGAGATGTGGTGCCTGATGTTCTTTGTTTCCAGGATCATTTTGTCTCTTTGTAGACATTTGTTGATTGTGGATTTGCTGTGTAGAAGTCTTTTGTGTAATGTAGCCCCTCTCACTGAGTATTTGCTTTGGTTGCCTTCTGATATCATCTCATCCACAAATTCACCACAAAGATCAAGGCCAAGACTTACATCTATGCTTTCTTCTAAAAGTTTTTCTGCTTTTTTAAAAAAAGATTATTTATTATATAAACAATGTTCTGTCTGCATGCCTGAAGAGGGAGCCAGATCTCATTAGAGTTGGTTGTGAGTCATCATGTGGTTGCTGGGAATTGCACTCAGGACCTTTGGAAGAGTAGCCAGTGCTCTTAACTGGCTGAGCCATCTGTCCAACCCCTCTTGTTTTATATCTTATATTCATGTTTTCAACTCATTTCAAGCTGAATTTTGTATACCATATAAGATGGGTCCAATTTTATTCCTTGCATGTAAACATGTAATTTCCAAGTACTGTTTATTAAGGAAACTATCTCCTAAATATTCCACCAAAAACTAATTATTACAACTAATAAATTAATTCAATAAAGTTGCAGAATATAAAATCAACACACTAAAACTAATAGCATTTCTATACACTAACAAAAAATGAAAAGTAAGAAAATTGTCTTTGAGAAAGGATTTAGCAGTTAAAGAAAAAAAATCCCATTTCAATAGCATAAAATAATTTGTTGGGAATCATGTTAGTTTCTTTTCCTGTTGCTGTGATAACATAACCCTGATAAAAACAATTGAAGGAAGGGTTTGTTCTAGCTCACAGCTTAAGGGCATAAGGGATCCTGGTGAGGAGGTCAAGGTAGCATGGCTTGAGGTAGCCTATCACACTGCATCCACAGTAAGAAAGACGAGAGAGATGAATCTGTGCTCAGCTAGCTTTCTCCTTTTTTTGCGGCCCAAGACCCAAGCCCAAAGAACGGAACTACTTCTGTTAGAGTAGTTCTTCCCACCTTAATTAACTTAATCAAGATAATCTCTCACAGGTATGCCTAGAGATTTACCTTCTAGATGATTATAGTTAGAGTCAAGTTGATAAGCAGTTTCAAGCCTCACAAGAATGAATTTAACTAGGAGATAAAAAGCTCTTTATGTTGAAAACTATAATGCATTAGTGAAGAAAATTGAAAAGATACTAATAAAAAGGGATTTCCCATTATTAATGGATTGGAAGAATTCATTCTACTTAGATACCCAATGCCCCCAAAGCAATCTAATGTTTCCTGCAATTCCTATCATAATTACAATGACATTGCCCACAAAATGTAAGGCGTGTTGCTTCTGTGCCTAATTTCTTCAGGACTTTTATCATGAAGGCTTGCTGAACTTCTTCTCATTATCTACTGAGTTGATCCCATCATTTCTGTCATTAAGTCTATTTATGTGCTATTATTGCTTTGAATGAGAAATGTTCCTCATCAGCTTGTGTATTTGAACACTTGGTCTCATCACACTGTTTGGGAAGGTCGTGGAATCATTAGGAGGTGGAGCATTTTTACAAGAAGTATGTCCTTGAGGGTACACTTTGAGACTTCTATAGCTTTGCCTCACTTCCTGCTCTTTCTCTGCCAAGATAAGCTGACCTCATGTTATTGAACCCACCTTTCTTAGACATGACAGACTGTATCTCCTCTCAAACTCTAATCCAAAATAAGCCCTTTCTCCATAAGTTGGTTTTGTCCAGAAATTTTATCATGGTAACAGAAAAAAAAAAAAAACTAAACCGTGTTCTGTATTACACTCACTAGTGTGTGTATATCAAACCATTCTTCATTCCTTGAGTGAAATTAACTTAGCCATGGTGTGTGACCTTTTAAGGTGTTGAATTTAGTTCAAAAGTATTTTACTGAGAAAAACATGTTCATTTTACAACATGTTCATTAGGAAAACAGTTCTTTGGTTTTTTGTTTTACTAAGGGGCTGCTGATGCCATTTACTTCTTCTTTATGTATGTGTATGTGTTCTTATATGGGTGTACAGATGTGCATGCACATGTTATGTATGCACATGGAAACCAGAAGTCAATGTTGAGTGTCTTCTTTAATTGTTTCTTTATCTTATTTTTGAGACAGGGTCTGTTATTGCAGCTGGACTCACTGGTTTGACTGGCCAGCAAGACCCAGGGATGCTCCTGTCTCTCTTTCCAGCCCTGTGGTTATTGTCATCAATGCCATGCCTAGCTTTTCATGTAGGTGTTAAGGGATCCAAACTCAGGTCCTAACGCTTACACATAAGTACTTTACTAACTGAGGCATTTCACTAGCTTCTTACTTCCTCTCTAAAGGGACCAACTTTTGGTTTTATTGATTCTATATATTCTTGTAGTTTCTACTTAATTGTTTTTAGTTTATTTTTCTTCTTCATCTTTATTTATATTTTTTGAGAATTGCATATGATGCATTTTGAATTGAGTATTAGATTGCTTCATTGTATACAGATTATACTTTTGCTTCCAGATGAGCACTCGTCCTGCTGGACTCCTGGGTAAGCAGATGGCCCTTGCACCACAGCTAAGCACGGCTGGAGCTGGGTTACTCTTCAGAATTTTCTGGTGCATAGATGGGTGTGGCTCTTGGTGTGTCTATGGATGGACAGGACTGCTTCAAGCTAAGTGTGTCCAGAGCTAATTTACAGGATTATTTCAGGTCTGCTATAGGACTGAGGTTACAATTCAAAGGTCAGTGCAACTGCCATGAGACTCTGAAGAGAATATCACTTTTTTTAGACAAAACCTGGGAGGGGATCAAGACACGTCATTAGGGCTACTTCCATTTCCGGGACTAAGGTCCAGAGATGTGTTAACAAAAGTGTACATGATCTCCCCTCTAGGTTCCCTGCTAGACGGTTCTGGAGATGGAATAAAGCCTGAAGAGGTTACAGCTTGATTTATAGTGAGATAAGGCTGTTGCTGGGTCTATTGTCTGTACTGTCACCTTAGGGGTGGGCCTGCCTTTTCAAAACAACCCTTGTAAGTCTTGGCCTGTATCAGGCCTTCTAACCCTTATATGGGACCCAAAGTTCTTTAAATGACATACTTGCTCTAGGTGCTGGCCAAATTCTTGTTGCTATTCTGCTGTCTTGCTGACGTCCCTCTCAACCTATTTAATTTATGCTCTTTTAATTTAGAGCAATACTAACTTTCCATAAAATGGAAGATACCAACTGTCTTAGCTATTGTTCTATTGCTGTGAAGAGACACAATGACTCTTAAGAAAACATTTAATTGGGGCTTGTTTGCAGTTTCAGAGGTTTAATCTATGATCATCATGGCAGGGAGCATGACAGCGCACAGCAGACATAGGCTTCAGACAATGCTGAAGAAATAGTTGAGAGTTCTACATTTAGAACTATAGGAAACAGAAAGTGTAAGCCACTGAGCCTGGCTTGGGCTGTTTAGAAAACCTTAAAACCCACCTACAGTGACACTCTTCCTCCAATAAGGCCAGATCTCCTAATCCTTCTCCAATAGTGCCAGTCCCTGGTGACCAAGCATTCAAATCTATGAGCTGATGAGGGCCATTCTTTTTCTTTTCCAAGACAGGGTTTCTCTGTGTAGCATTGCGCCTTTTCTGGAACTTACTCTGTAGCCCAGGCTGGCCTCGAACTCACAGAGATCCGCCTGTCTCTGCCTCCTGAGTGCTGTGATTAAAGTCGTGCACCACCACCGCCCAGCAATGAGAGCCATTCGTATTCACACCTCCATATCGACTACCTTCTAAAAATTGGTTTTCTAGAAGCATTATTTCCTTAATAGTGAGTTTTTGCTGTGAGTGTCTATCAATCATAGATCCATACAGAGGGGAATTTTCCAAGTGAAGAGTTGAACTTTATCCAGGGTTTTTGTGCTTTTCTTTAGATTATTATGTCTAAAAATTTAATCACTTTTTGATCTGATCTCAGACGAGACATATCCTTCCAGTTACAACACTCTGTACTTGACTACAAATAGAAAAGATATAAAATGTCTCCAGGAACAAAATTAATGGTCTCCATCAAGTTGCATTGCTATTTAAAACCTGTTTATCTCTACACTATGATTGTATTCCCAATTGAAAATTTGAGGCATATTTCATGATTATGGAGTTTCAACTACTGTTTGTTGAATTTGAATTTTAAAGAGCATTTCCCATTGTGTGTGTGTGTGTGTGTGTGTGTGTGTGTGTGTGTGTGTGTGTAAAAGACTCTATGGTCTTTTATAATTTTTTAACAAGACCTCTTATGTTCTGCATCTAATCTTAACATGATAATGATATGACCAATGCTACTGATTGTTTCAGAAAATCATTGTATATTACTGCAAATTTGGTGCTTTAAACATGATGAGCACCATAGTTGATCAGAAAAATTTTTGTGGAATCATAATTTTAATTGGACTGTCTAATTCCACTTCAGATCCCACTCACTCTGATCTTAAGCAAATTATGCCAGCCAATTAGGAGAACATAAGCACATTCCCAGGTCACAGTGGCTGCACTTCCAAATATAGATTTTTAGTTGAAAAAGGGTGAATGCTGTTTCTTGCATATAATATATATGTCCATCCTCCAATTGCCTTAGGGTCTGCAGAGATTCTGCTTTGTCCACGTGGCTGTTATGAGTCAAGTGTTTTGCTTTGAGACTCTCTTTAAGTATTTACAGATGATGACTCCTCAGCTAACACTCAGTAAACAACACCTGCAGAACATAGACTTTGAGTAAATTTGAAAGTCAGAACTGAGCACTGCTGTTAGGCTAGTCTAGGGAATGTGACTTTCTGAAGGGACTTTAGAACATGAAGTAAAAGCTTGAAACATATTTACAGTGTAATTATTGGAGTTCTTTTCATTTAGCATGTTCTGTCATTTATTATCATCAAAATTTGTGTAAACTTACAGGGTTACCAAACTTCTCAGCAATAGAGATTTTACAAAGTTTATAAGTTTGTAGAACTATCTCCTTGGAATATAGTAAAGGTCCCTCATACTTGGGAAGGCCAGTCTTTGCCTCTGCTAGTCTCATCCCCTATCCAGTGGCATGCTGACACATTTTAAATAAATAGATCACCAAAATGAGTAAATGAAATATAAAGCTCAGTTTGTAAGTATTCACTGATTTCCATATGAATACAGCTTTTGTTGCCCATTTTAAAGTCTCAAAAACTTAGCTTGCTTTATTTCAGAATTTTGGAACATTTGGTACTTACTTGCTGTGAGCTAGTGCTATGGTTTGAATGATGGCGTTCTTCCCGATACTCGCGTTGATATTTAATAATGCAGGGGTATTGGGAAAGGCCACCTTTGGGAGATGATTAAGTCATGAGAGCTCTCCCTTCATGAATGTGGTTAGCATTTCCATAAAAGGGCTTAGAGTCCAAGAAAGTGCTTGCTTACTCTTCAACACTTTTAACTTGTGAAACTCAGTATTCCTCTCCTCTGGAGAATGCAGCAACAAGTGTCTATCCTAGAGGTAGAGACGGGCTTCTTACTGCACACAGGTGCTAGCATTATGAGTTTAGACTCTCCAGCCTCCAGAATTTGAGAAATATGCTTGTATTACTTCTGAATTACCCAGGCTGGGGAAATTTGTTACAGCAGCACAGACTAAGGCAGATGGTATGAGTCAACCCCAGCATCCCACTGCCCATATCTGTATCAGCTTTCTGACAAATATGCATCACTTTTATGGATCTAAAATAAAAAAAAAAACTTCCACCTTCACTTATATATGTGTTGATAGTCCCTCATGCTGTTACTAAATTACATTCATAGAGGAGCTGAAACTCTGAGAAAGTCCTATCTCATTCTTCTAAATTTCACAGGGCGTAATTGCCAATAGCAATTGCCCAAAAATAGTTTGATTAGTTCTTTTCTCTGGGAACAAGAAATCCTGTTGTTGGAAAGAAAATAAAGTTCATTATCCATCCTGCCATGGCTATAGTTTAAAAATAATATTAGCCAGTGTGTGTTTATTTGGGTCTGAGCGTCTGTGGGACTGGCAGGTGAGAGATTTGTCTGACTGTGGGCCAGGTGGGATACAGGAAAACTTCAAGCTACACAGTCTTCCATTTATTTATTTAATACTGGGGTAATTGTGACTTAACTTAATGTAATGCATTCATCACTCCTAGAATGTAAGAAATTGCAGGGCATTGGTGATGTGGCTAACCTCTGTAATTACATGAAAATGTTGTTTTCAGTTATTTTCTCCTAGGAAGACAAAGCAAATGTGCCCAGGCATTCAAGAAACTCAAGTGTTTGCTTAGGTTGCATTTTAACCATGATTATTTTGACAAATAAATGTTGAAATAAAGTGGACTTTTGGTCACACTTTGTTTATTTTAGGTAGCTTGAAATATTGGCATGAAAAACTTGAGGGATGATTATTATTTTCCTATTGCCAGAAAAAATAGAATATGCCATGAGAATTGGGTTTATTCTTTATTGCAGAAACAGCAAAATAGTCTTTGTTAATTTCTTTATTATTTAGGCATAATTATAGAGTCACCTACTCATATTAAGGCAAAGGTATTCTAATTAAATCTGAGAGAATAATTAGGTAGAATGAACTGTGACCTGGTTGGTAAAAGTTGGAAACAGATCTTGAACAGAAACCAAAGTTAACCATGGGGAAATTAAAGTCATTAATATGTGTAGAATATTTTAAAATTTAGATACATTTTATATATTTAAAGTGCAAAATGGATAGTTCTATAACATATGAATGACATCCAGTAAGATACATGCTTTTTTGACAAAGAAATTTTTTCCTTTTTCCATTTTCATGTGTTTGTACATGTTGTACATATATAATTTTTTGTGCACACACGTTTGTGTGTTCATGCATTTGTACACATGCATGTGGAGGCCTAAAGTTGATGTCAAGAATCATCTTTGATTGTTCTTCCATCCTGTTCAATGAGGTTTTATCTCTCCATCAAACTCAGAATGCACTCATCTGGCTGTTCTTGCTAGCCAGCTTGCTCTCAGAATCTCCTGTCTCCACATCTGAGGCTGGGGTTATAAATGGGCCCATGGCCCACGTAATGTTTATCTGAGTTTCTAGGGGATTTGAACTTCTGTCCTTACACTTGCACAGAGTAGGTGCTTTAACCATGGAGTCATTTTCTTAGCTCCCAAAGCAAAAATTTGATACTTTAAAACAATTAATATACAAAACAATGGGATTCATTATGATCTTTTTATTCATACTTCCTTTTATTCATATCTTTTCCTTGTCCCCTCCCCAAATGTACAGTTTAATTGAAATCATTCCTTGCCTCCCTCCTTCCTCTGCTTTCTGACAACCATTAAAGTTTTAATATTCTTTTTCATGGTAACGAATATATGTGGTGATTTAGCCAGCTGGGCTCAGCTGATGCTGGAGAGTGGTGCTACTGGACCATGGGAAGGTGGATGAGGTGCAGATAGACCTTCATTTTGGGCAGTGAGTGCCTTTCCATACTGCCATCTTTCAATTTTTTTTTTTTTTTTGGTTCCAGCTTTGGGATGGGTGGCAGCTCCCTTCCTTGCTTTTTGGTGCTATCTTGGTAAAAAGGTAAATCTTTAATTTTTTCAATATTAATATCAGGGAAAATACAAATATTCAGTCTGTAATGATAAGCTAATGTGGAGAATTATATTTATTGATTTTGAAAGATTAAACTAAGTTTGCATTTTGGAGATAATTCCCTCTTGGTTATTGCATTTTGCCTTTTAATATATGTTGTTGGATTCAGTTTGCACAAATTAGAAGAATATTGTAATTGTCCATATATAATAAATTGGTAAGCATTTATTAGCTTTCAATAATAAGGAGTTTTGGTTGAATTAGTAACACTTTTTCCTTAAATGCTGCTTGGAACTAACCACTGGAGCCATTCACATTCACCACTGAAGTTATTTGGCATTTCCTTTGGGTGAGGATACTCTCTTTCTCTCCACCCCTATCCTTCCTCTCTTGGTACTTGTGTGAAGGTCACAGGACAACCTCAGATGTTGGTCATTAAGTACTTCCACTGTTTTGTTTATGTCAGAGTGTCTCATTGACCTGATACATTACGATGTAGATATGGCTAGCTGGCTCACAGGCTTCCAGGAATCTTCTTGCCTCTGTGTCTCATGTTTCCTTGGTAGGGTCATAGGCATGTACCACCATGCCTGGATTTTTATGTGACTTTTGGGGATTCATACTCAGGTCCCAATGCTTGCAAGGCAAACATTGTATCCACTGAGGCATCTTCCCAGACACGTGGGGGGAGATGTTTAATTAAAAATCAGTTGCTTTAATAGATAGAGAGCTAATCCTATTAGTCATTTCTATTTCTTCATGAGTGATATTTAGTAATTTGTGTCTTCCAAGACATTTGTATATTTATCTAGTTTTTCAGTTTATAGGTGTGGAGTTGTTCTTTTTTTTTTTTCATGCTTGTGGACTCTATGGTAGCGTATCTCTCCTTCCTTATATTGGCATTTTGTTTTTCTCTCTGTTATCAGTTTAGACAGAGCTTTGCAGATTATATGGCTCTTTCTCAAGATCTACTATGTAATTTTATTTTATTTTTTAATTTATGTGCATTGGTGTTTTGCCTGCATGTATATATGAAGGTGTCAGATCCACTGGAACTTGTTACAGATGGTTGTGAGTTGCCATGTGGGTTCTGAGAATTGAACCTAGGTGTTTTGGAAGAGTAGCCAGTACTCTTAACCACTGAGCCATCTCTTCAGCCCTGTAATTTTATTTTTTTCCATTATTGTTCTTGTGTTCCATTTAATTGATTTCCATCCTAATAACTCTTATTTTATTTTTAACTTTCTTCTTTTTTGGGATACCCAAGCTGAGGCAATTGATTTGGTAATTTTATTTTCAAAAGAGGCATCTGGTGCCATGTATCTCCTTATGGGTCCAACTTTAGTTTAATTCCATGTATTTTTTATAGATTCAATGTTCAGTTTCATTTACCTTTCAGCTTCAAACATTTTTTTGATTCATTGTTTAATTTTCATAGTATTTTCTATTCTCTTCATTCTTTTAAATTCTAAATGCCAGGAGTGTGTATTTGTCAGTCCTCTGTAGTGGTGACAAAATGCCTGAGAAAATCGATTCCCAGGAGAAAGTATTCCCTTGGCTCATGATCTCAGAACTCAGAGGTTTAATCAGTGTGTTCCATTGTTGTTGAGCAGCCAACAATGCTGTCCAAAATGGTAGGGAGCCTGTGCAGGAGCAAAGCTGCTCACTTCATGGAAGCCAGGAAGTAAAAGTCAAGTGAGAAAGGCACAGGTGAGAAGTCAGTGGTGTGAGGAAGGAGCTGGTGTAAGGAAGGCGTGGCATGAAGGTAGCATGGGGTGGTGAAGGTAGTGGCATTATGTACTCTTCAAGGACATTCCTCCCAATGACTTACTTCTAATCAAGCTTTGCTGTGGGAGGGTCTTTCTGTATGCTCTGAATATGTGTTGCTACCATTGGTCAATAAAGAAGCTGCTTTGGTCTATGGCAAGACAGGTTATAGACATGTGGGATATCCAAGAGAGATACAGGGAGGAGAAAGGCAGAATCAGAATAGACACTGTGGGTGTCTGGGGGAGCAAGATATAATAGAACATAGGTAAAGCCACGAGACACGTGGTAATACATAGATTAATAGAAATGGGTTAGTTTAAGATGTAATAGCTGGCTAGTAATAAGCCGGAGCCATAGACCAAATAGTTTGTAATTAATATAAGCCTCTGTATGTTTATTTGGGACTGAGTGGCTGTGGGACATAGGAAAACTTCTGGCTACAAAGCTTGGTCTCCTAAAGCTTATACTGTTTCTTGGCAGTATCAGCAGCTATGGACCAAATCTTTGTCACATGAACATCTGGGGAACAGTCCAAATCTAAAGTATAACATTTCCAGTTAATTTGTTATTGATTTCTAATTTAATTCTACTCTACACATAAAATATACTTCATATGAATTAAACCCTTTTAAATTTAATAAGACTTATTATATGGATGATAACATATTTTTATTGTCAATGTCCTGTGCACAACTTAAAACATGTATATTTATAGGTTCTTAGATGGGATATTCTATGGATGTCAGCCAAATTAATTTGGTTAATAGTTGCTCACATTTCTTAACAATGCATTGGTTGGTTTTCTTTACATTTGCTGTGAGATAAAGGTATTTTGTTCATCTTCTCCTTAGAGTTCTATCAGTTTTTTTTCTTTCTGTTTTTACTTATTGTGAAGTACCATTGTTAGGTATCTAACATGTTTAGGATTATTATGGTCCCTTGATGACTGGATATAGCTTTATCATTGTGCAATGTTCCTTTTTCTCCAAGGTAATATTCTTTAAATCCATGTATACATGTCTTAGTCACTATTCTATTGCTCTGAAGAGACATCATGACCAAGGCAACTTATAAAAGATAGAACTTAATTAGAGGCTGGCTTACAGTTTCAGAAGTTGAGTCCATTATTATCATGGCTGTAAGTGTGGCAGGAGACAGGCAGACATGGTGCTGGAGAAGTAGCTGTTATCTTACATGTTGAGACAACAGCTATGAGGCAGACTGAGAGACACTAGAAATGATATGGGCTTTTGAAACTCCAAAGCCCACTCCCAGTGACACACCACTTTCAATAAGGCCATACCTCCTAATTTTTCCCAAACAGTTCTACTGACTGCAGACCAGGCATTCAAACATATGAGCCTATGGGGACCATTCTCATTCAAAAAATAATACTACATTATATGATATAATAATTCCTCTAGATGTCTTTTGACTAGCATTAATATGCATGGATTTAATTATTTTCAAATTTCATTTTATTTTCTTCATTAAATTACTAAATGCAACCCTTTGCCCTGTTATTTGATGGTTTCTACAGTGTGTGCATTATATACCATTACTTAATGATAATCTTCAAGTGATACTTTTTTTACATATGTGTGTAGCAGAATCTTTTAGGCTTAATGGTTCAATGTGCTTGCTAGAAAGCCTGAGGATCTGAATTCAGTCCCCAAGACTCACATAGTAGAATGAGAGAACACACTTCCTTTGACTTCAACATGAGTATTATGGTACACACACACACACACACACACACACACACTCACTCACTCACCATAAATAAATGTAATAAAAGTAAGAATCTTTCAGCAATGTGCTTCTATTTGTTCCCTCTTGGCCTTTATGATTTTATTCCCATACAATAAACTTTTGTGTATTACAAATTCCATAACATATCATTGCCAACATTACTTTAAGAAGTCAATTATCAGCTGGGCAGTGGTGGTACATGCCTTTAATACTAGCACTCCAGAGGTAGAGGTAAACAGATTTCTGAGTTTGATGTCAGATTTTTTTTAAGTATTTCACAAAATTAATGCTTTCATTGTTTCTTTTTTCTGTATCCAGGATTACCTGTGCTATTTACTTTCTGTGTCAAGAAGTCACTAACATTTTTGTATTGCAAGACCATTGTAATTAATTCTTTCATATGTCATTAAAAATCTTTTTTGTTTTTTAAAGAATTTTGGAATAATGTTATAGTTACAGAAGAATTTTAAAGAGTAACAAGACTTCCCAGGCTCCCCCCAACCCCCATCACTTTCCATCTTGTTATTTTATGCTGATGTGGTTCATTTGTCAAGACTACAGAACCAACACTGATATGCTGCCTACACTCAGACTATTTGAATTTAATCACTTTTCCATTCACGTTCTCTCCTGTGACAGGGTTTGATTAAAGTTACTACACCACATTTGTCATGTCTCTTTAGTCTGCTCTTGTCTGGGACAGCTTCTTAGTTCTTCTTGTTTTTATGGCCTGTAGAGGTCATCAATCACAATGCCCCTCAAGTGGGTTTTGTATGACATGTTTTCGTTTACTTTAGTTGGGATACCGTTTTTGAAAGACAACCATAGACATCTTCTCATCAGATCATATCAGGTTGTACACAACAGCCACCTTCCATTACTGGAGACAATTAACTTTTCTTACATCGTTTTGTTAAGTATACCTTTCTACATGTTTCTTTTCAGGTGGCCTTTTGTGTTTTCTTTTCAAAATTTTTGTTTGTTTTAGTTTTGTTTGTTTGCTCTTAGTTTCAGTTTCTTCAAGATGTTAAGGTATTCTCATCCTTGATTCATTCATTTCCTCAAAGTTCCAGGGCTATCCTTTGGATGTAATACGTCATACACACTCAAAAGTTAATGTGACTGGAGGTTTGGTTCCCAGGATCAAGGGGCTGGGAAGTGGTAGAATCTCTAAGGGATTCTACCCTAAGGGTGGGATCTGGTTGTTGATGTTTAGTTTGCTGTAGGAAAGCTTTCCAAAGTATATTTTCACACTCCTTTGGGTTTTCCCAAGAAAATCATTAAGATGTATGTGATTATAATCCTAGTACATGGGAGACAGAAGCAGGTAGATTTCTGTGAGTGGATTTACAAGTGAAGACAATGGCTGCCCCTCCCCTAGAATCCACTGGCAGCCAATAGTTAAGTGGAGAGTGGGTAGATCTTGTGAACTCATCCTCAGTCACTGATTGACTGTTAACAGCCGCAGTCCTGTGCACACCCATTACAGGCAGCATCAGCTGCTGTAAAGTCATTATTGTACTGTCTGTATGGTGCTCCAAAGATAGCTTTTCAAAGCCCCTTTCCCCACCTTCCAGCTTTTCCTTTCTTTCCATCTCTTCTTCTGTGATGTTCCCTGAAGGAGGCAGTACAAATGTCTAGTTTAGGGCTGAGCAACCATCTATCATTTATTCTCAGTAACTTGAACAGCTGTGTGTTTCTGTATTTACCACCATTTATTGCAAAGAGAAGTTTCTCAGATTATGGTTGAGAGTATCATTCATCTATATGAGTATAAACATAAATATTTAGATGACAGCTTGGGGCTATGCAAATTTATCTGAACAGCAGTAGTAAATTGTCCTCTAAGACCTAAGATCACCCTAGTCATAGGTTATGGTCTAGGATTACATTATTCATGCATAGGTTCCCTCTTGTGGAACAGGTCTTAACTCGAAGCAGAGAGCAAGCAGTTGGTTAGCCTCAGAACATCAAGTTGTGCCAAATATCACTTTCTTGACTTAAAAGCACAGTAGAAATCTTACAACTTAAATGTTAGGAAACATCTAACATTTGACGCATTTGAAGGGGAGCTAAAACATTTCTAAAGAGACTGGAGAAATGGCTCAGCAGTTCAGAGCACTCACTCACTGCTCTTCTAAAGGACTTGAGTTTGATTCCCAGTACCACATGGCTGCTCACTACCATCTGTTACTCCAGGTCCAGGGGATCAAAAGCTCTCTTCTGGCATCTGCACGCAGTGCATGCACATGGTGTACAAATATACATGCAGGGAAAATACCAACACATAAAAAATTAAAAAGATATCCCTGAAGTTATACTGAAAACATTGGGAAAGATTATGTGATGAGGTTATGATTGATTTATTATTTTATGTATCTTACTGTCATATGGGGCATGGTGCATTTACACTTGACTTACCAATTGATTTTGTGTATATGTATAGTTCTCAGATTAGCAGCCAATACTCATAAAAGTACAGTAATGGCACTTTATTGCAGGCAGAAGTTTCTGTTCCCCCTAGCTGCTCCTAAATAACTACACAGACTCTTAATATTAATTCTAAATGTGTGGCCGTAGCTTAGGCTTGTTACTAACTAGCTCTTACTACTTAAATTTACCCATATTTTTTATCTACCCTCTGCCATATGGCTGTACCTTCTTTCAGCACAGCATGTTTATCTTGCTTCTCTCCACATCTCCTTGTAACTGCTGAGACTCCACCCTTCTTCCCAGCATCCTCCTAGTCTGGCTCTCTCACTCAATCCATTCCTGCCTAGCTGTTGGCCAGTCAGCTCTTTATTAAACAATTAGAATAATACATATTTACAGTGTACAAATATTGTTCCACAGCATTTCCCATTTTTTTGTCTAATTAAAAAGGAAGATTTTAACTTTAACATAGTAAAATTATGTACAACAGAAATGGTTAACCTTAGTCACTGGGTGTAATTCTTAATTGTTAACCAGTTTTGTTGTGTATAATTTTACTATGTTAAAGTTAAAACCTTCCTTTTTAATTAGACAAAAAATGGGAAATGCTTGCACAGCCTTGGTGCAGGGGGAAGGGGCTTGGACCTGCCTCAAAAGAGTGTACCAGGCTCTCTGACTCCCCATGGGAGACCTTGACTTGGAAGAGATGGGAATGAAGGATGGGTTGGGGGGAAGACTAGGGGGCTGGAAGAGGGAGGAGGAGGGGATCTGTGATTGGTATGTAAAATGAATAGAAAATTTCTTAATAATAATAATAAAAAAATTAAGAATTACAGTTATGATATCCAGTCCACTTTTTATTTGGCCAAATTTTAGAAAATATTTTATTATTTACTTTATGAATCTGAAGTTTTATACTTAATTTACTTTTTTATCATAACTAAGAAAAACTTTAAGTCTAATTCATTAGTCTTTTATTCCATCAAAGACTCCAGAAGGTTATTATGTTATCTAATGACAGGGACATCTGGCTGCCTGGACAGTCACTCAAAAATCTTCTGCAATATTGGGGCATCCATCTTTGACCTACAAACCTAGGATATCTCACAGACTTTTCTGAGAAGCAGGGAATTTTGAAGGACTGTCCTACCTTGTCTTGGCAAAGTTTAGCAATCACTTTCTTTTGCATCCTGCTATTCCAATTTGGACAGCATACTGTCAGCAATATAGGCAAAGGCATTTTTTTCTCCAAGTGACTAGCTTTTGCCACAAAGAAAGTAAACTCCATATGGAGTTTCTTTGATGCCCATTATCTTTTCTGAAGTAAATTGGTGCTACCAGGAGGAGATGTGTCTCACTGTCAAGAAAAGCCTTATGTTACTAAAACATTTTAAATACCATATTATGCAGGTCTTTGAAATGTTTGAAGACCACCTATCTATCTAAATGGATGTTTAACCTTGAAAATATACTTAATATGACAAGTTTAACTATTATAGATGACTAACTACTAATCTGTATTTTTTAATTCAACATTACATTTTTAAATGAGTTGCATAAACATGATACCACAAACAAGATTAGAAACATACATATAGAATAGCAAAAATAACTTTAAATTTGTATCAAGAAACAGAAATCCATACCAATGTAAAATATTTTAAGATTAATAGTTGCTTTTGGCCTTAAAGTAGATTCCATAATCTACCTTTTTTTCTTATAGTTCTTATACTACCTCCTCCTTTTTTTTATTACTTTAGAAAGAGATCTTTGAATTTAATTCCTTTGTTAAACTTTTTATTTTTATTTTGTCTAAGAACAACTTGTAACCAATCCCCATTAAATGATAACAAACATCCATAACCCATCTTTTGGGAATGTGGATGTTGTTTTTATCTAGACTGCTTCCTGTTGTCTGAGAGTACTGGTATGTTGGGGGGAACCTTGAGAAAATCAGGATAATTGTTAAATAATGGCTGGAGTATTTTTTTGAGAATGAATCATCTCAGCATGCTTCAATACAACAGTATTAAAGCTGTTCTGGATGCTGGATCAGCTGGGCCATCCATTTTTATTGATATCTGGGCCACTTGTTCTGAAAATACATAAACTTTTAAGGATAACATGCATAAAGATAACTGCATTAATACAAGTATAGACTGTATTGTGTACAAGTCATCCAAAGATGATTTTTTGTTTTATGTTTGAGCATATAAAATATACATCACATTTTTTATAATTCCTCTAGATCTGTTTCTTTGTGTTTGAAGTCAGGATTTTCAGGGGGTCTTCCTTGATCAAACCTGATCTTTAACTTTGAATGAATCCACAGCCTTTCATTTTCTGTGGGAACAAAAGCATAACCTCTTCCCCAAAGCCACACATCTTTTGACTTCCATTTTGAAGTTAAGACATTTTAAAAATATATAGCTTGGTTTAATTTAGCAGTTTTTATAATCCAATGTCTCTTAGCAGGTATCATTCATTTATCAGCAATCAAAAAATTTAAAGACAACACAGTAACATACAGGATCTAGACTTCCCGTGTGTTTTCTATCTCTATGTGGCTTATTTTTTCTCACTTTTCTCTTTAAAGATTTTACTTTATTGTTTTAAACTATTTTTTA
The DNA here is from genome assembly GCF_949786415.1 of Peromyscus eremicus. NCBI lineage: Eukaryota > Metazoa > Chordata > Mammalia > Rodentia > Cricetidae > Peromyscus > Peromyscus eremicus. The sequence goes on along the minus strand of NC_081429.1, from coordinate 28,035,949 downwards.
TTCTATGACTGTATATAACCTTTTTCTTTTCTCTCTCAAGCCTATGTATACTTTTAAACACATTGTAACCCATTTAGTTTTTTCATCTGAATCTGTCTTTATTGAGCTTCTGTATTGTTCTTTGATCACATGCAATAAATATTAAATTGTTATGTCTACCACCAGCACTGCTTAGCTTAGTGTAAGGAAGTAGCATATGGTGGCTGGCAGCTGACTCCACGCCACAGGCAGCTGCTGGGAGATGTGTCTTTGTACTGTGGCCAGTATGAGAGACATGAGGCTAGGAAGCCACTTTTGGCTCCATTTTTGTGTGTTTAGAACTGTTTTAAAAGCTTTCTCAGGTCTTATGTGGATCTATGTCACCTAACAGTGGGCAGCATTTGTAGGCAGAAGTTTCTGTCCTACCAGCTGCTCCCAAATAACCACACAGTCTTGATACTAATTATAAATGCTCAGCCATGGCTTAGGCTGGTTACCAACTATCTCTTACAACTTATATTAACCCATATTTCTCATCTACCCTCTGCCATGTGGCAGTAACTTTTCAACACTGTTCATTCATCTTGCTTCTTTCTCCATCTCTCACAACTCCTGAGACTCTACCCCTCTGCCCAGCATCCTCTGTCTGTCTGTCCCACTTTCTGCCTAGCTACTGACCAGCCAGCCCTTTTATTAAACCAACCAGAAGGCATCTTGGCAAAGACACAACTTCACAGTGTACAAAAAGATTATTCCACAACATTTCCCCTTTTTGTCTAATTAAAAAAGAAGGTTTTAACTTTAACATAGTGAAACTATATATAAGAATAATTAGCAAGCACTGTCTAAATAGAAAGGAAGGGTAATAACCATAACAAAAATGAAACCACATAGAACAAGAACAATTATCAAGTAGGAAATACATTCTCAATGTCCAGTCCATATGTAATTCGCAAATTTAGAGAGATTACTTTAGCTATTCTCTCCTGAAGAGTCTATACTAGCTCTTACAACTTAAATTAACCCATATTTCTTATCTATCTCTGCCATATGGCCATACCTTCTTTCCACAAGGCATGTTTATCTTGCTTCTTTCCACATCTCATTTTTACTGCTGAGACTCCACCCTTCTTCTTCCTAGTACCCTCATAGTCTGGTTCTCCCACCCAATCTCTTCCCGCCCAGCTATTGAGCCAGCTCTTTATTAACTAACAAGAGTAGTACATACTTACAATGTACAAAGATTGTTCCACAGTATTTTATATTATTTGCTTTACAATGGTTCTTTAGAGTATTATCAACTTAAAATCCTTTTGATTTAAAATACATACAATAACCCATTTTTCTCATTGTTAGTAATTCAAGAACAGAAAATGATGAAAATATTTTTATAATTCTCTATTTAACTATGGTTCTTATGAAATGGTATTTTTAATTAAATTAAAAACAAACAAACAAAAGTAACCCTAATAAATAATTTTCTGTGTGCCCAAAGTTTCTCCTTACCCCTCCAAAAATGCTACTATGAGCCATTTCAATCATTTTTCTTACTATTTGGGTTTGTTAATATTATGCAGCTAGTGTGTGTATGTGTGTATCAAAAATTTATGAGTGAGTTTTAAAATAATAATGATAACCAAATCACTTCTGAGATACTGGGAGCCTAGTACTAAGTCCTTGAAGTTGGGTGGTTCAACAGTTAGAGCAGTCCCAGAATAGCTGTTTCTCACTGGGGAATGATGACCTATGGTTACTCAGTCTATAAGGTAGGTGTCTCAGTTGTCTCAATCTGGCTCTGGAGGGCAGGAAAGTTTCTGGAGGGTGTTGGTCCCTAGTCCATGATGAAAACTTGGAAATGCTGATTCTTCTCTCAGTGAGGAATCATCATCATCATCATCATCATCATCATCATCAGTCAACTTGGTGACAGGAAGGGAAGGCTGAACAGGTAAAAAGAGAGATAAATTCCTTCTGAAATATCCTCTTTCATCCATGTTGTTGCCTAAAGGTGCCACCCACAATTGGGATAAGCCTTCATACACCAGTCAAGGTGATCAGGACAGTTCTTCAGATGAGACTGCTCAGTCAGGTGATTCTACTAGGTTGTAAGCAGATATTAAAAGTAATCATAACAATAGTGCATATGTATGTGTTTAGTAATTATATTTAATCATTCTAACTATGCAATATAGTCACATCTTGGCAACATTAGAAGGAAAACTTTTATATTTTTATTTTATTTTATTTTTTATTGAACACTGATTCTTTCCCCTTCCCAGGGCGATCCATGCATCCCTCTTAGGGTCCTCCTTGTTACCTAGAGATGAGATCACCTGGGTAAACTGGGAGTGGGGAGGTGGTAGAGGGGAGGGCATGGGAGATGAGAACATGAGGGAATGGATGGGATGGTCATTTTGGGGGAGGGATGTAATGGGAGAGCAATAAAAGAGATATCTCGATAGAGGGAGACATTATGGGGCTAGAAAGAAAACTGATGCTAGAGAAATTCCCAGGAATCCACAAGGATTACCCCAGCTAAGACTCCTAGCAATAGTGGAGAGGGTGCCTGAACTGGTCATCCTCTGTAATCAGATTGGTGACTACCCTAACTGTCATCGTAGAGCATTCATCCAGTAACTGATGGAAGCAGATGCAAAGACCCATATTCAAGCACCAGGCTGAGCTATGGGAATCCAGTTGAAAAGAGGGAAGAGAGATTATAGGAACAAAGGGGTGGTGGTGGTCAAGATCATGATGGGGAAATCTACAGAGACAGATGACTCAAACTTGTGGGAGCTCACAGACACTAGACTGACAGCTGGGGAGCCTGCGTGGGACTGGACTAGGACCTCTGTATGTGAGTGACAGTTTTATAGTCTGGTCTGTTTGTGGGACCCTTGGCAACGAGACCAGGATCTATCCTTGGTGTATGAGCTAGATTTTTGAAGCCCATTCCACATGGTGGAATGCCTTGTTCAGCCTTGATGTTGGGGGAGAGGATGGCTTGATCCTGCCTCAACTGAAGGTGCCAGGCCTTGTTGACTCCCCATGGGAGGTCTTACCTTTTCTGAGTAGTAGATGGGGGTGGGTTGGGGGAGATAAAAGGGAATCAGGAGGAGAAGAGGGAGGGGGAACAGTGGTTGGTATATAAAATGAATAAAAATTAATTAATTAAAAAGTCTTTCCTAATTTCCCCTATAAATTTCAAAAGAAAAGAAAAAAATCAATTTTTCCCCATATGATATATCCTGACTAGAATTTAACCTCCCTCTATTCCTCCTAGTTCTTTGCCTCCTCTCACCTCCCAGTATACTCCCTTTCTGTCTCTCATTAGAATATCAAACATGACAAAATAAAATATAGTAAGATGAAGCAAAAACTTTAATATTGAAGTTGATATGCAACTCAACAGGGGGAAAGATCCCCAAGAGGAGGCTAAAGAGTCATGGACCCTCTCATTCTCATAGTCAGGAGTTCTGTAAAAATACTAAGTTAATAGTTATAATATTTATGCAGAAGAGCTGGTATTGACTGTTTCAGTCTCTGTGAGCTCATATAAGCCTTGCTTAGTTGATTCTGAGGGCCATGTTCTACTGGTGTCCTCCATCCACTCTGACTCTTACAATCTTTCCACCACCTCTTCATGATTCCCTGAGTTCTGAAGGGAGGTATTTGATGGAGACATCTTATTTAGACTCTGTCTCTCTCTACATGATGTCTAGCTGTGGGTCTCTATATCTGTTCCTATCTACTATAGGAGGAAGCCTATCTGATGATGACTGGACAAGGCACCAATCTATGAGTCTAGCAGAATAAATTATTAGGAATCATTTTATTGATTTTTTAGATCAGTTGTGTTTGTTTTACTATAGGTCTCTGGGCTATCTAGTCTCTCATTCTTGGTTACCTATGTAGTGTCAGTATGGGTTCCTTCTTGTGGAGTGGGCCTTAAGTCAAATCAGACATTGGTTGACTACTCTGACAGGTTCTGTGCCACCATTGCCCTAGCATATTTTGCAGGCAGGATGGATTGTAAGTCAAAGGTTTTGTGGCTGGGTTGGTGCCCATGTTTCTCTTTCAGTAGCCTGTAGAATACCTTCCTACACCAAGGAGACTAGAACATAGGAATGAAGGCTCCATGTAGGCATGAGCTCAACTTCTCCATGTTAAGTGACTTGTGTGGATGTTGTCTTCAGCAATGAGGACCCACTGCCAGTTTGTAGAGCTCAACCACTTGTTTTCCTTGTCTTAACATCATCCTGGGTTGTTTGGGGAATTCCATGGGACCCCCTTGGCCAAAAACTCAATGAAATGTAATCCAGTTCCTCCACTGCAAGCCTTGCTTGGCTACAAGAGATGGCCAGTGGAGACTCTGTATCCCCCATTACTAGAGTCCTCATTAGGATCACCTTACCTTTATATATTCCAGGAAGTTTTCACTGCATTTGGTTTCTACTCTACCTCCCAAGAACTCCCCAATTTCAGTTGTCTCTCTTTGCACACTCTCCTTCCATCCTGTCTTCCACTACCTGATCCCTATTGCCCCTATTCCCATCTGTCCCCAGTCTACCTGTAAAATCTATTCTATTTCCCCTTCCCAGGGAGATCCATGCATTCCAGCTCCCCTAGACCCTTCTTTACCTAACATTTTTGTGTCTATATATTATAGCTTGATTATCACTTACTTAATTGATAGTGTCCATTTATAAGTGAATACATACCATATTTGTCTTTCTGGGTCTGTGTTACCTCAATCAGGAGAATTTTTTTTCTGATTCCATTCATTTGCTTGCACATTTCATGATGTCATTTTACTTAATAGCTGAGTAATATTCCATTGTGTAAATATACCACATTTTGTTTATTCACTCTTCTGTTGAGGAATATCTAAGTTGTTTCCTGGCTATTATGCAAAAAGCAGTAATGAACATGGTTGAGCAAATATCCTAGTGGTTGGATGGAGCATCCTTTGGGTACATATCCAAGAGTGGTATATCTAGGTCTTATCAATTTCCAATTTTCTGAGGAACTGCCATATTGACTTTCACAATGCTTACACAAGCCTGTACTCCCACCAGCAATGGAGGAGTATTCCCCTGGTTTCACATCCTTGCCAACATGAGACACTTGTATTACTGATCGTAGTCATTTTGACAGGTGTAAAATAGAATCTCAAAATAGTTTTGATTTGCATTTTCCTGATGGCTAAGGATGTTGAACTTTTCTTAAGTGTTTCTTAACTATCTGATTCCTCTAATAAGAATTCTTTATTTAGATCTGTATGCCATTTTTTAATTGGAACATTTGGTTTTTTTGATATCTAGTTTCTTGAATTCTTTATATATTTTGGATATTAGGCCTCTATCAGATATGGAGTTGGTGAAAATCTTTCCCTATTTTGTAGGTTGCCAATTTTCCCATTGACAGTATCCTTTGTCTTATAAAAACTTTTCAGTTTCATGAGGTCCCATTTATTAATTGATGATCTTAATGCCTGCACTATCAGTGTTCCGTTAAGAAAGTTTCCTGTGCCAAAGTGTTCAGGCTATTCCCCACTTCTTCTTCTATCAGGTTCAGTGTATCTGGTTTTATGTTGAGATCTTTGATCCACCTAGACTTGAGTTATGTTTCAGGTGATAAATATGGATCTATTTGGATTCTTATACATGCAGCCATCCAATTTGACCATCACCATTTGTTGAAGATGCTGTCTTTTTTCCCCAGTGTATATTTTGACTTCTTTATCAAAAATAAGATGTCCTTATAGGCTTGGATTTTTGACTGGGTCTTCAATTAGAATCCATTGATTGGTGTATCCATTTTCATGCCAATATCATGTTGGTTTTATTACTATAGCTCTGTAGTACAACTTGAAATCAAGGATGGTGAGACTTCTGGTAGTTCTTTTTATTGTTCAGGATTGTTTTAGCTATCTTGGGTTTTTTGAGTTTCCATATGAAGTGAAAATTGTCCTTGCAATATATGTAAAGAATTGTGTTGGGATTTTGATGGGGATTGCATTGAATTTGTAGATTGCTTTTGATGGGTGTGGCCATTTTTACTAAGTTACTTCTACTGATCCAGGAGCATGGGAGATTTTCCCATTTTCTGATATCTTCTTTAATTCCTTTCTTCAAAGACTTGGTCTTTCACTTGCTTGGTTAGTTACCCCAAGATATTTTAATCTTATTTGAGGCTATTGTTAAAGGTGTTTTTCCCCTGATTTCTTCTTTAGCTCATTTGTCTTTTGTATATAGGAGGATTACTGATTTTTTGACTTAATCTTGTATCCAGCCACTTCACTGAACATGTTTATCAGCTTAGGAGTTCCCTGGCAGAATTTTAGGCTCTCTGATGTATACTATTATATTGTCCTCAGATAGTGATACTTTGACTTCTTCCTTTCCAATTTGTATCCCCTTGATCTCCTTCAGTAGTCTTATTGCTCTAGCTAAGACTTCAAGTTACTATATTGAATAGACGTGGAGAGAGTGGACAGCCTTGTCTTGTTCCTTGATTTTAGTAAAATTGCTTTTAGTTTCTCTCCATTTAATTTTATATTGGCTGTAGGCTTGCTGTAAATTGCCTTTATTATGTATTGGTATGTCCCTTGTTTCCCTAATCACTCCATAACTTTTATCATGAAGGGGTGATGGATTTTGTCAAATGCCTTTTCTGCAGCCAATGAAATGGTCATGTGTGCTTTTTTTCTTTCAGTTTCTTTATATGGTGGATTGCATTTACTAATTTTCATATATTGAACCATCCTTGCATTACTTGGACCAAGCCTGCTTGACCATGGTGGGTGATATTCTCGTTGTGTTCTTGGATTTGGTTTGCAAGTATTTTTGCATCTATGTTGATGAGGGAAATTGGTCTGTAATTTTCTTTCTTTATTGAGTCTTCATGTGATTTTTTGGAATCAGGGTAACTGTGGCCTCATAAAATAAATTGGGTAATATTCCTTATGTTTCTATTTTGTGGAATAATTTGAGAAGTACTGGCATTAGCTTTTCTTTGAAAGAAATTCTGGTAGAATTCTGTGCTGAAACCGTCTAGTGCTAGGCTTTTGGTTGGGATGTTTTTAATTACTGGTTCTCTTTCAATAGAGGTTACAGGTCTGTTTAAGTTGCTTATCCAATCTTGATTTAATTTTGTAAGTGTTATCTATTGAGAAAATTACCCATTTGATTTTTAGATTTTCCAATTTTGCAGAATACAGGTTTTTAAACTATGTCCTTATGATTCTCTGGACTTCCCTAGTATCTGTTGTTATGTCACTTTTCATTTCTGATTTTGTTAATTTAGATATTCTCTCTGTCCTTAGTTAGTTTGAATAAGTGTTTGTCTATCTTGTTGATTTTCTCAAGGAACCGACTCTATTTCATTGATACTTTTTATTGTTCTCTTTTTTTCTATTTTATTGATTTCATCTCTCAGTTTGATTTTTTCCTGCTGTCTATTCCTGCAATACTCAGTTCTTTCTGTTCTAGAGCTTTCAGGTGTACTGATAAGTTGCTAGTATGAGATCTTTCTGATTTTTTCTTTTATGTAAGAATTTAACGCTGTGAACTTTCCTCTTAGCACCACTTTCATTGTGTTCCGTAAGTGTGGGTACATTGTGAATTCATTTTCATTGAATTCCAGAAAGTCCTAATATTTTTTCTTTATTTCAGTCATGATCCAGCTTTCATTCAGTGGAGAGTTGTTCAGTTTCCATAAGTTTATAAGCTTCCTGTTAATTCTATTGTTGAAATCCAACTCTAATCTGTGGTGGTCTTACAGGATGAATAGGGTTATTTCAATATCCTTGTATCTCTTGAGACTTGCTTTGTGACTGAGTACATCGTCTTAGCAATGTTTCTTTTACAAAAGTAGATGCTCATATGTTTGGGGCACAGATGTTAAAAATTGAAATGTCACTTTGGTGGATTTTTCCTTTGGTAAGTATGAAATGACCTTCTCCATCTATTTTCATTAATTCTGATTATTTTGTTAGATATTACAGTAGCTACACTAGCTTGAATTTTAGATTTATTTGTTTGGAATATCTGTTCCCAACCCTTTATTCTGAGGTAATGCCTATCTTTGATTTTGTTGTGTTTGTTGTATTCAGCAGAAGGATGAATCTTGTTTTCATATTGATTTTGTTAGTCTGTGTCTTTTTATTGGGGGAATTGAATCCATTGATATCAAAAGATGTCAGTGATCAATGATTGTTAATTCCTGGGGTTTTTGTTGTTGTTCTTGTTGGTATGTATTTATTTGTGTGTCCTTTCTTTGTGTATTGCTGGTGTGAGAATATTTCCTGTGTTTTCATGGGTTTAGTTAACCTCTTTGGGCTAGAGTTTTCTTTCTAATATCTTCTGTAGAGCTGGATTTGTGGATAGATATTGTTTAAATTTGACTTTATCATGGAATGTTTTGTTTTCTCCATTGAAAATTTTGCTGGTTATAGTAGTCTTGGCTGGCATCTCCCTTCTGGCTTTTAGAGTTTCCATTGAGAAATCTGGTGTAATTCTAATAGATCTACCATTATATGTTACTTGCTCTTTTTTCTTGCACCTTTTAATAGTCATCCTTTGTTCTGTATGTTTAGTGTTTTATTATGTGACAAGGGAACTTTTTTTCCCAATCTATTTGGTGTGCTTTAAGCTTCTTGTAACTTTATTGACATCTCCTTCTTTAGTTTGGAAAACTTTCTTTTATTATCTTGTTGAAAATATTTTCTGGGCCTTGGAGCTGGGATTCTTCTAATCCCATTATTCTTAGGTTTGGTCTTTTCATAGTGTCTCAGATTTCCTGGATGTTTTGTGTCAGGAAGTTTTTTAGATGGAGCATTTTCTTTGACTGATGTTTCTATTTCTTCTGTTGGCAATGCTTCCATCTGTAGTTTCTGTTTGCTTATCTAGAATTTTTATTTCCAGAATTGCCTCAGTTTGTGTTTTCTTTATTGTTTCTATTTCCATTTTAAGGTCTTGAACAGTTTTATTTATTTCCTTCAACTTTTATCTGTCTTTTTCTTGACTTTCTTTAAAGGATTTATTTATTTCCTCCAATTTTTGCTTGTCTTTTCCTCAATTTCTTAAGGGATTTATTAATTTCTTCTTTAAGGACCTCTATCTTCATAAAGTTGGTTGTAAGGCTTTTTTCTTGTGCTTCAGCTGTGTTGGAATGTTTAGGGATTACTGTAGTAGGATAGTTGGGCTCTATTGATGACATACTGGCTTGACTGTTGTTGATGTTGTTGATTGTGTTCTTATACTGTTGTCTAGACATCTGGGTTTAGAGAGATTATAGGTCTAGGTGCCAGTTTCTGAGTTTGTCTTTATTGGATGGATGTTTTGTTCCTTAGTTTCTGTGTCTTCTCTGGTCTTCTGGCTGGTGTGGCCTGTGGTTGAGCATGGAGTTTTCATCCAAGTTGGGGGCTAGGTTTCTGGTAGTTGGCATGACCTCTGGTTGAGCAGGACCCTTATTGCTTTTTATTTTTAGCAACATAAGCATCTTAGTCTATTTTCTTGAACCACTGGATATAAAACATCATATTACTTTGTACTTTAAAGATGGGGTGGTTTAAACTAATAAAATTTCATTGAGATATATTTAATATAATGGCCATTAGGTCAAGCCTACCACTGACTAGCTCTTACATTTAAACTCAGTTCATTTCTGTTAATCTATGTGTCACCATGTGTTCTGTGGCTTTACCTGTGTGCCATTACATCATGCTACCTGGAATGCGGGCTGGTGTCTCCTGACAGCCTTCCTCTTCCCAGAATTCTCCTCGTCTGTTTGCTCCACCTATACTTCTTGCCTGGCTACTGGCCAATCAGTATTTTATTAAACCAGTGTACAAGGGCATTATCCCACAGCATTTATTTCTGTCCATATTTTATGAGAACCAACAACAGCATGTTTATACCATTATAATACATTTAAAATACTCTGTCTGATACTTCAAGCTTGTCATAGAATTTAAATAAGTAAGAATTGTACATCTTTACACACACACACACACACACACACACACACACACACACACACTTTAAAAGTAAAACCTAGCATGCATTTGGATTGAATTCTTGGTTGGCATTCTTTCTCCAGCAATTAATACAGTTAATACCCAACTCTTATTAAAAGTTCAATAAAATTGTGTTCATTGATATGATTTTTATTCTCAAAAGCATTTGTTCAATAAGGTATGTAAATATTTGAGTGGACTGAAGTATTATATTAAAGCATGAAAGTTGAGATACTTTGTAATTATTTAGGGTACTACTGATTAGCTTAAAATCTGAGAAAGTTTAGACTCTATGGCAATATTCTTGATCTAAAATATAAATTTTCTTCAAATGTGGTTATAGTGAGGTTGAGTTAAGGAATTGAAATGCAGGACTAATTTACATGGACAGATTCCTCACAACTTCTTTTAAAAAATTTGACTTTGTTATCCCACAATCTGCTCAATGCTGTGTTCTCAAAAATGGCCAGAAATATTTGTTGAAATCCAAGGAAACATGGGAGTTAATATTTCATTCAAACATTTCCCCTAACCCATAAAATTCATTTCATTTTCCTGTGCATCTGAAGATTGCTCTGAGATCAGCTTGTCAACTAATTGAGTTACTTTTTAAAATGGTGCAATGGCCTCTTAATAACTTCTTTAATTATTTAGCTATTAAACAGAGTTCAGTCTTCTTTTCTGGAAATCAGTGATGGGGATGCTGTTAGCATGTGATCTTGAATGCTGGCATTATTTCTTGCTAATGAAACTAACTCTAGCATATCTGCATTTTAGCTGTTTTCTTTGCTTTTTTCGGGGGGGGGGGTACCCATTCAGAATTCAGAGGCTTGACATTTTGATATGGGCAATCTTTAACCACTAAAAGAGCAACTTAGCTCAGACTAATTTATTCTGAATTAGACAAGATTGGCACCATGCCTACATAGATGAATGGCTTTTGACTAAATTGTTCTGCACTCTCCTCAATAGGAAACAGCTCTGCCACCAAGAAAATTTTCATTTTTTATTACTGATCACTAATGATTAGACACGAAGCTGGCAGTTCTCTTTCAGTTCCCCAGTGATTACATATCCATCCGCTATGTGCACCGTCACAAATAGACACTGTGTCTGGTCTGCTTGTGATCATTTCCAGATAAAAATCTGTAGTCAGGTTGCTCCTGAACCTTGACCTGATGAGATTGCTTGTTTGGTGTTGCCTTGTTTGTTGATTCATCCCTTGATTACCCCGCTTTTATGCCTGATACATTTTCATCACACTCTGTAGCAAATTTCCATTATCCTTATGGCCCAAAGCCACATCATCATCTCACAATACAATAACAAGGTTCTTCTGCAGGGGCAGGAGAGGAAATGTTAAGCTTTATTCTTAGTTTGACACATTCTAGAGACTTAGTGAGGAGGAAGCTATACCCACTGAATCTCTTCACAGCCAAGTATTTTTGGAATCTTGGAATTTTTCTCTTTTGGAATTCTTTGTACTGTGGACCCATTGGAAAGCTGATAAAACAGATTGCCTGTAAGAGAGTCATTATAAAAATAGTCTGCAGAAAATTGTGCCACCATCTGTGTTTTCTTATCTAGAAATCGTATGCTTGTCTCAAATTGACTTTCAAATTAATATGCTTATAAATATTAATTGATGGAAAGAAATTAGAAAAGTGTAAACCATGTGTGAAATTATAAATATACATATATATATTTCAACACATGCACAGTTTTAGAAGAAAATTTCTGGCTTGACAGATAAAATCGACTTGCAGGTTTCTTTCAAAATATGTATTCATCAAAGTAGATACAGGAATTGAAAAATATTCTCTTATATGAGAGCTGTTTTTGAAGTCAGAGGTCAGTGATGGAGACCTCCATCAATCATAGCATCCTCAGTAGCACAGAAGCACTTAGAAAAACATCTACTTTTGGTTGATGGGTGAATGTACCTACTGTACACAACTAACATCTATCAGGGTGCCAGTGGATCCAAGATATAGAGGAAGAACAGAGGGATAAAAGAATTATTAGGCACAGAAGAAAATTTAATACAGAAGTGGAATAAAGGTGAAAGGCTTACTTGGCTCAAAAAGTTAATATTGGAAGCAAAACCAGTTAAACCTGATTGTACTTGGTCCAAGTTGTTTCAGTAAATATGAAGATAGATCCCTTTAAAAACGCTTCCACCGCCAAAGGAACCAGCAGCAGAGTATGACAGAAATACGTTTACCTTGATTTATTGACATTGAAACCCTGCCTGGAGAAAATCGTTCTGCAAACCTTGTTACACAGTGCTTATTATGAGTTTTCCCATGAGTTCTTCTAATTAAAATGGTTCTTTAGCCTAATATTTGTAGAAAGGATATATTTGAAAATGAGGCTTGATAATTTATGGTTGTTTCTTCACATATTTCATTTCTACACGGTGTAAATCACTTCTAACAGGGTGACCTAGGGAAGATGGTTTGCCGGGAAGTAGGATCGAGCAATGCTGGTAGAATGTCCGCAGCCTTCCTCAGTTCCTTAGTTGTCTCGACAGAAGCAAACGAAACAGGAAGTTAGGCTTTTTTCTTTCTTTGTCTTTCTACTTGTGTTGTGGATTTAATGCATAGTTAACTTAGGTGGTATACTAGGTAGGGTTCTCTAGAGGGACAATAGGATTACACACACACACACACACACACACACACACACAGAGAGAGAGAGAGAGAGAGAGAGAGAGAGAGAGAGAGAGAGAGAGAGGAGAGAGACATAAAGAGACATAGAGAGAGACAGAGAGAGAGAGAGAGACAGAGAGAGAGAGAGAGAGAGAGAGAGAGAGAGAGAGAGAGAGAGAGAGAGAGAGAGAGAGAGAGAGGAGTCTGTACTAATAAGTCAAGAAAATAATTCTCCTGAGGACATGGAACCTTCACTTCACTCATAAGCTCAGGATGTGTGACATGAAGGCTGGGAACCTAAAGCTTCAGTTGTGACCCTGAACCCTAGCTTGTGCATCTCATGGTTGTCTGCATACAACTGAAGACAGCAGTGTGACTTCACATCTATAACAGTGTGTCCAGGTTCTCAGCAGAGCCTAGGAAGTGCCTGAGGCAGAAGCTGGAGCTCTAGATCAGACCCTGTCCTCATCGGCCTTAGAATACGATTTTAGGACCATACTCTACCTGAATTCACATTTGATCTTCACCTCGAGGCCTCTGCCCTTCTCAGGGAAGTGTATTGGAGCCTGTGTAATAGAACCACCTGACGAATTTTCAGAAACATTCATGCTTCGACTCTTTTTTTTTTTTAATTTTATAATTTAATTTAATTTTACATATCAGCCACAGATTCCCCTGTCCTCCCTCCTCCCGCCCCCTCCCTCCCCCCCCCCCCCCAGGGCAAGGACTCCCCTGGGGATTCAGCTCAGCCTGGTAGATTCAGTCAGTTAAGGCAGGTCCAGTCCCCTCCTCCCTTCACCCAGGCTGAGCTAAGTGTCTCAGCATAGGCCCCAGGCTCCAAACAGCCAGCTTATGCACTAAGGACAGGTCCCAGTCCCACTGCCTGGGGGCCTCCCAAACAGTTCAAACTAATCAACTGTCTCACTTATCCAGAGAAGCAAAGTGCTAGAGAGGTCCCCAGAAATCCACAAAGATACCTCCACAATAGACTACTGGCAATGGTCAAGAGAAAGCCCGAACTGACCTACTCTGGTGATCGGATGGCCAAACACTCTAACTATCATGGTGGAACTCTCATCCAATGACTGATGGAAGCGGATGCAGAGATCCATGGCCAGGCCCCAGGTGGAGCTCTGGGAGTCCAATCGGCGAGAAAGAGGAGGGATTGTATGAGCGAGAATTGTTGAGACCATGATTGGAAAAAGCACAGGGACAAATAGCCAAACTAGTGGAAACACATGAGCTATGAACCAGTAGCTGAGGAGCCCCCAACTGGATCATGCTTGGACTCATATTGGGGTTTTTGGTAATTCAAGTCTGTCTGAAGGTTGGAAATCATTGTGGATAGTTTATTTATTTATTCATTTTTACATTCTGGTATGCAGAAATGGAAGAAACAACTTAATGAGATCTTGATAATCAAGATAAACTTGTTTTGTTTTATGTTTTTAGAGACAAGATTTATTATGTAGCCCAGGCTGGCTCGTCTGAACTCACTGTGTAGCCCAAGATGGCCTTTAAAATAGGATCCTCTTATCTCAGCTTCTCAAGTGCTGGGATTACAGGTGTATATCATCCTGCCTGGCTACAAATATATTAAAAATGTAAATAATGCCCACAAAAGGTCCTTTTTTTCTATAAAATTATTGACATTTGTTTTAAAATTATGGCAAGTGCCATTAAAGAAAGTAACTAGGTAACTTAGAGTTGATTATGGAAGGAAAAATGTATAATACAGTTTTCATATAAATGTTTATTAGATTTCTATGTATATAGTTATGAAGAGAGTAGCAGTTTCATATTTCCATCTACTAAGACACCTTATATGGAATTTATTAAATAGTGGTAGTATTGAAAAGCACTAATTGCCAGAATCTGGTATTTCACATTATAAGTGTGATATGCACAGAAATGAATGCCTCTAATTGACATTGTCATTTGAAGGAATATGATGTACAGAAGAAAACTTGCTAACACATTTCTTTAAATTTCCTTTCATACATGATGCTAGTTAAAGACAAGAACATAGCAATTCAAAATGCATTTAGTAAAGTCTGCAGTTTTAGTTTTTAAAGACTATCAATACAGTTTAAACACTTGTTATATAAACTTTAAAGTATTACAGAAATGTAAGATATTTTAGAGAAGATGTTTTACATAGAGAATGAAGGTATATGGGCTGGCTTGCAATAACTATAATATTTTTAGATAAAATAAATTTAAAATGTATGATGAATGAATTGTTCCTAGAAGTCTGTATATAAGAATAGTCTTTTTTTTTTTTTTTAATAGGATGCTACTTGATCTTCAGGTTCATCTTGTCAAAAAGATGTGCATTAGTGGTGCTGGAGAGATGGCTCAACAGTTAACAGTGTCTACTGCTATTTCTGGGTACCTGGGTTTCATTGTCAACACCCACATGATGGCTTACAAGCACCTGTAACTCCAGTTCCAAGGTATTTGATGCCCTCTTCTGGCATCTATGGTCATCACACCATATGTGTTACATGTATGTACATACTCAAGGCGCACACAAATACACATAAAATAAGTAATTAAATCTTAAGAAAAAGATACAGGTGTAAAGAGAAGAGTCAGTTGGAGAACCATCTTCTATGTGTGTAGACCTGACAGAGCTGGCAGGGTACAGAATTGAATCAGTATCTCAGCTGTGACTGAGGCAACCTTCAACACAAGATTTCTATCCTGGGCCCAGGTTTGAATATCAATCACTCTTGGCTGGAAGAGGACACAAGGATCAACAGGTATGTGACTAGGTTACAGTTCATAGATGGAGCTCCAGTGAATGACAGTTATGGTAACATTGTAGAAAATGCCACAAAAAAAAACAGGTTTGGGGAGCTATAGCATCTGAGGGAAGGAAGCAGTCTCTCTATTGAAGTGATGGAGCCTGGAGTCAAGAACAACTCTGAGACCTGTAATAGAGTAAAGAATGGACAGTAGACACTCATTGAGCAACATTTTCTATGAGGTCTAGACAAGAGACTGATCCAAACAATGTGCCAGAAACTGGACAGATTGTCTTGTACCTAGCTATTTTCTTTAATGATACTTATAGCAACTTCATAAGCAGAGAGCACATAACCGACAGTAAGGAGCTGGAGAGGCACATAGGAATTGAATCAGTGGTGATGGGGCTATCTCCTCTAGCTTTTGGCTCACAGGCAAAGCTGCTTTTTGTAGTGGGGCAGCATTGACCAGTTGGCCCAAGTTGCTTAGTGCATTTCCAAGGGTACTTCTCAGAATTCAGGTCTCCAGATAAATCTCTCAGACATTTATGTCTTCCAGTCTTTCATTAATGCACTTCACTCCGATTTCTTTGGAGAGGAGATGGAGAGCATTTTCCTTACTCACACTTTCCCCAGTAACAGCTGCTTCAAAGGTTCATTAGAGACATATGTCTTAGGGTTTCTATTGCTGTAAAGAGACATCATGACCACTGCAACTCTTACAAAGAAAACATTTAATTAATGGGGCTTGCTTACAGTTTCAGAGGTTCAGATCATTATCATCATGGTGGAGAGCGTGGTGGCATGCAGGCAGACATGGTACCCCGGGGAGTAGCTGAGCATCCTACATCTTGCAGGCAACAGGAGTCGACTGAAATACTGGGTGGTATCCTGAGCATAGGAAACCACAAAGCCCACCCCCACAGTGACACTTCCTCCAACAAGGCCATATCCACTACAACAAAGTCACACCTTCTAATAGTGCTGCTCCCTATTAGTTTATGGATGCCAATTACATTCAAACTACCGCAGCATGCAGCCCTCAAATGTTCCCGTTTATTTTAGCACATGAGTGAAACAGATACTGTGTTCTATTTCTGAGGCTAGTGTGGCAAGAAAGATGTTTCTGTCTCAGCAACTGCAAACAGCTTGAAATCTCTTTGAGAGATAGGTAGCTATCAAATGACCATTCAAATGTGTTTGGCTTTGGTGAGTGCTACCACAATCTAATATGGACATTACTTAAATTGGGGATTGTGCTATCATAGTTAAGAGTAATAGTGTTGTTAGTTTTTATTGTGTAACCAGTCACCACAAATTTAAAGGCATCAAGTGATGTACATGTCTTGTTTTACAGTTTACATAGGTCTAGATTCTAGGCATGTCTTTCTTGGGTTCTTTGCTCAGGTTCTCAGTGAGCTATTGAAATAGTAGGTATAACTGTGACCTCCTGTGGAACACAGGGTCCTCATCCCGGTTCACTGGTTCTTGGCAGATTCAGTTAAAATCCAAAGTGTTCTTTCTGGGGTTAGCCTCAGCCTCTGCCAAATGAGCCTCTTTATAGGATGTTAGCCAGGGAATCTACTTTACAATCCTAATCTCTCCAGCCTCTGTTAAGGGATAAATTATTGAGTCAGACACATCCATGACAATTTCTATTTTGCTTAATTTAGCATCAAATGATTTGAACCTGAAACTATTCACAAAATCCTGTCATATAATATGGCATAATCATGGGAGAGCTACCCCACCACATTCACAAGTGTCTCTTACTTTCACAGCCAGAGGAGTGTACAGATGTGTAATGGGGTCATTTAGAATTAAGCCAACTAGAGTGGGGAAAAGGTTTAATTGGGACTTAATGTGGAAACATGAAGTGAAAATGAAAAAAAGTTAAACACATTATTTCATAAATTACATCAATCATAGCATACCTATGATATCTTTTTTTGTAAGGGAGAAAGTGCTTACTTATTATGGTTCACAGTTTAGGAATATAGCTCATCATAGTGGGGAAATCAAGGCAGCTGGAGCATGAAGTAGCTGTTCAAATTGTATCCACAATCAGAACCAGGGAGTGATGACTGTATGCTGCTGTTTAACTCTTTCTCTACTTACCGAGTTCAAGATCCCAATCAGGGAAAGATGCCATCCACATTGGGAGGATCTTCTTTCTTCAATTAACAAAATCAAGACAATTCTCAAAGATGTGCCCAGTTCACCTCTACAAGTTCATTCATTGTGAGAAACAAAAAAATTAATTAGTTGGTTTAACTTAAAGTTTTTGGTAAATTGTTTATATCATCTTTTGCTTCTTAAATATTGTTATTCATTTATCAAAACAATTAAGGGCTTCACTTGATTTTCCTAAGGACATATAGTCCCAGGGTAGACACACATTTGATTAATAGACTTGATTTTAACACAAATCAGTATTTCCAATGGTCAGATAGTACTAACTGGAAAAAGATAGTCTTACTTAAGTGGCCAGTTAATACAGAACATAAGTGGTCAATTAATGAAGGAAGGCCTTCACTATTTGTGTGTTGGTGTATGCATGTTTGTATGTATGCAAGTATATGTGTACCTATGTGTGGAGGTCAGAGGACAATGTTGGTTGGGTCTTGTTCCTCAGATACCATCTTCCTTTTAATTTGAGGTAGGATCCCTCTCTGGCCTGGAACAAAGTATGATAGACTGGTGGGCAAGTAAGCCTCAGAGATAAGGCTGTCCCTTCTTTTCTGGGGTTTGGATTGCTAGTGCATGTCATCATTCTTAGCTATTTTTTTAAAAGGTGGGTTCTGCAAACTAAACTGAGATTCTCATGTTTGCAAGACAAACACTTTATTGACTGAACTTACTTCTGCCCCAGTACTGTCTTCATGTTTTGATGAACTTTCCTTCCCTCTGCAATCATGAAGAGACATATAATGATTATTATAACATAAAATTTTCTTTGTTTTATAATTTTATTTTGATCACTCATGTTTTATAAAATTATTAAATATTTTTATAAGAATATGACAAAGATAACAAAGATATTTTAATATTGCATTAAGTAAAGTTCTCTGGAGGAGCAGAACTAATAGATGTGTGTTATTTATTATATTCTTTGTTATATTTATTTTTTATATATATTATATTGGCTTGCACAATAAGGTTTGAGTAGTCTAATGGTGCTACACATGCAAGGCAGAGAATTAAGCAGATGCCTAATCCAAGAAATTTAGCAGTCCCAGTCTGGTACAAAAAACGTGGGAACTCCTTAGAGAGTCACTGGAATTCATATTGGTAGATCGAGATACAGAGTCTGAAGTAAGAGAAAGATTAAATCAGCCACCACAGTGATAGATCCTCTAACTCAAAGAGGAGGGAAGACTGATAGGCACATGCTACCTTTTGGGTGTAGTAGAATGTGTATGGCACTTCCTTTTTATTTTTATTTTTTGTCCTGGCTGCTGATTAGAAGGTGCTGCCTGTTAGCATTTAGGCATCTGTACTGGCCTGCCCTTAGGGTCCTCAGCTGCAGCCACTAAGAGCACCCCCTGTGCACATTCTCTACTTCACTACCCACATCAAGGGTGAGTCTTTTCTGTCTCACATGAAAATCACTTCTGCAGATGTCCCCCATAAAGACATGTGTTCTACCAGTCCCTGGTATTTTTCAATTCAGTCAAGTTGACAACCAAGACCAACTATCCTAAGCACTAATGCAATGTTCTGTCACATAAATGTAGCTTCTGTGAGATTAGATAACTTTTAGTTTTTGTGTGTGAGATTTTCATCATTCTCTGGGATCTTTCTGAAAGTTGGGTATGAAGTTGGGAACCCATCTACCTCTATTCTTTGCAGTGAGTACTATTTGTTGGTTTCTCTACCAATTTGTATGGCTTGGTTATAAAAATGTTATGCAGTCTGTAAAACAGACTATTGTTTCGTATCATCTAATACATTTCATTAGGCTGACTTTCAGTTGGGGTATAACTCTGCTGTTCATTATTGTATTTTAAGTCCAGTAGATAATGCCATCCTCAGGGCTTATGAATATTTCTTAACCATTCTTACTTATTTTCTCAAACTTTATAATTCATTCATTTTGTGAAATAATTTACACTGATATTTAATGTGATAATTGAGGTACATCTGTAATGTGATTTAGAAACATACTCCTTCAGAGCACTATTTAGGAACATGACTTCTTTGTGTATAATAGTACTTTAAATTCTTGGTAAAATTTGGTAATGTTTTTCAGAGAGAGTTAAAATGTCTCCATTATTTTTATAAGCAGATTATTTATGTAATCTATTCCTTCTAATTGTTATTATTTTTAATGTAACTGCAATTCTTTCTCCATTGTACTTCTAAATGTTTTTTTTTTTAGTATTTAGGAAAAATTTCTGTTCTGTCTATTAAACTTTATTTTTAGTTAATGCTCTTATATTTTACTAGGTAGATAAGAAAAAACCCATCTAGTTATAATTATTTTTCATCTTTTCTAGTAGATATACTTGTTAGAGTTTGGGTTTTTATTGTATTGGATCTTTTAAAAGGGTTTGTAGTAATGGAGGTATTCACATTTTTTTCATGATGTTTGTTTTGGGCTCTTCAACTAAAGTAGAATATCTTCACCTGTTTCTCTATTTCGTTGCTAGTAAAGGAGATGATGACAGAGATGCTATTCTTATTATCTCCCTATTAGATTCTGTCTTCACCATCCAATCCAATCAAATCTACCAGCACAACTTCTATAGTAGTTGAGGGGAAAGTGAGTAACATGTGAAATAAAAAATTTAAGTACTAGGGAGCTCTAGACAGACAAAACACAACAGTGCTTTGAGAGAGAGCAAGTTCTGCTTTCTTGAACTTTTGTTCATAACAAGGTAACATTTGCTGTGTGACCAGAATGGAGCATTGATTAAACATGAGAGATATGGGACTGGATCCAGATCTATGTCCTGATTTAACATCTTCCAAATCTTGACCCTCTGAGCCCTCTTCCCTCACCTTTAAAAGGTTAAATAATTAAGGAATTATTGTTTAATTTAAAGTACTTCTTCATGAGTTGTTGAGAACCATAAAGGTTGTGGTGGCCCTAGAGCATGTCCCTCAGGTCCTTAGGTCTCTGATTGCAGCCACACCATTGTTTGGCAGTATAGTTTAAATAGAGATAGCATTTACCACAGGGCTGCTCCTAGCTAAGGACTGAGGATCACAAGAATCCTAAGGCAGAACATTTCCTGGAAAACATTGAACTTCCCTAAGTAACTTTTGGGTGAAGGGCCTTAGTAAAATTCTTAAAGAACTATGTGGCAATTTAAGATCTCTTTACCCTCCTACTTATCTATCCTTTCTTCACCTTGGATCTTGGTCCAACAGCTTTCCTAGACACCTGTTTCCTTTTCATTTTGTCTTAGAAATGTTCCCATTAGACTTTCATAGCAAACACTTCTTGAAGGCTGTATGTTTGCAATATGCTTAGAACAGGACCCAACACATATTAGGTCTTGATAAATACTAGGTATTTTTATTATCATTAACCTTTGAGAACAGAGAACTCTTACCTGGAGAAATAATAGATGACAAGGCCTTGACCTTGGAAAGAGATTGGCAGATTCAAAGAACAGAAAGAAAACACGGTTGTGAATCATAGGGCAGAAAAATAAGATGAGGAGGATGGAAATGGAGGCCAGGTCACAAAGATCCATGGAAACTGTAACTGTTGCAAAGATGTTGATTTTGTTCTTCTTAGGGACCATAAGAAAGTTCTCTCTCTCTCTCTCTCTCTCTCTCTCTCTCTCTCTCTCTATATATATATATATATATATATATATTTGTGGTGTGTGTGTGTGTGTGTGTGTGTGTGTGTGTGTGTGTGTGTGTGTGTTAGAACACTCTGGCTGTGTGGGAAATGAAATTGAAGGAGATCAGAGAAAAAGATACCAGTTGAGAACCCTTTAACAATTTAGGTGATAAGGGTTGGTAGCCCAATAGAAGCAAGAAGACAGTGAGAAATGCTGACACCTTCATGTATTTTGAAACTTTAACTGAGAGCAAATTTGTGGATGAATTGCATTTTGGATTGAAAGAAGAGTTGAGATGATTTCTAGTTTTTTCTGATCAAGGTACCTAAATGGTTATTAGTGACATTTCCCAAAGTGAAATAAACAATGGTAGAGGGGAACGGATGTCTTAAGGTTTCTGTTGCTGTGATACAACACCAAGACCAAAAGCAACTTTGGGATAATGTTTATTTCATCTTAATAGTGTGTAGTCCATCATCCAAGTAAGTCAGGGTAGGAGCTTGAGACAGGAAACTGGAGGCAGAATCTGATGCAGAGGACGTCTGTCTTCACTATAAAATATTAGTTTGTAATGTGGTCATGGTGGTGTTGATAGTGGGGCAGATTGTAGGGAAGAGGCAGAGGAGGAAGAAGGGAGGGAGAGAGAGAGAGAATGTACAGATGACATCAATGTAGGGAATGGAGAATGAACTGAACAAAGTCAATGGCCAGCACATTTCAGGCTGGAATTTTGATTACCTATCTTATTCTTTTGGTTAATTCTTTTATTCTGCTGTATAGTTAATCAGTTTCTCTCATCTCAAAAAATGTCCTTGCCATCGAAAAACCACCACACTGACAATGCCTTCTGCATGGCTGGGGCTCCCCAGTTCTTTACAACACTGTTACTATGATAGATACTGGGTACTGTTAGTTTCCCTTTATAGGGAATTATACCAAGGCAGAGAGATTAAGTCACTTGACTGAATAGATGCAGCTTAATAAATTGCTATATTCTTACATTTTATTGTTACTTTTCTCTTTCAAAGCACACTGGAGGTTCCCATATTGTTTCTCTGATACTTGGTCTCTATAAACAGCCGGGCGGTGGTGGCGCACGCCTTTAATCCCAGCACTCAGGAGGCAGAGCCAGGCGGCTCTCTGTGAGTTCGAGGCCAACCTCGTCTACAGAGCGAGATCCAGCAAAGGTGCAAAGCTACACAGAGAAACCCTGTCTCGAAAGAAGACGAAACAACAGCAGCAACAACAACAACAAAACAGTTGAATTAGAAGAGCTTTTCATTCATCTATTGATTTGTTATATATTTATGTTCTGGGCCTAAATTTGAGTGAAGTATTGAAGAAAAAATGAATATGGTAGCTGCAGTTTTTAAAAATTTATTTATTTATTTTTATTTTATGTTCATTGCTGCTTTGCTTACATGTATGTCTATGTGAGGGCGTAGGGTCACCAGAGTTGAAATAACAGACAGCCGTGAGCTGCCATGTGGGTGCTGGGAATTGAACCCAGGTACTCTGGAAGAACAGCCAGTGGTCTTAACCACAAACCATCTCTCCAGCCCTGATAGCTGCAGCTTTTAAGGAAGGTAGAATAAAGGCAAATTTTGATAAGTGCTATTTATGTATTCAAATATTTGATAGCTTATGGTGGATCAGGTACTTTGTCCCAGGAATTTGGGGAAAAAACTCAACAAGCAAGCATTTCTTGCTGTGACGGAGGTTTTAGCTAGTGATAGCTAGCATATAAGCACCTTAAATGTAACATATTGTGTTGTTCAAAATTTTAAAGGTCTTACTAATAAAAAAAATCTGGAGCCAGAATATTGGGATAAATGCCGAAATATCAGAGAGACAAAGGAACAAGCCACAGCCACCACCTCTTACTTCACCAACTCCTCAGCTTCAAAAACCTCAGCCAATAGGCCTCTAGCTGAATGAGCTTCCTCAACTCAAAAGGCTCCAGCCGAAAAAGCCTCTAGCTGAAAGAGACAGACGCTTCTGCCGAAAAGTCTTTAGTTCCTGTCTCCTCATGCCTTATATACCTTTCTCCACCCAGCCATCACTTCCTGGGATTAACGGCATGTGTGTTTCCCAGTACGGGGATTAAAGGTGATTAAAGGTGTGTGCCACCACTGCCTGGCCTCTATCTTTAATCTAGTGGCTTGTTCTGTTCTCTGATCTTCAGGCAAATTTTATTAGGATACACAATATATCACCACAATATTGTATGATCGAATAATGGTAACACAAACTACTTGGCCTTTGCGAAATGACGTGCCCACCTTCCTTTAGTGTTGAGGACGGATTCTTTTGTGGGAGTGATTCTTTCCTGCAGGAGAGTTGAAATTTCCGGGTAGACAAGTTGGAAAATGGTGTGCTAGCTGAAGCATAGAGCTGTGACAGAATGTGTATTACCTAGGCACGCCGTTGAAGAGACAGAGGAGTGTCAGGATGTTAAGGGTGGGATAGACTGTACAGGAGACTTCCCCTCAGGAACCACCATTCCCTGCTTTCTGATAACCTAATCTTGGAGTCTGATGTATTTGGCTTTGGAAATTGTGTGTGTGTGTGTGTGTGTGTGTGTGTGTGTGTGTGTGTGTGTGCCTTGACTATACTATCTACTTTCTTCTCTTGTTTTGGCTGGCACAGGTCTTTGTGACCAACTTGCTGAATGTTTATCACATTTTGCCCATCTTCTGCTTATGGCTCGTGTGTCTGGATGTGTATTCTGCAGTGCTTCAGAAACCAGGAAAGTCACACGCATATCAGTGACAGTGGTTATCTCCCTGTGGGGGGAGCTTATGGCCTGTAGTGTGATTGCAACACAATGGGCTAGGTCAGCATATCTGCTGGAGTTGTTATCTGAGCGTTTATTTTGTTCTCTGATTTCCATTTTCATTTGGGTGATTTTTCTTGAGTCAGGAAATGCACTTTTTTTTACTATGATGTCACCAAGAATCAGTGTATACACAAATGCCTCTGGCAACAACCAAAATAAAAACAATGACGAGAAATTCTCATAACAACAGAACATAACACCAGATTATTTTCCTCCACTAGCTTTTCTTCCACTAGCTTTATATCTTACCCATATTTTAAAATTACAGTGTGTATGGAGGGGTAGAAGAAAGAGGAGGGAGGAGGAGGGAAGAAAAGATGTAATTATGTTTTAATTAAAAATACTACATGAAACTAAGGAATAATTTGTTACTTTATGTAAAAATAGGAGAAATCCACTCTTTATTGCCTAAAACTAATGAATGTACTAATATTTGTAAATTTCTGTGTGACACTTAAAAAATCTTTCTTGAGAACTGTGTCAAATATAAAAAGGATAAATTAGAAAGTTTAATAAAATATCATGAGGACACAAATATCTGTACTCTTAAAATATGTGGTTTAGGGATTGGAGAGAGGCCTCAGTGCTTAAGAGCATTGGCTGTTCCCCCAGAGCATCTGAATTTGCATCCACACGGCTGCTCACAAACATCTATAACTCCAGTTCCAGGGAATGCAACACTCTCTTCTGACCTGCATGGGCACCAGGTACATGGATGATACACAGACATACATGTAAGCAAAATACTCAAGCATATAACAATAAAAGTTAAAATACATAGTTTATGCAAGAATATGATAGGAGATCATAAAGTTTCTATTCCTTCTCAGTAGAAATTTAGAACACCAAGTATCTTAATTCAAGTATGTTAAACCATGGTGAAATAGGTTTTTCTTTTTATTTATTTTTTTGAACTTTGAGTGACTGGTTCACCCATAACTAGGTCAAGGTGGGTTTTTTTTTTTATGTTGTCAGATCTTTATAACAATGGTGAACTTTACCTGAAAGTTATCTGTAAATGTGAGTTCTAGGTGAAGCAGCTCAGTGTAGTAGGAAGAGCACACCGTTCATAGTTGTAGGAGTTTGCCTACATGGCTGCCTGTGTCGTTTTGAAATAGTCATCCAGTTGTGTATGGCTGTTTCCTTATTGTTTCCAAGCAAAATGTTCTAGTAGATACACATTCACAGAGAAATTCCTTAAGTACATCTCAGGTGAAATGGAAAGTGTTGTTGGGAGACACCGCCCTTATGCCTCTCACCCTCTTCAGAAAAGCACAAACATACAAAGTGAAGACGCATGCTCCCTGACATAGGACTGACATCTACCTGGCAACATTTAAAAGAGTTTGCCTACTGTCTTTGAAATTTAAAGTAAAAGTCATTCTCTTGAGTTCCCCAAGCTCTGTAGACTCTAGCCTAAGAATTTCAAATATACTACAGCACTTTTTGTGTCTTTATATATCTACTGACTCTAATTTTATATCCTTATAATTTTTTTCTAACAATAAGAGGCATGCTACTTAATCACGGCTGGCACTCAACTTTTGTTAATATGTTAATTCCTCAGTGCAGAGGAGTTGTGGTTATTAGGGTAAACCCATCTGTGACAAAATACCCAGCTTTGTGACCAGAATAAATTGTTAGGTAGTGAGAAGAATGACCCTGGCATAACTCCCACAGTGATGTTGTTAAAAAAAAAAGAAGAAAAGAAAAAAAGCAAATAATTTAAGACTATAAATACTTGGCTATCAAGGGGATAATTAGTTAAATAAATTTAAATGTATTTATGCATTTTCTTGGGTGGTGTAATGCTGGTATATCATTTCTTTTAAACTGGTGTGGTGTTTTCTAATTTCAGATGGAGGCTGGGTGGCTGCAATGTCACAGTGTATAATTATTGGGCAGCCCACAGCAATTTTTAAGGAAAATTTCACACTATTTGAGACTAGTGTCATGTATTACTCGTTTGAATTAGTATGTGAAAGTTATTTATATATTAGACACTTTAAATTAGTGAGTGATAACAGTCTATTAATAAATCATGGCTGGAAACGTCTATTTACAAAGGTTATATAGCCACAAACAGGTATGATAAACTAAGATAAAGTATTTAGGGTTTTTGTTTTGTTTTGTTTTTCAAGACAGAATTTCTCTGTTTAGTTCTTGCTGTCCTGGAACTCACTTTGTAGACCAGTCTGACCTCGAACTCAGGCATCCACCTGCTTCTTTCTGCCTCCCAAGTGCTGGGATTAAAAGCATGCACTACCACCGCCCAGTGAGGATTTAGGTTTCTATTTTGTTTTATTTATTTTTTTATGAAGAATCACTTCTTAATTATGTTCCCATTTGTTTGTCCATTGGAGTTTGAAACTTAGCTTTTAATACCCACTGGAAAAGCAAATAGCACCATTAGCTTTAATGAAACCCATGAGACTTTCCTAATACCTCTTGCTCCCTTCACCCTAAGTCACTTCCACCAGGGTCTCCCACACTATTTTCTCCTGGATCACTATGGGATTTCATCTTCAATAGCAACTTAGATACAGCTCTTGGCTGTGGGGTTTGTGAATATCAGGGTAACTTCTGTAAGCTGCCTCTCCTTCTATGCCCATATCCTAGCTAATGTAAGAAAAGATAAATAATGAGAATAATTCCAATACACTTCTGTCAAGTGACTATATTTGTAGATTCACTTTCCCAACGAGCACCTTTAACAATGCATGGTATGATGATTTGTCAAGAACCCATGTGGCAAATGAAGCTCTGGTGAGATTGTGGCAGTGCAGGCAGGAGTTAGAACTTGGACAAGGAGCACATGAAGCAAGATTCCACAATGACATGATAACAGTGTGTCCAATGACAATGGTATGTTTATAAGCACACATAGGCAAGGGACACTGGGATTTGGCTAGAAGTGGTAGTTCATGTAATCCCAGCATTTAGAAGGCAGACGTAGGAAGACCAGAAGTTCAAATCCAGTATTTGGTTACACAGTGAGTTTCGGCTAGCTGTGGTGTATGTGTGGGGGAGGGAAGGAAGGGAGGGAGAGAGGGAGGGAGGAAAGGAGGGAGGAAGGGAGGGAGGGAGGGAGAGAAAGATGAGAGAGAGAGAGAAAGAGAGAGGAGCACACTTTTGTTGCTAATGCAGAGCACATGTTACACTGATGTTCTTTCACAGTGTCTAGTATGTTGTTTAAGGCGCAGGTGAGCTTTGGGTCTCTCCAAGTTAGAGTGGGGCACGGTGGTGAGTGACTATTAGGAGCTGAGAATAGCTTAAGTATGAATTTCAGAGCAGAAATGTATTTTAGCTCAGGCAGGCCCCTGAGTCTCCTTGAATCCTTAATAGTATTTCAAAGAATGTAGATAATGCTTATTTTGAGGGTCATTATACAAATTAGAGATGACATCTAACAAATGCCTGATACTACGATTATAAAGTAACCTATAAACTTAGCCAGTTTTGTACTAAAAAAGGTTCTCTTTTTGATTTTTGCTCATGGTTAAATTATTACCAAGAGTCTACTTAAATATGAGGTGATAGCTTAAAGCTTGCCACACAAATGTGGGGACCTGGGTTTGGATCTTTAGAACCCAAGTAAAGCTGGACATGGTAGCACACATCTGTAACCCCAGCATCCTAATAGCAAAATAAGTAGAGGGAGGAGAATCCTTGAGATGTTGTAGTCCAGATAACCTGGCATACACAGCAGTGAACAGCAAGAAAACCCGTCTCAAACAAAATGTAAGGGGAGGATCGATAACCAGACAACCACAGTAGTCCTTTAATTTTAATACAGGTGACTTGGCATGTGCCTCTCTGTCCTCCCTCCCCCCACCCTTTTCTGACACATTACAAAAGATCCCACTTAAATCACCAATTTAAACTTTTAAATTTAAGAATGTTCTAGAGCATTCTTTGGTTTAAATAAGTTAAAACACACATTACGTTTTGATGGTATGTTAAGTGTTATTAAAGCAGGTGAAGTGATGGATATGTTAATCAGCTAGATGAAATCGTTCCATATATACACACATAACAGGCAAACATCACAGGAATCCATAAATATAAGCAGAGTTTCACTTGTCGACTAAAACATTAAAAATACCTAATAGGTTTTTTTCCTGACATCTCATTGAACAATACTCATGCTTTATTGCCTTTTCAGACCACGTGACTGCATGGGTATGTAACTGGAGGGTTTACATGGCTGTTGGATTTCTCCAGCCTGTTTTCTGAATTGCCTTTTGCACCTCTGTGTTATTATGTTTAAAATGAACTTCTCTTTCCTAGGGAAAACACATTTTCCTTGGTGAGATGAATCATTGTTGACTGATTCATCTCCTTCTCAGGGCGGAAGCTCGGTCTAGTGGTTCAAGCTGTGCTGTGTGAGTCAGTTGTTCTGGCTCCATCCCCCTTTTGGCTCCTAGATAGTAGCTAAATCCCTTGTCCAATGAAGACGGTGCCTCCCTGTGTGCATGGCACAAGGGTATTGTCAGGAATGACGAAAATGTCCTAGGGAGAGTAGGTAATGGGCTGATGGGAAAAGGGAAGAATAAGTTCTCTATTTAAAGCAGTGTGTTGACATTCACCTTCCCCCTAGACCACTATTGACTTCAGGGACTGAATGGTAAATCAGAAGTAGTTCAGTATTGGGACTTCAATTGCAGGCCAGAAGAGATAATTACCTGTGTAGCCCCTCTCCAACAGGGACTCAAGTGACTGGAAAGGAAATGGGGATTGATTGTTAATTAGGAGACAAGAGGCTTGGAAGAGCTTTTATTGTTCTGATGTTTCTCTCTAAAACAGCATTGAATGGAAGATTTTCTCAGTATGGTTTTACTCTCTGACAGAAGAGGCACAGGCATACTGGTAAGTTTATGGTAGTCAGTAAGCTTTCAGTTCAGGCTGGAGATTTACACTCAGCCTACAGAATAAGAAGCCCTTTAAAGCAAGCTGCAGTGGTCATGCTATCATGTAACCATTTAAAATGATCCAGAAAAAGACAGAAGAACCAGTTTTCTTGAAGATCAATTGGTAGACTTGTAAATTCAGCATTAGGACACGATGGCTGTCATTTGCCCAAATGTTGTCTTCTAAGCATTTTGATTGTATGTGTTATTAACATAAATGTCCTGGAAAACTAGGAAGGGTCGGCTTATGTCTATCTACATGAATGACCTAGTATGGTTTAGTTTTTCTTCAGACTTAGACCCCTTGTATGTTAAAGAAAGTGCTGTTTTCCCATCTCTCCTGGCACTTACTTTCTCTGTGATGTCTGTGGGGACATTTCATTAGTATGGAATCTTTGCTTTAGTTTGGAGAGATGAAGACCACAATTTGAATATAACCAGTTTCAAACTGGAGACAGTTTGGAGAAAACAAGATAATGAAGGGAGGGAAGCCAGTTGCATGTCATCAGTCAGAGCGCTTCAGCGTGCCAATCGGAGTCCATCCCCACAGGGAGTTCTTGTTCTATGGTAGAATGCACCTCAGACATATCAGTATAGAAGGCCAAGGCACTGAGGGTTTTTTCTTTTTTTGTATTCCTTGTATTTTTATTACTAGAAACCAAACATTCATTAGGCTGATTAAATTATTAAAACCTCTTCATATTCTCAGAAGTGAAATTTTTAAGTATTCATAAAATATAATATGCATGAATCTGTTTTTGGGATCACCTGTTTCTTAAATAACACATTGTAAAGGATCATTTCTTATTACCTCAAGTACAGCAAGGTCTCCTGAACAATACTGGTAAGTGACCTGATGATTTGTCTGAGCCTCATGCATGCACAGTCATGCAAGGTCAGTTACCAAACTAAACTTCATGAGCCAAATAAGGATTGTTGTGCTTCTTCAGTGTTGGGTTAATAAAGTAAGAATTATTTTTTTTTACTTTTAAACAATTGAAAATTAAACTAAAGACTGGTATTTAAAATTATTATAAATTTAAATGTTGATACAATGTGCCCATATGCCTCTGGAAGTTAGAGGACAACATTCTGGAATTGGTCCTCACCTTCCATCTTATTGACAGATGGTCTGTTTCTTTGTGCATTGGGTTGTATACTCCATCAAGGCCCATGATATTTCTGGCAATTCCATCTCTTTCTTAGTTTACTCAGTAGGAGTATTGGGATTACCAATGTAGACCATTATTTGAGGCTTTTCTATATAAATGACTGGGATCAAACTTAAGTCCTTAGGTTTATGCAGTTTGCTTTTTTACTCACTGAAGCAATTTTATAGGCCCCAAGTCTACCATTTCTGACATGCAAAATGCAAAGAAGTTAAACTTAAGTATTCATAAAAGTATATTGAAATATAGCTATTCTGGGCATTTGCCTATCACTGTGAGTACTGTATTCCATAATGGTAGTGGTGAATACTTGAGTTGGAAGTTGGCCACACAAAGATTAAAATACGTTTTCTTTAACTTTTTGTTGAAAAAAAATTGATGATCTCACACTGGTACATGGAAGTATAGCTCCATTAGTAAACATGCTTGTTATAACACTGGGTATCTCTAGCTAGCCACTTCACAGACTGTTACTTTACAAAACTTGTAAAGAATTCTTAATCACTAGTGGGAAAGTGGTCCCAAAGACTTAACTATAAAGTAGGTATTGCAAGGGACATTTGACCCATTTCTCAGTTCTTATTTTTCATTTATTGGGAATATATAGATTCAATTCTCAGTAGCAAACTAATTAATAATTTTCCATGGAAATAGAAAAAGTTAAAGGCATTTTCCAGACATTTAAAAAAAAACTGGAAGTACAATGAACTCCTGAGTTTGAAACACCTTGTTGTACATGTAACAACAAGCAGTTACCCCTCCCTAAACCTCAAGAGCATATTCATTGTGAAACGCTGTGTAAAGTATGAAAAACAAAATAAAACCTTTCATTGTATATAATTCAAGATACAATCAAAACAGAACAATTGCTTATCTGGCTCTACCGTAGCATGCCACAAGTAAAATTAATCTCTTGTGCCAGTATGACAAGTGTCCAAGGCTCTAGGTATGTACAGCTTTCTGGCTCAAGGGGTTTGTTCTTACTCAGCTGGCATATACTACCACAGAGTCATTCACTTCTCCAGCTTGTCCTCACCAAGGTGGAGCAAAACATAATACAAACACAAACAAACAAAACACCACTCTCAGGAAAGAAGATACAGGTGTTTCTAGTGCCCAGCTTTCAACATGTGGAGTTGGGTGCAAAATAAAAACACAAACAAGCAAAACACCACTCTCAGGAAAGAAGATATAGTGTTTCTGGTGCCCAACTTTCAACACGTGGAGTTGGGTGTAAGGGAAAAAGAGCAGGCATAGAGATGTTTTTGTTTTCTCCAATGGAGTATTTGCCAGAATTCTGGCACTCCATCTATTTTTCTTTTGTTTTCCATAAGAAACATTGCCACACTAGTGTCCTATGTTATCTCTTTTAAATCTATGTAACAGAATTTACCCTTTAACCATTTAAGCTGCACAGTTTTGTGGCTTTAGGCACGGTCACATTGCTGTGCCACCATCGCCAGCATCTGTCTTCAGAAGTTCTCATCTTCCCAAAAACAGAATTCTGTATCCATGAAATGATAACTCTTTGTCCTCCTTCCTTTGGGTAACCTGGGTAACCGCCATGCTACTTTCTGACTGTATAGAACTAAGTATCTTATATTAAGTTAAATAATTCCCCTTTCTATTTATGGGCTTATTTTGCTTAGTATGATGTCTTCAAAGTTTATCTGCATTCTAGCATGCATTAGAAGATTATTCTTTTTAAAGCCTGAACTCTGTTTTGTTATTGTGTTTCTCCCTTCACACAGTGATGGACTCGTGTGTTGCTTCTGTCCTTTGGCTAATGTAATAGTGTTGCTGTGACCACTGGTGTTCCAACAGCAGACACAAGACCTGGCTTTCAGTTCACATGGGTACATTCTTGGACTCGTGTAACTCCTGCAAGTGTATATTCAGAAAAGTTGCATGGTGTGGGTCTGTTTGAGTTCTTATACTGTTTTTCATGGACTTCCACTAGCAGAGCATCAAACTCCCAATTTTCCCACATTTCTACCGACATTCATTATTTTTCACCTTTGCTAACAGACACTCAAATGCATTTGATGTTCTGTCTCTGTCTCTCTCTCTCTTTGAGACACGTTTTCTCTGTGTCTTGGCTGTCCTAGAACTCACTTCATAGACCAAGTTGGTCTTGAACTCACAGAGATCCGCCTGCTTCTGGCTCTGGAGTGCTGGGATTAAAGGTGTGTGTCATCATGTCTAACTAATGTTCTGTCTCCTATAGCTTACTTTCTCTTTAATTTATTTGTATTGTTTGAACACTTTTAGTGTTCATCAAAGTATATATGAAGTTCTTATATATAATTTAATTGTTCTAAAATGTACCTTAAGAGGAAAATTTATTTTTTGTGTGTTATAACTTGGTGAGTTATTATTATAAACAATTCCGAAAATATAAAGATATAAAAAGCAAATAAAATTTATCTAGGGGCTAGTGAAATAAATATAATCAATGAGAAGGTAATTTATTTAATAATTTATAAAGAATTTGGATAAATTATATGATGGTGATTTTTATGAACTCCAAATCAGACAATCTGTGATTAAGTCCTGATTCAACTATTGTTTCTCATGTTGGGGAAATTACAGGACCTCTCCAGATCCAAATTTATAGGATTGCAAGGATAACTTGAGGTTATGAGAATTAAGCATTCATCATATATTGGTGGCCAAAGAGAGATACCAAGCTTTGCTCTGCCATTCTAATGAGAAAGAAATGCTTACAAAGAAACCACTGTAATGAATGTTCAATTGCAAAATAAGGGAAGTTCTCAAAAAGAAATAAAAGTACAGTTCTAGATAGTTTATCAAAAAGTAAAAAAAAAAAAAAAAAAAAAAAAAGCCTAGGGCACCAGAAGGCTTCTTTATAGCAGGATGGTTGGAGTGCTCTGGTCAACCAACACTGGGCTAAGGGTCATAGTGAGGTGCATTTTGGAGTAAGGCACAATTATTTAATGATGGAAAAAAGAAGGAAATACAGTGAGAATATTCAGGAAGTGGCACCATTAATCAGGGAGGGTTAGGAAATGGTTTAGAGAGGAAGAGAGATACTGACTAATACTGGAGGAATGAGGGTTGTCTGGATAGAAAGTTGTGGAGGCAGCCTCTGTGCCACCTATGAACCTCTGCACACAAGCTCTTGTGTACATGGCTGGATTAGGTTGAGACGTAGTTATGGACAGGTGCCAGATGGTCAAAGACATCCAAGTTGTGAAAAATTTAGCCTTTTATTTCTGGGGAACCTCTGAGACGCTCCTGGAGGGAAATCACCAGATTTTCGTGTGTGAAATCGGCAGTAAGTGTGAAGAGAAGCAAAACGAAGAGAAGTGAAACCCAAGAAGGGGGTTCAGGCAATGATTTTGATAATCCTCTCAGGAAACCATAAAGATCTGAATTAGAACTGTGATTCCAGGGAAGAGCAGGATGAGTTTTAAAAACTAAAGTGTTAGGATGGCATTCAGTGACCTATGTGATAAGGAGAAGAGGAAGAAAAGCCTAGTCTTTCTTGGTGTTTGGGAAAGCTGGAAACAGGGAGTATCACTTTCTTTGTATGAAGGCAGTAGAGGGAATTAGGGGCAGGGAATTTCAGTCAGCCGCTGAAGCTTGTGTGTGGATTTGGAGAGAACGAGACCATCTGTGCTTTGAAAGACATTGTGAGAAGGATCAGAACTTCAATAAGAGTAGATGAAGGAGATAACGCTCTCTCCCTGGATGTCCTCCCATTTGTTGGCAGGGTGAACTCCTTATACTTTATCCTCAGCTTAAAATGGTTTTCTTCTGAGAAGCTTCCTTTCATGCCTGAGTCAGGTGTTTTCCTTTTACATTGAGCTGCACCTTGTTCATCCACAGAATTCCTCTTTAATGTTCCTTTAAAAAAAGACTATCCCCTTTATTAATCCAGTGTGTAGCAGGATGTTGGACTTATTGGGATTAGTTAAGTCATATCTATTTTTTTAATTTTTTGTTTTTTTGAGAGAGGGTTTCTCTGTGTAGCTTTGATGCCTATCTATCCTGGATCTCGCTCTGTAGACCAGGCTGGCCTTGAACTCACAGAGATCTGCCTGGCTCTGCCTTCTGAGTGCTGGGATTAAAGGCGTGTACCACCACCTCCTGGCTCAAGCCATATCTATTGATTGACCAATTGAATAAATGAAATATTAAAGATGCTCAGGGAATTGCATACAGCAGAGGGGAAAAACTCCTTCAGTATGCAATCAGGAGAAGGTAATTGTTGATCTTGTGAATTAATATTTATGGTACTTTTAATCTCATTCTGATATATAGTTTTAAAATTCAGTATAATTACTATTTCTAGATGTACAAAATGAAAATATTTTCCCACTGAGATTTTTTTTTCTGAGATGGAGTTTTGTTATATAGGTTACCCTTCAATTTATTATATAACATCAAGGGGTTCCAGCCTCAGCATCCTGAGTTTGGGGATTTCAGGAGTGCATCACTGAGTACAGATGCTTTTAATTTTGGGTTGCATTTCATTTTTGTAGCTTAGGTAGTGACTATGTAGGAACTTAGGTATTGTAGGACAGGAGATCTCATTCAACAGGTATGGTGCAGGATTCCTGTCACCTCATCTTTGCATACTTGGTCATTCATGTGTCACTCTGTATGCCACATTATATATAAGACTTGGATGTCAAAGTCATGATGGTTTGGAAGATACAGATAGACATACACTCAAATAATTACATAGAGAATAAGCATTCTAAGAAGTCTGTGCTAAGTACCGTAGTAGGTCTACAGTGAGGGAGCACCCCACATTTTCCTCTTAAATCTAAATGCCTACATCAGAGTATATTAAGAGATTTTTTGTTATTTTTAATTTTGTGTCTGCATGTGGGTATGTGCACAAGTGCAGGTACTTTTGGAGCAGCTCGAGGCCTTTGAGCTGACCAACATGGGAGCTGGGAACTTAATTCAGGTCCCCGCCAAGAGCAGTACCTGCTCTTAATTGTGCAGACATCTTTCTAGCTCGACCACTTTTCGATATTTTAAATCAAGTGAAGTGTTCTATTCTCAAATTTACACAAATACATATTTTATTTTAGATGAATAATTATCTTTTTAATGTCCTGAATTGTAAGCCGTAGATTGTATTATTTTTGTTTGTTTTTTTAAAAATTTTTGTTTTTTACCTTTCTGCTTATCAGAAAGAGAAACAGGCATTCATTAATTGTTATGTGGCTGGCCTTGTATTTAGATGGAATTATTATACCACTTATTTTAATGTTTACTTTTTTTCTTTAAGGAGTTGTAGTCATCCTTGTATGACAGAAGAGAAAAGCTAAGGTCCAGAAGAATTAAACTATGGTGTTTTGATCACACATATCATAAATAGGGAGTCCAGGGAATTGGCATTTAAGCTGAGGTTTAACTAATACTAAAGATCATTAAATATTAATATAGTCTAAATATAAAATTCTTCCAAGTATGATGCCTGTTACCATCACAAGGCAAGAGCATTGGGGGTTTCAGTCCAGACTGGACTACATAGAAAGACTCTGCCTCAAAACAGAGTCCAATGAAAAAAATCGAACAGCCAAACAACCAAACAACTCAACAGCAGAAGCCAGAATAAAAACAAAACAAAACAAAACTGAGTTTATAATTATCTGTTGGTGTGATTCTTAAAGAAACCACAACCTTGAAAAGTGTCTATGTAGGATATCTATGTATCCATGTTAGATTGTTCATGCCATGTTATGTGTTACTGTTGCCTGAGTTGCTGTGTCCTTGAGGGAAATCTGGGACACAGAAAAAGACATTTATGCATAACCTCATACTTTCTTTCCCCTCCAAGACTTTTAACTCCATCCCTCTCTTATCCCATTAAGCTGTTACCTAGGTCTATTTGCTTTATATTACAACTCACTTAAATGCCATGTGGTCACATTAATGAGAAAGAATCAATCCTTGCTGAAGAATTACTGGCCAAAGAAAATAAGGACACAAGTCACGTTCTTCAGCTGTTTTTCATGTACATCTGATTGTCCCAGCTAAGGCAGTGGTTTCTGATCTCTCTTTCTCCCCCTTCCCTCCTGATCAGCTCCCCAGAGTGCTGAGTATAGAGCATGGCTTAATAAATGTGCATTCAGTTGACAGGAGCAGGAGCCAGGAGCCGAGCTGATCTCACAGTATAATGCCAGCTCCTGAATAATTGAGCATGGTCTGTGTGATTAATGCATTTATGTATTCAACTTGTATTAGCAATATCCTCCCTGCTATCTTCCTGCCCATTTGTCTCATCTCTCAATCAAACATTTGCGGAAAGTCATCCTAAAAAGTGTGCTTGTTAATGAAACAAACAAGAGGAGGGAGGCATGTGCTGGGATAAAGGGATTAGGGGGCTATTTATTTGAAAATATGTAAGCAATTCATGTAAATGTTCTGTTTCATATGGACACACAGATTTTAGATCTAGACAATCAACAATTTCTCACCGGCAGCTAAGATTGAAGAATGATATATTCATGAGATGGTAACTTTATTATACTAGGCAGGGCTATTTTTTCTTTTTATTGTGTTTTCTTACAAATGTAATGCATACACAATGTATCAAAAAACTTCCATGCAAGGTCATAAATGATGTTTTACTTCGTATAAATAACACTGTATAAGCCACAGAAATGCTTTCTCTTAAGTAAAATGACTCACAATGTTGCTAGACAAAATGGTTAAGTATTTGTCTTTTCATTACTAGAAAGAGACAAAGCTGTTTCCAAGCCAATGCTTCTACCTCTTTAACTAAGGAGCTAGGAACAGAGGGAAAGGCAAGTTTAGTCAGATTTTACATGCACACCAACATAGAAAGGACGTTGGTCAGATCCACTTAGATTTAGTATATTACACACAAGCGCATCTAACAAGATTTTTTAAAATTGAAAATAGATTCCTCTCTTATACAACACATCCCCACCACAGTTTCCCCTCCCTCCACTCCTCCCAGCTTCCCCCTGCTCCCCCTCTCCCCCATATTCACTCCCTCTCTGTTTCCCTTCAGAAAAGACTTGGCCTCCAAGAGATAATCAAACATGACAAAACAAGACACAATATGACAAGGAAAAAGTCTTCACATTGAGGCTGGAGAAAGCACGCAACCCAATAGGAGGAAAAGAGTCCCAAGAGCCTGTAAAAGAGACAGAAACACACCAGTCCCCACTGTCGGGAGTCCTGCAAAACCACTAAGCTAATAGCCGTAAAACACACAGAGGACCTGGTGCAGACCCGTGCAGGCCCAGTGCTTGCTGCTTCAGTCTCTGAGTCCATACGAGCCCACTTAGTTGATTCAGTGGGCCATGTTCTCCTGGTGTCCTCCATCCCCTCTGACTCTTACAATGTTTCCTCCCCATCTTCTGCAGGGTTCCCTGAGCTCCAAGAGGAGGGATCTGATGGAGACCTCCAATTTAGACTCTCTCTGCATGGTGTCTAGCTATGGGTCTCCGCATCTGTTCCCATCTGCTGCCGGTGGCAGCCTCATCTTTTAGCAAAAGGGTCTGTACTAGAATTACTTGATTTACAGCTTCATGGACATTTCTAACTACTGTTTAAGAGGCAGACATAGCTATCTACATGCATTTTCTTACACTGTAAACGTTTTTAGACCACAGATAGAAAATTGGCTTCTCTCCACTGGCCAGAAGCAGCCAGACAACTTAATGGGGCAGGGCTGTTTTGTTGGTTCAGTTCTCTGGGGTCCTCTTTCATCCTGATTTCTGGATCCATTGCATAATGTCTTGATGCATTTCCTTTAAAATGCTGGTTCTTGTTGCTTAGCAAATTGTAGGGACCTTTATGTTCTTAATGTGGATCCTTTTTATGTTGAGTCCTTACCCACTCTTCTGAGCTCATCATGAGGGATGTCCTGCTTCTTGCTGGTGGCTTTCTGAACTCATTCTTTGGCTATCTCTTGTGTTTTCTGTCTATGCATCTAATGGAATGGGAGCAGTTAATTTCAATTCCTATGGGAAATTAATGACTTTTGGCAGAAAAAGTGCTGGAAGGGTCACATGAAACACTAGTGTCTTCAGAAAGTCTCCTGAGAGCCTGGTTACAGAGTTCAGAATTCTTTGCTTTTCAGCAGGCTACTAGGATCAAAAGATATTTGACCATACTTGAGTTTTAAGCAACATCAGTCAACTGCTATCTAACAAATGAGTTATACTTTCTGTTAAGATATGTTTTCGATTATTTCTTATTCAATTTTAGGATTTTAGTTGTGAAGCCTTTCCTTTTTGATGACCTTTGGTTTCCTTTAACCAAATACAGTTTTAGTTACTGATCAACTCAGTATTGAACCAAGATAACTTGTGACAAAGATCCACAAAATAAACTGACTAAGTGATAGAGAGCACATTCTCTTAATGGGAATTTGGTGGAAGTGTACCACTCAGTTGGCAGTGGCCAATGGCTTTGTATATGGCCCCAAACACTTAAGGGCAGTGACCATGTTGGAACCTTGGCCTGACATGTGTCAAATTCTGACTCCAATCAGTTATAACCCAAAGGGTCTGTGACTACAATCAGTACATCATTAGAATGATAATCCTTTCACAAGAAAATGGGGAGTAGGAAATAATGATAAGTGTGTGCTCACATGTGCTAATACTGAGAATTTGATGTGTTACCCACCTTTTTTTTACTCTTTTGTTGACTTTTCTCCCCTCTGTTGACAACTGTGATTCTAAGAGGCTAAAATTATTTATGTGACCTGAGGTTTATAGATAGAAGAATTGTGTATTTATTCCTAGAATAATTGTTAGGAAATCTCGAAGATAGACTAATTTTGCTGTCTGTTTAGAAAGGCAGCTAAATGGCCTTATTGTACTAAGCACACCTATTGCTTAAGAAAAATGGGCAACAAGAGAATGACAAGAAGCATCAAAAATCATTGAAATAACGGAGAGTAATCCTTTGGCATAGTTTATAAGATTATCCAGGGTAAATCATGACTTTCATTTGATGTCTAGAGAGTTGGTGACACTGGTTGTCCTGTTTCTTGGGCAGAAGAGAACCTCCAGAGGAGTGGTCAGGAGCTTCTGACCCCTAAAAATCATAGACTTTATTTCTGGAAATTTTGAACTTCAGTATAGCTGAGTTAAGTAGAGGCAATAAGACTGAAGGCAAGTGGAATAACCTCAAAGGGAAGAGCTATGTATTCTAGAGAGGAAAATGATGTTTATCACTCAGTGCCAATGTGTGTTGAAAATAATAGTAGGTAAATAAAATTATTTTTATCCTTACAGTGAGGATTCAGCATATTTTTTTTTTAAATTAGAACAGGAACCTCATATTTAGAAAGATTGTTTCATCACTTGTCTGTGAGTGGAAGGAAAGCTTGGGCCTTTGATTCCAATGATGGCTCTGGAAGAGTTATGCTTTGTAAAGTCTGTGGGATTTCTTCTATTGTCTGGTAAAACACAGAACTGAATAAATCACCCGAACTTCATTTATTTTTATAATCAGAAAAATTTACTTAACTAGTTACTTAGAAATATCCACAAACAAGCAGCAAGAAATGAGGTATCTTTTTTTTTTCTGACTAGTGCTCCCAACAGACAATTTCATGTTGCTTCAATTAAAAATATTAAGTGAGTCCCTTATTGGAGTGAGTTCACACAATTTGTATTGGTGCTCAAAACTCTTGTCTGTGTAGTCTCTGAAAAATCTCATCATGGCCTTTAATGTCCCATCCTTTTGGAACCTCTATGAGAAAAGATCCCCACCATATCCAGTGTTTGGGGAGACAGCTCAGTCAGTAAAGTACTTGCTATACAAACCCAAGGTGATCAGTTGCTGAGGAATGATACCTGAGGCTGACTTCTGGCCTCCTCAAGCCTTTTTCAGTGCCCTCATATCTCCAAGCCCACACCTGAAAAATACTGTACCCAGATCTGTTTTTCTCTTCTTGAGGAGCTTATGACCAGCCATCATCACCACAGCCCCCACCTCTGGGTAAGTGAAGTGATCCTTATTAGCTTCATACTTGGCATTTTAGAATGTCTTTTGCATGTATTTCTTATATGACTAAATATATTGCAGCCAGTTAGTAATTACTTAAGACTCTCTGGCC
Source organism: Peromyscus eremicus (assembly GCF_949786415.1). NCBI lineage: Eukaryota > Metazoa > Chordata > Mammalia > Rodentia > Cricetidae > Peromyscus > Peromyscus eremicus. Next base: position 27,995,739 of record NC_081429.1, on the reverse strand, counting down.
GGGAGTGATGGTGCACACTTGTAGTTTTAGCAACTCAAAAGACTGAGGCAAAAACATCACTTGTACCCATCCTGGGTAGAATAGTGAAACACTGTTCATAAGAAAAATCAAGAATAAGACAAAAACAACAACCATACTCTCCCAAAGTGCATATATGTGGAAGAAGGGAGTATGTCTTAAATGTCTTAATACATTGATGTTCAAAAATTTTTCCACACAGGCCAATGGTTGGTAGGAATGTTAATAGTTACTACTCATTGAATATATATTATGTGTAAAATATTGTGGTGGACATTTTTTAGAAACCACTTCATATTTCATAATAACCTTTCTTAGAAGAAATGTCCCTGATATCCAAGGGAACCCTTCTGGAGAAAAAAATAGAGAAGTCAAATGATGTCCTTTAATTTCCTTTAAAATTAACCTCAAATTATGCTGTGATAGTTCAAAAGTTTCAATCCTCAGCACAAAACAAAGAAAGCAAGAAACACAATAGACGTTTAGGTAATATTTTATAGAAAGGTTTTTTTGTTATCATTTTTTGAAAGGCTCTCATTATGTAGCTCAGTTCTTTAAACTCACAGCAATCCTTCTGCCTCAGCTCTTGAGTGCTGTATTATAAGAGTAAACCACTGATCTAGATAGGAAGACATCCTTATTTTCTAGATGTTTTAAGTAGGACATCCCTAGTTTACAATTGGTTATGATGAATGAGCCAGTATCTATGAATTTAAGAAACATGATACTCAAAGTAAATGACATATGTACCCTACTACCATCTGCTCCTTACTATAGGATGTGACTTAGGGACACCACCTGCTGCTTTTCTGGACTGGGACATATATTTCCAAATCAGCAAGGAGTAATCTAGGGAGACAGAAGCTGTCTCAGACCTCTTCCTGCTGTACGTCTTAGTTGTTTGAATCTGCTAGGACATGTGGCAGAGGGGAATTAAGGAAGCAGATGGGATAAAGGATGCTAAGCATCTGACTTTAATAGACAGACTACCCAATCCCAGAGGTCCTTAAAAGATGAAGAGGAAGGTAGGCGAGTCAGTATCCAGGTGAGATGACATGAAAGAGACTTGACTAGTCATTGTCGGCTTTGAAGATAGTAGGGGTCAAAAGCCAAGGAATGAATTGAGATGCTAGAAGCTGGAAACATCAAAGAAATGGATTCTTCCCCAGAGTCTCCCAAAGGAAAAGCAACTCTGAGTTTAGCTCAGCAAGACACCTGCCTTTGACTTTTGACCTCCAAACTCTAAGATAAATTATTTTAAGATACCAAGTCTGTGGACATGTGTATCAGGAACAACAGGAAACTAATGCGATGATGTATACACTACTTCTGCATTTTCAACATTCTCTGAAAGCTCAAGCTGATATGATTGTTAAGTAGATAACAAGCATTTGGGTCAGAGTCCTCTGATCCAAAGTCTTCTTGCCATTCCGCTAGGACTTTTGCTCTCATCGAAAGATGATGTTGAATTTGTTCTTGGATTATGACCACAGTTTTTGGTTTTCTGATCTTATTTAGAATTCTCTCCCCTGTTATATTTTGATTCCTTTACTTCTCCCTGGGAGAAACAGTTTCCACCTGTTGTGCCTAGCAGTGAGTCCTCTCCAGCTCATTTGTGCTGTTGAGGTAAGAGTGATCCAATTCAAGTGTAATAAACATTTAAAAAAATTATCAAATCTTATAAAAGTAAAAGTGTATTAGTTGCCTGAGTTAATCAAGGTAAAAATAGATTAAAATTATGTAAGTATATTGATACATTATATGGTATCTTATGTCAAGATCAGCTTTTACTGTTACATAATTAAGATAAGAAACATATTTAGTCAGGACAACTTCTGTTTAAATAGAAGTTGCTTCTTATTTGTATGATCCTGGTGTAATTATTTATGAACTTCAGTTTTCTGACTTTTAAGACAGGCATAACACATCTAAGTTAGGTTCAAGTGAGAATTTGTGTAGAGCACATTGTGATCTGTAAAACACTATGTATATTTATACTCAAAGTATGAGATGTAATAGTGATTATTGTTAGGAGAATTGGGGGGATTATATGAGTCTATCTGAATGCACTTGACTTGTTGTGTGAAAAGTTTGGCTGATTCTCATAACCCTAAGTAATTACTATTGTCAGTTTTGTTCAAACATTTACTGGTTAATCAAGGAGAAATTATGAATCAATTTCAATAATACACATTATTATTAGTTTACCCAAACTAATTTAGAGCACAGAGGGTCCCTCAGCATTCAAAACTCATAACATTTATTGTTTATAATAATGGCTCACAAACCTGACTATGCATCATAATCATAGGAAGAAATTAAAAAAAAAAGCAATACTGTATCCTATCCTGAAATACTGTGAGTGAGATATGCATATGTGTGTGCATGTGTGTGTGCGTGTGTGGTGCATGTGCATGCATGAGCTTAGCTCCTGGTGAATCATGCTATTTAGGTATGGAGACTACAGGTATAGTCCTTTCTTTTGAGAGGCTGGGATCTTGCTTCATTTGGACAAATCCATAATTTCTCTCAATTTAAAGAAGTTCTCAGTTAATGTTAGGAGTTTCACATCATCACATAAAGTGGCTTGAGTTCCTAGTGATGTTTACAAGAGGAAAAGTAATGGGTTATGAATTCATGGGCCATGAGTAGTTTTTGCAGTTGAATTATTTGAACAGATAAAATCAAATTTTTACTAGTGATGCACGCTTGGAAAAGTTGGAACTTGAAGAAATCATCAGCACAATATAATTCATTCTGTCTTTTTCCCTGGATAAAGAAACGCACACCAAGTGAAGGTAAAGGGCTCCACTAAGGTGACTCAACTAGTCCTACAGAATACTCAGTTTGCCATTTTCCTGGATTCAGAAGAATTTTAAAGGACATGATTAAAATTCACAGAGGCAAGTTACTCATCTTTGAAGAAGTCTAATTGCCTCTCTTTTGCTAGAATTCTGAATTGCCAGAACTCTGCAGAAATGTAGAGTGCACGTTGAGTGTTTTATCCCCCACTCTAGACTAGTATATGGTAGATTGTGCTCAGCAAGTTTCTTAAAACTCAAAGAGTGAAGGAGAAATCATTAGAATCCTCAAGTATTGTACCGTACATTGTTTCTATGTTATTTGTTTCTCTGTTCTCTTGTATATTCCCCAGGATGGAAATTACTGCAATATTAACCCCCTCTAACATCATTAATGGGTCTGATTCACATTAAAGTGGACAAATAAGATGTTAAAATAGTCTATGAAGATCTCATACCAAAGCAAAAAATAATTCTCACCATTCATAATAATGAAGCTATTTTTCTACATGATGTCATTCTTGCAGTTAGAAGAAGATACCCCTTTCACAAAAGGTTTTACAACAATATTTACTGCCTTTATTTTAGGAGCCATGCCTTTTAGGAAGATGATACCTGTGCCTTCTTTTGTGTCTCCTGAGGTAGAGTGAACCTTGTTTCTTTGTTATTTCTACCAAATTTTACATTTGTCTTTTTCCTTTGAACTTCTGCCTCCTCCATCGTGGATAACTCAAGGAATACCTGTTCAACTGAACGGATCTTGAGAGTTAGAGTTAAGCAAGTCTAATAAGAATTACAATTACAGAGCTGTGTTTATTTCCAGCAGGTTTCTGATGAAAATGTTTTTTTTTCTATTAAATTTCACAAAGAAATTAGCTTCTTGGCTCTTTATCAAATTAACTTTAATTTGACAATGAAATGTGTAATAATAAAGATGCTAATGTTTTGAGTCTTAAGAATTAAATGTGAGATTATTATTTGAGAGAGGTTATATTAAAAGCTAAAATGCTGACATAAATGAAATAATTAGGGTGGGTCAACGTCACTTTAAAGCAACATCAGGCAGTGTCTTAGGTAGAGAAGGTGCAACAGTAAACTGAGAGGCTTTTGAGTCTGTGGAAGCTAGAATATAAACAAATGAATTCTGCCAGCACTGAGTCCAGAGCTGAGGAAAACACCAAATGATGGTTAGAGAAGAGAGTGTGGTTAGGTAGTGTGGTCCCCAGAACTCAGAAGAAGTGTTATTTAAAATGGCTAAATCATAACTGTCCAATGTAAGTAATTTTGGAACTGATGCATGCACTTAAGTTGTTGGCTCTTTATTTTAGCTAGACTAAAATAAACCACTATTTTTAAGAGTGTAAGATACTTTAGAGCAGGTGTCTTTATCACGATCCCTCTTATTTTATGGGTGAGGAAACAGGCCCAGTTTGGACAGTATTGTTTGGATCCCATTGCTAGGTAGAGACTTGACTGAAACTGTGTTTCTTCATCTCTGGGACAGTGATCTTCCCAGTTCTCTCTTACCAGCTTCACTGGGGCTGGTGTTGTGGACTTGAACCTTGTGTGTTTCTCTTTGACACAAGCTAGAAGAGAAAGTGGTTTTTTAAAATCTGGTTGTTTCCCCTCATGTGAGACCTACTCACATGGAGGTCCTAAATTCCTATATTTACTTATCCTTATAGAGTAGATGACACTGCATTTTAGGCCACGTCTGTTTGCCTCTGTGAGACATCTGGTTATTGATGAAGAAGTCAGTAAAGTAGCCAGCAGAGGCAGTGACTCAACCAGAGGCTCAGCTTGTTCATATTTTATCAATATCCATTTCAATATATATGGGACATATATATTGAAATATATGATGCAATAGATGAGACAAATCAGGCCTTATATGTTTTATAAGTCATCAGTTTACTTTCATTTCTTTGAATAACATACTTTTCAAGATATATGTAATTTAAAGTTATTTTAATTTTATGTATATCTGTGTTTTGCCTACATCTATGTCCCTGGTAACCATGGAAGCCAGAGGAGGGAGTCCAAGTTGCCTAGAACTGGAGTCACAGATGGTTGTGAGCCACTATGTGGATGTAGGGAAGCAAATCCAGGTCCTCTAGAAGAGCAGCCACTGTTTTTAATCTGTTGAGTCACCTCTCCAGCCCCCATATATGTTTAAAAGACTAAAATCAGTGAAGTCAAAACTGAGGTCTCATTTCAGAAGTTTCAATCAATACTACTGAATATTAAATTAAATAAAGCAAAATTCTCTTATTCTGTAAGATGGGATTTTGCTATATTTCCCAGACCCATCTCAAATTTGTGGGTTCAAGTGATGCCCTTGTCCCAGCCTTCTGAATATTGGTATTATAGGTTTATACCACCATGCTTGGTAGTAATATAATTTAAATTATTATAAAATGTTCTTCTAATAAAATGAGATAATTTTAAACAAATTTCTTTCACTGAAAATGAGATATGGAAAGATTCATGTATATAATTTTTTTTAGAAGACTTACAAATACTGGAAAATATGTTAAATTGATCAGTGTTCTTGCACTCAGAAGTGCAAGTAAGGCTGGGGTTTCTATCCGCTGCTGAACCTCATGGTTCTTTGTGAGTGAAATGCATTAAAAATGAGTATGCATCTTCAAACTGATAGTCCTGATCACTTTATTAACATCTTTGAAAGGTAGTTAGCATTCTGTGTGTGCCACCGAAGCCAGGCATTTTGTCCCTCATAGTCTCTTGTACTTTCCTTAGATTTAATTATTATTTGACATTTCACTTTTTTAAAAAAGCCTAAAACCAACGTTTAAAAGCCTATAAAATATAAATGTAAAAATGATGCATATATTTTGAATATTTTATTTTCTGTTAATTGTGCTAATGGAAATGAGATACATGATCTGCTCTCTCATTAATTATTTAGATTTGGGAATATTAAATCGGAATGGCATTTACAAGGAAAACCATATAATCATGAGAGTAATTTCATCCCACCCTGCACTTTCCCCCAAATATTAAATTTATTCTAATTATACAAAGTAAGGGCTTTTATGAATACTTTCCAGACTGGCATATAATGTTCTTTGATCATCTTTATTTCTGTTATTTACTACTCTTTATCATCTCTTCCTTCCTCCTCCCCACAGTCATAATTACTTCCCCTTTTAAAAAAATGATTTTTTATTCTTTGAGATTATAATATACTACTCCCCTTCCCTTTCCTCCTTCCAAACTCTCCCATATATTCTTACTTTCTCTCCTTCAAATTCATAGCATCTTATTCTTTAATTGTTGATATGTATATCAATTTATATACATATTATAACTAGTTCCTAAATACATAAACACAACCATGTCTATTTTCTCTCCTAAATTACACATGTGAGAGAAACCAGGAAGAAGTATTTGTTTTTCTGATCCTGGATTATTTCACAACAAGATCTCCATTTCTGTCTATTTTTCTGAAAATGACATAATGCCATTTTTTTATGGCTAACTAAAATTTTATCTCATGTATATCTGACATATATATGTATTTATTTATATGTATTTATTTATATGTTACATATGTGATCTATATCTCATTTTCTTTATCCATGCATCCACTGATGATCATCTAGGCTGGCCCTATAACTTAGCTATTGTAAAAAGTGCTGAGGTAAACATGAATATGCATGTGCATATGTATGCTGACTCTGATTCTTTTGTCTCCCTCCATTTTTGATGTGTATAAGATTGAGTGAGCAGAGGAGATTAAATGAGAGACAGAAATCTTGGTTGTAAAGTATACAGTATATCTAGGAAGAATTTTATCATCATCTATATCATGAAAAACCCATTGCCTTGATATCACAATGTCTTAAAAACCTGGGAGTCCATGACTTCTTTCTCTTTGAACGATTTTCATGAAGTTGTAAATGGCTAAGACTTGTCAAGGAACACAAATATCACCCATTTTCCAGAAGTCTGGCATTGGAAATTTCAACTGAATATGGGGTTCCTCTTATAACATATGCAGAACTTTAAAAACAAAATGTGGCTCTTCGTAGCTTTTCCCTGTGTGCTATCATTCAAATTGTGGTGGGCTTTCTTTGCATCTAGCACTGTGTTGCTCAAGTGCTCCTTTCTGGCAGTCTTCAAGGAGTATGGGAAGCAGTTTGATATCCCTTTCTAAACTCACGGAGGCATTACTTGAAATCTCCGTGGTTCATGGACTCTCATGAATACTTACGTTTCTTAAGACTTTGGGATTCTAAGAAAGACGGCTATCTCATGTTCTCTGATTAGGAGTGAGTCCATGCACATGGTATTCTAGCATTCACTGGAATTTGGAAGTGTTTATGAATGAGATGTTGACATTGTGTCTTTTCTAGCCAAGATTCACATTCACAGGTACAGGAGGTCAGAGGACAACTTGTAGGAATCTCTTCTTCCTTCCCATTGTGTGGGTTCTGGGGATAGAACTCAGCTTGTTAGATTTGGCAGTGAGCACCTTTAGTTCTTATGAGCACTGGCTGATCAAATACTGAATTTTGAAAAAGTTTTTATTTTTTTCACCTCTTATTAAAAATAGATTCTTTACATTCTATAACAATATATCCTTATTACAGTTCCCCTCCCTCTACTCCTCCTGGTTACTCCCTACCTCCCCTCTCCTCCTGATCCACCCCATTTCTCTCTCTCATTGGAAGAAAGTAGGCTTTTAAGAGATAACATCAAAACATACCAAAATAAAATTTAATAAGATAAAACAAAAACTGTCACATTGAAGTTGGACAAGGCAAACCAATAGAAGGAAAAGAGCCCCAAAGAGAAGGCACAAGAATCAGAGACCTACTAGTTCACACACTCAGGAGTATTCCATAAAAACACTCAGCTGAAAGCCATAATGCATATGCAGAGGACCTGGTGCAGACCTGTGCAGGCCCTGTACTTGCTGCTTCAGTTTCTATGAGTCCCTATAAGTTTTGTTCAGTTGATTTAGAGGACCTTGTTCTCCTGGTGTCCTCCATCTGCTCTGGCTCTTATACTTTTTCCACTTCCTCTTCCACAGGGTTCCCTGAGCTCTGAGGGAAGGGATTTGATAGAGACATTCCATCAGAGCTGTGTGCCCCAAGATCTCTTTTTCTGCACAATGTCTGGTTGTGGGTCTCTGTATCTGTTCTCATCTGCTGCAGAAGGAAGCCTCTCTGATGCTGGCTGAATAAAGCACTGATGTGTGAGTAGAGCAGAACATCATTAGGAGTCATTTTATTGTTATTTTATTTTTTTAGACTGGTAATTTTGGATTTACCCTAGGTCTCTGAGCTATCTAGTCTCTGGTTCTTGGTCACCCCAGCAATATTTGGTATGGATTCCATCTCATGTAGTGGGCCTTAAGTCATCAGACATTGGTTGGTTATTCCCACAAGCTTTGTGCCACCATCGCCTTAACGTATTTTGTAGGTAGGACAGATTGTACATCAAAGGTTTTGTGGCTAGATTGGTATTTACATTTCTGTTTTGGAAGCCTGCAGAGTACCTTCCTATACAAAAGACCCTAGAACATAAGAGCAAAGGTTCTAGGTAGACCTCTCTTATGTTCAATGAGTTATGTGGGTGTGGTCCTTAGCAATGGGGACTTGCTGTCAGTTTGTGGAGAGCAAACTGTTGTTTTCAGAACATCCTGGGTTGTTTGGGGATTTCCATGGGACCCCTTTGGTCAACAACTCGGTTGGACATAATCCAGTGTACTGGAAGCTTTGGTGACAAGAGATGGTAGATTTGTAATCTGTCTCTCTCATTATTTGGAGACTTTATTAGGATTGCCTTCATGTGTTTTAAGAAGTTTCCACTGAACTACATTTCCATACCACCCCTCACATGCCCCTCAATTCTAGTTGTTTCTCCCTGCATTCTCTCCCTCAACCCCCTCTCACCTCTCCTTCCCAACATGATCCTCTTGTTGCAGTCCCTTCTACTCCCAGTCCATCTATAAAATCCATTCTGTTCTCATCTCCCAGGGAGACCCATGTGTTCCCTCTAGTCCCTTCCTCTATATCTAACTTCTGTGGATCATCATGGTTATCATTGATTTAATGGCTAACATCCACATATCCACATAAGTGAATACATACCATATTTATCTTCCTGGGTCTGGGTTTTCTCACTCAGGATAAGTTTTTCTATTACTATCCATTTGCCTGAAAATTTCATGATGTCTTTTTTTTTTTTTTTTTTTAAATCGGGAGAGTTTACCCTGGTGGAGAGAGCAGGGAGAGCTGGCAGACTGATCAACCCTGCAACTACCCAGGCCCAGAGCAGGGTGATGGGTTGGCCTACCCCAACATCCACCCCATCTGTAGTCTGCTGGAGCACATGAAGGCACCAATCCTGCAGGCCCAAAGCTGCAGGATCTCCACAACACAGGGCAACAACAGGATAACCAAGAGGAGTTCCAGTGAGGGCCTAGCATCGATAGTGTAGCAGAAACCAGAGGCCTTGAAGCAGACCAACGACTCTGCAATGAACACTTGCAAGTAAAGATATACGGATAAAAGAGTTTACTGCATGACTCACTATGTCACACTACAGCTTCCATGATGAGACTGATTTTCTTCCTTCTCTCTCTTTTTCTTTTTTCTCTTAAATTTTATTTTATTTTATTTTGTGGGGGGAGGTTGCAAAGACACGGGGGATATGAAGGGATTGGGAAATGACTGGGATGAAGATGCATGATATGAAAGACACAAAGAATAAATAAAAAGAGGGAAAAACAAAACAAAATAAAACAAAACAAACAAAAAAGCAACTATTCCCTTGCCTAAATGTACCACATTTTCTTTATCCGTATATCTGTTGAGGGACAGCTAGGTTTTTTTTTTCCAGTTTCTGGCTTTTATGAATAAAGCAGCAATGAACATGATTGAGCAAGTGTCTGTCCTTGTGGTAAGATGAAGCATCCTTTGGGAATATGCCTAAGAGTGATATAGCTGGATCTTGAGTTAGATCGATTCCCAGCTTTGTGAGGAACCTTCACACTTATTTCCATAATGGCTATACAAGTTTGTACTCCTACCAACAATGTGGAATAAGTTCCCCTTACTCCGCATCTTTACCAGCATGAACTATCACTTGTTTTATTGATCTTAGCCATTCTGATGGGGTATAAGATGATATCTCAAAGTAGTTTTATTTGCATTTCCCTGATAACTAAGGATGTTGACGTTTCTTTAAGTTTTCTCAACCATTTGAGTTTTCTCTTTTGAGAATTCTCTATTTAAATCTGTACCCCATTTTTAAATTAGGTTATATGTTTTCTTGATATCTTATTTTTTTCAAGTTCTTTATATATTTTGGATATTAGTCCTCTATTGGATGTGTGCTTGGTAAAAATTTTTTCCATTCTGTAGGTTCCCTCGTTGTCTAAGCTACAGTGTGTGGTGATATTTTATTTGTGCTGAAATGTGATATTTTATTTGTATGTTAATAAATAAAGTTTGCCTGGAGATCAGAGGTCATAGCCAGCCATAAATAGAAGTCAGGCGGTCGTAGCACACACCCTTAATCCGATCACATGGCAGGCAGAGTATCTGTGTGGTCAAGGTGTCAGCACAGCCTGGTACATTTAGTAGAGGCAGGTCTAAGCCCCTCCCCCTGCCTCAAGGCTGTGCCAGGTGTCCCACCACAGGTAATGGGCTCCAAAGAGCCAGCTCATGCTCCAGGGATGGATCCCGATCCTACTGCCAGGGGGCCCCTTAAGTAGATCAAGCTACACAACTGTCTCACTTATGCAGGGAACCTAGTCTAGTCCCATGGAGGCTCCACAGGTGTTGGTCTAAATTTCATGAGTTCCCATTATGGTTTGGTTGTCTCTGTAGGTTTCCCCATCATGATCTTGATGCACCTTACTCATAGAATCCCTCATCTCTCTTTTCAACTGGATTCCTGGGGCTCAGCCTGGTGTTTGGCTGTGGATCTCGGCATCTGCTTCCACCAGTTACTGGAGAAAGGCTCTATGTTGACAGTCAGGGTATTCACTGAGACTCTTGACTTCTTTCTAAGACCATTTATCATTTGTATATAGGAGGACTACTGATTTTATGAGTTAATTTTTTATCTAGCTATTTTGCTGAAAAGGTTTATTTGCTGTAGGAGTTTCCTGGTTGGAATTTTTTGAGTCACTTATGTATGCTATCATATTGTCTGCAAGTAACAATACTTCGACTTCTTCCTTTGAAAGGAAGTGTTAAATTTTTAGTTAAGTAGTTTTTATTGTTTCTTCATGAGAATACAAAGTTTATATTTGGCCTGCTCACCAAATCATGAGTTTTCTTTATTATGCTGTGTTGTTAAGAAGGCTAAAATGATTCAAAACACAGTGCGACAGATTTGAAGATAAGGAATAAGCAGTTCACTGGGTATCTGTATTATTGTGTTCATTCCAGTCTCCATTTTCCATTGAGAACAGATGTTAGCTCCACTGGAGAACTCCCTATGTCCATAAACAGCATACATACATGGAAAGAAACTGGAAGAAATGTTTTTCTTTCTTGTTTTGAGAAATATGTCATATTGTTAATAATGCTGATTATATTTCGCTTTAGTGCTTACTGATTATCCTTGTGAGACTACTTCAATGAAAATATTTTTATATGAATATTGCTAATTAGAAACTAAGGTAAATAAAATGGTTGAGGATCTATCATACATGTCATACCCTTGTGCTAGAGAGTTTTTGTCAATTGAGAAACTGCATCCAACAGATTGTGCTGTGGATATGTCTGGGGGGACATTTCTTGATTGTTGATTAATGTGAGAGGTTGTGGCCTACAGTGAGAAGAGAAAAACCTGGGCAGATGCTCCTAGGCTATATATGAAACAAAGCTGAACAAGCCATAGGAAGCAAGCTAGTAAGCAGTGTTCCTTTATGATCTCTGTTTCCAGGTCCCTGCCTTGGCTTCCTTCAATGACAGACTGTAATCTGTAAGCCAAAGAAACTCTTTCCTTCCCATTTTGCTTTTGGTTATGGTGTTTACGACAGCAACAGAGCAGAAACTAGGGTAACTGCCCTCTATGAGTTCTTGATGACCTCATAGAAATGTCAAGATTTCCCAGGTGTAGTAGGTGCTTGGATGCCCATTTGTAGTGAAAGCTGGGGCAATGTTTTAGAATAACTTCATTGTTGTGTGGCCGAGGAGAACTGCTACTAAATTAAAGAAGCTAAGAAAAGAAAGGAGCATAAGGGTATAATCTTCAAGCATGTTATATTAGCCTTTTAATTGACCATTTCTGAGTTTTTGTTTCTTCTTATGGCTTCAAGCTACCATCTGATATCCTTTTCCTGCTCCAACTGAGTTTTGTTCTTTTCTAGTTGTTTTGTGCTGTTATTGCTAGAAAACATGGCATTTGTGATGATATATTGTGTACTCCAATTAAGCTTACCTGGGGATCAGAGGACAGAGGCAGCCACTAAATTCGACATAGAGATCAGGCAGTGGTGGCACACACCTTTAATCCTATCACTCAGGAGGCAGGGATCCTCTGGATCTCTGTGAGTTCAAGGCCACACTGGGAACAGAGCCAGGCAGTTGTGGCACACATCCTTAATCCTAGCACTTGAGATCTCATGTCTTTGCCTGGGAAGCACACACATATGTGTGTTCCATGTGTAAAAGTTTTTTTTTTTTTTTAATGTGGATATACTTTCAGTCCTTTGTGGTATGTCACTAGAAGTGAAATCACTGAATCCCAAACTCACTGCTTAATTTTTGAGAAACTGTCAAAGCAGTTTTCATGGAAGGTGTGTAGTTCCCAGTTGCCACCACTGGTGTTCGGGGTTCCAGTCTCTTTATATCTTTGTCAGCAACTACTGCATGTTTGTGGCTGCATGATGGGACATTTCTCTCTCATTGTTTGAGTGTGTAATTCATTTAATTTCTTTTTTGTTGTTGTTGATTTTTCAAGACAGGGTTTCTCTGTGTAGCTTTGCGCCTTTTCTGGAACTCACTCTGTAGCCCAGGCTGGCCTCGAACTCACAGAGATCCAACTGGCTCTGCCTCCTGAGTGCTGGGATTAAAGGCGTGCGCCACCACTGCCTGGCTTGAATGTGTAGTTCATGATTTCTGATGAGAAAGCAGGCTTTATCCTTATTATAGGTTATCTTTTACATGATGAATCTTTTTACCTTGTACTAATTTCTACAATTTTTATCTTTCAATATTTTGCCTGTGGTATGAAGATAACAACTGCTTGCATTTATTTTATCATGGAGCATGTTGAGTATCTGGCATGTATGAATTGTTTTTATGGCATGTAGGGTGTCTTTAGCCATTTTATAGTCACTGTCTTCAAATGCATATTTTTCTTTTCCCTTTGCTTCTAGTATGCCTATTAGGTACATGATGGTGGGTTAGAGTTGGCTCACCGATTTTCCCCCCACAATACCTTAGGGCATGTTAATTTCCATTTAACCCTTTGATTCCATTTTTCTGATTGAACAATCTTAACCATTTTACCTTCACGTTTACTGATTATTTCTTTTGGCTCCTTGAATCACTGTTGGTCCACTAGCGAAGTTTTTGTAGGTTTGGCAATTGTACTTTTCCATTCTGGAAGTTTTATTTTTATGGTTTCTCAGAGTAATTTGTATGTCCTCATTGATAACATTTATTTGGAGCAACACTATATTCTTTTGACTCTTTAGAAACAATCTCTTTGTGCTCTTTGGACATTTTTTAAAATTGTTGCCTGAAGTCTGTGTATGAGAAGTCCAACTTCTGGGCCTCTGCAAATTCTAGTCCCTCTGCCTTCCCAGCATGTGGATCACACATTCATGTATCCTTGGAAGTTTCATATTTTCCATAGGTGGATATTTAACTAAATACATATAGTAACTCTACATATGGAAAACTCACTTGGAGGAATGTTTTCATTTGGCGAGTTGGTTGGATTATTTTGAGATCTATTTCCTCTGTAATGTACAGTGTCAGATATCTGTACTGAAGGCACCACCTTAGGCACACACACAGTTCTGCTGAAGTCCAGGGATGACTGGCTTTATCCAGGGCTCTGTGTGTCTATCTGCTTTAATCTAAAAGCTTAAAGTGGTTAGAATTTGTAGCTGATTGCGCAAAGCCAAATCAATGGCCAGCTGATACCTTTACTAATTTTTTTTTATAATAGTTTAGTTTATTAACTGTTCTAGTTGGATACAATTGAAATTAATCCTCTTGAAAAAAAAGATTGTTGCCATTCTTTGAGACCAGTTCTTACCTCCACCTGGGCAGAACCTTTTTGTTTTAGGAGCCAGAGCTGATAGAAAGAGCTAGGTTCTCTCTGGTGATAGCACCTTGCCCCTCTCTGTAGTGATGAGGCTACTGGCCATGAAAGAGAGAGAAGATAGAACTATTGTCATGCTGTGGCCGTGGCTACCACCTAATGTGGAGTTTCTATAACCCAGGGCAATAGAAGGGAACAATTAACATTCACTAGTTGCCACATGGCCTTTTCCTAATGATGCTGGTGGATTTGAAAGTTGGCCTGCTGCCCAGCCCAGCTCGCTGGGGTAGCTCAGCATTGTGTAGGAAAGGGAGCGTGCATTTCTCACCAGCTGTTCTGTCTGGTGCTTACCTAACTATTAGGAGGTGGTGACAGAACAGGTGCTTCCCAGCTGCCACCTGCTGCTTGATGCAGGGTCTTTGCTAAACAGCACAGTGAACGATAGGCTTTGTTAATGCTTCCTGGCTGCAGAGACGATTTGAACTGAGTCTGCATCCCAGGGAGCCTGGGGGAGATAGCAGTTGGCATTTGTTAGCTGAGTCTCCTACAACTTAAGTTCTTCTTTTGTTTTCTTAAAGGCAGGGCTTTTATCAAATGGGAACAGTCCCTGTCTTCAATGCTACAGTGTCCTGTTGTTGAGTTCCTATAGGTTTCTGTTTAATAACTGCTTCTCAATTTGTCGTAAGATATTTATTTATAGCCTAGAAATTTGAAATATTTTTTGTTGCTAATTTTGAGCATCTTAATTAATATTGCCCTGGAGGAGAAGTCACAGAGAGTCCGTCTCAACATCATCTCAGCAAGTCAGCCCACGACAAGTATGATAGAATTATTTTAAAAGCCTTGTAATTTTTTTAAAGCATCTGCTTTAATTAACTGAAGGAGTTCCAGCTAGTTAGCTCATAGCCTCTGTGAACACTCAGAGCCAAGCTGGGCCATTATTGTCATTCCTGGTTTACAAAAGACAGAAGTGAAAGCATCAAGGTACAGGACTGGCTAAGGATCTGCAACTGGCAACTGGCCTACAGGAAATGCAAGAATCATCAACAAGATTCTATCACATGACTCAGACATCTTAATTTGCTTGGAGAAGCACAAAATCTTTCTGATATGCTATTCTACTGCTACTGTAGATATCCTTAGAAAATGAAATCCATTTTTGTGTCTTCGTAAAGTTTATCTTTGCGTTTTGAAGAAGACTTCCAAAGAAATTACTTCTTCATATAAATATACGATATATACACACATATATACATATACACCCCCCATGTATACATATGGAAAGTGGTGGCTGGTCTCTCTGTCTGACACAGGAATGGTGACCTGTCTGCCAGAAGCTCAGGGTTTAGGTGAGCTTGAACTTGTACCTGCAGTAGTCCTCTGTCAGAAATGGGTAGTCTCTGAGTACCTGTGGTCCAGGAAAGGACTTTTCCTCTTCACAGTGATAAAAAACAATACACATCTCAGTTCAGTAGTGTGTACCTCAGAGTAAGGAGGTGAAGGGAGGAAGAGCTAGGCTGATCCCTGGGGCTTGCTGGCCAGCCAGTCTAGTCAGTTGGTGAGCTCTAGGTTTTTGTGAGAGACCTTGTCTCAAAAAAAAAAAAAAAAAAAAAGGTGGAGACTGGTAGAAGAAGTAACCTCATGTCTACCTCTGGTTTCCATATGTTCACATACCTGCATACACACAGGAACATGTATACATGAATATATATACCACATGGATACACACATGGACATATGCATATACCATAGGCTTACATGCATACACACAGCAATATATTTGGCAGAAGCCAAATTTTTATTTTTGATCTTTCTTTAGATTATCTTTAGGTGTAGCAGTTCCCAGTAAGCCATATGGTCATAAGGGAATATTTCACTGTCTGTATTTGCTATAGCATTAGCCTTTATGGAATGTCCTCTGCCAAAGGTAGTTTAAGGCATTAATTAAGAGCCGAGTATGGTGACACATGCTTGTGATCCACTAGGGAGGTTGAGGCAGGAAGATCAGGAGTTCAAGGCCATTATCTGTAATGCAAATTGTAGGATAACCTGGGCCACAAAGTAAAAACCTGTCTGAAAATAAAAATATGAATCTGAAATCCAGATTCAGTGTTTTATTTCCATAGTTCCAGACATGAGTATTTTCAGCCTCATACCTATATCCATCTCTATAAAAATCAATTCTTCCCTTCTGTATTGTCTTATTCTTATCTGTATGTAAATACTACAGCATCAAAATTTTAATTAAAATATCTTATTCCGTAAGTATTGTGTTTAGACCAATAGGCTTTTCAATCTATCTATCTATCTATATATATACACACCCACCCACCATATATATATGTATATATGTATGTATATGTATGTATATGTATGTATATATATATATATATATGTGTGTGTATTTATGTATACACACAGTTCTCATTTTGGAATAAAAGAAAAAATATACTTTTCAAGGTTTAAATTTATTTTGGCAAGGTCTTGTTGTGTAGATTAGTTTAGCCTGGACTTCAACCTCTCTAGTGCTAGAATTATAAGTGTGTACTATGGTGCCAGACTAGACCACACTTTAAAGAATTAATTTTTGTACTTGGTAGAATTTGGAGCTGGGTACAGTGAACAATCAATTCCATTATTTAATTTTTTTTTTTAATCTAAGAGGAGAAGAGGTCTAGAGAGGCTCCCTGACTTGTTAAAAAGGAAAATGAAAGAATCACACGATTAGGAGAATCACTTTTTTCTGACTCCTTGATGTTTTCTTACATTTTAAACAAGACACTACCAACAACCATCATCCAGAAAAAGCTAACCAAGTGTAGCATTAATCCATTCATCCTGATTGGTGTAGAGTTTAAGCGAGACTTTTGGGCTTTAAAACATTTGCCTCTTGAACACCTAACCATGTGGTAGGAAGAATCATGGAAGGTTTTTGGTTGCCTGAGACACAAACAAAAAGAACTGCCAGGCTGAACACAGACATGTGAAGCACACCAAGGCAGGATTCTGATCGGACACAACCTCCTGAGTCTAGGTAGGCCTCATTAATTTGATGCCCTTTGCTTCTGTGGCAATAGGATGCTGGCCTAGTCAATTACCTCCACCTGCATTTCTCAGCTTGTCACGTTCCACTCTTGATTTTTTTAAAGGATGTCAAAATAACTTGGAGAGAAAAACATCATTGGATAGAGACAGAGACAACTCCAGATTTCTTCATTCAGCCAGCAAGATATGGACCTTCCTTCAAATATGTGCAGGTGAATTTATTCATTTAAAATATAAAGCTCTTTTTATCATCCTATACGGGAACATCCAATTTTAAGACCAGACAAGGGAGTGCTTTGAAGCAGTTGTATTTTTCTCCTCTTTTACTATGAGTTTTTATTCTGTTCCTGTTTTCATGTATGAAGACAAGCAGAGCTTTCTTTCACACTGACAGAACCCTCCCCTAGTTCTTCCTTTTTTTTTAAGAACTAGCTAAAACTAGATTTTCTATTCTAACTAATATTCCTGAAGTGTCAGAATCCCAATGTGTCCTTCAGTCTTAAAACATTTTGAGGACCCCTTAACTAAGCAAAAAACCTTATGCTGTGTCTATTTTAGGAGAAGATGGCTTTCACTGTGAAAAAGTAAAGAATCTACTGTCCATTTACTTTTTTTTTGTTTGTTTCTCTGCTCAAGGGCAAGCCATACCAGCCAGAGGAACAGGTAGACAACTGGCCCTCAGAATGTCCTCATTCATTTGTTCCCATAGACAAATCCTCCACCACCCCTCCACTCCCCACCCCCTTGCCATGTTCCAGATGCCAGCTCAGGTGGACATCCCTTGCTCAAGTACAGGCCACACCTGCCAGAGGAACAGGTAGGTGAACTCAGCTAGAGACTCATTGCTGGACCACAAGTCACTACTGCCTCCAGAAGTCCTTCAATCTCTCAGTGTCCCCCCAACACTATCTCCAATCCCTCCTTCCATTCTTACCATCATATCCCAGCTCCTAAGTCCAGCTACCAACCCCTGATCAACCATAGGCCATATAGGCTAGAAGACCAGATAAAAAGAGAAACCAAGAAGCAGAACACTCATCCAATGAAGACAAAGGCAGAAATCGGCACCTAGACCTAGAATCACTCCAAACCCAGATGCCTAGATGCTAGCCTAAGAACACAATCAACAAAAGCCATGACAATATATCACCACCAAAATAGACTTGACTATTCTAACAAAGCTGAAGTATAAGAAAAAGTCCTTAAAACCAACTTTATGAAGATGATAGAGGCCCTTAAGGAAGAAGTGAATAAATCCCCTGAAGAAATTAAGGAAAAGACAAACAAAAAAATTGGAGGGAATGAATAAATCCTTTAAAGAAAACCAAGAAAATAAAAACAGTTGAAGGTAATGAATAAAACTGTTCAAGACCTGAAAATGGAAATAGAAGCAATAAAGAAAACACAAACTGAGGAAATTCTGGAAATAAAAATTCTAGGTAAGTGAACAGGAACTATATATGGAAGTATCACCAACAGAATACAAGAGATGGAAGAGAAAATCTCAGGTTTTAAAGATACAATACATGACATAGATACTTCAAAGAAAATGGTCAATCTGAAAAAAAAAATCCTGACACAAAACATCCAAGAAATTTGGGATATTATGAATAAACCAAACTTAAGAATAACAGGAATAGAAGAAGGAAAAGAATCCCAACTCAAAGGCCCAGAAAATATTTCAACAGGATCACAGAAGAAAAATTTTCTGACCTAAATAAGGAGATTCCAATAAAGGTATAAGAAGCATACAGAACATCAAGTAGACTGGACCAGAAAAGAAAGTTCCCTTGTCACAAAATAATCAAAACACTAAACATACAGAACAAAGAACAAATATTAAAAGCTGCAAGGGAAAAAGTCCAAGTAACGTATAAACCTTGACCTATTAGAATTACACCTGACTTCTCAATGGAGACTCTAAAAGCCATATGGGCCTACACAGATGTCTTGCAGACTCTTAAGAGACCACAGATGCCAGCCCAAACTACTATACCCAGCAAATTTTTCAGTCATCTTAGATGGAGAAAACACTATTCCATGATAAAGTCAAATTCAAACAATATCTATTTGCAAATCCAGCCCTACAGAAGACACTAGAAGAAAAACTCTAACCCAAGGGGGTTAACTACACCCATGAAAACATAGTAAATAATTTCACACCAGCAAAACTAAAAGAAGGGACACACACACACACACACACATTGAACCACCACTACCACCATCATAAACAACAACAACAACAATAAGATAACAAGAATTAGCAGTTATTGGTCATTGATAGCTCTAAATATCAATGGATTCAATGCCCAATGAAAAGACACAGACTAACAGAATAGATGCGAAAACAAGATCCATCTTTCTGCTAAATACAAGAAACACCTCAACATCAAAGATAGATATTACCTCAGAGCAAAGGATTAGAAAAATATATTTCAAGAAAACAGATTTAAAATGCAAGCTGGTGTAGCCATTCTAATATCTAACAATTTCTGATTTCAAACAGAAATTAATGAAAAGAGGTAGATTGAGTTCCATTTTTTGGAACCATCATAGTGCTTTCCATGGTGGCTATTATGAAAAAAGTAGCAATGAACATTGTAGTAGGAAGGTTTCTCTAGTCCAGCCAAGACCCCACAGTCCTATGGCCTACTTATAGAATAAACACTTAGAAGCTTATATTAATTATAACTACTTGGCCATTAGCTCAAGCTTATTACTGACTACCTCTTACACTTAAATTAACCCATAATTCTTATCTATGTTTAGCCATGTGGCTTAGTACCTTTTCTCAGTTCTTCCTTGGCATCTTGCTTCCTCTGTGTCTGGCTGGCGACTCCTGATTCAGCTCTTCCTCTTCCCAGAATTCTCCTCATCTGTTTGCCCTACCTATACTTCCTGCCTGCCTACTGGCCAATCAGAGTCTTATTTATCAACCAATCAGAGCAACACATATTCACAGCATACAGAAAGACATCCCACAGTAGAACATGAATGAGCAAGTGTTTCTTTGGTAGGATGGAACATCCTTTGGGTATATGCCTAAGAGTGATATAGCTGGATCCTGAGTCAGATAGATTCCCAGCTTTGTGAGGAACCACCACACTGATTTTCATAGGGGCTGTATAAGTTGGCATTCCCACCAACAATGGAGGAGAGTTCCCCTTGCTCCACATCCCTGCCAGCATGAGCTATCAATTGTGTTTTTGATCTTAGCCATTCTGAAAGGTATAAGATAGAATCTGAAAGTAGTTTTGATTTGTATTTCCCTGATGGCTAAGGATGTAGAACATCTCCTTAAGTGTTTCTCAATCATTTGAGATTCTTATATTGAGAATTCTCTGTTTAGATTTGGACCCTAGTTTTTAATTAGATTATTTGGCTTGTTGATGTCTAGTTTCTTGAGTTCTTTATATGTTTTGGATATTATCCCTCTGTCAGATGTAGAGTTAGAGAAAATCTTTTCCCATTTTGCATATAGGCTGCCATTTTGTCATATTGACAGTGTCCTTTGCCTTACATAAGCTTTTCAGTTTCATGAAGTCCCATTTTTTTAATTGGTGATTTTAGTGCCCATGCTATCAGTGTTCTGTTCAAGAAGTTGTCTCTTGTGCCAATGCATTCAAGATTACTTCCTACTTTCTCTTCTATCAAGTTCAGTGTATCTGATTTTATGTATATGTCTTTGATCCCCTTGGACTTGAGTTTTGTTCAGGGTGATAGATATAAATCAATTTGCAGTCTTCTACATGAAGACATCCAGTTAGACCAGCCCCATTTTTTGAAGATGTTTTCTATTTTTCATTGTGCATTTCTGGCTTCTTCATAAAAAAGTCAGGTGTCCATAGGTGTGTGGATTAATGTTTTGGTCTTTAATTCAATTGTACTGATCAATGTGTCTGTTTTAATGCTAATATCAAGCTATTTTCATTATTACAATTCTCTAATACATCTTGAAATCAGGGATTGAGATACCCCTGGAAGTTCTATATTATACAGGATTGCTTATAGTTAGCCCCTCCCCCCTTTTTTTTAACCTTCCAAGGTCTGTAAAGAATTGTTTTTGAATTTGGCTGGGGATTGTGTTGAATCTGTAGATTGCTTTTTGTAGGATGGCAGTTTTTACTACGTTAATCCTACCAATCCATGAGCATGGGAGATCTTTCCATCTTCTGATATCTTCTTCAGTTTATTTAATTATAGTGGAATTGCTTTGAGTTCCTCTACATTTAAGTTGAAGTTGGCTATACGCTTGCTGTAAATTGCCTTTATTAAGTTTAGATATGTCCCTTTTATCCCTAATCTCACCAAGACTTTTGTCATGAAGGTATGTTGGATTTTGTCAAAGGCTTTTTTGGTGTCTAATGAGATGATCATATTTTTCTTTTGTTTCTTTTTTTAGTTTGTTTATATGTTGGATTACATTTACTGATATTTGTGTGTTAAATATTCCCTGTATCTCTTAGATGAAGTCTACTTGATCACGGTGGATGATCTTTTCATGTGTTCTTGAATTCAGCTTGCATATATATATATATATATATATATATATATATATATATATATATATATATATATATATTTTAGGTTTTCCGAGACAGGGTTTCTCTGTGTAGCTTTGCACCTTTCCTGGACCTCACTCTGTAGGCCAGGCTGGCCTCGAACTCACAAAGATCCGCCTGCCTCTGCCTCCCGAGTGCTGGGATTAAAGGCGTGTGCCACCACCGCCTGGCAGCTTGCATATATTTTATTGAGTATTTTTACACATATGTTTCTGAGGGAAATTGGTCTGTAATTCTCTTTCTTTGTTGAATTTTTTTGTGGTTTGGGTGTCAGAATGACTGTGAATGAATCTGGCAATGTTCCTTCTGTTTCTGTTCTGTAGAATAGTTTGAAGAGTATTGGCTCGTAATTGAAAGTCTGGTAGAATTTTGTACTAAAATTGTCTGGTCCTAGGCTTTTTTTGGGGGGGGGTTGGGAGATTTTTGATGACTGCTTTGCTTTCCTTGGGGGTTACAGGTGTATTTAAATTGCATATCTGGTCTTGACTTAACTTTGGTAACTATTATCTATTGAGAAGATTATCCATTTCTTTTAGATTTTCCAATTTTGTGGAGCACTTGCTTTTAAAGTATGTCCTATTGATTCTTTGGATTTCCTTGGTGTCTGTTATGTCCCCCCTTTCATTTCTGATTTTATTAATTTGGATATTCTCTCTCTGCATTTTAATTAGTTTAGATAAGGGTTTGCCCATCTTATTGATTTTCTCCAAGAACCAACTCTTTGTTTTATTGATTCTTTATATTGTTCTTTTTGTTTCTATTTTATTGATTTCTGCCCTCAGTTTGTGCTTCGTCTTATTGTAACATTTTATGCTGTGTTCAGGCCCTTGGGGGCCTGCTCTTATCTGAAGGGAAAAGGTTGAGGAGTGGAACTGGGGGAGAAGGAAGGTGGGAGGGGGCTGAGAGGAGTGTATGGAGGGCAAACTGTGGTCTGGACATAATATAAAAGAAGAATAAAAAACAAACAAATGAAAAGAACTAGTAAAAACTGGACTTTCTCCCACCCTCCCCCCAACCCACCCCCCATTCCCATCTCCTCCAGGGCAACAGGGAAATCCGTGGCTGGTATGTAAAATTAAATTAATTATAAAATTAAAAAAAAAATAAAAAAATGTAATGTATAATTAAAAAAAACTGGACTTTCTATTATGACTAATATTCCTGGAAAGTCAGAATATCAATGTATCCTTCAGTCTTAAATTTTTTTTTGAGGACATCTTAGCTAAGCAAAAAAACTTCATGCTGGGTCTATTTTAGTAAAAGAAGCTTCCATTGTGAAAAAAGAGTCTACTGTTCACTTAAATTTTCTATTCACACACAATCTTCTACAAACAGCTTCCTTTTCTTTTGTATTCATTATTTCTCCACTTCCTAATATTTTGAAAGTTTACTTCCTCTGTGCTTTCATTCTGTTTATTCTGATCTGTCATTTCTAATTGTCCATTGCTAGCATTAGAAGAAATATTATTGTCTCTTTTAAAAAGGATTTATTCATATAAGTACAATTTATCTGACTAAAGCATAAAACTCATTGACCTTTATATTCATAAAAGGCATGTTATAGTTACTTTTCTGTTGCTGTGAAGATTGACTCTGACCAAAAACCACTGGGAGAGCAAAGGATTTATTTGGCTTATACTTACAGGTCAGGGTCCCTCATCTAGGGAAGCTGTGGCAGGATTATTTGAGAAAACAGAATGGAAGGAGAGGAGGGAGGGGAAACTGTGATCAGTATGTAAAATAAATAAAAAATTAATTCATAAAAATAATTAAAAAAATAAAAAATAGCTATCATCTATTAAGAAAAAGAAGAAAAGGAAAGTGAACAAGTCAGAGTGAACAAGAAAGCAGCCAACAGCGTTCCCCTATGCTTCCTGTTCCCGCATGCTTCCTGTTTCAGATCCTGCTCGAGAGTGCCCATTGCTCTTCATTATTGACAATCCTTGTTATGATATCTATTGCATACAATATATAGAAGTTTTGGTTTGCATTATCCCGAGGTTGATGAATGTTGAACATCTTTTCATAGGGTTTTTGATGATTCTTATCTATGTATCTTTCTAATATAATCTCAAAATTGATTTTTATGTCAATATACAAAATACTGGGTTTCATTATGGCATTTTAATGCATATTTTCCATTACACTTTGTTTGAAAGTATAATGTCTCCAGGTCCCTCTGGCTGGCTCCCTTTCTTTATCTAGTCCCCTTTTCTGCTTTTATGTCACACATATTCCATTATCTTCTCTTCCTAATGAATATATCTTCGTCTCCTCTCATAATCTTTGTGGTTTATACACACACACACACACACACACACACACACACACACACACTTTTAAATGTAGGGTTCTGTATATAAGAGAGAACATGCAACATTTGTCTTTCTTAGTCTGGCTGATTTTGCTTAACATAACCATTTCCAGTTCCATCCATTTTCTCACAAATGAAATTATTTCATTTCTCTTCATGACTGACTGAATTTCCATTGTGCATATATGATAGTTTCTTTATCTGTTCATCTCTGATGGTTACATTTCTTGACTATTGTCAATAGTGTAGCAGTAAACACAACATACAAGTAACTCTTGACTCCAACTCTTCAAGTGTTCAACTCCAAAATGGAACAGGTAAGTTGTATGCCAATTCTGTTTTCCACCCTGATCTTTACAGTGACTGCACATGCTCTCATTCCCACCAGCAGGATAAGGGTTACTTTTCCCTTCATGCAGCATTTGTTTTCTTGATGAAAGCCATTCTGACTTCTTGGAGAAGTTTTACTTTGTTTCCTTGATGGCTAATGATGTTGAAAACCTTCACAAGTATTTATTGGTCACGTATATTTTTTTCTTTTAAGAATTGTCTATTCAGTTAAACCATTTATTGATTGGATAATTTGTTTATATAATCCAGGATCCCAGTTTAGGAGTTGTGTCATCAACACTGGGTATGTCTTCCTACCTTAATTAGTGTACTCAACATAATTCCCTACAGGTGTGCCTAAAAGCCTATCTCCCATCTTCCAGATTCTGTCAAATTGACAATAGCAACCATCATAGACACTGCTCACTTTCATGTTGGTTATTTAAAAGTATTGATTTGTAATTGTTATTTATATGTTCTTGACATAATTCTAGACCATTTATATGATTTGTAGGTTTTTAATATAATTTGTGTTGTCTTTTCATCTTCTGATGGTATTTTTGTTGTATAGAGTATTTCAACTTTAGAAGGATTTTCCTTCTTTCCTTTCTCTCTTTCTTTCCCTCCCTGCCTTCCTCTCTCTTCCTACCTTTCTTCCTTCCTTTACCTTTCTTCCAGTGTCTTATTATATATAGCCCAGGCTGGCCTGGAGCTTGCTATGCTTCTGCCTCGGCCACAAGTGCTACCATTGCAGGTGTAAGCCATCATAACTAATATACCCGCTACTTTTGTTATTGCTATAACAAAACGTTTGACAAACCAACTTGAAGGAAGGGTAAAGACATGGTGTTAAGATTGTGAGGAGAGTGGTCTCATTGCATTCTCAGTCATGGAGCAGAGAGGGATGAATGATAAACTTTCACTTGATTTCTATTTTTTATTCAGCCTGAGACCACAGACCAAGGGGTGTGACACCCACATGCTGAGCTGGTCTTCTATCTCCAGTTAAATTTCTCTGAAAATACTCTTGCAGACATGCCTAGAGGTTCGTTTCCATGGTGATTCTAGATTCCATAAATTGACAATTGAGATAACTCATCACAAAGTAGTTTACTAGAACATTCATTTTACCTTTAACTATTATGATTTCCACATATACCCATATCGTTACAGGTAGCTGTAATTTATATTTTTACATCATTGTATGAATAGATGCAATTTTATTTGTTTTTCTCAGTAAATGGCATTTGTTATATTTCAATTATTTTTTGCCATTAAGAACTTTTGTCATATAATTTTTAAACAACAATATCAGTATTTTGATGAGTACTTTTCCTTTACTTTTTAAATTGCATATGTAATTTTATTATATTCTTTTTCTTTTTTTATTTTTTTCCTTTTTATTAAGAGATTTTCTATTCATTTTACATATCAGCCACGGATTCCCCTGTCCTCCCTCTTCCCACCCCCCAAGCCTCCCCACTCCCAACCCACCCCCCCATTCACACCTCCTCCAAGGCAAGGTCTCCCCTGGGGAGTCAGCAGAGCCTGCTACATTCAGTTGAGGCAGGTCCAAGCCCCTCCTTCCTGCACCAAGGCTGAGCAAAATGTCCCAGCATATGAGATTTACCAACCTAAACGTTAGTAATGTGTGTACTTTTTAGAAACATTTTGTGGGATAATTATTGTACTTTGATTTTTTTCTCTTATCCTTTGCACAGACGTTGGCTCTATTTTGAAGAACGTTTGCTTCCCTGCTTGTCATCCTCTTTAACGTGAGTTCTACTTGCATATTAAATGCCCCTAATTTCCCAGAGTCTTTTCGACTACCCTAGGTTACAATTGGTGATCCAAAAGCCTGTGGCAAGCTTCTATTCTATTGCCTATTTCCCAATTCAAAGGTACCAATTAAACTCATTTTTATGTCCATTTTTAGCTTTCTATCAGACTTATGTCTACCAACATGGGGATTTAGAATTATAGATCTATGCTTGTTGTATGATGTCTTTAAACACAGCCTGGGACCTGGTAGTAATAAGACAGTCTACAGAAATAAGTCAAATAAACAAGTGTAAGGATTTCTAATTTCCTGTTAATCTAAATTATCAAAAGCAACTATTTGAAACACCTTCTGATCTCTATGGAGATCATCAACACACTAAACCAACCAGGCCTCTAGTCACTCCTTGACCGGTGGAGCTGCATGCAGTTTACAATGCCAGTTATTGACTCCAGCCATTAGACTGCCAGGGAAGCCAGCAATAATTGCTTCAGGAATTTGATCCATGAATATTTCCTGTTAATTTCCCAGGAGTAAAGCCAGCTGCTTCCCCTCTTTTAAGAAAAAATTAGGAGAGCAGGTGGAAATTACCATATTTATAAATTATTGTTAGAAAATTATTTACTTGGATTTGGGATAGTAAAGAATAAGAAGCCAAATACAAAAGTATTCAAATCAGGGGATTTTAATTTGGATTTGAATAAATAAAGACCAAGGTAGAGAAAAGTATAAATGAAACATGTTCCCACTCTGTTTTTTAATCTTAGTATCTTTTCAGGGTTTGGTAAACTCTACAATATCTAATTCCCTCATGACTCAGACAAAGGAACAAAGGATTGGCAGAGTAAATTTTGTTTCTTCTTGCATATCAGATCTTTTAAAAGATATCATTTAACTTTTTATTAATTCTGCTCTTTTAAACACCTTTCTATTGTGGTCTCTTAGGATCACTCTTCTTTTTCCTTTTTTTGTCTATCTAGGTATCAGCAGTCATGAATTGTATATTTCAACTTGGCTAGGTCATGAAACCTAGGAATCTGATCACACATACCTATGTATTGCTTTGAAGGCATCTAGTTATATCAGTTTCACATTTAAATCAGTATCTGGAAGAAAGCAGATTATTGCCCCTACCATGTACCAAAGAAGATGAAAGTATGTCCAGATTGCCTTAGGGCTTGAATAGCAGCACCGTCTCTATCTGGGTTCCTAATCTTCTGTTCTATCCACATTCTTTGGACTTGCCAGCTTCCATAATCATAAAAGTCAATTTAAAAAAACTGAATCTCTTTCTTTTTCTATCAGCTGTAACTTATTGACAAACTTCTGAGAAATGCATTATTGAGGTAACTTGGTAGTGTGGTGAACATTATAGTCCATTTATGCAAACAGAGATGGCATTGATATTACTAGGTGATGCAATCTTATGGGTTTTCTTGTCAGAATGACATATGACTTTGTGTAAACATTTCATTAGTAGGCATCTTCACTGATGGAGAGCTTATAATCCACACACTTGGAAGTGAGGGTCAGTCAGGAAGATGCCTTCGTCTGATTTGGAGGTTGGAAGGTCCGGCCCTGGCAGCTTATCCGCATCCTCTGCAAAGGTCCAGAGCGGAAACTATTACATTCATGTATGAATTAAAAGCTTTGTTTCTTGTATCTGTCCTTACTTAATTATTCTTATGTTCTTTCTAGTCTGGGCTTTCTTTATCAAATGATTTTTATTTCAATTTCTGTCTTAAATCATATAAATTCATTTCTAGCATGGTCTAGTTTCATTTTTTTCATGTTCTGAATCATTTATGTAATATATAAGGACTATTTGTTTCCAGGTAGGAAGTTGCAGTTTTATCTGTCTCATTGACACCTCTTTGTGGTGTGTTTTTGTTGTTTCTGTGGCAGTTACTTTACCTCTTTCTGTGTTCTTTGCTTCTATTACTTTACAATGCTCCACAATTCTTTTTAAACCCTAAATGCATTCTACCTCTCCACACTTGAAAGCCCCTCCTATCTTTAATAATTTCCAGACCCCCTATGGGTATTCCAAATGGAACACACATAAAGGTCAAAAGCTAACATCACAAATGGGAGAAAACATGTGACACTTGATTCGTCAGGCTCTGGGTTTACTTCGAGCAGAATTATTGTTTCTAGATTCATCCATTTATCTGTGAATTTCATAATTTTATTTATCTTAATAGTTGAGTAATATTCCATTGTGTAAATACACCACATTATTCATTTATCAGTTGGTGGATATCTAGGCTATTTTCATTTCTCAGCTACTGTGAATAGAGCAGTAATGAATATGGATAAGCAAGTGTCTTTACCTGGAGATCAAATACAGGCCTTGCACCTACTAGACAAGTACTTTACCACTGAGTGAAATCCTTAGTTACTGGCTTTTCTTTTTTTTTTCTTTGAGCCATGGTCTTCATATCAAGACTAGGCTAACTTAGAACTCACTATACTGCTTCAGCTCCCAGGTGCTGGGATTACAAGCAGATAAAACCACACCATGGATAAAAATTTTCTCAGCATAATTTCTTCAAAAGATTTGAGAGGTTGGAAATCTCTTTCATGCACATTGCTATAGCTGTGTAGTCATTCACATTATTTGAATTTTAAGTGCATTAGTTAATCCAGATAGTAAGACTTCTACCGTTACAGAAGCTATTTCCTTACATTGGACATGCTTTCATAACTACTGTTATGCCAGTATTTTCTTCTTTTACAGAATTTGGATTTACTATATGTCCCTAAATTGCTTGTAAATGTCAAGCATTATTTTATTTTAAAGTATCTGAAATGATTAAGAGTAATAATTAGGTACACTATTTCTACTTTAAGACATATTGACTTAATCTCTTAAGACATCTTGATATAATATCATAAAGTCTGCCTCCAATTGCAGAGAAATTTTGAAAGTATTCCCCCATGCAATATATATTTGTTAAAATTACGTTGATCACATCACCATATTTTTATTTTGAAAATATTTCAACCCAGTGAAAGTTTGATGTATTTCATTTTTCATGTTGAAGGCAATTTTTCTTTGTCTTGGCTGTTTTTAGGTGTTGTTCATGGGAAATGTATTATTTCCAGGGTTTTAATGATGATTTATGATGAGGTCTGGAATTTTTCTTCAATTGGAAAATATTTGACTTAAGAGATTTTTTTATACTTACTTCTATGCTCTTTCGTTTTTCTTTAAAAACATTTACAAGAAAATAAATTCATCTCTTTACTTAAATCTATAATCTCAGTATACTATAGAAACAATGTGTGTCTCGTTTTTTAACTTAAAAAAGATTTAATTTTAAAAATTATTCCTATTATTTCTTGAGATTACAGTTATATAATTTCCCCCTTCTCTGTCCCCCCTCCAAACCCTTCCATATACCCTTTTTTGTTCTCTTTCAAATTCATTAATTATTGTTACAGACACACACACACACACACACACACACACACACACACACACACACATACACACACATACCTAAATACATAATTGCAACCTGATGATTGTATAATACTAATTGTATATATGTTTTCATTAAGTAATTTTTGTTACATACACATATGTCTACACATATATATTCCTAAATATAAAAATGCAACTTGCTCAATCTGTATAATGTTACTTGTATGCATGTTTTCAGGGTTGACCATTTGGTATTGCATAAGCAATTGGTGTCCTCATCCCTGGTGAAGACTGTTTCTCCCAATTTCACCATTGTCAATGTCATACTTTAGCTCATGTTTAGACAGTTGTCTTGATGAGACTTTATAGCTACAATTTATGGCATCATAGAAGACATGATCTTTTTTTTTTTAATTTTTATTTTGCAATACAATTCAGTTCTACATATCAGCCACAGATTCCCTTGTTCTCCCCCCTCCCCCCCCTCACCTTCCCCCCAGCCCGCCCCCCATTCCAATCTCCTCCAGGGCAAAGCCTTCCCCACAGACTGAGATCAACCTGGTGGACTCAGTCCAGGTAGGTCCAGTCCCCTCCTCCCAGGCCGAGCCAAGGGACCCTGCATAGGCCCCAGGTTTCAAACAGCCAACTCATGCAGTGAGCACAGGACCCGGTGCCACTGCCTGGATGCCTCCCAAACAGATCAGGCCAATCAACTGTCTCACCCACTCAGAGGGCCTGATCCAGTTGGTGACCCCTCAGCCATTGGTTCATATTTCATGTGTTTCCGTTTGTTTGGCTATTTGTCTCTGTGCTTTATCCGACCTTGGTCTCAACAATTCTCGCTCATATAAACCCTCCTCATTCTCGTTAATTGGACTCCCAGAGATCCACCTGGGGCCTAGTCATGGATCTCTGCATCCAGATCCCTCAGTAGTTGGATGAGGTTTCTAGCACGACAATTAGGGTGTTTGGCCATCCCATCACCAGAGTAGGTCAGTTCGGACTGTCTCTTGACCATTGCCAGCAGTCTGTTGTGGGGGTATCTTTGTGGATTTCTGTGGACCTCTCTAGCACTTCACTTCTTCCTATTCTCATGTGGTCTTCATTTACCATGGTCTCCTATTCCTTGTTCTCCCTCTCTGTTCTTGATCCAGCTGGGATCTCCCACTCACCCAAGCTCTCTTTCCCTCGACCCTCGCCCTTCACTACCCCCACCCATGTCCAGGCTGTTCATGTAGATCTCATTCCATTTCTCTGTCATTGGGCGATCCCTGTGTCTTTCTTGGGGTCCTGTTTTCCAGGTAGCCTGCCTGGTGATGTGAGTAGCAGTCCAGTCATCCTTGTTCCACATCTAGTATCCTGTTATGAGTGAGTACATACCATGTTTGTCTTTCTGAGTCTGGGATACCTCACTCAGGATGATTTTTTCTAGATCCATCCATTTGTCTGCAAACCTCATGATGTCATTGTTTTTCTCTGCTGAGTAGTATTCCATTGTGTATATGTACCACATTTTGTTTATCCATTCTTCAGTTGAAGGGCATCTAGGTTGTTTCCATGTTCTGGCTATTACAAACAACGCTGATATGAACATAGCTGAACAAGTGCTCTTGTGGTGTGGTTGAGCATTCCTTGGGTATATGCCCAAGAGTGGTATAGCTGGATCTTGGGGGAGATGGATTCCCAATTTTCTAAGAAATCGCCATATTGATTTCCAAAGTGGTTGTACAAGCTTGCATTCCCACCAGCAGTGGAGGAGAGTTCCCCTAGCTCCACATCCTCTCCAGCATAAGGTGTCTTCAGTGTTTTTGATCTTAGCCATTCTGACAGGCATAAGGTGGTATCTCAGAGTTGTTTTGATTTGCATTTCCCTGATGATTAGGGATGTTGAGCAATTCCTTAAATGTCTTTCAGCCATTTGAGTTTCCTCTGTTGAGAATTCTCTGTTTAGTTCTATAGCCCATTTCTTAATTGGACTGTTGGGCATTTTGATGTCTAATTTCTTGAGTTCCTTATATATTCTGGATATCAGTCCTCTGTCAGTTGTGGGATTGGTGAAGATCTTTTCCCATTCTGTAGGCTGTCGCTTTGCTTTGTTGACTGTATCCTTTGCCCTACAAAAGCTTCTCAGTTTCAAGAGGTCCCATTGATTGATTGTTTCTCTCAGTGTCTGTGCTACTGGTGTTCTATTTAGAAAGTGGTCTCCTATGCCAATGCATTCAAGACTACTTCCTACTTTCTCTTCTAGCAGGTTCAGAGTAGCTGTTGAGGTCCTTGATCCACTTCGACTTAAGTTTTGTGCACGGTGATAGATATGGATCTATTTGCAGCCTTCTACATGTTGATATCCAGTTTTGCCAGCACCATTTGTTGAAGATGCTTTCTTTTTTCAATTGTGCACTTTTGGCTTCTTTGTCAAAAATTATTTGTTCATAGGTGTGCGGATTCATGTCAGGGTCTTCAATTCGATTCCATTGGTCCACATGTCGGTTTTTATGCCAGTACCAAGCTGTTTTTATTACTGTAGCTCTATAGTACAGCTTGAAGTCAGGGATCGTGATGCCTCCAGAGGTTGTTTTATTGTACAAGATTCTTTTGGCTATCCTGGGTTTTTTGTTTTTCCATATGAAGTTGAGTATTATTCTTTCCAGGTCTGTGAAGAATTGTGTTGGTATTTTGATGGGGATTGCATTGAATCTGTAGATTGCTTTTGGTAAGATGGCCATTTTTACTATGTTAGTTCTGCCTATCCATGAGCATGGGAGATCGTTCCATTTTCTGACTTCTTCTTCAATTTCTGTAATTTTTGTTACATACACATATGTCTACACATATATATTCCTAAATATAAAAATGCAACTTCCTCAATCTGTATAATTTTACTTGTATGCATGTTTTCAGGGTTGACCATTTGGTATTGCATAAGCAATTGGTGTCCTCATCCCTGGTGAAGACTGTTTCTCCCAATTTCACCATTGTCAATGTCATACTTTAGCTCATGTTTAGACAGTTGTCTTGATGAGACTTTATAGCTACAATTTATGGCATCATAGAAGACATGATCTTTTTTTAAAATTTTTTTTATTAAGAAATGTTCTACTCACCCTACATACCACCCACAATCCCACCTTCTCCCTCCTCCCACCCCCAGCCCTCCCTCCCAAGCCACTCCTCATCCCCACATCCTCCAAATCGAGGTCTCCCATGGGGAGTCAGCAGAGCCCCACACACGAGCCGAGGCAGGTCCAAGCCCCTCCCTGCTGCACCAAGGCTGTGCAAGGTGCCACACCACAGGTACTGGGCTCCCAAAAGCCTGCCCATGCACCAGGGATGGATCCTGATCCTTCTAACCGGGTGTCCCCCCAAACAGTTTGGGCCTAGTCCAGAGAAGAAATAATCTTATAGCAAACTACTTCATCCTTTAGGTCTTATAGTATTTCTGTGCTCTCTTCTGATCTTCTAAAATGATCACTAAGCTTTAATTGTAAGAGTTATATAGCAGATGATTTCTACAACTCTGCGTTTTGATTGTTTGTGGTTTTCTGTACTAGTCTCTGTCTGTTGCAAAGAGAAGTTTTCTTAATGAGGGCATGAAGACTACCCAGAATAAACATTAAAATTTTAGTAAAATGACCAAACTGATGGCATACAGGAATCTTGGGGTTTTTGTTAGGCGGTCTTTGGCTCTTGGAAGGAGCATTGTCAGCCTAGATGGGAAAATTTCATTTAAACTATGTATGTATAAATATATACATACACACATGCATAAATAGAATACATGGACTTATGTGTATTGTAGGTATTTTTAGATAGGCAGTTAATAGATGATTCTTTATGACTTTTGCAGACATCTTTAATGCTATTTTACCCTCCTTTCTCCTACCCGAGTTACAGTCCCCATTTTTCCCATTTCTCATTAGATCACATGTACCCTGCTATTCCCCTCTATATTGCTCTCCCACCCCCACTCCCCACCTTTGTCTCTTTTTACTTTCCTGATTTCTGAAGTTACTCCAGACTACATATTCATCTCTGAAGATTTGGAGCTAGGAGCCTCCGGTGAGAAGAACATGCAACATTTGTCTTTCTAGGTCTGGGCTACTTCACTCAATATGATCTTTTCTAGTTCTATCCATTTAATTGCAAATTTCACTTTTTATAGCTCAATAGTATTCCATTATGTATGTGTGCCATATTTTTATTACCTGTTATTCATCAGTTGAAGGACATTTAGACTGTTTCTATTTCTTTTTTTTTTCTTTTCTTTTTTTAATTTTTGTTTTTATTTTGCAATATAATTCAGTTCTACATATCAGCCACAGATTTCCTTGTTCTCCCCCCTCCTGCCCCTCTCACCTTCCCCCCAGCCCACTCCCCATTCCCACCTCCTCCAGGGCAAAGACTCCCCCAAGGACTGAGATCAATCTGGTAGACTCAGTCCAGGCAGGTCAGGTCCCCTCCTCCCAGGCCGAGCCAAGCAATCCTGCATAAGCCCCAGGTTTCAAACAGCCAACTCATGCAATGAGCACAGGACCAGGTCCCACTGCCTGGATGCCTCCCAAACAGATCAAGCCAATCAACTGTCTCACCCATTCAGAGGGCCTGATCCAGTTGGGGGCCCCTCAGCCATTGGTTCATAGTTCATGTGTTTCCATTTTTTTTGGCTATTTGTCTGTGCTTTATCCACCCTTGGTCTCAACAATTCTCGCTCATATAAACCCTCCTCTTTCTAATTGGACTCCCAGAGATCCACCCAGGGCCTAGCCGTGGATCTCTGTATCCAGATCCCTCAGTAGTTGGATGAGGTTTCTAGCACGACAATTAGGGTGTTTGGCCATCCCATTACCAGAGTAGGTCAGTTTGGGCTGTCTCTTGACCATTGCCAGCAGTCTGTTGTGGGGATATCTTTGTGGATTTCTGTGGGCCTCTCTAGCACTTTGCTTCTTCCTATTCTCATGTGGTCTTCATTTACCATGGTCTCCTATTCCTTGTTCTCCCTCTCTGTTCTTGATCCAGCTGGGATCTCCCACTCACCCAAGCTCTCTTTCCCTCGACCCTCACCCTTCATTACCCCCACTCATGTCCAGGCTGTTCATGTAGATCTCTTCCATTTCTCCGTCATTGGGCAATCCCCGTGTCTTTCTTGGGGTCCTGTTTTCCAGGTAGCCTGCCTGGTGATGTGAGTAGCAGTCCAGTCATCCTTGTTCCACATCTAGTATCCTCCTATGAGTGAGTACATACCATGTTTGTCTTTCTGAGTCTGGGTTACCTCACTCAGGATCATTTTTTCTAGATTTGACTTAGTGATTGTAGCTAGAGTTTTCCTATGTTGTTGGCTGCTGCCAAATAATCACTCAGAAACTTAATATTAATTATAGATGCTCACCCGGTAGCTCAGGCTCATTACTAACTAGTTCTTACAACTTAAATTTCTATTAATCTATGTGCTGCCCTGAGGCTTGGGGCATGTCTTGCTTGCTCTCCATCTGGTGACCCTCTGCCTCCTAGGACTCTGTCCTTCTTCCTCCCAGCATCCTCTTTGTTTGGTTTTCCTGCCTAATTTCCTCCTGCCCAGCTATAGTCCAGTCAGCTCTTTATTAGCCAATGAGAGTAATACATATTCATAGTGTACGAAAAGATTGTTTTTGACTCTGATTTTCAAGTTCATGAATGTTTCTTTAGCTCTGCAGAAGCTATTAAGTTTTTTGAAGTCCTACTTGTCAGTTGTTGTCCTTGATTCTTGGACAAATGGAGTCCTATTTAAAAAGTTCTTGTCTTAGTTACTTTTCTATTGTGATAAAGCATCATGACAAAGAAAACTTATGAAGGAAACAATTTAATTGAGAGCTGACTTGCTTATAGTTTCAGAAGGTGAGTCTGTGATCATTATGGCAGGGAGCATGGCAAAAGCCAGGTATGGCACTAGAGTAGTAGCCGAGTGTTTCTGTGTTGAGACAACAAACACAAGACAGAAAGAGAGGGGAGGGAGGGAGGGAGGGAGGGAGGGAGAGAGAGAGAGAGAGAGAGAGAGAGAGAGAGAGAGAGAGAGAGAGAGAGAGAGAGAGAGAGAACTAACTGGGAATGGCATAGACTTTTGAAACTTCAAGGACCACCTCCAGTGACACACCTCTTTCAACAAGGCCACACCTCTGAATCCTTCTCAATGAATCCCACTAACTGTGGAACAAGTATTCAAACATATAAGCCTTCTGAAACTGCTGGGGGCCATTCTCATTCAAACTACCACAGTCCTTTCTCACACCTATATCATGTAGAGTACTACCTATATATCTGTTCTTATAGCAGTTTCAATGTTTCAGGTTTCAAACTGAGGTTTTTGCTGCATTTGGAGTTAATTTTAATGCCACTTAATAGCTGTGTATCTAATATGATTCTTTTTTAAGTTGATATTCAGTTTTCCCAGCATCATTTGTTGAAGATACTTTCTATTCTCTCTGGTACATTTTTGGCATCTTTGTTAAATATTAAATGGCTGCTGTTATATGTACTCATGTTTTGGGTCTTCAATTTTGTTCCATTGGTCTACATGTCTGTTTCGGTACCAGTAACATATTGTTTTTATTACTATGACTCTGTAATATATCCTGAGCTCTGAAATGGTAATCCTTCTAGCATTATTTAGGCTTTTTGATGTCTTTTGTGGTTCTTTATGTATTTTAGGATAATTTCTTGCCTATTTATGGTGGTTTAAATAATATTGGCCCCCACAGGCTCATATACTTGAATTCTTGGCCATTAGGGAGTAGTGCCACTTGACAGGGATTAGGAGATATGGCCTTGTTGGAGGAAGTGTATCACTAAGGGCAAGCTCTGGGACTTCAGAAACCCAATTCAGCTCTAGTTTCTCTCTCTCTTCCTGTTGCCTTGGGATCTGGATGTAGAATTCTCAGCTACTATGTCTACCTGCATGCCACATGTTCCTTGCCATGAGGATAATGGACTAAAACCTCTGAAACCCTAAGCAAGCCCCAATTAGTGCTTTATTTTATAAGAGTTACCATGGTCATGATGTCTCTTCATAGCAATAGAACAGTGACTAAGACACTATTTCTGTGCTGAACAGGATGGGGATTTTGACAGGATTACACTGAATCTGTAAAATGGCCACTTCACAATGTTAATTATACCAATCTGTTAGTATGAGATGTCTTTCTATTTTCTAGTATCTTTTATTCTCTATCTCTTTCTTCAAAGGCTTAACCTTTTCATTATAGAGGTCCTTAACTTCCTTTATTAGGTTTATTCCTGGATATTTTATTTTCTTTGAGGCTATTATGATTGGATTTGTGCCCATGATCTCTTTCCCTGCATGTTTGTTGTTGGTGTATAGAAACATGATTGATTTGTGCTAATTGATTATATATCCTTTCACATTACTCAATTTGTCATTTATAGAATTTTTGAAATCTCTAATGTATAATATAACATCAACTCTAAATGGGGGTGGTTTGACTTCTTTTTCTATTCACATTTAAATTCCTCTCTTGCTTCACTACTCCAGATAGTAGTTCAAGCACAATACTGAAAAGGAGTATGGATTGTAGACTGCCCTAACTCATTCCTAATTCAGTGGGATTGCTTCAAGTTTTTCTCCATTTAGAATAATGTTAATTGTGGATTTCTTATATATACCTTTCATTATGTTGAATTTTGTTCCCTCTATTTCTATATTCTTTAGGACTTTTATCATGAAGGCATGTTGGATTTTTGTCAAAGGCATTTCCTGTATCTATTGAGCTAACCAATCTTTCAGAACTGGACTGCACTGTTCCAGGCTCTTCTGACTTTTAAGGTTTTCCTTTAGAAATCAGCTGTTATTCTGATAGATTTTTGTGTATATGAGATTTGTGTTTTCTCTCTTGTAGCTTTCAATACACTTTCTTTTTTCCATGTTTTAACTATGATATGCCAAGGTGAGTTTCTTTTCTGGTCTTGACTCTGGTGTTTTGGGGCTTTCCCTGTCAGTGTCGGGATTGTTTCTTTGGTTTGGTGAAACTGTCTTCTATGGTCTTGTTGAAGATCTGTTCTTTGCTACTGGTTTATAATTTTTCCCCTAATCTTTGCCTATAATTAGAAAAATTTTCTTTTCATGATATGTCACATTTTCTATATGTTCTTTTCTTGTGTTTAAAAATATTCTTTCATATTGCTTGGTTCTTTGGCTTAGATCTCTACTTTATCTTGTACTCCTGATATTATATTTTCTGCTGCATTCATTCTACTTTTGTTTCCTAGTTGAGTTATTGGATATTTCAATTCCACCTTCATGTAAACAAGAGTCCTCGTCAATGTTTCTATCTGTTCAATGAATTATTTTATCAAGTCCTGGATTGCCTTTGTCATTTCTGTCAGCCTTAGGTGTGTGTTTCCTTAGGCATCATTCAGGTGTTTGTTTATTCTTCTTAAGTTTTTTTTCCTTAATTTCATTGAGCTCTTTCTTCGTGTTTTCTCTAAACTCTTTGAATTGTTTGATGAAGTTTGTTTGTTCTTTCAAATTCTGTATCCTGAGGTTCATATAGGTAATTCTCATTAGCAAACATTTCTATAGGACTAGTAGGTTTTAGGGGGACAATACTGGCTTGATCTTTCATATTGTTAGTATTTTTGGAATAAGATCTGGACATGTGGACTTGCTTTGTTAGTTCTGTGTCTGATATGGACAAAGCAGGCTTGGAAAAAAGATGGGCAGATGGGTTGGGCCTAGAGATTATAAATAGTTTAGATAGAATAAATTCATTGTCCAGATTGTGAGGATGGATCTGGCTATGTGGAGAAGTTGGATAGATCTTAGAAGGAGCCCATATGGTAAGGTGCAGGAATGATGGGTCATCCTAGAAGCCTAGAAGTGATAGGGGCATAGGCAGGATTAACCATACTAGGCTGGGATATGGATGTGGGATCCTGGTTAGATCTAGCTTGCAGAGGAGGATGCCTGGAGGGGAGGATCAGGCAGACCCTGAAGGAGGATGTGCTGCTTATGGATGGGTGAAGATTCTCTTAAGTTTTTAATTATGAAGTATGGGAAGGCAGAGTAATTGTTGCTCTTTCTAAATTTTGTCAGTCATCCACATTGAAGGCACAAAATGAAAATGTCACAGACCAAATGTCTTCCAGCTAAACTTCTAGAGAAGTTATGGCTTATCCTAAGTTATTTATGTAGCTTCTTTGAAAGTTTATTTCTTTTGGTGACACTCTTCAGGGCTCTAGTAAGATGAAAAACAGAAAGTGCTAAACTGGTAAGCTCTGATTCATTAGATACTTAGAGTTTCTGCATTGTGGTCTTGCACTTAAATAGTGATTCTTTTGTTCACACATTAGTAACAACTGCTTAAAATAATTTTACAGAATATAGTTACAAACAACAAATACAACCTGACATATTTCAACAAACCCATATTCTGCGTAACTACTACAATTGAAGATTAGCTCTTTAAAGCAAGATCTTAGTTACCATAGGTTTCAGTTCAAGTAGTGTAAAATATCCAGTTGTATTCTTTTATTTGCAAATTATTTTGGCTGTGTTGTGTGTTTTGAATTTTTGTTAATTTAAAGGTCAAATTACCAATATATCAATAAAGTCTGATGGTATTTTTATTGCATTAAATTGATCAGGCACTTTGGGGAGAAAAGAATTCAGTCTTCATATTATTGAACACAGCACATTCTCTATTTATGTAGCCTTTCTTGAATTATTTTAGCATCATTGTATAGTTTCCAAAACAGTGATCTTATCTGAATGTTAAAAAAATTCATTTCGCTTCATGTGCTTTGAGGATATTGTAAATAACAGAAAAACATTACTTCCAGCTACACATTGTGAGTAAAGAAAAACACAATATTTGTGTATTGATCCTGAGTTCCAGGACTTGTAGAAGTTCATTGATTCTGCAAGCTCTTGAGGATTGTTGAAGATTTTCTGTACATATAATCATGGTGCCAGTCAATCATGATCATTTCATTTGCAATGTATCTTTTTATTTTTATTTCCTTATTATTGAACATACTGGAATCTGAATGACAATTCTGAGAGTAGACATCCTTGCTTTGTTTTCTTATTGGAGCAAAGCATTGGTCTTTCACCACTAAGTGGCTTTAACTTGAAGTGTTTGATCATTTTGTGGTTGTGTTTTACCAGGTTGAGAAAGATTTTATATATTTCTTCTTTTGAGTGTTAGCTAGGGCTGTCCAAGATACTCCCCAAACACACAGCCTATTGCTGTTGCCCTTGGTTACCCCTGAGAGGTGGAGGACAAGTCTCTATTGCTGAAGACATCATGCACTTCAGAAACAGAGCCTATGGTTTTTGAAATAGAATCTATGACCTCTAACTTACTAAACTAGCATAATCACTAGCAACAATCTATAATCATTTGTCCTTATTCCCATGGATAAACATAGTCTTCACCCTTCATCAAGGAAACTTCTCTGCAACAGATGGAGACCACTACAGAAAACCACAACCAACCAAAATGTAGAGCTATAGAGCTGATTTCCAATGGATACATCTACAAAACAACCCACACCTAACGCACATGGAAAATTTCACAAGAAGGGATGGAAAGATGGTAAAAGTCAGAGAATAAGAGAGTTTATTGTGAGATTATGTCTCCTAGTAATATCAAGAGCTACACCCATAGAGTCCAGCTAAATGACTATCCAAATGTGATCTGAACAAGAATAATACCAATGGCCGGGCAGTGGTGGCGCACGCCTTTAATCCCAGCACTCGGGAGGCAGAGCCAGGCGGATCTCCGTGAGTTCAAGGCCAGCCTGGGCTACCAAGTGAGTTCCAGGAAAGGCGCAAAGCTACACAGGGAAACCCTGTCTCGAAAAACCAAAAAAAAAAAAAAAAAAAAAAAAAAAAAAAAAAAAAAGAATAATACCAATGGACCTGCCAAAGTTGACAGAGAAAAGACCATGAGACCTCAACTCTACACAATGAAGTACAGGCAACTGAGGAAAACTTGGAGTGAGAGAGATGGTTTTCTTCATGGAAGAGCACACTGGTTGGTTGTCCAATTATAAACAATCAGCCCTGAAAACATACATCATACATACAAGTAACATTTTATGGACAGAACAGGATATATATATACACACACACACACAAACACACACACACACACACACACACACACACACACACACACATGCATGCAATAACAATTAGTAAAAAAAAAAGGCCATAAATTTGAAGGAGAGTGGGGAAGGGTTATTTACTGTGTGTGTGAATGTGTGTATATGTGGGCATCTGTGTATCACAGGTGAGTATGCAGGTCATAAGACAACTTGTGGGGGTTGATTTTTTTCTTCTACCATGTGGACCCTAGAGCTTGAACTCAGGTTGTCAGTCTTGGCCACAAGTGCCTTTACCAATTGAACCATCTTGCTGGTATTTACATTTTTCAGGTTGACTGATAAGCACAGACTTCTGTTATTCTGGAATTGTTTTCTATATGTTTAACAATTTTTTTTTACATCATCTCACTATATAGTCCAGGCTGGTCTCAAACTTTTAATCCTCCTGCTTCAGTGCCATCAGGGCTAGAACTGCATCTGCCTTGGTTCTCATAGCTTTTTGTCTATTACTTCCTCATCTACTTCTTCTTTGGGGACCCTAACCTCTTTACCATTTATTGAATTTATCCTGTACTTAGGAAGAACAGTTTTAGTGTATATAGAATTCTAAATCCATAAACCCACACCTGGCCCCTCATACTAGTTGGCATGCACTTTTGTCATTTTTCAGTATTGTAGCACGAATCTTAAAAGGTCTTGTTAATAAAAATCAAACCTGAAGCCAGGTATTGAGGTGAATGCTGGAAGATTAGAGAAGCAGAACAAGCCACAGCCACCTCACCTCGCCAGTTCCTCAGCTGATTCTGTTTCCTGCCATCACTTCCTGGGATTAAAGGCGTGTGTCACCATGCCTGGCTGTTTCCAGTGTGGCTTTGAACTCAGAGAGAGATTCAGATGAATCTCTGCCTTTGGAATGCTAAGATTAAAGGTGTGTGTGCCACCATTTTCTGACCTCTATATCTAGTGGTTCTTCTATTCTCTGACCCCAGACAAGTTTATTAGGATGCACAATATATTGGGGAACACAATAATCACCACACAGTATTGCTTTATTTCTGCAATAAATTGATAGATTTATTTCTGTGTATGTACTATTTGATATTTGTTTGTTTTTCCTCTATCATTGATTTAAAATATTTGGTTTCTGGTGCAATGTGGTGGAGCTTCCTTATCATTCCCCAGGTTCATTCAGTCCTGAATATACAAGTCATTGTTCGTTAGTTTTAGACACATCCTACCAATTATTTCTTCAAGTGTTTTTGCCTGCTCCTTTGTCTCTTGACTCCTTTATAATAGCCTTTTCATTTTGCCCAAGAGATTCCTGTGACTATTTTTTCAGGTCCTTCTTTTTATGCATTCGTTTGGAAGCTTTCCTTTGCATTTTCACATTATAGTCCAAGCCAATATGCGATAGATTTGTAATAGGAAGTATTTAAAATATTTTTAAAATAAAATGTCTGTACCTCCTTTCCTATTATCTGTGCACTGATGCAGAAGTGTTGTGAGTAAATGGCCTTTATACTCTAGGGCTTCCCTTTTGGGAGGCAAAGTAACCCAAGATGGAAGTAATTCAGGAACAAGGGAGTGGAGGATTATAGGAATGGGAATTGGAGGGTGAAAGGTAGAAAATGCTTGAGGTGTTCTCTCTCCCCAAGTGCCCATAATGATGAGATAGAGCCTCATAACTTTGGAAAGTGTTGTATACTGTGAGTCATGGTAGCTAGATTGTGTTACACCATCTTTCATTAACTTTCAATATTTATTAAATTTTCATTTGGACCACTTTCTGCTTCATCACATTCATGTTTAAAAAAATGAAAGGAATTACAGATGTTGTATAATCTTGCATAGAACTATAAGAAACTCCAAGGTTAAGTGCTTGAGAACCAAGGGTTGCAAGGTTCTCTTGTAGACGATTTTCTTCTATCACTGCCCTAGGATAGGGCTGAATGTGATAACTTCTACTTACATATAGTAACTTAAAAAAACTTCAAAAATCTATTAGTTTTCTGTCTCCTCTAAGCACATTTTAATTTTGGGTTCACTTGATTCAAATCAAGAATTTGATTTCTGATTTATGTTAGAGATAGTCAATCAGAATAGCACTGACAGATCTCAGAAGAACAGTGTCACAAAGTTCTATAAGTTCTATGAAACTCACTTTCATACTTTTATTGAGCATTTTTAGAACTTAAACTTAAAAAATGGTTTCATTTAACCTTTATTTTTACTATAAGATTCTGTAAAGTATCACAGTTCACTACCGCTCATAGATCATATTTGTGATTTTGGACTTAAAATGATTTTGAGTTTTGGTCTTTTCCTGGGTGACAATATTATGATGATGGTCTCCTGTGGTGCTGGGCAGTGGACATACCATGGCCCCCAGTCAGTCATGATCAAAAACCAACCAATGCTACATCATGTCCTGTGGGCTAAGTGAACAGAGTTGGCAGGTTAAGTGTGTTGAATGTTTTTCAACTTACTTTATCAGTTTTAAATGGGTTTATTGGTCATAACCCCATTGTAAATTGAGTATTATCTGAATTTTTGTTTTTTCCTCCAAAGCTTGAAATCTCAATGGACTTCAACTTCAAGGTAATTAATGTCTTGATTTCAACTTCAAGGTAATTAACGTCTGGAGAAAAAGTGGCCCACTCCTTGTTACTTTTGGGTCTTTCCATTTTATTTGGTACTTTTCTCTCCTAACCTGTTGTTTGATCCAATATCTCCTGTGTCCTAGATTAATCTCATTAGTGAGATCTGTGGAAATGTGCTGTGGATGATCCTTTGGTACTTTTTCTGACATAGAGTTCATCATTTGACTTACTATGAAAGGATGCACAATGTCTGTGGTGTGTTCTAGCTCTGGAGAACTTTTACTCAAGCCAATAATCTAAAAAAAATTCAAACAATTAAATGAGAGCCAAGAAATCAAAACCCATACTGAGCAAGAATTATTTATGAGTTACAGAATATATAGGATATAAATTTCTCATCTTTAAGATGTGTAATACAATTCATCAAATTAGAGAGTAAAAGAGAAAGGCACATCATATTTTTTCTCTGGTTAAAAATCATCTGATGAACACAGCTGAGCAAGTGCTCTTGTGGTATGATTGAGCATTCCTTGGGTATATGCCCAAGAGTGGTATAGCTGGATCTTGGGGGAGATTGATTCCCAATTTTCTAAGAAAGCACCATATTGATTTCCAAAGTGGT
Source organism: Peromyscus eremicus (assembly GCF_949786415.1). NCBI lineage: Eukaryota > Metazoa > Chordata > Mammalia > Rodentia > Cricetidae > Peromyscus > Peromyscus eremicus. The sequence continues at coordinate 27,951,872 of NC_081429.1, read as the reverse complement.
TGTACATGCTTGCATTCCAACCAGCAGTGGAGGAGAGTTCCCCTAGCTCCACATCCTCTCCAGCATAAAGTGTCTTCAGTGTTTTTGATCTTAGCCATTCTGACAGGCGTAAGGTGGTATCTCAGAGTTGTTTTGATTTGCATTTCCCTGATGATTAGGGGTGTTGAGCAATTCCTTAAATGTCTTTCAGCCATTTGAGTTTCCTCTGTTGAGAATTCTCTGTTTAGTTCTATAGCCCATTTCTTAATTGGACTGTTGGGCATTTTGATGTCTAATTTCTTGAGTTCCTTATATATTCTGGATATCAGTCCTCTGTCAGATGTGGGGTTGGTGAAGACCTTTTCCCATTCTGTAGGCTGTCGCTTTGCCTTGTTGACCATATCCTTTGCTCTACAAAAGCTTCTCAGTTTCAAAAGGTCCCATTGATTGATTGTTTGTAATAGCCAGAACCTGGAAATAACCTAGATGACCTTCAACTGAAGAATGGGTAAATAAAATGTGGTACATATACACAATGAAATACTACTCAGCAGAAAAAAACAATGACATCATGAGGTTTGCAGGCAAATGGACTGGACTGCTACTCACATCACCATGGAGGCTACCTGGAAAACAGGACCCCAAGAAAGACACGGGGATCACCCAATGATGGAGAAATGGAAGAGATCTACATGAACAGCCTGGACATGAGTGGGGGTAGTGAAGGGCGAGGGTCGAGGGAAAGAGAGCTTGGGGGAGCGGGAGATCCCAGCTGGATCAAGAACAGAGAGGGAGAACAAGGAATAGGAGACCATGGTAAATGAAGACCACATGAGAATAGGAAGAAGCAAAGTGCTAGAGAGGCCCACAGAAATCCACAAAGATACCCCCACAATAGACTGCCGGCAATGGTAAAGAGACAGCCCGAACTGACCTACTCTGGTAATGGGATGGCCAAATACCCTAATTGTCGTGCTAGAAACCCCATCCAATGACTGAGGGATCTGGATGCAGAGATCCACGGCTAGGCCCTGGGTGGAGCTCCGGGATTCCAATTAGTGAGAAAGAGGAGGGTTTATATGAGCAAGAATTGTTGAGACCAAGGGTGGATAAAGCACAGAGACAAATAGCCAAATAAATGGAAACACATGAACTATGAACCAATGTCTGAGGGCCCCCAACTGGATCAGGCCCTCTGAATGGGTGAGATAGTTGATTGACTTGATCTTTTGGGAGGCATCCAGGCAGTGGGACCAGGTCCTGTGCTCATTGCATGAGTTGGCTGTTTGAAACCTGGGGCCTATGCAGGATCGCTTGGCTCGGCCTGGGAGGAGGGGACTGGACCTGCCTGGACTGAGTCTACCAGGTTGATCTCAGTCCTCCTCGGGGGAGGCTTTGCCCTGGAGGAGGTAGGAATGGGGGGCGGGCTGGGGGGAAGATGAGGGGGGCGGGAGGGGGGAGAACAAGGGTATCTGTGGCTGATATGTAGAACTGAATTGTATTGTAAAATAAAAAAAAATAAATAAAAGGCAATATGGGTAAAAAAAAATTATCTGATGAAATTTATTGTCCCTTTCTGATAAGGCTATTTTATGTTAGTATATTTGCATTGTATTAAGTTTCTTAACAAAATAAAAATATTCTTGTTCTGTAGCTACAGAGAAAAGTACTTAGTACATCTGGAGACCCTGACATTTTAGAAGAAAAGAAGGATGTTCATTGTGATATTATACTTTAATGACATGTAGTTAATGTAATCAACTGCATCAATGTAGAGAATGTACAGAAATCAATGTAGAAAAATTTTAGAGGTATGACATGATTAAAAAAAAAGGCAAGGGCTGCACTACCTATGGTGGGATACCTTACACAGTCTTGAGGAAGGGGAGAGGGGCTTGGACCTATCTCTACTGAATATACCAGGCTCTGCTGACTCCCCATGGGAGACCTTACCTTCTTGTAGGAGGGAATGGGGGATGGGTTGGGGAGGAGAGGCTGAAGGGGGTGGGAGGAGAGAAGAAGGGGATCTGTTATTGGTATGTAAAATGAATAAAAAAATTCTTAAGAACAAAAAAGGCAAAGACTGGGAAGATGACTCCATGGGTAAAGTGCTTGCCATCCTAGTATGAGGACCTGAGTTTGAACCTACAGCAGCCATGTAAATGCTGGACAGAGCATGTGGCCTACCCATCACCCCAGTACTCGGGACATGGAAACGGGGTATCCCTGGAGCAAGCTGGCTAATGAGAGTGGTGAATTATCAAGTTTTGTGTTCAAGTAAGAGACCACAACTCAACATATAAGATGGAAAATGACTGAGAAAGGTACCTGATGTCAGCCTCTGGCCTCTGCAAAGCTCCTGTACACAGATGTGAGTCTCTGCATGACAATATATGTACGAGACAAAGAGAGAGAGAGAGAGAGAGAGAGAGAGAGAGAGAGAGAGAGAGAGAGAGAGAGAGAGAGAGAGAAGGAGTGGGGTGGAGGGAGGGAAGAAGATGAAGAAGAAGAGGAGGAGGACAGAAAAAGCAAAGTAAATCTCCTCTATAAAAATTAAAATGAAAAGGACAATTGAGGGGAAGCACTTATTGTTAAAAGGAACAAACAGGAATCTAATTAAAAATAGAAAATTAATGCATGAAAACTAAGAAAATCATTGAAGTACTCAAGAGGTATTAAGACTCCCTCTTCTTAGGCATCATTGTTAAAATAAATGTATCTTAACTCTAGGAAAAATTCTGAAAAAAAAAATCATTGCTTTTTAAATGTATTCACCAAGCAGATAGGTGGGTAATTTTATGGAATATTAAGCATATTATAAAATATAAATGTAGAGGCTTATAGGGATGAACATTTACATAATCTATATAGTTAAAAGAGTGGCAAAGATTCTAGAAGTGGACTCAATACATCTTTAAATGTAATATGTGTTAAGGAAGCATCAGAGAAACACTGAGAAAAGTTGAATTATTCAGTAAGGGATACTAAAACAACTGCACATCCATCTGGAAATAATAAAATTGGATCCAACCACAATTTCATATAGACCAAAGAATTTAGTGTAAAAATTGATCTGCAAAGTGCTAGAATTAAACAGAAGAAAACAGAAAAAAAAAACACTTTTGGAATAAGAAATCATTTCTAAATGTCAGATAAAACCAGGAACAGTAAGGCATTCACAAATTTGACTAACCATAGAACATTTGTGTGGCTGTAACCATAAATAAAATTAAAAATACAAGAAGTTTAGCAGAAATGTTTGTAACTCATATCATAGTCAAAAGCACATGCCTCCACCTGTAAATATTTTCTATTTATCAAAAAGAAAATAACAAAAATGCAGGAGAATTAAGAGCAAAAGCTATACATAGTTTCCAGAAGGTACAAATTACTGTAACTTATGAGCATGTATCTTGGTACAGTCAAAATAAAGCCTAAATACAAAAACCACAGTGAATGAAGTTACCACACATTAAGAGTTCAGTAATTCAAGCTTGTATTTCTGTACTATATGGATTGATAATAGAACTATTCAAGGTGGCTAATGGACTCTGAGTGCGTCTGTTATGCAGGCTTTGTCCTGGGTATTCTCCATTCATTTATTGATTAATTCCTTACAATGTTCGTATAAAGAAAAATGATTATCTGTATTTTTATATGGCAAACTTGAAGTCTAGAAAGATAAGCAGCTTGCCCTGTCACAAAGAAACTAGGTGACAGGAGAAGTAAACCCAGGAGATTTGTCTGGAAAACAGATGTAATTGCTGTACTTGACTATTGTTCTCCAATTGGAGGGCAATAAAAAAGTATGAATGCACAGTTTTTTGAGACCTGAAATTACTCCCTCAGGACTTTATTGCAAAGAATTATTCACATGCACAAACAATGAATGTGCATGTATTTATTACAACCTTGTTGATAGCAGTAGATTGGGAGCACATGTTCATTAGTGGGACCATTATACACACTGATGCTGTCATACCGTGGGCTCCTCAGAAGCTGAAAGCAAGTGGAGAAACTTTTCAATGTCTTCGTCTGTATCTACACCATCATGTGTGTACCTCCAATGGATGAGAATATATCCAAAATCTGTGTGTATGCGTGCTCATGTTATATCAGAATATCTCTGGAAAGATGGATAGGATTTGGTAATTGTATCTGCTTTGGGGAGAGAAATTAAGAAGAGGGAGATGGCCGGGCGGTGGTGGCGCATGCCTTTAATCCCAGCACTCGGGAGGCAGAGCCAGGCGGATCTCTGTGAGTTCGAGGCCAGCCTGGGCTACCAAGTGAGTTCCAGGAAAGGCGCAAAGCTACACAGAGAAACCCTGTCTCGAAAAACCAAAAAAAAAAAAAAAAAAAAAAAAAAAAAAAAAAAAAAAAAAAAAAAAAAGAAGAGGGAGATGTCCTACTTTCCATTGTGTATTCCCAAAAGGAATCAATACAAAATATTGTAAAAATATAAAACTAGAAGAAATATTGTCCGTTAAAAAGTTCATTACTAAACTTAAATAAAACTATATATGTAAGGTATAGAATCTGCTTTTACAAAATGACTACATAGCTCCTGTTGACCTAGGACTCGCTATGAAGCCTGTGCTGACCTTGACCCAGAAAGCCTCTTCTTCACCACCTTAGTGTTGAGATTACAGACATGTGTCACTGTGTTAGGATTTAACGTTATAATTTGATGTGTGTGTTCATAGAGAAGTGGCTGTGATTGTTTTAATCATCTAGAATCTTTCTACCTCTCCAATACTTTTGACCTCCAGGTATGGAACTTCACCAAACATCATTTTATTTTTCATCCTAAAGGGAAGTATCTCTGTGTCTTTAGTGGTGGAGGATTTTATTTTTCAGTTCCTTTTTGTCTGTAGAGCTTCTTGTCTGGTGTCTCCCAGATGCTCCTGGTCTGGCCCCTTCCAGGAGTTCTCAATCCTCTTAGATGGGAAGATTTAGAAATATTTATGATGTAGAGAAGCGATGGATTGGAAGTAAAGCCAAGCCAGTGATGTCAATACTTATTTATTTTTCTCATCCTGTCTAGTTTTGGTTCTAAGGTACTTCTGATTCATGTCTGCATTTGCTGCCTTTGAGTAATGCACAGTAGCAGAGGTCTTCTGGAGAACCTACTTTTCCTGGTCATTTTGTTAGTGATGTCCCCATTTTAGTATTTGTGAGGCAGTGAAGAAAAAAAACCAGAGTTTTTGTGCTATCAAGATCTGGGATTTGCCCTTGGCATTGATAAATGAGCTGGGCAGATTCAACATACATTTTCAGGTCAATGCCCTCTATGTTGTGTACTTCTTATTTGTATAGGGTGGAAGAGCTCCTCATTGTATTTAAAAATTCATAGATACCTTATAAATTAATTAAACTTTTAAATAATCAACTCATTATTTTAAGTTTAGCTCCTTGGCTGTGATTAATATGTAAGTAAATCTTTAAAAATTAATGAGAAATGACTGCATTCTGTTATTGTAGCATTTATTATAAATACTGTAATACAGTTAATGAAGAATTTTATTTTCAAACTATTGAGGTAATAGGTCAAGGACATTTTATTATCCTGGCAGTCAAATCTTATTCTACAAATCATTGTAGGGGCCCATCAATGCAAGGGGGTACAAGAGCTGCCAAATACTATCTCATTAATTGCCTCCATCACTTCATAGCATGAGTTTTGTAACTTATGAATGAATGAGTGAGTCTTTTTGGATGAGTGAAAGGGGCAAGTTTTAAAACATAGATGAAGAAGAAAACATTGCTGGAAGCTTCTCCATAGAAAAAGCAGATTAAACCACAAAGTAAGCGTTCAAGAGTTTTAGCAGAATTAGATCATCATGCTTCAAAATAATCACCTTGAACTAAATAGAAAGGTAAAGAAAAAGAATGGAAACTTGTAGAAACAAATGAGAGGAAAATACTTAATCAGAAGTTTACATTTTATGACAATTACTGCTGTTGTTCATAATATTGCAATATATCCTTTTCTAAATCAAGATTAGTAAAAATAATCTATGCCTAATGTTGACTATAATTAGAATCTGGGGGAAAGTGATCATTAAAAAATAGTTTTCATGCACTGATGTATAAAAAACTTTGAAACGCAACTATGACAAAGACTAAAGTCATTATTTTAGTTTCTGAGACCCTGTGGATTCAGTCCTCCCTCCTTGGGAAAAAAAAACCCAATAACACAAAACTTAGACACATCCTCTACCACTGAGCTGTATGCCTGACTTGACTTAATGGGTTATTAAAAAAAGATATGAAGTTGGGAGGGGGTAGGGTGGGGAGGAGATAAGGGGACTTCATAGATTAAATGGGGGAGGGTATATATTTTCTCAGATATATGCATGGAATTCTCAAGAATAAAAAATGTTTAAAAATGAATAAAAATATAGTTAGCTTTGTCTTTGGTCACCATACCCTACCATTTCTTTTCTTTTAATTAAAAAAATATGTGAATGTTTGTGTTTCTGTGTGGGATATATTCACATGTGTGTAGGTGCCTGTGGAAACCAAAATAGGGGCCAGGTTCCTTAACCTCTCTGAATCTAAAGTTGTAGCATGGTTATCATTTATTTAATGGCTAATTTCTATAGATAAGTGAACATATACCATATTTATCTTTCTGAGTCTGGGTTACCTACCACACTCAGGATGATATTTTTTTCTAGACTCATCCATTTGCCTGCAAATTTCATGATGTCATTTTATTTTTAAAGAACTAAGTAATACTCGTTGTGTAAATGTACCACATTGTGTAAACGTTTTTTATCCATACTTCTATTGAGGGACATATAGGTTGTTTCCAATTTCTGGCTATTTTGAATAAGGCAGCAATGAACATGGTTGAGCTAGTATCCATTGCATATGTGCCCAAGAGTGACTTAGCTGAATTTTGTGGTTGATTGATTCCCATCCTTCTAAGGAACCACCACACAGATTTCCATAGTGGCTATAAAAGTTTGCACTTCCTGTGGAGCACCCATGGGATTGGACTAGGCCCTCTGGATACGGAAGATGGTTGTTTGGTTCCGGGGGCACCCAGGCAGGGGGATCAGGATCCATCCCTGGTGCATGGGTAGGTTTTGGGAGTCCGGTGCCTGTGGTGTGACACCTTGCACAGCCTTGGTGCAGTGGGAAGGGGCTTGGACCTGCCTAGGCTCAGTGTCATAGGCTCTGCTGACTCCCCATGGGAGACCTTGATTTGGGGGATGTGGTGATGTGGGGTGGCTTGGAAGAGAGGTCTGGGGGGTGGGAGGAGGAAGGAGGGGGGAATCTATGGGTGGTATGTAGAGTGAGTAGAAAATTTCTTAATAAAGAAAAAAGAAAAAAAAAGACATGTAAAAGCAAAACAGAAAAGTAAAAAAAAAAGAGTTTGCATTTCCACCACCAACAGAGGAATCACTTGTGACATTGATTTTAGACATTCTGACAGGTGTAAGATGGACTCTCAAAGTTGTTTTAATTTGCATTTCTGTGATGGCTAAGGATATTAAACATTTCTTTAAGCAGTTCTCAGCCATTTGAGTTTCCTTTATTGAGAATTCTCAGTTTAGATTGGCACCCCATTTTTAAATTAGATTATTTACTTTCTTGATATCCAGTTTCTTAAGATTTTTATATATTTACATATTATTTAAGATTTTTATATATTTATATATTAGGCCTCTATCAAATGTGGGTTGGTAAAAGTACTTTCCTAGTCTGTAGGCTGACATTTTTTCCAAATGATGCTGTCCTTTGCCTTACAGAAACTTTTCAGTTTCATGAGGTTCCTTTTTATTAATTGTTGGTCTTAGTGCCTGTGCTCACGGTGTTCTGTTCAGAAAGTCTTCTCCTGTGCCAGCGCATTCAAGACTATTTCCTATTTTCTCTCCTTTCAAGTTCAGTGTACCTGCTTTTACACTGAGGTCTTTGATCCATTTGGAGTTGAGTTTTTTGCAGAGGGATAAGTATGGAACTAGCAACTACATAGACCAGAAACCGCAAGTGAATCCAAATACCATTCTTCTATGTTATGTGTTTGTCTACATGCAGCCATCAAGTGTGACCATCACCATTTGTTCAAGATGATGTCTTTTTTAAAGTACATATTTCTTGGCTTCTTTATGAAAAATGTGTTTTCCATAGGTGTATGGATTTATGTCTGGGTATTTAATTTGATTCCATTGATCAGCATGTCTGTTTAGGCCAATACCACGTTGTTTTTATTACTATAGCTTTTTAGTACAACTTGAAATCAGGAATGGTGATACCTCCAGCAGTTCTTTTATTGTTCAGGATTGTTTTAGCTATCCTGTGTTTTTGTGTTTCCTATGAGGCTGAGAAGTGTCCTTTCAAGAGCAATAAAGAACTATCCTGGAATTTTGAAATAGATTGTACTAACTCTTTAGATTGCTTTTGGCAGGATATGGCCATTTTTACTATGTTAATTATACAGATTATATTTTTCAGTTTCTTTCTTCAAAGATGAAGTTTTTAATCATACAAATCTTTCACTTACTTTTTTCATACAGCTACTTTTCTGAGAGTATTTATCAGCTGTAGGAATTTCCTGGTGGAATTTTTCAAGTCACTTACATAAACTATCATGTCATCTATACATTGACTTCTTCCTTTTCTATTTGTATCCCCTTGATCTCCTTCAGTTGTCTTATTTCTGTAGCTAAGACTTCAAGTATTATACTGAATGTCTATGGAGAGAGCGAACAACATTGTCTTGTTCCTAATATTAGTGAAATTGCTTTCAGTTTCTCTCCATTTTGGTTGTGGTTGGCTATGGGATTGCTGTAAACTACATTTATTATGTTGGGGTATTCCCTTGTATCCCTGATCTCTCCAGGACTGCTATTTATTTATTTATTTATTTATTTATTTATTTATTTATTTATTTATTTATTTATTTTTCTTCTGGAGCTGAGGACCAAACCCAGGGCCTTGCACTTAGCTAGGCAAGCGCTCTAACACTGAGCTAAATCCCCAACCCCCAGGACTTTTATCATAAAGGTGTGTTGGATTTTTGTCAAAGGCATTTTCTGCATCTAATGAGATGGTCATGTGGTTTTGCCTTTCAGTTTATTTATATGGTGGATTGCATTTATTGATTTTTGTATATTTAACTATCCCTCTGTTTCTGGGATGAAGACTTCTTGATAAAGGTGAATGATAGTTTTGATGTGTTCTTGGATTTAGTTTGCAAGTATTTTATTGAGTATTTGTTCATCTATATTCATAAGGGAAATTGCTCTATAATTCACTCTTTGTTGGGTCTTTATGTGGTTTAGATAATAGGGTAACTATGGCCTCATAAAATGAATTTGGTAATGTCTTTCTGTTTCTATTTTATGGAATAATTTGAGGATTATAACTGTTCATTGAAAGTCTGGTAGAATTCTGTGCTAAAACCACCTGGTCCTGAGCTTTTTTCCCCCTTTGATTGAGAGACTTTGAATGACTGTTTCCCTTTAACTGGGAATATATGTCTGCTTAAATTGCAAATAGCCAAACGAATGGAAACACATGAACTATGAACCAATGGCTGAGGGGTCACCAACTAGATCGGGCCCTCTGAATGGGTGAGACAGTTGATTGGCTTGATCTGTTTGGGAGGCATCCAGGCAGCACTGGGTCCTGTGCTCATTGCATGAGTTGGCTGTTTGAAACCTGGGGCCTATGCAGGATCGCTTGGCTCAGCCTGGGAGGAGGGGACTGGACCTACCTGGACTGAGTCTACCAGGTTGTTCTCAGTCCTCAGGGGAGTCTTTGCCCTGGAGGAGGTGGGAATGGGGGGTGGGCTGGGGGGAAGCTGAGGGGGGCGGGAGGGGGGAGAACAAGGGAATCCATGGCTGATATGTAGAACTGAATTGTATTGCAAAATAAAAAAAAATTGCTTATCTAATATTTAACCTTGTACATTGTATGTATTGAGAAAATTATACATTTCTTTTAGATTTTCCAATCTCATGGAACTGGATTTTTAAAGTATGTTTATACGATTTTTCAGGATTTCCTAGGTGTCTGTTGTTACATTTCCCCCTTTTAATTTTTGATTTTTGTTCATTTGGATATCCTCTCATTGGCTTTTGTGTTAATTTGGATGAGGGTTCATCAATCTTGCTAATTTTCTCAAAAAACAAACTCTGTGTTTCATTGATTCTTTTTATTGTTTCTTTCTTTTTGTTTGTTTCTATGTTATTGTTTTCAGTAGGGTATTACTTATTTCAGTTTTCTTATATCTGTAGATTTGCCTTGTGTCCAAGTATGTGGTCAGTTTTGGAGAAAGTTCTATTAGGTGCTGAGAAGAAATTGTATTCTTTTGTATTTGGGTAAAATGTTCTGTAAATATCTGTTAGATCCATTTGGTTTATGACATCAGTTAGCTCCAGTATTTCTCTGTTTAGTTTTTTTTTTGTCTGGATTACCTGTCTATTGGTGAGACTGGGGTATGGCAGTCTCCTACTATCAGTATGTGAGAATCTATATGTGTTTTAAGCTGTAGTAGTATTTCTTTACAAACTTGGGTGCTCCTGTGTTTGGAGCATAGATGTTGAGAATTGAAATGCCCTTTTGGTGGATTTTTCCTTTGATGAGTATGTAGTATCCTTCCCTATCCTAATTAGTTTTGGTTTGAAGGCTATTTTGTTACATATTAAAATGGCTACATGAACTTGCTCTACGTTCCATTTGCTTGGAATATCTTTTTCCACCATTTAACCTTGAGGTGATGTTTATCCTTGATGTTAAGGTGCATTTCTTGGATACAGCAGAAGGATAGATCCCATTTTTGTATTCACTCTGTTCGTCTGTGTCTTTTTATTGGGTAATTGAGACCACTGATGTTGAGAGATATCAGTTACCAATGATTGCTGATTTCTGTTATTTTGTTGTTGTTGTTGATGGTGGTGGTGGTGGTGGTGGTGGTGGTGGTGGTGTGGGTGTGTGTATGTGCATGTGTGCACGTGCACGCGCATGTGTGTTTCCTTTTGCTGGTCTGAGCTTATTTGTTCCTTGTGTTTTATAGTTGTAGTTAACCTCTTTAGTTATAGTTTTTCTTCTAGCACCTTCTGTAGGACTGAATTTGTAGATAGATATTGCTCAAATTTGGTTTCATCATGAAATGTTTTTTTTCTCCATCTAAGGTGACTGAAATTTTTGCTGGCTATAGAAGTCTGGACTGGCATCTGTGGTCTTTTTGAGTCTACAGCACATCTGTCTAGGCTTTTTTCGCTTTTAGTGTCTCCATTGAGAAATCAGGTATAATTCTAATAGGTTTGCCTTTATATGTTACTTGGTCTTTTCCCCTTGCAGCTTTTAATATTATTCTTTTGTTCTATATGTTTAGTGTTTTAATTGTTATGTGCCAAGTGTACTGTTTTCTGGTTTAGTCTCTTTAATGTTTTCTATGCTTCTTGTACCTTTATAGACCTCTCCTTTAGGTCAGGACAATTTTCTTATATGATTTTGTTGAAAATATTTTCTGGACCTTTGACCTGGGTTTCTTCTCCTTCTATTCCTATTACTCTTATATTTGACCTTTTCATAGTGTCCCAGATTTCCTGGATGTTTTATGCCAAGAGTTTTTTATGTTTAACTTTTTATTTGAGCAGTGTATCCATTTCTTCTGTGGTATCTTCAACACCTGAGATTCTACCTTACATTTTTTTTATTTTTATTTTTGGATTCTGTTGGTGAAACTTGCCTCTGTAGTTCCTGTTGGAATTGCTAAATCTTTTATTTCCAGATTTCCCTCAGTTTGATTTTATTTTTTTGATTCTATTTCAGTTTTCAGGTCTTTTATTCATTTCCTTCTACTGTTTGTGTTTTCCTGGATCTCTTTAAGGGATTTATTCATTCCTCTTTAAGGAACTGTATCACATTTATAAAGACTTTTTAAAGGTCTTTTACTCGTGCTTCAGCTATGTTGGAATATTCAGGGCCTACTGTGGTAGGGTTGCTGGGTTCATAGTACACTGGTTGTTGTTGATTGTGTTTTTATGCCTGCATATAGGCATTTGGGATTCAGAAGATTATAGTAACTGGTACCGATATCTGGTTTTGTCTTTGTTGTGTATGTGTGTTTTGTTCCTTGATTTCTGTGTCCTCTCTGGATTTTAGGAGAGTGTGGTGGCTGTATGTTGCCTAATAGGAAATTTTCTGTAGTCCTAATAGGTCCACTGGGTATTTGAGAAAAATATGTTTCTGGGTATTGAGAGCTAACGCTTTGGAATGAGGATAGATTAGCAGTCTGAGGGGGTTCACAGGAGGGAGGGAAGCCGAGAGTTCCACTAGGAAGATCTGCTTATATAGTCTCCTTGGAATGTGGGCAGAGAGTGAAGAGAGGTCACCTCAGAAGATCTTCTATAGAGGTGGATGAGACTAGGGGAGTGGATCTGGAGAAGAGGAAGGAGAGGTGAAGATCTGCAGTCAGCCTACCTGTTTCTCTGGCAGGAGTGGCCTGTAGGTGCGCAGGGAGTGCTTGCTGGAGTTGGAGGCTGGGGTAAAGCAATTAATGGAGCAAGGAAGGTTAGGATGGGAACATCTGTGGGGTCTGCTAGAGACCGAGTGCAGGGAGACTGCCACAGGTGTTTTGATACAGAGCTGAGGATGAGACTGAGGGATTGGATCTAAAGGAACAGAGGTTTTATTTCTTCGTGTAATTTGAATGCAGCCTTTAATTTATTCTAGATGTTCAATATTTAATGCATCAGTAATATAATACTCTTATTTTCTACTTGTCTAATTTCTTTAAGCACCGAGTAAAAGAGAAAGACTTTAACAGCTGCTCATTTTCCAAAGAACATTGATTCTTTTAGTCAAAAATCAGATCTCTTTATATTCTTAACTCCATATGTCCGTAAACACAGAAGAAAACACAGTGTTGCAGGAGATTTGTTCCCACTGTCAATAACATTTTGACCTTGAATCACAGGGCAGAGTCCATACATGTTCAGCTAGCCAGAATGGACCATAGAGATTTTTTGGCAGACCTGGAGGATACAGAAACAGGGAGGGATACAGAGGTTTGGAGAGAGCTGCATGGCCTTTTTGAGCTTGGAAACCTGGACAGCAGGGGCCAGCTGATTGTTTCTCTATCACTCCATGGATCTTTCAGGTTTAACCCCAACATCTGATTTTTTATTAATAAAAGAATAATTTAGGTAATCACTACAACACAGGGATAGAGAAAACTGATTAATTTTAGAATAATGAGGAAAGCCAAATTTTAATTGTTCCTTTTATACTTTGCCAGTTGATGAAGAAACATTGAGCCTAATGTGAGGTATATTATACTTTTAGGCTCTTGGTTGGGTGACCTGGTAGCAGATAGCTGTTGCTGTGCTTCAAATCTTTTTTATTTTCCCTCCCAAGCACACATTTCAGGTGTTTAAACAATCCAATAGAGGTGGGCAATATCATGTAACTGGTTCTTGATAATAGAATGTGGGTGGAAATTATGTGTGCTGTTCCCAATGCTGTCCATTGAAACATGGATAGTTCTCATTGTCTCAATAATATAGAGGAGAAAATCCATCAGGGATGCAGAGTCCCAACCTGGAAGGAACCAGAATTCATATGCTATGTACGCACAAGTGGAAAGTCCTGAAAACTGTAGAATTGTATGTATTTTCAAACCTTTACCAAGCTAGGCATGGTGGTGCATGTCTTTAACCCTACCACTCAGGGAAGCAGAGGCAGGCAGATCTCTGTGAGTTCAAGGCTAACTTAGTCTACAAAGTGAGTTCCAGGACAGCCAGGATTGTTACACAGAGAGACCCTGTCTCAAAAAGATGAAACCAAAACCAAAACCAAGAATCCTTATCACAGTTTTTGATGTGATATATAAAATTTAAGAAGATAGTTATATGTATCAAGGGTATAAAATTTATTTCCAACTTCCAACAAATTTCTGAGGCCTTTTAATCTCCTTGTTTGGTTATTTATTAATTTGAATAAATTAAAATAGTTATTCATTTCTTAAATAATGATTACATTTTGAATAATTTATAGGGTAAAATTTAGGTATGCATAATCGGGCAATGAATACATGGGAAGCTTCACTCCAATTTTTTTTTTTTTTTTGCTGTTACCTCATTCAGACCCTTGATTTTTCACTATGAGAAATTTTCTTCTTTGAACAACTATTTTTGCCTTATAGATACCTTTAAAAATATACACTTTTTTCTACCCCATGCTTTGAAGTGGGGAAGTATATTAGTGAAGTTTCTTTGGTTATGTGCCTCAAATGGAACTTGACTAATTAAGTGATAGATATGATACTGTAAAGAGACTGACAGGTCCAAAGAATTGAATAGAGATGGAGCAAGAGTTCTTCATAAAGATCAGGAAACAATAATGACCTTGACTGCCAAGTGTGCCAGTTTGTGAAAGTTCTCCCTGGGCTCCACTCTTGCATACTTTGGGCCAACTGTTTTTCTAACTTTTGGAGTCTTTCTTACAGATTTAGGTCCCTGGTAGAGACAATATAGTCAGCTTAGTATCTATTACTGATCTGTTTTAGTGCTTAAGAGGGAAGATCTACTAAGATCAGCTGCCCACCAAAGGCATGCAGAAAGGAGGAAAGAAAATGAAAAAAGTGAGGAGACCATTTAATCGGTGTGAGAGGGAAAAGTGGTACATGGTGTATTCGTGACAAAATGCCCCTGTTAGAAAAGAGTCATGCTAAGCCTCTGATAGTGTTGTTAACTTTCTCCCTTTTACCACTCCCCCGAATGCCTCTAACTGCTTCTTTTATGAATCCATCAATAGACCTCTGCTGGCGGCTGTACTGGTCAATACCACTCTCCTTTATACCAGGACTGATGTCTCACTAACATCACTCCTTCCAGGCTGACATGCATTTTGCCCCTCCCCTTCTTCTTTGCTGTAAGGGAAAGATAACCTCCTTCATAGACACACCCCGGCCAGAGTTTTGCCGTCCTGTTGTGATTATTCCACAGGTCTGTCTATATGAGGAGGAAGAAGTGACATGATGCTAACCAGAGAGAAGAGATATTCCTTCCTTTGCTGATAAGAATAAGACTTATCTCCCGTGGATCTCCCAGGGCTACAACTACCATCATTCAGAGACATCATCTGGCTGGAGACTTCAGACACAGACTTGATCAGCCATGATATCTACAATCAAGAGCCTTGAGTCACTTCAAAGACATGAGAACTCTCTTGCCGGGGTTGTGCTCAAAAATAAAAGATCACTCGACCTAATAACTGCTGAACATGGAGGGAGTTGCTTGGTATTGGAGAAAAAATGTTGCTTCTATGTAAACAAATCAGATGTTGTTAAGACTAATGCCAACACACTCAAAATACCCCACAAAAAAAAAAAAAAACTACTCTCAAAATTCCAGCCCAAAGAGCAGATTAGCTGGTTCTATAACCCTTATTTTCTTGGCTTCTACCCTTTATCAGTCCTCTGTTTATACTGTGTTTTATTTTGATCCTTGACCCTTGCCTTATTCAGTTCCTCTGATGACAGATCACCACCATTGCTAAAATTACCAACAATCATGTCATGGTTCACTACCAGACCCTAGACCCTTCTGACACAGGCAACAAGTTCCTCGGGGCTTACAACAAAACTTCTCTATTTTAAAATAAAACGGGGAGATGTTGGAATACATTGCTGGCTAGTTACAAGTCACAGTCTGCCATAGCCTAGCAACTTTCTCTCTGAGCCTAGCAATATAGAAACTCCCTCCCTCTCCAGCAAAGCTTCCTGCTCTCTAGCCAGCCTAATCTGGAGGATATCCCTGGGCTGTGAAGACTAACCTTATCTAAAAGCTGTCTCTAAATCAGATTCCTGATTCATCTTTAGCTTGACCCTCAACACAGATCCCTGCCAAGAAGACTTGTTCTAGGAGTTCTGCTATAGGACCCTACTGCCACATACTAAGTCTTGTGATAGGAGCATGTCACTTAATGCAAATTAGGGTTTGTCCTCAAGCTCTCCAAAATCCTATATATTCCTTATACTTTGGAATAATTTTGAGCTAATTTACCGAAGTTTGTCTCAGAGGTCTCTGTGCTCATGGGCCTCGTACAAAGCTTTCTGTCATCTCTTCTGTCTCTTTCCCTCTCAGACTGATGGCCGACAGGCCGAGATGGAAAGAGAACTCCCATACTTAGGTGAAAATTTACTAAATTTTATTATATATTTATATTTGGTTAAACATTATGGGGATGGTATTGTGTATAATATGCTGTCTACTCATCACAATTATCCCACATGGCAAAGAAGGGTAGAGTTGGTGTTGAAAGAAAAGTTCTGCAAAGAAAATAAGAACGGAGTGAGGGTAGCTTGAAAGTAGCTCTGTTACAAGCTTTGTCAAGATATAGAAATCACATGACAAGTGCCACTGAGTTTGCTGTTCCATTATTTCTCTTCTCTATGAAACTTGATTGTTTTGGTGTCCTGTGTTACTTTCAGTAACAGCACAGCAGATGACCAACTGCTGTGGTTATATGACCAACTGTGAAGAGGCTGAAAAAGTTCTGGATGATTTCTTTTGTAGCAGAAATAAACAGGAAACACTAGTACCACATATCACAAAATGAAGGAAAAATTGCAAGTCCAAAGTTTCACACCCTGAATTTAACTTCAAGACTTCAGTAAATGAGAGAGAATAAAAGAAAATACGAGTGTACAGAAGTCAACTTCTTGCGGGGTGGATATGAGATTACTATTTGTTTTTAAGTGGAGTATACACTAAAGGGGTCAGAAAACCTTTTTAGGATGTTGCATCTAGAACAAGCACAGCTTGCTTTAATCTTACTGTTCTGACCCAGAGGGCTAATGTTAGATGGTTTTAGTGGGGCGTCTCTTAATTGTAATCTTCTCATCCTGTTCCTGGTTCTAACACCAAGTGTATATAATTTGTTTTCTGTAGAAGATTTTCACTGGCTATGTCAGAAGTCTGTAAATTGAATACTTTATTGTGCTGATTTTTCAAGGTAGATTTCATGTTCATATGACTGCAACCAACCAAAATCTTGTGATTTTATTTGAGGGTCTATTGGGTTCTTTATCAATTCTACTAATTTCCTTAAGTTGTGGGGCATATAAACACAACTGTTTATATAGGAAACTTTTCAAAAATTCCTCATCCATTCAGAGTTTTGAAAGCTAAGAATATCTGATTATTTGTGAAGGAATGATATTTGTCTTAGTATCATGAAAACAAAGTGTTGTAAAGAATACTGTTGAGGCATTTTTTAATCTTAATTAAAAAACTAGCCCCTTAAGTGCATTTGAACACAATTACTTTGATTTAAAAGAGATTTCTCTTGTCTATGTCAGGTGGGATTTCAAGCATTTTTTTAAAACATAGTCCTCAGCTAGTTTGGGTGTAGATTGCTTTTGCAACAGAGGGAAAGTTATTTTAGGGGATTAGCTTTGAAAACTGATTTTGCAATAGAAATTCAATGATAACTGGAGATGTTTCATTTAGAATCTCCCAGAGCTAGCTGTACTGAAGCCATGAGTATGCGTATGTGAATGTAGCACATGATTAGTTTTTAAGCGATACAGGCCATCATTAGCAACAAGACCGAGAAGATATGCTGAAGTAATGAGTTGGGATCTCAGGTATCAGGGGAGAATATTGTTAGTGCATCGAGTCATTGCCAAGATGGTGAATAGTAACTCCCTCTTCACAGAATGTGCAATGGATGAGAAGGATTCATTTTCCCTACAGATAGACAGCATTTACCAAGTTGTTTGCTACCGGGATACACCTGGAATTAATGAATGTGTATCTAAGGGTTTGTGTTATGAGGACCAAGAGAAAGTCATGTAAAATTTGCTAAAAGATTGCTGATTTTAGAAACAGGTTTTCAAAATTGCAGATACATCTCTGCATCTTGTAGCTTTCTTTTTGGTCACTGAACCTTGTTCCTTGTGTTTCTTTGCATAATGATCACATGGAGAAACACATATTTATGGAATAATAGGTGAGCTCTCACAGGGTGGGGATTTGGTTTATTTGTGTGTTTAGCATCCAACTTACAGCTGTTTGAGATGAGCACAAAGTCAGTCTCTTTGAAAAGATGTGAGAACAACAGAGCCAGTTGACAATGTGCAGACTCAGGGGATTTGAAAAGTTTTATAATAAGTAGAAATACATATTTTTACAAAAATTATGATCATTTGAATTTTCAGCTTGTAAGATTTTTCTCTTTAATATATATTTTAAAATATTTTATTTAAAAACATTTTAAAATTCATTTTACATACCAACCACAGATGCCCCTCTCATCCCTCCTCTTGTTCCCCCCACCCCAGCTAAGCCCCCTCTCGACCCACCCCTTATCTCCTCCTCTAAAATGGTAAGTCCTCCCATGGGAGGACAGCAAAACCTGGTACGTTCAGTTGAGACAGGACCAAGCACCCCACCCCCACCCCACCCCCGCTCCTCCCCACTCATCAAGGGTGAACAAGGTGTCCAACCATAGGTAGTGGGATCCAGAAAGCCAGCTCATGCACCGGGGATAGATTCTGATCACACGACCAGGGACCCCTCAAATAGACCTAGCTACACAACTGTCTCCCATATTCAGAGAGTCTAGTCCAGTCCCATGCAGGTTCCACAGCTGTAGGTCTAAAGTTTGTGAGTTCCTCTGAGCTTGGTTCAGTTGTCACTGTAAAATTTCCCATCATGATCTTGACCCCACTTGCTCATATAGTCCCTCTTCCCTCTCTTTGACTGGACTCCTGAACTTGGCCTGATGCTTGATTGTGGATCTCTGCATCTGCTTCCATCAGTTACTGGATAATGGCTCTATGATGATAGGGTATTCACCAATCTGATTACTATGGTAGGCCAGTTCAGGCACCTCACTACTATTGCTAGTAGTCTAATCTGGGGTCGTCCTTGTGGATTCCTGGGAATTTCTCTAGCACCAGGTTTCTCCCTTACCCCATAATGTCTCCCTCTATCAAGATATCTCTTTCATTGCTCTCCATTCCATCCCTCCCCCAGCTCAATTATCCTGTTCTCTCATGTTCTCATCTTCCGTCCTCTCTCCTCTGTTGCCCCCCATCCCCAGTTTACTCATGGAGATCTCCTCTGTTTCCCCTTCCCAAGGTGATCCACATGTCCCTCTTAGGGTCCTCCTTGTTTCCCAGCTTCTCTGGAGCTGTGAGTTGTAGTCTGATTATCCTTTGCTTTACATCTAGTATCCACTTATGAGTGAGTACATACCATATTTGTCTTTCTGAGTCTGAGTTGTCTCACTCAGGATGATATTTTCTAGTTCCATACATTTGCCTGTAAATTTCATGATGTCATTGATTTTACAGCTGAGTAATACTCCATTGTGTATATGTACCATGTTTTCTTTATCCATTTTTTGGTTGAGGGGCATCTAGGTTACTCCTAGGCTTTGTCTATTATGAATAATGCTGCTATGAACATAGTTGAGCAAGTGTCCTTGTGGGATGATTGAGCATCCCTTGGATATATGCCCAAGAGCGGTATCATTGGGTCTTGAGGTAGATTGATTCCCAGAGTGGCTGTACAAGTTTGCACTTCCACCAACAGTGGAGGAGTGTTTCCCTTGTTCCACATCCTCTCCAACATAAGCTGTCATTAGTGTTTTGAACTTAGCCATTCCAGCAGGTGTCAGATGGTATCTCAGAGTCATTTTAATTTGCATTTCCCTGATGACTAAAGATGTTGAGCAATTCCTTAAATGTCTTTTGGCCATTTGGAATTCTTCTGTTGAAAATTCTGTTTAGATCTATAGCCCATTTTTAATTGGATTGTTTGGTATTTTGCTGTCTAGTTTCTTGAGTTTTTAAAAAAAATTTGGAGATCAGCCCTCTGTCAGATGTGGGGTTGGTGAAAACCTTTTCCCATTCTGTAGGCTGTCATTTTGTCTTATTTATTGTATCCTTTGCCTTACAGAAGCTTCTCAGTTTAAGGAGGCCCCATTTATTAATTGTTGCTCTCAGTGTCTGTGCTACTAGTGTTATTTTTAGGAATCCATCTCCTGTGCCAGTGTGTTCTAGGTTACTTCCTACTTTGTAATATGTCAGGTTCAGTGTAGCTGGATTTACATTGAGGTCTTTGATCCACTTAGATTTGAGTTTTGTGCATGGTGATAGATATGGATCTATTTGCAGTCTTCTACATGTTCTACATCCATTTATGCCAGCACCATTTATTGAAGATGCTTTCTTTTTTCCATTGTACAGTTTTGGCTTCTTTGTCAAAAATAAGGTGTTGATAGGTGTGTTAATGTTAGGATCTTCAATTCGATTCCATTCATCCACACGTCAGTTTTTATGCCAATACCAAACTGTTTTTATTACTAAAGCTCTATAGTAGAGCTTGAAGTCAGGCATAGTGATGCCTCCAAAAGTTGCTTTATTGTAAAGGATTGTTTTTGATATCTTAGGTTTTTGTTTTTCCATATGAAGTTGAGTATTGTTCTTTCAAGGTCTATGAAGAATTGTGTTGGGATTTTGATGGGGATTGCATTGAATCTGTAGATTGCTTTTGGTAAGATTGCCATTTTTATTTTATTGATTCTACCTGTCCATGAACAAGG
The DNA here is from genome assembly GCF_949786415.1 of Peromyscus eremicus. Taxonomy (NCBI): domain Eukaryota; kingdom Metazoa; phylum Chordata; class Mammalia; order Rodentia; family Cricetidae; genus Peromyscus; species Peromyscus eremicus. The sequence continues at coordinate 27,931,316 of NC_081429.1, read as the reverse complement.
GAGATCTATCCATTTTCTGATATCTTCTTCAATTTCTTTCTTCAAGGATTTGAAGTTCTTGTCATACAGGTCTTTCACTTGTTTGGTTAGAGTTACCCCAAGGTATTTTATATTATTTGTAGCTGTTGTAAAGGGGGATGTTTCTCTGATTTCTTTCTTGGCCAATTTATCATTTGTGTATAGGAGGGCTACTGATTTTTTTGAGTTAATCTTGTATCCTGCCACATTACTGAAGGTGTTTATCAGTTGTAGGAGTTCCCTGAATTTTTTGGGTCACTTATGTAGACTATCATATTACCTGCAAATAGCAAAAGTTTGACTTCCTCATTTCCAATTTTTATACCCTTGATCTCCTTTTGTTATCTTATTGCTCTAGCTAGAACTTCAGTACTATATTAAATAGATATGGGGAGAGTGGACAGCCTTTTCTTGTTCTTGATTTTAGTGGAATTGCTTCAAGTTTCTCTCCACTTAATTTGATGTTTGTTGTCAGCTTGCTGTAAATTGCCTTTATTACATTTAGATATGTTCCTTTTATTCCTGATCTCTCCAAGACCTTTATCATGAAGGGGTGTTGCATATTGTCAAAGGCTTCCTTATTATCTAATGAGATGATCATGTACTATTTTTCATTTCAGTTTGTTTATATGATGGAATACATTGATAGATTTTACTATGCTTAACCATCCCTGCATCTCTGGGATGAAACCTACTTGATCATGTTGGATGATTTTTTTAAATGTGTTTTTAGATTCTATTTGCCAGTATTTTATTGAGTATTTTTGCATCAATGTTCATGAGGGAGATTGGTCTGTAATTCTTTTTTTGTTGCATCTTTGTGTGGTTTGGGTATCAGGGTAACTGTAACTTCACAGAAAGAGTTTGACAATGTTCCTTCTGTTTTTATTGTGTGGAACAATTTGAGAAATATTGATAGGTATTAGCTCTTCTTTGAAATTCTGGTAGAATTCTGCACTGAAACCATCTGGCCCTGGGCTTTTCTTGGTTGGGAGATTTTTAATGACTAATTCTATTTGCATAGGAGTTATAGGTCTATTTAAATTGTTTATCTGGTCTTGATTTACTTTGGGTATATGGCACCTATCCAGAAAACTGTCCATTTCTTTCAGATTTTCCAATTTTGTGGAGTACAGGTTTTTGAAGTATGACTTGATGATTCTCTGGATTTCCTCATTGTTAGTTGTTATATCTCCCTTTTCATTTCTAATTTTGTTAATTTGGATATTCTCTCTGCCTTTTGGTTAGTTTGGATAAGGGCTTGTCTATCTTGTTGATTTTCTCAATGAATCAACTCTTGGTTTCATTGAATCTTTGTACTGTTCTCTTTGTTTCTATTTTACTGATTTCAGCCCTCAATTTGATTATTTCCTGGCATTTATTCCTCCTGGGTGAGTTTGTTTCTTTTTCTTCTAGAGCTTTCAGATACGCTGTTAAGTCACTAGTGTGAGCTTTCTCCAACTTCTTTATATGGGCATTTAGAACTATGAACTTTCCTCTTAGCACTGCTTTCATAGTGTCCCATAAGTTTGGGTATGTTGTACATTTATTTTCATTGAATTCTAGGAAGTCTTTAATTTATTTCTTTATTTCTTCCTTGACCCATTGATGATTCAATTGAACATTATTCAGTTTCCATGAAATTGTAGGATTTCTGCAATTTGTGGTGTTGTTGAATTCTAACTTTAAGCCGTGGTGGTCCGATAAAATATGGGAGGTTATTCCAATTTTTTTGTATCTGTTGAGATTTGCTTTGTGACCAATACATGGTCAGTTTTAGAGAAGGTTCCACGGGGTGCTGACAAGAAGGTATATTTTTTTGTTGTGTTTGGGTGGAATGTTCTGTAGATGTCTATTAAGTCCATTTGATTTATAATGTCTGTCAGTTCCCTTATTTCTCTGTTAAGTTTCTGTCTGACAGACCTGTCCATTGGTGGGAGTGGGGTGTTGAAGTCTCCCAGTATTTGTCTGTGGGGTTTGATGTGTGATTTAAGATTTAGCAATGTTTCTTTTACATATGTGGGTGCCCTTGTATTTGGGGCATAAATGTTCAGAATTGAGACTTCATTTTGATGGATTTTTCCTGTGATAAATATGTAATGTCCTTCTTGATCTCTTTTGATTAATTTTTGTTTGAAGTCTATTTTGTTAGATATTAGTGTAGCTACACCAGCTTGCTTCTTAAGTCCATTTGACTGGAAAGACTTTTTCCAGCCCTTTACTCTGAGGTAGTGTCTGTCTTTGAGGTTGAGGTGTCTTTCTTGTATGCAGCAGAAGGATGTATCCTGTTTTAGTATCCATTCTGTTACCCTTTGTCTTTTTATAGGTGAATTGAGTCCATTGATATTAAGGGATATTAATGACCAGTGATTGTTAATTCCTATGATTTTTTGGTGGTAGTGTTGTGTGTTTCCCTTCTTTGGGATTTGTTGTGTGAGATTATCTATCGCCTGTTTTTCATGGGTGCATCTAACTTCCTTAGGTTGGATTTTTCCTTCTAGTGTTTTCTGTAGGGCTGGATTTGTGGATTGGTATTGTTTAAATCTGATTTTATCATGTATCTTGTTTACTCTGTCTATGATGATTGACAGTTTTGCTGGGCATGAAAGTCTAGGATGGCATCCATGGTCTCTTAGCGTCTGCATAATGTCTGTCCAGGACCTTCTGGCTTTCAGAGTCTCCATTGAGAAGTCAGGTGGTATTCTGATGGTTCTGCCTTTATATGTTACTTGGCCTTTTTTCTTTGCAGCTCTTAATAATTTTTCTTTATTCTGTATGGTTAGTGGTTTGATTATTATGTGGTAAGGGGACTTTTTTTGGGGGGGGATCCAGTCTGTTTGATGTTCTGTAAGCTTCTTGTATCTTCATAGGTATTTCTTTCTTTAGGTTGGAAAAGCTATTTTCTGTGATTTTGTTGAATATATTCTCTGTGCCTTTGAGCTGGTATTCTTGTCCTTCTTCTAACCATATTATTCTTAGGTTTGGTCTTTTCATGGTGTCCCAGATTTCCTGGACATTTTGTTATATGATTTTGTTGGCTTTAATGTTTTCTTTGACTGGCAAATATATTTCCTCTAATGTATCTTCAACACCAGAGATACTCCCTTGCATCTCTTGCATTCTCTTTGTTATGTTTGCATCTGTAGCTCCTGATCATTTACTCAAATTTTCCATTCCCAGCATTCCCTTGGTTTGTGTCTTCTTTATTGCCTCTATTTCAGTTTTCAAGTCTTGAACTGTTTCCTTCACCTGTTTGATTGTTTTTTCTTGGCTTTATTTAAGGGATTTATTGATTTCTTCCATTTTTTTGTTTGTCTTTTCCTTGATTTCTTTAAGGGAAATTTTCATTTCTTCTTTAAAGTCCTCTATCGTTTTCTTAAAGTCATTTTTAAGGTCATTTTCTTCTGCTTCTTCTATGTTGGGATGTTTAGGTCTTGCTGAAGTAGAAGCAATAGGTTCTGGTGGTGCTATATTGCTCTTTATGTTTTTGAATGTATTCTTGCTCTGGTGTCTACTCATCTCTTCCTCCAATTGGTGCAAAGGATGTCTGTGTCTCAGGGAGCCACTCCTGGTCCAATCAGCACTCTTGGTCCAATTGGAGCTCTTGGTCCAATCAGAGCCAGCAGAGTCTATGTTTCAGGGAGCAGCTGTGATCTTAGGGGATGGGTGGGTTTGGGGGTGGAATGGGGCTTGTAGGTTACAGGGTCCATGGAGTGTGTTAGTAGTCAGGCTGGCCTGAAAGAGTTCTGCCTGCTGGCTTGCAACTGGGGCTGTAATGGGTGGGGGTATGGGGGCATGAGTTGTGCCCTTGGGTCTAAAGCCTAGAGACTCTATTTTAAAATATTTTTATTCTTCATAAAAGAATCATCCAAAAAACATTGCTGTGTAGGGAACGTCTCCTAAGATGACTGGATGGCTGTCTCTAATCTTTATCTGTAAGTGGCAGGTTTACATCATTTTCTGTTTTCCTTTAGTTACATCTTTCTGATTGGTGCTTGGTTTACTGGAAAAGATATCCCTCATTTGCTGCATGAGGCTTTTAAATCTAGAAGACTCTGTTCAATCACAGAGAGAATGACCATAGCTTTATTAATCCCACAGTATCCTCTTTCTTTCTCCCCATCTGAAGTCTACCTAATCTTAAAGGTCTAGTTAAAATTTTATTACCTTCAGTCACAAAACCTACTGTCTTCTTTTTGGAATGGACGCCATTTGCTAATGGTCTTCCTCTGGTATGAATTTTTTATTTCATTGAGACTCTTTTGTATCATTTAAGTTTGATACCTTGTGTCTTAGTTACTTTTCTGTTGCCATGATTAGACATCATGTCCAAAATAACTTAGAAAACATTTAATTTGGGGCTTATGTTTGCAGGTTAGAGTTAACCATCCTGGCTGGGAGCATGGCTGTAGGCAATCAGGCAGGCATGACACTGGAGTAGTAGTAGCTGAGAGCTTACATCTTGCCCTACAAGCCCAAGTCAGAGAGAACTAATTGGGAATGGTGTGGATTTTTGAAATTTCAAAGTCTACCACTGGTAACATACCTCCTCCAAGAAAGCCACATCTGGAAATCCTTCCCAAATAGTTCCACCAACTGGGTATAAGGCACTCAAAATATATGAGCCTATGGGGACTACTCTCATTAAAATCACCACACATTGTGATTAATAAAATCTTATATGTAGTATTCCTCAATCATGTTATTAACTCCCTAAAAGAATGGGTACTTATTTGTGTGATTTGTGTTTATTATACTTTTAGTTAGGAATATGTTTGATATACTCTGACTTAGGATGTGCTAAATTTAAGAGATAATACAGTGAAACTCATGGCTATGCATGGTGGAACATCACTGCAATCCCTGCATTTGGGAGGAGTAAATAGGAGGACATTTTTGGTTACATAGCAAGCTTAAGGCAAGGGTTTCTTGAGACACTAAAGGGGGAAAAGGCTACTAATATTACACACACTGAGTTTTAATGCAAAATAGCAAGCATATTATTTTAACTATAACAAAGTGCCATGTGAACTGGAAAAAGCCACTCAAACCTGCCTTGATATTAAGAGAGAAGACAACATTTCATAAGAGTCTTGGAGAAAAAAAAAACCTTTTATAAGGTTGATGGGACATAATGGAAGCATACCTAGGTGTATGCTTGGCATTTGAGGCATGGTGAAGGAACAGCATGCCTCATGGTACTGGAGGACAGATTATGAAGAGATTTCATGATTGAATTCCTGGGAGGTTTTAAGAAATATTTTTATATTCCTAGGGGCAATGGAATACAATGAAAAGTTCTGAAGATAATAGATGTTACCTTGTCTATATCTTAGGAAGACCATTCTTTGTAAACAATTGGGTGAAGTACATGTCAAGCAGGGTAATTAAACAAGAATTAGGGGAGATATTAGTGTTCGATAACTTGTAGTACACTATGCTAAGGTACAGGTTATAGGAATGAGTAAATGAACAGGTTCAGTGTTAAAAATCTATGTACTTTGACACTGGCTGTAAGGGGGAGATGCAGAGCCAGGGCCCATTAAACCTAAAGTGTGACAGAGAGGTCAGCACAGGTGTCATTGGAGGAATGTTGGTGCCTCACTGCTTCCTCTCTGTGTGTTGATCTTGGGCTTGCTGTTGGTCAGCTTGGCAAACAGCAAGGAATAACAGAAAATGAGGTAGGAACCATTAAGAATCAGCTTAAGCTCAATGGCACCTCTGTTTGCTCTTCACTGCCTCTAATTGTATATCCTTCATTCAGCTGTTAGCTGTGGCCAATTCCAACCCAGAAACACATAGAAAGGAAGTTTAGGGTAATAAATAATATTTCATATAGAACAAAAGCACCACCTACATAAACCAGCTATCACTTGGACATTGGGTCCTTTTTCCTCTATGCTCAGTCTCAGAGAATGATTTCCTCGAGTTCTTAGTTACTAAAACCTCCCCTTAGAAGTCTTTTAAAATATATTTAAAAAATTAATTGACATTAATTATACATATTTATGGAGTCTGTGACATTTCAGTACTGGTATGCAATGTTTAATGATGGCATCAGGGTAACTGGAAGGTCTGTCCCCTCAGGCACATACCATTTCTTTGTGTCTGTAATCCACACCTTCTCTCTGCTAGCTGTTTTGGAATAGTTACCTATTTTCTGCCATAGTCACCACTGCTTTGCTTCAGAATATTACACATTATTCTATGTATCCAGCTGTACACCTCTACCATTCACTCTGAAAGTATTCACAACTAGGGTCTCCGATGTCTCTTCTCTGCTTGCCACTGCTGTAGTTCTGTATCAAGCCATTGCCATCCTCTTAGAGAAGAGAAATTTGAAGCAGGGAGATCATATCATTCATTATGCCTTCCACACACTTTCTATTTGGCTGTAGGGCAATATTTTAAACTGTAAATGTGACGATCTAAGCTCTATTGAAGTTATTTCTTTGGTCTTAAAAGTCTACAGGATTAAACTGAGTATATTTTGTGTGGTGTACAGACTCTTTAACAAGGTTCCTCTCGCTTTGTTTCACTGTACATTGTCTTATCATTTCTCTTTGTTCCATGGCCTTCTGCTATAACAAAAGGTAGTTAGTGCTTTGAACCTGGCCATGTGGGTTTGTGTCTTTGATGGAAACAACCCTCCCTGTGTTCCATTGTAACCACAGTAAGATTCTTTAGGTAAGTGAAGAGTAAGGAGTCGTAGTTCTGGTGGGGTCATATACGGACCGTAGAGCATCCTGCATAGGCATTCACATGATCATATGAGTTCCTTTTTCTTTTCTTTTTGGTTTTGAATGGTGTTAGGCATCCAAACAAGGGCCTTTCACATACCAGAGATGACTTCTTAAAGATTATAAGTATCTTGTGGTATGTTGTATACCCTAATAAAATTTGCCTGAAGATCAGAGAACAGAACAAGCCACTAGATTAAACATAGATGCCAGGCAGTGATGGCACACACTTTTAATCCTAGCACTTGGGAGGCAGAGATCTGTCTGGATCTCTGTGAGTTCAAAACCATCCTGGACTATATGAGATTGACTCAGTCTAGGAAAGAAACAGCCAGGCAATGGGTGGTATACACCTTTAATCCCAGTAAAGGGAAACACACATGCCTTTAATCCCAGGAAGTGATGGCTGGGCAGATAAAGGTATATAAGGCATAAGGAGACAGGAACTAAAGGCTTTTCGACTGAAGAATAGGCTCTTTTGGCTGAAGCCTTTGGCAGAGTGGACCCCTTTTGACTGAGACATTCAAACAGAGGATTCATGGAACTGGCAAGGTGAGATGTGGTAGTGGCTTGTTCCTTTGTCTCTCTGATCTTCAGGCAAATTTTATTAGGGTATACAATATATCACCACAGTATCTGTTTTATAATCCTAAGGGGTAAGGAGCTTCTGTGCACTTAGCTTTGGGGCTGTTGCCGAGAACCAGAAGAAATGATGAAGAGAATATTTGGCTGGATTTCAGAGAAATTTCAATGAAAGGAACAAAGCATCTAAAAAGTCAACCAAGCCACCGACTTCGGATTGCTACGGCTGAGCCACATTTCAAGTAGTGTGCAATCGGCAGCAGGTGAGGAGATGCTTGGACACAAGATTGTTCCTGATGGCCTTGTGCCCTTTCCCAAGCCAATTCTCAGTATCTGGTTGCTGTAAAAAATTAGGACATTTGGTTATAATAGGCACATACCAAGGCAGAGAATAGACTTAATAATGAAGAGAATCTTTTGGTGAAAAAAGATCCCCCCTCAGACAGAGAGAGAGAGAGAGAGAGAGAGAGAGAGAGAGAGAGAGAGAGAGAGAGAGAGAGAGAGAGTGACACACTAGTATTAAACAATGGGTGGGCCTCTCCACATGTCTGTACATTATGATCTTAGTGAGTTTTAGTCTTTATTTTCTAGGGGCGGATTTATTTTTGCACTCTTCAGTTTCTGCAAACTCGCCACTATATTCTTTTGGAAGGGCTCCTGGCTGATCTTCTGTACCAATCACTTTATTTTTTATTACTTCAAAAAACTTGTTAGTTTGTAGATTCTAGATGTAGGTTTTTAAGGGCAGTGAATGTATTTTCTGTACCTTTATATCCACTAACACTCTCAAATATAGTGTCTTAATAAAGTCACTGTCCTCAGAACTGTTAATTGAACAAATCAGTGAGTGAGTGAAAACATTAAGATGATTGAATGATCAAGTGATCAAGGGCCTGGGGTGGAATAGAAGGCCAGATGGAGGTGATGAGAAGCTTTGAGTAAAAGATAAGTGCAGAGAAGTGAGTGAGCACATTCCTGAACTGGCAGTAGAGACACTTTATCTATGGTCATGGCTGACTATATCTAGATTCATCAAAAATCTACATTAGCTCTGTGTCTCCAGGAAGGTATTTCAAAAGCTAGTGCCACTGTGGCCACTAACATATGACTATTAGGTTGTTAAGAGGTTAGTGATATATGGTGCTTTTGAGGCTGAGTAACTACAAAGGACTCCCACACAGATAAACCTCTTGAATGTGTGCCGCACTTTCCATACTTGTATTTTATGTTGGTGGTTTGTGACAAGAAGTTGTACTGTCCATATAGTCTGAGCCTTGTTACATAAAGTGTTTGTAGGAAAGTTTCTTATATCCTTTCCTTCTCTCTCTCTCTTTCTCTCTCTCTCCCTTCTTTTCCTTTGTCTCTCTTTCTTTTCTTCTTTCTTCCTTTCTTTTCTAATAAAACTTCATCTTTATTTTACATACTTTTAATTTCAGAACAAAATAAAACAAACAACAAAACAAAACAAAAAAACCTCATAGTGCACAATACACAACCCTGCTTTTCTGAGAGAGGTGATTTTCCTGCCTTAAGGCACAAGGACAGGATAGAAGAAGAAATCCTCTAGACATGATCAAGAGTCAGGTAGCTCAGGGCCAGTCAAGGCTGCTGGGGGTGGGGGGCACAGGCAAACTATACACAGGACATAGGCTTCTCATAGGATATCTAATCTACTTCTTCCATGCAAGAGGCATCCTCATCACCCTTGATCGGGTGGGATCTCATCAGAAACAGCAGCACTGGGCTCCTCTGCTGTCACCTCATATTCGTCAGTTCCAAGGCCTAGTTTGATCATTTGGTAGATACAGTTGGAGCAGGCTTGGGGATCCTCGAGTGAGAAACCAGAGGAGAACAGAGCAGTTTCAAACAGTAGCACTGCTAGTTCCTTGACAGCCTTGTGATTTTTGTCAGTCTCAGTCTTCTGCCTCAGCGTCTCCACAATGGGGTGGTCAGGATTGATCTCTAGGTGCTTTTTGGCCATCATGTCGCCCATTGTAGAGTTGTATTGAAGTGCCTGGTCCTTCATGATCTGCTCTACATTCGCTTTCCAACCAGAGGTGCTTGTCACAGTGCAACAAGATGAAGACAGAAGCCTACTGGAGATTGTCACTTTCTCAACCTTCTTATCCAAGATCTCCTTCATTAGCTTGCAGAGGAATTCTCATTTTTTTCCTTGCTCTCTTCCATTTTCTTTTTCTCTGCCTCATCCTCTGGTAGCTTCAGGCCCTCTTTAGTTTCTGAGACCAATCTCTTTCCATAAAATTCCTGAGCTGTTGCATGCAGTACTCATCAATAGACTCAATCGTATACACCATCTCAAAGTTCTGCTTCCGTAAACACAGAGTTGGCCACCTGCTCTTTGCTATCATCAGTGATATAATATATGGACTTCTGTGTCTTTTCCATCAAAGACAAATACTCTGACTCGAAGTTATCTCATCTCCAGAACTAGAACGTTCCTACTGTAGTGATGGAGTTTGGTGCCATGGAGGGTGTCATCAATTGGGAAGTCTGAGTTCAAATTGCATCTCTGCTACTAACTATCCTGGGTTCTTAGAGGACTTAGTCAGCTGGAGCCTTCCCTAGCTTAAGTTGTGAGGTAAGGATGTTGAATGGAGGTAGGCCTGAAGGTCATCCCTGTTCTATTGTCTTATCTTTCTATGTTCAAATTTGAAAAGATCAAAGATTATTATTTTCTGCAAAATTATCCATGTGTTTGCTTTTAGAAAGGCAGATGACAATGCCTAAATGGGTTTTTAAATGAGGGCTAGTAGGTTGTGATAGCATCACACACACACACACACACACACACACACACACGTATGTAAATACAGTTATATGTTATATATATACACACTGTATATAGATACAGTTATATGTCATAAAGAAAAGAACAATTGTTTTTGTTCATTACACTGGAGTCCACATGTAGTGGTATTTGCTCTGCCCATGACCTTGGGCTATAGGGCCCAACGGAAACAGTGCTTTTTGCTATTGTACATGACCTCTTAAAAGGAAAGGGAGAAAGGTCATTAGCCCCTTAGCCCTGGTGCCTGCTTCCTGGTCTGATCAAACTGCCAGGTAGATTTGCTCCCAGTTAGATCAGAGGACCACTTCAGCTGTCTACTCTGTTCTGTATTCATGAGTGTATTTCCTCAATTTATATCTTAATAAATTCCTATTACCCATTAAATAGACTCACATTAGTTGATCTTAATACTGATAATCAGAATTTCCTGCACCAATCAAGCAGAATTTCTATAGTTTTATATATATATATATATATATATATATATATATATATATATATATATATTCTGGTTACAAGTTAGATAGTTACTAACAATTGCATAAAATAGTCCTCTAGCCTGTAGTACACCCTAACAACAACCATCTACTGTTCTGTTAAATTTCTAAATTGAAGTTAGAGATTCAGAATTTAGAAATAATTGTCTTTATGACCCTTTTCTTTCTTTCTTTCTTTCTTTCTTTCTTTCTTTCTTTCTTTCTTTCTTTCTTTCTTCTTTCTGTCTTTTGTCTGTTGATGAAAAACAGAGTGGCCTTGACATTATAAATTCTTAATTAGAATGGCTCTTTAACCATAATGGGGTGAAGCAAACATTTCCACCAGACTTTTGGAGAAAGCATCATGGAGAATGCTGAGAGACAGGTGTAACAGGTGGTGGGGGGAGAAAGGGAGAGAGAGGGGAGAGAGATTTTTTTCTTACCTTCAGAAAATTAGAATTGCTAAAACACTGAATTACAAAACAAGTAGAAAGACTTCCAAAGATAATAAAAACAAAGTAGACTTGAGGGGCTGGGCATGCAGCTGTATGGCAGAAAGCTGGCCTGGCCCTGATTTTAATTTCCAGTGCTATAACAACCAGGTCAAATTTTCAGGGTAGATTGGTGGAATTGTACACATGTCTCCCAGTCTAGGAAAAGGCCAACACAGTGTTTCTTCAAGATAAAGAAGTCACTAAATTGCAAAGTAAATCCCATGTTCCCAGCATTGGGAACATGACTCACAGTTATCGCTTCTTATGACTTTTGGTTGCAAGGAAGCAGGAAGGAAAGGGAGAAGAAAACTCAAAGAGTGATGCCTGATTGTAGGAGGCGAAGGCCCAAATACCTACATCCATGTCTTTTCCCTCTAAGAACTTCTTTAAAGTAACAAGTCCAGTACAATTCAGTTCATTCAAAACTGAGAGATCAAAAAAAAAAAAAAATCAGCTAAGGATACAACATAAAAAGGGAAAAAACAAAACAAAACAAAAACAGAAAATAAAGAAACTGGCTAGGAAAGTACTGATGCATTTGCTTCATAAATTGCAAAAGACATCCTAGATAAACTGGAGCACAAAGTAGAGCAGGAGATAAAATTTGAAAGGACAGCACCAAGGAAAAGTCATTAAAAAAACAAACAAACAAACAAAAAACCTCTCAAATTCTATTAGACAAATGGACTAGAAAGTACAGAGGGCACCTAGAGGACCTCAATGAGACAGGATTGAATGTTGACGTTCACACGAAACAAACTCAGAACAAATAAGACAGAGGGGTACATGGAGCTGCTGTAGAAGAAAACTGAAATACTGGGGGAAAATCCTAAACATTCAATGACTTCTGAAAACACTTTGCCTAAAGAAAAGCATTAATCTACAGACTGAATGTGCATACCAGATCTTGAAACAGCAGTTGGAGGGGATAGATACTGAAGGTCTTCCAAAACCAATTATTATTACTCCTGAGTATGGGGCTGGCTCACTGTTGACTGCTCAGCTAGTGAGTGTTAGTTAGGTCCGATGGCATGCAGTACCCAGTGTTTGCCAGGACTGTGATGTATGTTTTTTGTCACCTGTTCTCCAAACACTAAACCGTACGTATCTTGGTTGGAGTTACAACATTATTTCAGCAGAGGGTTTTTTTTTTTTTGAATTTCTAGAAAATTCTAAATGATGTTTTATTACAAAGCAGACCAGTAGTTCCTGAGATAGAAGGAGGAACAGGAAGAGATGTTATGGGCAACAGAGCAGACATTGATGGTGGTAAAGAGGTCACCACCCTGTCTGCTTTCAAGTGTGTATCTCATGTTAAATCCTACCCTTCCTGTGTATGCTAGCGTATGCCAGTTATGTCTCACAGACCTTGTTATAAAATCAAAATGGTCAGAAGTCTGTTAGATTGTGCAGTAAGCATTTATGAGGAAAGAAAACCCAAGCTGATGAGCAGAGCAAGGGAAAAATATGCAAATGTCTATTTCCAGTCCAATGAGTGATAGAAAACCATCCCCAAACTATGTGTTTTAATTTAAAAAAAAAAAAGAAAGGGAGGAAGGAAGGAAGGAAGGAAGGAAGAAAGAAAGAAAGAAAACCAAAGAAAAGGAAAGAGTGGAGAATAGAATAGTTTTGCCAAACCCCTTATTTTTTGCTCTTTTTAATTCACACACTATGGAATTCACCCTTTTAAAGCATACAGTTTGTTTATTTACATCAGTGTTGTGTGCCCACAGCGCCCACCTAATTGCATAACGCTTTCATCATCCAGAAAGAAACTGTGTCTAGGGAGCAGTCACTCCCATCCTCCACCACAGCAGCCGCTTGTCTTCCTTTCTCTGGCTTTGCTAACTTGGGCATTTCACAAGAATGGAGTCCTGCCATGCACAGCCTTTTGCATCTGACTTTTTTCATTTAGCGTAGTGTTTCTAAGGCTCCTGTGTCACAGCATGCATCACAACTTGGTCTCTTTTTATGGTTAGGTGATATTCTGTTATGTAGAGAAATCTTATTCATCAGTTAATGGGCATCAGTTGGTTCTAATGTAGGGTCTTATGAACAGTGCCATTGGGAGTTCTTATGCAAGTTTTTATGTGGACAGACAGTATTCATTTCTCTTGGACATATATCTAGGAGCAGAAAGTTTGGTTCATGAAGTAATTATATTTAAAAATTTCAGGAACTGCCAGACTATTACCAATGGTGCCAGGTTGCCCCATTTTACAATCCCACTAACAATGCACATGGATTTTCATTTCTTCACCAATTCCTCTTACTGCCTGTCTCTTTCAGTATAGCTGTCATATCAGCTATGAAATAGTATTCAGCAGAGTTCTTTCTGTTAGAGAATGCTCCTTGACTACAAGAAGCATTCAAAATATAATGGCTGAAAACACGTGGCTGGTTTCTGCTTACTGTAATGGTCCAGACCAATCGTACCAGGTTTCTGAAGAGATAGCCTTTCCCTCACAGTCATTTAAAGCTGTCATGCCATCACAGGTCACTGTAATAATTGCTCAATGATCACTGTCCTTAGCCCTTGGCTCTCTCCTCTCCTTAGTTGTCATTACAGTCCACAGAAAGGGGTGAAAAATGTGGAATTCTAGATCGGAACTGTTACGGGCTGGGCCTGGAAGTAACACACATCTATTCACAGCACGACTGCTATTTTCTAGTGTTCACTCTGTGCGTGGAAACAGAGATGGAGGAGGAAGAATTCTCAAAAGGCGGAGCAGAAGCTGTGCAATCCCCCTTAGACAGCAGATGCATGGTAGCACTGAGAAACTTGCCACTTTGTGAAAATTCATGATGTTTGTCCAGCTGGGTTTCACCATTGTCTTGAGTGTCATTTTTCATTCTTGCATTTAATGAATGAGGATCTTTATTATGTCTCTCATCTATGTTCTACTATTGTTTCATGGGTATTGGGGTTCAGGTACTCTTGACATACTTATAGTTGTTTGGATTATTAATCCCTATAGAACCAGAACTGGGCCTTATATAAAGGATAGAAATCACACAGAAACCCTGATCTTGAGTGAGATGCAACAGCTGGAGAATGCAGTGTTTTCTCCTTTGAGGAAGGTAGATGCTGCTGTGGGATGTTCTGTATGGCAAATATGTTGCTCTGATTGGTCAATAAATAAATCACTGATTGGCCATTGGCTAGGCAGGAAGTATAGGCGGGACAAGGAGGAGAATAAAGCTGGGAAGTGGAAGGCTGAGTCAGAGAGACACTGCCAGCCGCCACGATGACAAACAGCATGTGAAGATGCCGGTAAGCCACGAGCCACGTGGCAAGGTATAGATTAATAGAAATGGATTAATTTAAGCTGTAAGAACAGTTAGCAAGAAGCCTGCCACGGCCATACAGTTTGTAAGCAATATAAGTCTCTGTGTTTACTTGGTCGGGTCTGAGGGGCTGTGGGACTGGCAGGTGAGAGAGATTTGTCCTGACTGTGGGCCAGGCAGGAAAACTCTAGCTAAAAGATGCTTTTCACATGTGTTTACTATGACATTTGGAAGGAAGAGCAAAGGATTATGTAGAAATTACTAATAACCTAGCAAAAGCTTTTCTTCTTGGCTTTCATTATTTTGTATGATTATATTTTAGTGAACAGAATGTGTGGAGAAGTGATGTGTCCTTATTTTATACACAGCTCATAGAGCATCATCTGGGTGTTCTTCTATGTTCATAGTCCTTCTAATGTGTTGTTATTATGACCACAAACATGACAGAATTCAGAATTAGATGGTCATATGAATTAGAAACCCCCTGAATCTTAACCTTCTATATTTATTTTCTGGAAAAAAACTTAGTTTCCTTTCTTCCCTTTCTTATCTTAAACAATGATCTCACCTCTCTTTTTCTCTCTTTCCCTCTCCCTCTTCCCCTTGCTTTCATCCCTCCTCTGTTTGTATGTGTATGTGGGGGTGGGAATGGTGGTATATGGGGTCAGAGTACCTCTCTGAAGTCAGCTTTCTCTTTCTACATTTATGTTGTTTCCAGAGACCAAATTCAGGTCACCAGCTTGGGTGGCAGGTACCTTTACCCACTGGGCTCTCTCCTTGTCTCTGGTTTCTTTTCTTTTAAGCCGTGACATATTAAGTTTATTTACTGAGGCTAAAGTTTCAGTTCAGCCTATGCCAACTAAGAAAGCAGGAAAAAACTGATGTATCTCTTCATAATGTTTGAGACATTATTAGGCAAAATCATTTGAGAGTCAAGTAAATGAAATCAAGACACTTAAAAATGAAAAAAAAATCAAACTGTCATCAGATTGATGCAGAGAAATGTTCAATGCTAATGGAATTGTTCTGATTAGTCCCCAAGGAGAGTAAATATGACTCAAGGTTATTAGATCTAGAAAATTGTCATTCAAGCATGAAGAGAAAAGATGAGTGTGTCAAATAAGGAAATATTGTTTTTATGTTTTTTTCCATGGGAGAAATTATGAGATCTTCAGTTTTCTAAGTGTTAAGTTGATAATTGCGGCAGAAAGACTAGCAGTGACGTATTGGGTTTATATAAATATAATTTATAATCAAAGGTCAAACACATGAAAGAAACACATCTGTTACATGAATGAGTCCAATAAATATACAGAAATTACAAGTACTAGTGAGTACATGTAGGACCAACATCTATTAAGGAAATGATAGTGAAAATTACAAGTAAAACTAGAATTTTATTTGTTATAAAATATTTTAGCTCACCTTTGTAATCCTACAAGTGAAAGGCTGAAAACTCAAAAAACAAGTTGTAAAGGGACTGGAGAGATGGCTCAGTGGTTAAGAGAACTGGTTGCTCTTCCAGAGGTCCTGTGTTCAATTCTCAGCAATCATATGGTGGCTCACAACCATCTGTAATGAGATTTGATGCCTTCTTCTGGCTTGCAGGTATACATATAGATAGAGTACTCAGACATATAAAATAAATAATTAAATAAAACCTTCAAAAATATTGTAGAAGATTTAAGAACAAAGTAGATTTGTAAGGTAGGTTCACCTGAGATATATTTAACTTTGTGCTTTAACAATAAATAATGTACCCCCTTTTATATTACCACTAATATAGTCACAAAGAATGACTGTGGTGATATTTTATTTGTGCTCTAATAAATAAAGCTTGCATGGAGATCTGAGGAAAAAGCCAGCCATTATATTAAACATAGAGGCTAGGCAGTGGTAGCACGTGCCTTTAATCCTAGCATTCAGGAGGCAAAGATTCATCTGAATCTCTGTGAGTTGAAGGCCACACTGGGAACAGAGCCTGGCATGGTGGCACATGACTTTAATCCCAGCACTAACCATATTTGTCTGGAGGTCTGGACAGACAGACAGGAAGTGATAGAGCTGGGTGGAAAGAGGCAAGTGATGTAGCTGGGCAGAGAGAGGAAGTAAGATGGCAGGGCACAGAAAGGTATATAGGCGTGAGTATACAGAAAGTAGCTGTCTCTTTGGCTGAGGATTTGCTAGCAGTAAGAATGTGGCTATCTTCTTTCTGCTTCTCTGATCGCTCAGTTTTCATCCCAATATCTGGCTCCAGGTTTTTTATTAATAAGACCTTTTAAGATTTGTCTTAAAAATGACCATGTTTACTCAACTTTGGGACTTCAATAACTGTCATTAAGTATAGACAAATTTTAGAATATAAGTGTAATAAATTAGAAATTAAAAAAATAAAAACAAAAACAAAAAACTCCATCAGGACAGTAGTGGCACACGCCTTTAATCCCCGCACTCGGGAGGCAGAGCCAGGCGGATCTCTGTGAGTTCGAGGCCAGCCTGGACTACCAAGCGAGTTCCAAGAAAGGCGCAAAGCTACACAGAGAAACCCTGTCTCAAAAAACCAACAACAACAACAACAAAAACAAAAACAACCAAAAAACCAAAACCAAAAATAAACCCAAATCAGAGTCCCACTTTACAGACATGGAGCAACATTCTCTTAGACACCTTATGAGCATGAACTGTTAGAGCATACAAAATGCCACCTAATAGAAATTTTGGTTTATAGTAAGAGCAAAAGTCAGAGGGTAAATAATATATACTTATATACTTACAGCAATGAATGAAAAGCATGAGTGTAAATTAACTGTGCAACCGAAGGAAACAAACAAACAAACAAAAAGCCCTAAGAGGAAAAAGAAAAACTAAAAATGGAAAAGCTGTTTGTGTATTCAAGTAATATGTCTTCAGAATAAAGAGGTAGATATTAGCTGGGTGAGGGGTGGGGAGCAAAGCATATACATGCATACCCAAAAAGAAAATGAGAAACAAGAGAAAATGAACACAGTCAGAAATGAAATCAAATGAACCATAGGAGGCTGATTTTTCTCACCATGTAAAGACATCTTTTGAAATGTGTGCTTTCCTAGGTCAATGAAATCTACCAAGACAAATTCAAGAGAATTAACGTAGAAGAAATTAAGTTAGGAAATCACAGTTATCTAAAAAAGTTGGTGTCCCAAAAATTTAATGGGAATAAATCCAATATATTTTCAGCTACTCCAGAACCCAAGTGAAGAAGTGGGGAGCTTTGTGATGGTTTGAAAAAGAACGGCCCCCATAGGCTCATGTGTTTGAATGCTTAGTTACCAGGGAGTGGAACTCTCTGATAGGATTAGAAGGATTAGGAGTTTGGGCTTTGTTGGGGGAAGTATGTAACTGGGGGTGGGCTTTGAGGTTTCAAAAGCCTGTGTTCTTTCTCTGTGCCTGTGGATCAGAAGTAGGTCTCAGTTACTTCATTAGCACCATGCCTGCCATTCCTGCTACCTTGCTCCCTGGCTTTATGATAATGGATTAAGCCTCTGAAAACATAAGCAAGCCCCCAATTAAATGGGATTTTTTTTTACGAGTTGCTGTGGTCATAGTGTCTCTTCACAGCAAGAGAACAGTGACTAATACAGCATCCAAATCTATTCTGTTCTATTCTGTTCTTTGAAGTGGTTCACATAGCATTGTTACCAACATCCAGTAAGAAACCAGAGGCAATATGTTCTTGCTTTAAAAGTCATACATCATTAACAGGAACAATATAATAATTAATTAAAAGAGGCCATTTTAATAGTTTTAAAATGACTCTGTATTATAAGGTTAACCATATGGTCATCTTCAAATATTTTGGAAAATCAGTAGAAAATAAAAGTGTCAGACAGTCACAAAAGACCACAAATTTGTCTGATTGTGTAAGAAAATATTCAGAATAGGAAAAGCTATGAAAATAGATTAGTTGTTACCTAGCGCTAAGGATAGGAAGGGATGAGGTCAGGAATCTTGGCAATAAATGGGTTTCTTTGGGGTTGAAAAGACCTCTGAAATTGGACTGTGGTGATGGTTATGCAACCCTGTCTATACTGACAGGAATCTAGGTATATGCCTTTAGACGTTGAATTGCTATGGTATATAAAATGCAGCTTAGTGAAGCTGTAAATGGACAGCAAACATTCTTGACTGAAATTTTCTTTGTAATAAAGATCACTTCTGTTAGTTATTCCTCCCCATACTTGCTCTTATGCTACCCTGCCCTCCCACCTTCCATCCCACCTGAACTCTATTTGCTCCATTATTCCTCATCTCCCTCTTCATACCACCTGCATAAACAAAATCAAGGCAGATAAAGTCCCAGTATGGAGTAGTAGCAAGGTGGTCATCTTGACTCCTAGCTGAGGAGCACTAACAATTGATGGCTAATGGAAGAGAAACAGTCAGTCTTCTTCAGAGATGTGGCCACTGATAGGCTTCCTATGCTCCAGTGGGTACACACTTCATAGCCATGCCCCTCCTGGCAGCGCTAAGTAGACTCTGGAAGTTGAAAAAAAAAGAGATAATTGGCAGAGAATAGTGGTGATGCGGATAGGAGAGGGATTAGGAAGGAGAGAAGAGGGTGGATTATTTCAAAACACATGCTAGGCATGAATGAATTTATCAAACAATAAAAGATAATTTTGGTGAGACAGGACAAAGTGTGGCTAGCTTTTAGGGGAAAGAGACGGAAGAGGGCTAAAGGGGTGAACATGTTCGAAAGGTATTGCATATGCGTCTCAGAAAATGCCATAATAAAAGTTACTATTTTGGCCAGGCGGTGGTGGCGCACGCCTTTAATCTCAGCACTCTGGAGGCAGAGGCAGGCAGATCTCTGTGAGTTTGAGGCCAGCCTGGTCTACAAAGTAAGTTCCAGAAAAGGCGCAAAACTACACAGAGAAACTCTGTCTCGAAAAACAAAAACAAAAACAAAAAGTCACTATTTTGTATAGATGACATATTTGAAAATGTATTTCTGGATAAACCTCAAACCATGACCTTGATTAGGAGGGACCATGGTATTTCCTAAAAGTTACTGGAACAAGACAAGGGTTTGTGCTATTGGTACTTACTTGACATTGCTCAGCATCCAACCAACTGCACAAAAGGCAGAAACCAGAAAAAATGTGAAAAAGATAAGACAAATTGTCATGACTTTTGGCTTCTCTTATTATAGAAGAAAAAGACACAATAAAATAGAAGTTAAAACTAACAAGATAAGTCAATATGAAATTAATGCTCATTTCCCAACAGTTCTTAGGTTTGCACATTCTAATCACGCAGTTTACTTAGCTGTAAGGCCACCAGCTCTGAGACCCAAGGTAAATACTTGACTTTCTTATATCTCCTTCCTCAGCACTAAAGTGCACGTGAAAATTTCTAGTATACATTATATTTATACAAAATCACCAAAGAATATATACTAAGAAGTCATACAGAATTAAAAATAACAATCATCACAAGGAAAACAGAACTTTCCAAGGATTAAATTTACCAATAATAAATGCTGATTCTCTGCCATGACTTTGTACTCAGAATAAGATGTTTTTTCAAACTGGCTTACATGCCGAGTCAGAGAAATTTAAACAGAGGAACAATGCCCAAGATATCAGTATATCTTCTGCTGTTAATGACAGCCGCATACCATTTCCTGAGATAGAGGATGAACTTTGTATTTAATAGAACTTTAATCTACTAACAGTGGGAGATGGAGCTTCCACAATGGGATCTGTAAAGCAACCTGTAGGATAGGTGAGGAAAAACATCTAAGAACATAGAGTATCTTTCCTGAGCACCACAGGAGGTAGTGTATTCATGGGCCCAGGCAGCACTACTACACTCATCTCAGGTTTCTTGTTTTCACCATTTTCATAATTTTAGCTAAAATTTTATGTTAATTGTAGTTGGATTTTTCTTTGGGCCACCAGCCCACAAATAACAACCCACAGACTTATTATTAATTAAGAAAGTTTGGCCTTTAGCTTAGGCTTGTCCCCCAACTAGCTCTTATAACTCAAATTAACCCATTTATGTTAATCTGTGTTCTGCCACATAGTGTTATCTCTCTTCCATCTTGTCCCTCCTGTTTCCTCTCCATGTCTGGCTGATAAACCCCACTTTTCTTCTTCCCAGAGTTTTCTCTCTGCCCGGAAGTCCCACCTATACTTCTTGCTTAGTTATTGGCTGTTCAACATTTTATTACACCAATCAGCAATACATCTTCACACAATGTACAAATACCCCACAACAGTTAATATCAAAACTGCAAATACACAAATGCATACTTCCCCATATGTGTAAAAGATATGCATTTGGCTTTACTAAAATGGCAGCTGACATTTGTTATTTTACCCATTTCCTCCAGTCACATTATGGTTGTACTATTATTTGATCAGAAGTTTAGAGAGAGCATTTTGTTTCTTATGAATTTAACCTTGTATCAAAGTCATAAACTGGAACAATATTAATACTAAACATAGTATTCTATTTGCTAAAAATCTTAAACCTTGAGGATGGAGAGACGGCTCAGCTGTTAAGAGTACTTGCTGCTCTTGCAGGAGACCTGAGTTCAGTTTCCAGCACCCATATGGTGACTTACAACCATGTATAACTCCAGTTTCAGTGAATCTGATGCTCTATTCTGACTTCTACCAATACCAGGCATGCATGCAGTATACGTACATACGTGAATGGAAACATTCATATACATAAAATAAAAATTAATAAATCTTTAAATAGAACCAAAACCATACATGACTCTTACTTTTAATAAGTATTATTCTACAATTTGGAATGTTAACCACTTATTTCACTCCTGCTGTCTTGTTTGAGGCATTTTTTGAGCTCTTCTCATACGGTTCCTACCATAGCCTGTGATACTTTCCTTTGGATATTCAGCAACATCTAAGAGTCTTCACAGACAAGTCATTTGGTAGCAATAGTAGAAATGCATATTGAAGTTGAGTTATATTGCTTGGCCCCCAAACAATTATAATTGTGTTACTATTTTTTTGAGACATGATCTTATTATGCAGCTGGCCTTGAACTCCCATTTCTCTTGCCTCAGTCCTCCATGTATGGGGCAGCAGGCATGTGTCACCATGAACAAAAAAGGTTGTTTGTCTATATAATAAGATTAGATTTTGGGTAGGTTTTTTGTTCATTTTCTCTGAATGCATTGTTTTTTTTACAAAAGTAAGTAAGAAGAAAGGAAAGAAGGAAGGAAGGAAGGAAGGAAGAAAGAAGGAAAGAAAGAAAGAAAGAAAGAAAGAAAGAAAGAAAGAAAGAAAGAAAGAAAGAAAGAAAGGCAAAGAAACAATAAAAACCCAGAGCTGGGAAGATAGCTCAGTTGTGAAAGTTTTGTGAATGCAAGCAGGAGGACCTGAGTTCAGTCCCTAGAGTCCACATAAGAGAGCTAGTGGTGCGTGCTTGAAATCCCATTGATGGGGACGTGAGGAAGATTCCTGAACTTCACTGGCCAGATAGTCTATTCGAAAGCTCCAGGCCAATGAGAGACCCAATCTTAAGAAACAAAGTGTGTGGCAAATGAAGACTGATACCTGAGGTTAACCATTAATCTCCTCCCAATCATGTGCATATATGTGCATATATCCATGGGTCCACACGTGTGCAGGAATGCACACACATGCAGAAGAAAATGTCAAAGAATTCAAGGGAGTTTACCCTTTGTAGAATAGGTCCAACAAGTTGTTCTGGTTCCTTGAGTTTCTGTCACCAGCATTAGTTCCAGACCAACAGCAACAGAGTTACTCTAGTTTCATGTGGATAAAATTTTCCAGTGAAAGGGAACGCATTGAGCAGCAATGGACTATAATCTAACATATGTGCCTTTCAGTTTTAACATCCCTATTGGGTAACATTCAAGGCAGTTTTTGGTAGCCTAGTGTCTTTTTTATTATAAATCCAGTGTTGGGAAAAGAGAAGTACTGTTCAAGATACCAAGACCCAGTGCATGCTATGCAAAGGCCACAGTCAATTTATGGTTTCACATCAAATTTGAGTAAGCTAAGTTATAATGCATTATATAACTCCTAGTTTTTTTAATTATCTAGGAATAACACAATTTCTCCATGAAGAAGCTGTTTGTGGGATATGAAACTACTGGTTTCTGTATATTTTCTATGATATTAGCAATTTTGTTTTTGTAGAATTTTTCTACACTTAATCTTAGATAAGTGTCCATTTATGACCTGAAGCCAGTTAGCCTGAAGAGGGAGGTCCAGGATGGTGGCTCACACTTTAGTTTTACTCATGGAAAGACACCTTCACAGATTCTGGGGCAGATGGCGTAAGGGTCCAGTGTTAGCACTCTGAGTCTTGTAACTAATGGTGTAACCATTCATACTGGCCACAGATCTCAACCGTGAGTTCTGGTGATGCATCCAGGGCCAGGCATCCTCAGGAGAACAGTTTTTAGAATGGCTTAAGATGAGAATACACACAGAATGACAGGAATGGTAAGACTTGGCTCTTACAGGGATAGAGGAAGTTTAGTTTTGATTTAGGTTTTGTTCTTTTCTAGATATGATTCTATAAATACGAAGCAGGTGGGGCTTGTCTTGGGGGGGACTCATTTTTCTAATTTTATTTTAACCAATAAAACATTAGCCTGATATTTGAGAAGCATTGTTGGCATCAACTAGCTAAAAGATCCAGAAATTCATAACATTTTGCAATGCTAGGGCTGGAGCCTAGGGCTTTGTATGTGCTAGATATGTATTCTAACCACAGAGTGACATTTCTAGCTTGAAAAAAAATTATTTTTATGCTTAGAAATCTCAATTCACTTTAAGTAATAGATGTACTTTTTTTAAGTTATAAGGATTATTTGCTGCTAAACCCAAAGATACACACATTTTTGAGCTTTCTAATGATACAATTCCCAAAAATTATACATATTTTTCATATATAATGTGGTGCTTTGATATGTTTATACATTGTGAAGTGATGAAATTGAACTAATTAACAGATCTGTCATATCACACACTTACTTTTTGGCATAAAGTCATTTATGAGCATTAGCAATTTTAAGACATATGACACAATGTAATTAACTATGATTACTGTACTCCACAGTGGATTCTAAGTTGTTTCAGTTAGCGTTAGATATAATGACACTAGTTGTTTTGGAAGATCCTGGTTTCTTCTGGTAAACTTACTGACAGATTCAATAAGCCAGTTGTCCATGTGGAATGAACTTTTGAGATGCCACTGCCCCTGTTGAGAGTCAATTTTCTTTCTGGAAGCAGTTGCATTGATTGAATGTCATGCGTACAAACAAATTATGGAAAAAAAGTAAGGCTTCATTACTATCAGGAGCAGAAACTGAAATAAGGCCTCTTTGTGAGGACTCTAAGAACCGTAGTATAGCCTTGGTGTGCCCATTTGGAGTGTACCTTAGGAGTTTTTTAATCTAACAGAAAACAAATCTAAAGCTTTCCCTAAGGGAGCAAAACAACCCACTAGGATTAGTGTAAGGTCCTCTTTGTAAAGAAAGCCTTGTTCGAATACAGTGACTTCCCATGTGTACTCTCTCGGGCTGCCTTTGTACCAAAAGAGCAAGACTTAATAGCTGCAACAAAAATATGATGGCTTGCCAGCCTAAAACATTTGCTAAATGGCCTTTCACTGATCTCTGCTCTAGAAACACAAAGTTTATTGTAGTGGGTAGCCATTCCAGCTTTGACCTGGAAGTTCCAACCCCCATTGAGACTTTGGTAATGGCCATGCCTACAAGGCAGGCTGAGAGAGGACACTGAAGACCCAAGATCTGGATGCACAGGCTTTCTTGGTTCCTGGACCCTGGACGCTGGAGCTAGATCGAGCAGAGTTCTCCAGAGAACACCGCCGGACTGCGCCACATCTTTCCCAGACCCTGTTACCTATCCCTTCACTTGTAAGTTACCTCACAAAATAAACCTCCCTTTTAACTACATGAAGTGGCCTTAATAATTTCACCAATAGTTTATTGCTCCTGTTCTAGAAGAATGAATAATGATTCACACAGACAGGGCATTCTGCTGCTCCGCTTCTTGTTCATGGGGTGAGTTAGAAATAACCTTTTCACTTAGTACTTTCTGACTTTCATTGGAAATATAAGTTGGCAAATGGGTTCCCCAGGTTCAACTCCTTTCCCATCACCTTCGACCTTGGTCTCTAACTCCTATCACAGTGGCCTTCTTGTTCTTCAGAATTACTGTTGGACCTACTCCAGGACTTGCCAACCGCTTAGATGACTCTTCCATATTTTTAACATAGGGTTCTTTTACTTCTATGCTTCAATACCCTACACTCAAAGAGGATGTAACTGACTAGTCACATTCTAGGACAGCAGTATTTTCCTGTTTCATTGTTAACTTATTTCTCTTTTACGATTTCATTGCATAAATTACCACCTGAAATTATGTAACTTACTATTTTACTTTTACTCACTATCTATTTCCCTCATTACATTTTCAATCCCAAAACCTACAGCAGTGCCTGGGACAAGAGGGGCTCAGTGTGTCTGCTGTGGCTGCTGAAATGCCATACTGTGAGGTGACTGATGGACAGGCTGATCCCCATGTAAGTTCGCATATGAAAAGGTTCTTGGTTTTACACACATTGAAAACCCAATTTTGCTTATAAAACACACCAGGGAGTGTCAACAAATCCTCTTAGACATGACTTTGGATTGTTTTCATTACTTTGTAACACCCAATTTCATAAGTAAATACTACTCTACACCTTACCCAGTTCTAGGTATCAAACTCTAATACTTGGGTTTTTCTGATAGACTTTTTTTTAGACATGTCAAGTTCCAGCTATCATAAGAACCTGAGAGTAAAAGTGGAGTTATATAACAGCCCCTTCAGTTCTGACCACCAAATGTTTTGGTTCCATTATTTATAAATGTAACAATGTGCAGACTAGAAATTCTAGCTGTTATGGTTTAAGTGTTATTTATCATGCTCCAAAAGTTCATGTGTCAGAAGTTTAGTCCCTATTGTGAAAGTGTTGGGAGGTAGTGGTACCTCTTTAAGGTAGGATTCACTGTGGTCTTTCGATAATCTAAGAGGCCATGTCCTTGGAAGACACTGTGGGATTCCCTAGCATCCTCCTGTCTGATGATGTGATTGATTCCTCTCATATTTGCTTCATGTGATGCCATCCACCATCTGCCATGAAGTTCTCAACATGGCATCTTGCCCATGACTGCAAGACAGAGAGCTGAAAGAAAAAAACAAACAAAAAACCCGTTGTTTAAAAATAAAGATAACCTCACTTGGGTATTTTGTTATAGTAAGGAAAACTGACTAATATGGAGGTGAACCCTAAACATCCTTTTAATCAGTAGACTTTAATCCTTGCTGTATTTGCAAGTGACTCACTCAGAAAGAAAGCTCATTTGTGTTTGCCGTTTTCATTTCCAGAAATGCTCCACGTATAGTAACACACTATTTTTATTACCTAAGTAAACGAGGGTACAGAATCTAGGTGAACAACTCTTAATGGGAAAGGCTATCTGACTCCAATTAAAGAGATATGGTTTGACAAACCTCTAGTGGGTTCATAAAGTTGATGAGGTCGTTCTGATATTGTCAAAGTTATTAGCATGGTTATTTAACCATGCTGTATTATAGTTCAGAATCAGCAAAGGGAAAACAAAACAAAGCCCATTCTAACTGGCCCACTTTCCCTTGTTCAAGGCACTTGGAATGAAGGGTATGTTACCAAGTAGGTAATCTGGAGTCTTTGAAATTGATTATTGTTTAACATGCCCAACTCAGGACAAAACACTGTTGTTTATGTAGTGTTGTTTACTTATGAGAGATTTGGGGCCTGTGAACCTAAATACATCACCAGAGCTACTCTTTAATTAGTAAGATGCTGCAGTGCTATAGTAAATTACTCCTGCTGTGAATTAAATGACCTCTCTGGGAGGAAAGCACAATTTGTCTCTTCATGAATTTAATTTGTACCTAATTTGTGATGAGCACTGATATAGCACATTCTTTCACTTAAAGCTGAAATTGTAATTTGTTTTGCTTGGATGTTAACTAGACATTAACTAGATTTACAATTACATAGTTCAGTACCAAGTGGCGATACCACTGCCAGCTCATAGTTCATTTGTTTCAGAATTATTGAATCAGTATTAACTGGATACCCTTTTTTTGTGTGTCTATGTGTGTATAGTGTATGTATGTGTGCCCGTATCCACACACATGTGGAGGGCAGAAGGGGACATACATATCCTGTTCTGTCATTCTCCCCCTTATGCCTTTGAGACCCCTTAGTGAAACGAGGTAAGACGGCAGCCAGCAAACTCCTAGCAATCCCATCTGTGTCTCTCACACTGCTGACTTACAGATTCACATCAGGCCTCCCCAAATTTTTATGTAGATGTTGGGACTCACACTCAGGTTTTCATGCTTGCCTAGCAAGTGGTCTTATCTACTGAGCCATGTCTCTAGTCCCAAGACATCATTGTTAATATAAAATCTCTTTGTTATGGGTAAAATTATGTTACATCAGAGTTTGTATGTTAAGCCTTTCCTAGTATGATTGGTGTTTGGAAGTTTAGCTTATAGGGAAGTAATTAAGTTATAACAGGGTCATGAAGTGAGACCCCACCTGAATGGGACTTACATCTTTCCAGATGAGAAAGAAATACCAGCTCTCTCTACATGTGCATGTGAAAACAAAGAAGAGGCCAAGTAACGTGACATGAAATATCAACCATCTATAAGTTGGAAGAGAGCCCTCATAGAAAGCAAATATGCTGGCCTGCTATTAAAATTGTTCTCATTATGTGTGTTAATTGTACAATGGAGTAAGGTATGATGTTTTAATTTATATGTATAATATGCGTCAATCAAATCCTGTCTCCCTTTACCCAGTGATCCCTTCCCAACCTCTAGTAACCATCAGTCTCTACTCAGGTTGACTTTTTTAAAAAAAATCCATATGTGAAAAAGGATATATGGGACTTGTAGCTCCAGGTCTAGCTCATTTTGCTTAACTCAATATTCTCCTGTCCCATCCATTTTACTGAAAATGACAGAATTTCATTCTTTCTTAATGGCTGAATGATAGTTCATTGTGTGTATAGACTATGTTTTCTTTATTGATTTGTCCATTCATGGGCACCTATATGCAGCTATTTAAACAGTGCCTTAGTAAACATTGGTGTGTAGGCCTCTGTTTGGCGTACTGATTTCGTTTCCTTTGCATATGTACTGAGAAGTGGAACACCTACTTTAGGTGACTGATCTCTTTTATGGGTATGTGCACAGGAGTAGTACATGCTGGGAGGCCAAAGCAGCATGTAAGTCATCTTCCTCTAGTGCACACTGCCTTATTCTCTGGAGACAGTGTTTCTCAGTGACTCTGGAGGTTGTCATTTTTCATCTAAGCTGATATGCAGCAAGCTCTAGGGATCCTTCTGCTCCTGCCCCTCCCACAGTGCTAGGGTTATAGGAATTCTGCTTTTATATGGATTCTGAAGGTTTCTACTTAGCTCTTCACGTTTGCACAGCAAGTACTTATACCCACTGAGGCATCTCTACAGTCCCTGTTCTTAGTGTTTTTGGCAATCTCTAAACTGTCTCCATAATGGTTGTACTAATTTACTTTTCCACAACAGTGCATTAGAGTTTACACCCACACCAGTTCTCTCTCTCTCTCTCTCTCCCTCTCCCTCCCTCCCTCCCTCCCTCCTCTCTCTCGATTACCAACATTACATCTGGAGTACGAGGGTCTCTGTTTGTGGTTTTGTTTTGCGTTTCCCTGATGGCTAATGATAACAAATTCTTTTTCATGTATTTGTATTTCTTTAGTTGAGAAGTGTTGATTCAGATCAATTTCCTGCTGCATTGTATTCTTTTCTGTTTATTTTTGGTTACTAATTTTTTTAATTTATCATGTATTTTGGATATTAAACCCTTGGCAGGTGTTTTGGTAAATATTTCCACTCCCCCCATTTATAAGGTGTCTTCTTGCTCTACTAATTTTCTTTCCAGGGCACAAGTTCAAGCTTCCTCCTCTTCCCAAGGATTAGAAACAGGTTTATTTTTAGTTGAATTTAATTTAGTTATTTGTATTCTGACTGACCTGGAACTTACTGTGCCGATGAGGCTGACTTTGAACTCACACAGAACTGCCTGACTATGCCTCTAATTCTGGGATTAAAGTCATGAGCTAGCACATCAGGTGAAATTTATCTCTTATAAACTATTGTGCTTATAAAAAAGGGTGTTAGAATCAGGCTGTCTTGGACTTAAACACTACCTGTGTCATTCACTATGATTATTTTGGCATTTTTCTCTAAAATTGAACTAAAAGCAGCACCTAAAGAGACAACTTTTTACTATCAGACATGATTTTATTCTTTTTGTCATTGTTACAATTTATTAATTTATTTTATATCCAGACCACAGTTTCCCATCCCTCCTCTCCTTCCATCTCCTCCCTCCATCCCCCCTCTTGCCTCTATCCACTCCTTTTCTGTTTCTGTTCAGAAAGGCCTCCCATGGGTATCAACAAAGCATGGCATATCAAATTGAGGTAGGACTAAGTTCCTCCACTTGTATTAACGCTGGGCAAGGCAACTCAGTATGAGAAATAAGTTCCTGAAAGCCAGCCAAATGTTTTATTCTTTTGGCACTGAAGTTAGATTTCATATATTTAGCCGGAAGGTTTCTCCGGTCCTGCTCAGCCCCACAGTCCCTCAGCCGCTTATAAAATAATCACTCAGAGGCTTTAAATTAATTATCAACTGTATGGCCTATGGCAGCTTCTTGCTAGCTAGCTCTTACAACTTAACTCAGCCCATTTCTATAAATCTATGCATTGCCATGTGGCTTCATGGCTTACAGGTACTTCTACATCTTGCTTCTCCTGGTGGTGGCTCTCGGTGTCTCCCTGGCCTCTGCCTTTCTTCTTTCCATATATCTGCTTAGATTTCCTGCCTGCCTCTAAGCCACCTTGCCCTTGGCCAATGTAGCTTTATTTATCAATCAATCAGATCAATATGTATTCACAGCATACAGAAAGACATCCATTCCACAGCACTTCCCCTTTTCTGTCTAATCAAACAGGAAAGTTTTAACTTTAACAGTAAAATTACATAGAACAGTTATCAAGCAGGAATTACAGTTGTAATATCTAGTCTATTTGTATTTGACAAAACTAAAGGAAATATTCTATCTATCCTATATTTGTGAGTCTAAGATTTATATCTAATCTATCTTTTATCATAACTAAGGAAAATTATAATTATAACTATCTAGTCTTCAACTACATCAAAGACCCCAGAAGGATATAATATTACCTAAGTAAACAGGAAGAGCATTGTAAGCAACTTAAGTAACCAAAAAACTAGAATAACAGAGAGAGCTGACTGCCTGGACAGTCACCCAAAGTTTCTCTGCAATGTTGGGGCATAGACATCCATCCCACAGCAATATATCTTTTGTTTATCCAACATGTTCTAAGGATATCTGTCCTTAGAACTTTTACTACAACTGAGTGCAGTTGGCACTCAGGCTTTATAACGAAGGGGAATTGACTCTTCTAGTTCATTTGTGTTACTTAAGAGGAAAGTAGTGACATAGGTATTCACCATGACTGGTAAATGCCAGGTAAATTATTATACCTGATAATTTATAACTATTTGCACATGTTTCAAGTACATGAGCTACCTTCATGGAGACAAAAATAATTAACAATAAGTTGCTGTGGAAACCTCATTTTCCTACTTCTCAGTACAAGTGATGTTTAAAACTGAAGGGATAGGGTTGCTTTAAAAGATAAGAAGTTGAGCTTTTAAAATATTACTTATTCTTTATGTTCATGAGTGCTTTACTTGCATGTATGTATATGTACCACATGTGTTCCTGGTGTCCCCAGAAGTCAGAAGAGAGCATTGGTTTTTCCTAGTACTGGAGTTACAAATGGTTGTGAGGAGTCATGTGGGTGCTGAGAACTGAGCCTGGGTCCTCTGCAAGAGCAACACGTACTCTGGCATAAGTCTCCAGTCCCAGAAAGTGTTTTATTAGCAATTTGTATGAGTTTTACCACCCCGAATCAGTAAGTGAGCACTGAAATTTTATATCCCCACAGCATTTGAAGTTAACTGCTCACCTTTATGGCTTTCAGCAGTGAGGGATAATGTGAGGTCACAAGCCTTTTAATTTGATGTAATTTCTCTTGTTGGTCTGCTTACCTATGCCAGTATCCTAAGTATTTTCCCATAGTGGTCTCCTACCTTCAGGTCTTCTAGTTAATACTTTGCCTTCATCCATGTTGAATGGTGCAGGGTTATGGAAATAGGAATCAAGTTTAATCTTTCCAGGAAGCTTCTAGAATAGTAGATTTCCATACAGTCCCTTATGGCCCTTAGCTTCTTCATCTTTTTTTTTTAAACTTCTATTTTTTTCTCTACATTACAGTCTGACTACAGTTTCCCCTCCTTCTACTCCTCCCAATCCTTCCCCCAATCTTCCCTCTCCCCCAGATCAACTCCTCCTCTGTTTCCCTTCAAAAGAAAGGAAAAGAAAAGAGTGTGCCTCCCAGGGGTATCCACTGAACAAGGTCTAACAAGATACAACAAGGCACAAACCCTCAAATCACATCTGGATTGGTGACCCAGTGGGAGGAAAAGGGTCCCAAGCATAGGCAAAAGTGTCAGAGACCAACCTCCCACTCCCATTGTTGTGAGTCCCACAAGAACACCAAGCTATAGAGCCATAAGGTATACGTAGAGGACCTAGCTCAGACCTGTACAGGGTCAGGGTATGTGTTTGTTACTTCAGTTTCTGTGAGTCTCTGGGAGGCCTGTTTAATTGATTCTGTGGTCCATGCTCTTGTGGCTCCCATAATCCTCCCTCCCCGTCTTCTGCTGGGTTCCCCTGGCTCCACCTAGTGTTTGACTGGGTCTCTGCATCTGCTCCCATCATTTGCTGGATAATGCTCCTCTGGTTACAGCTGGGCTAGGCACTGATCTATGAGTGTAGGAGAGTGTCATTAGGAATCATTTCACACACACACACACACACACACACACACACACACACACACACACACACTGCCATGCAGCAGTGTCAGGCGTGGGCTCCCTCTTGTGGCATGGGCCAAAAGTTTGACCAGTCATGGGTTGGCCACTCCCACAAGTTTTGTGTCACCATTGGCCCAGGACATCTTGCAGGCAGGACAGATTGTAGGGCTAAGTTTTTGTGGCTGGGTTGATGCTCCAGTCCCACTGCTAGGAGCCTTACCTGGTTACAGAAGATGGCTGGTTCAGGCAGGCTCCATATCCCTCATTAATGGGAGACTGTAGTGGGACTTTTCTCTGGTCCTGCCTGGCCCCAAGGTCCAGACAAATCTCTCCCACCCTTGTCCCACAGCCACGTAGTCCCAAGTAAACACATAAGGGCTTATATTAATTACTAACTGTGTAGCCTATGGCAGGCCTCTTGCTAGCTAGCTCTTATATCTTAAATTAATCCATTTCTATGAATCTATGTTTTGCTTCGTGTTCCGTGGCTTTACTGGTCTGCTGGCATGTTGCTCCTTGGGTGGCACGCTGACATCTCTCCAGACTCCATCTTTCTCTTTCCTGTCTCTGTCCTTGGATTTTTCACCTGCCTCTAAGCTTCCTTGCCATAGGCCAAAACAGCATATATTTTAACCAATGGGAACAACATATATTCACAGCATACAGAAAGACACACCCCAGCAGTTCTCTTTTTCTATGTAATCAAAAAGGAAGGTTTTAGCTTTAATATAGTAAAATTATGTATAACAAAGAGTTATCAAGCAAGAATTACAGTTACAATATTTAGTCTATTTGTATTTGGCAAGATTAAAAAAATATTTTATCATCTATCCTATATTTGTGAGTCTAAAGTTTCATATCTAATTTATCTTTTATCATAACCAATGACAATTATAATTATAACTATCTAGTCTTCAATTACATCAAAGACTCCCAGAAGGATATAATATTAACTGAGTAAACAGGAAGTGCATTGTAAGCAACTTCCATAATTTTAGAAATGATAGAGACACGAATCTTAAAAGGTCTTATTAAGAAAAAACTCAGAGCCAGATATTGGGGTGAAAGCTAAAAGATCAGAGGGATAGAACAAGCCAGCCACAAGTTCTTACCACTAGGAAATCCTCAGCCCAAGAGAGCTACTTCCTGTACACTCATGGCTTATATACCTTTCTGTGCTCTGCCATCTTACTTCTTCTCTCTGTCCAGCTCTATTACTTCCTGTCTGTCTGTATAGACCTCCAGACGTCTATGGTTAACTAGTGCTGGGAATAAAGTTGTGTGCCAGAACACCCAGCTCTGTTTCCAATGTGGCCTTGAGCTCACAGAGATCCGGATGGATCTCTGCCTCCAAAAAGCTAGGATTAAAAGCATGCACTACTACTGCCTGACCTCTATGTTTAATATAGTGGCTGGTTTTGTCCTCTCATTTTTAGGCAAGTTTTATTTGTTAAAGCACAAGTAAAATATTACCACAGGAGACCTTGCTAGGATCGCTCTTGTAGATTCCAGTGAGTTTCCACTACATTATGTTTCTACGTTACCTCCCAAATGTCCCCCAATTCCAGTCATCTCTCCCAGTACTCTCTTCATCCATTTCTCCCATCCCATGACTGAATCTTCCTATTCTCATCCCCACCTGTTTCCAGCCTACTCACAAAATCTAGAAGAGAAAGTGGGGAATAGCCTTGAACTCATTGGCATAGCAGCTAACTTCCTGAACAGAACACTAACAGCACAGGTACTAAGAACAACAATCAATAAATGGGACCTTATGAAAGTGAGAAGCTCCTGTAAGTCAAAGGACACCATGAATAGGACAAAAAGGCAGCCTACAAAATGGGAAAAGATTTTTATCAATTCCATATCTGAAAGGGAGCTAATATCCAAAACATATATATATATATATATATATATATATATATATATATATATATATATATATATATATATATATATATATATATATAAACCTCAAGAAACCAGACAATCAACAAACCAAATAATCCAATAAAAAAATGGGGTACAGATCTAAACGGAGAATTCTCAACAGAGGAATCTCAAATGCCTGAGAAACACTTAACAAAATGTTCAACATCCTTAGGCATCAGGGGAATGCAAATCAAAACTACTTTGAGATTCCATCATACATCTGTCAGAATGGCTAAGATCAAAAGCACAAGCGACAGCTCATGCTGGAGAGGATGTGGAGCAAGGGGGACAGTCCTCTGTTATGGGATGTTTTGATCACACTGTGACACTCCAGTCAATAAAGTTTAGTTTCAATCAGGGAGTGGAGCCAGAAACTAGCTGGCCAGAATTAGTCATGAAGAAGACAGCAATTTGGATAGAGAAGATACACAGGAAGGAAAAGGTAGAGACTAGAGTTTGAACTTCTTTTTTGTTCTGGGACAAAGGAAGAGACATGTTTCTTTCTTGTCATGTCTCTGGCCAAAAAGCAAGGTCAACTGGTTGCTTTTCAGCTTCTCTGATCTAGCAGATTTTCACCTCCACATCTAACTTCTGAGACTTTGTTGCAGATTTCCCCCAAATATTTTTGTTTGGGTTTGGGTTTTCATTGAATCTATGATCCATTATGAGTTACTTTTAAACATAGTAAAAATTAATTAATGTTAAAGTTTCAACTTTAATATCTATTTGTTTCATAACATTTTATTGAAAAGATCAGTTTTCTGCTGAACATATTTCAGGCAGTATGTTTTAAAGACCCCAGATACTGATATTTCTAGAAGGTTAACTGCTGCTCTCTTGGCCAGTGAGTATTTATGTAGTGACAAGACCAAGCTTACTTGGAGGGTCTATTTCTTCTACAGATGACTCAAATTGGTCCCAATCTTCTGAGTTCTTTTTAGTCCAGTGAGTGCTAAGGAGAAAATTTTAGAGACCTCAATGAATGGACTAAAAAGCAAGATATAATGCAAATGTGTTTAGTATATTTTAACATGTAATTAAAAATTTTTAGATTATTCATCTAATTATTATTTGTTTGCTTTTATGACGCAGGGAGTTGGACACAGAACCTTTCTCAAGTACTCTACAACTGAGCCACATCCTCAGCTAATTGTTTTTAGATAAATAAATTCAAATTGTATCTTTTGATTTACTTTGTTCAGTATTTACTCTGTTTTACCAAACATATCAATCACAACTAGCTTTCCCCACAGTTCTGGGGCTAGAACTAAAGGATTTTTGCATGTTCTAGATGAAATTTGAGCTATATCTTTAGCCCCCCATTATAATTGCTATAACACCTGTGTATGTCAATTACCATGACAACATGGGTCTGACTTTATGTTGTTTTTATTTTCTTTTGGTCAGAAGTTATGACTCCATGTCCATAGTGAGTTTGCGTGAATGTTGGACATGCTGAATTAGAACCACTGAGACTCCCATTGACATAGCAGAGAGGCATTCCAGCCTTTTCTCTGTTAGTCTACTGTACTTTGAGGTTAATTGAAGATGAGTTAAACTCATTATATCATTTTATTTCTTCTTATGTCTCTAATTTGGGCATTACAACTTAAACAACCACAATGTAGTGTTTTCCTTGTACTCCAACACATTGGAACTTGTTCTCAGTCTCTAATGACTTTTTAAAAAATTATTTATTTATTTATTTATTGTATGTGCATGTCATGGTAAGTATGGAGTGTAAGGAGGTTAGAGGACAACTTTTAGAAGTTGGTTTTCTCCTTCTGTGTGAGTTTCAGGCATCAAAACTTTTACTAATTTGTCTTAGTCTGCCCAACCAAGGTTGTTATATTTAGGAGATGAGGGCAGAGATAAGGTAGAGAGAATGGAGATGAAACATAGTTTGGTAGGTTTACATTTTTATATAATATTAATGTTTCATATATTTAAAATGTAAGGGAATATGATAGTAAAATGTGATTTCTTAGTAGGATCTATAGTCCAAGGGCAAAATATACAAGAAAACATTAAACTTTAGTGTATTTAATAACATTAGTGGTGTCTTAGTTGGGGTTTAATTACTGTGAAAGACATTGTGACCACAACAACTCTTATAAGGAAAACATTTAATTGGGCGGCTTACAGTTTCAGAGGTTCAGTCCATTATCACCATGGCAGGGAGCATGGGCGCATGCAGGCAGAGATGGTGCTGGAGGGGTAGCTGAGAGTCCTATGTCTTGCAGGCAACAGGAAGTTGACTGATACACTGGGTGGTATCTTGAGCATAGGAAACCTCAAAGCCTCCCACTCCCACAGTGATACACTTTTTCCAACAAGGCCATACCCATACCAACAAAGCCACACTTCCTAATAGTGCTACTTCCTATGAGACTGTGGGGGCCAGTTGCATTCAGACTACCACAAATGGTAAAAAAGAAACCCTCACAATGGAAATTTGAAATAAATAGTTAAATGATAATACAGGGAAATTATTTTAACTAATCCAGATTAATTTCAAAAATAGAAGTAAATTTAGAAACTGAGAGACATGTTAAATATAAGAGATGAAAGAAATGTCTGTCAAAATAGTTTTTGAACTTGATTGTGCACAGAGACAGAAAAATATACATAAAAGATATTGGGACAGTGGGGAAACCTGGGGATGGACTGCATATTACATGATATTTACAAATTATTGTTGCTTTTGTCACAGATTTAGGTATATGGATATACTTATTTTGAAAATGAATACTGAAGTATGGAGTCAGGGTGTTTGTAATTAACTTTTAAATAGCTAATTAAAACAATAATGGCTCCTGAACACTAAGAGAAAAGGGGAGAGAGGAATGAAGAAGACAGGATGATACTTTTAGAATTAGGGAGCAACACATGGATATCATATTTTTTCAGTATTTTTCTTTCTTTCCTTCTTTTGTTTTCTTGAAACAGGGTTTCTTTGTATAACCCTGCCTGTCCTGAAACTTACTCTGTAGACTAGGCTGGCCTTGGACTCGAAGACCTGCCTACCTCTGCTTTCTGAGTGCTGGGATTAAAGGTGTGCACCACCACCACCTGCCTCAATATTTTTCTATTTGAGAAGAACTGAAACTATATGGCATGTGTTCAGGATAATAATTTATAAATAAACAAAATAAGACACAAGGCTGTGTAGAAAAGGTAATGAAAAGCAGAAATCAATGAAAGAGAAAGCACAATTAAAAGTAAGGCAGACCAAAATAGATATATTTGTTTAACAATATAGAATGAAAGCAAAATCATTAAAAGAATTAGGGCGATTCAGTATTGGGAAAAATAAGATTTGTAGAGAAGTTGTAAAAGCCATCCCCATTTACAGATGTTAGTTTATTTTTTAAAGATCAAAGCTAATGTATAAATTTTTAAAGTATAAAACTTGCAGCAACATAGTAAGATAAATTGTAAGAAAAAATCAAGCAAAATATGTCAGTTTATTTCTATTCATTAATTCTAGTTAGCTAGTCCTATTTTATTCATAAAACTTAGAAGTAGATCAAAAGGAAAATTTTGAAAGGATTAAACAGGGAAATTTTCAGATAGTATTAATGATACAAAAAAATCTTCATGCTATGTTGATTTTTAACAATATATTTTATTTGTCCTTTTATGTCTTTTTATAATATCCACCTTACCCTCTCAGCCAGTTCTTCCCAGGCCTCTCCCATGTGTTTTTTTAATGTTTAAAAATGGACAAAATATTAAGATGTCATTTTCCTAACTGATATGTGCATCTAATGACTTTCTAGCTAAACTCTCAATAGTCATTTGCAGGCCTTGTTCAGCTAATTCTAAAATTTACATACAGTAAAAGTTGATGAAAAACCATGAAAATTCATGAGAAAATAATAACACAAGGAAATTCATACTTTTGAAATATTTGTCTCTGGTATCAGTACAGAAACAGAAAAACAGATTCATTAGCTAGAAAAATGAGTATGCCTACATATTCACATATGCATATATAAAATTTGCTAGGCCACATATAGAAGCTCAACACTAAAGCTGTCAGAAAACTTAGAGAATGTCTATACATGCAAATGAGGAAGTATTTTTAAAGACAGAATATCCATTAAAAAAGCCTTGATAAATTGAAGTTTACTTGTATTTATCTACAGCACAAATACTTTAACTTTAAAAATAAACCAGAAACATGGAAAAATTGCAACATGAAAAATCCAAATAATTTTAAATGAGATAAGAATCCCAAACAGGTGATGAAGGATAGATGGGAAAGAACCTTGCACATTAGAGGAGGATGCTCAAATGGCCATCGACATATAAAGTCACTTGACTAATTAAATAACTGCATAGTACAAGAGCAATGGGAAGCTTTTCTACATGAGTTAGGTTCCTGAGACTTAAATGTCTGTCAGTACAAAATGTTCAGGAGGGAAACACTCACAGAGTCCTTGCTAGTGAAATCACTCTTACTCTTTAGAAAGTGTGTGACGTAAGGCATAAGAATAATGAACAAAGAATTACATGTTAAATGTGAAACACTGGAAGCTAATATAAGCTTCTCTCAGGAGAGGGCCAGGCAAGTGTGGCATCATCACATAGTGGAGTACTGAAGTTTAATAATGAGGATTAATAAGCTTTATATTATTATATGATTTAACTACATGTATATTTTAAAATAATACAGATAGGATTCATAGTTGTACTGAATATTATTTTAAACATTTCTGTAAATTCTTTAAGGAATATTCTTTGGGTTTGGAGAGAATTGGAACTTTCAGAGTAGAGTGGCAATACTCTTGATTTAGGATTGGCAAAATGGCTCAGTGGATAAAGGCACTTGCTGCCAATCCTGGTGACCAGAGTTTGATCCTTACAACCCACATGGTGTAAGGAGAAAATCCACTGTAACAAATGGTCATCTGACCTCCACACACCTCTGTGGCATACACCCCCCATAAGTAAATATAATAAAATAACAATAATAATAATTTATATTTTTAAGGTATCTTAATTTGTTATCTACATTTTGTATGGCAAATGCATTACTTCCCGAGAAATGCCAAAGTTACAACTTTTAACTTTCTAAGACCCTGGGAGGGACCCCTGCTCTCACAGGATCCAGAGGCGTGCTGTCTGCATTGATGGTCACACCCCTGTTTTGAAGCTGTGAGTGATTAAGACCTTGGAGCAATCTACTCATTGAGCACATTTAAAGACTCTTAAAGCTAGCTCAGCATGTTCGGTTTTGGTATGGCACAGGCATAGTTTATCTCTTGTATCATACTCACTGAAATCCGTTTCCTTTCCATACAGCCTTTCTAAACATCTTGCAGTGAACTGAAGGCTTGCAAAGGAACAAGAGACATGACCTGGGATAGTTCCTCTTGTAGTTTCTACTCCTCCTTACAACCGCTTGGAGGCAGTTGTCTGAGAGAAGGGATGAATATGGTGTGAGAAACAGGGAAACCTTAGCTCTGTGGGGATAGGAGGAGGCTGGGAGAAGGAAGCTTCCATTGGGACCCAGTGATCTAACGCTGTGTAAAGTATGGTGCCTAGAACGGAGACAGGCCATGCCAAGTGCTCTCCTGCACCAAGAAGTCAGAGCTCAGGAAGGCACAAGAGGCTTTCATGAATGCAGTGATGTCCCCATGGGCAGAGTGGAGGCCATGGGCTCTTCTGGCTGTCACAAGTTCACTTGCCCCCAGCTCCCAACACAGATGATGAAGGTGGAAGTCATAAATATGTGATTTGATTTAAATGTCCACTTGAATGAGCATGACTTAATGGAGACTCTTGTAACTTGGAAGAGATTAATTTATTGTTTTTAAAACATTTTTCGAGAATTTCATATAATGAAATATGACCATATTTCCCCTTCCATTTTTCTCTCTACCTAGGCCCAGATTCTCACCTAACTGAGGAGCTGTTGGTAGCTGATAGCTGCTTGGGGAAGGAGAATCACTCTTTAATTCTACTCTTTCTTGTTGCTTTCATGGGCTAGAAAGACAAGGTAATCAGAAAGTAAAGTTAAGGGTTTTTCCACAGGGTTTTAAAAAACTTGATTGCAATGTAGATAATCATTATTATCAGAAATTATCTTCTCTCTCTCTCTTTTTTTTTCTGGAGGGAAAAGAGTAAAGATCTGTTTCCCTGGTAATGGAACATGTGTTTTGGGTACCATGTTCAGTCCCTGCTTCAAACCTGCTATGCCCCCAGTGTTTCCTTCAAAAGCCAAGCTAAGGATGTGTTCAAACAATTTCCTGGGCTTTTTCTTTCATATCATATTTGTTACAGTTACATATTTCTAAGGCAGTCGTGTGTGATGCTTTGCCTTTCAATTTCCCTTGCTAGCAAATCCACCATTTATGGATT
Organism: Peromyscus eremicus; assembly: GCF_949786415.1. NCBI lineage: Eukaryota > Metazoa > Chordata > Mammalia > Rodentia > Cricetidae > Peromyscus > Peromyscus eremicus. Next base: position 27,891,534 of record NC_081429.1, on the reverse strand, counting down.
ACATAGGCATACAAAGCCTCATAAAAACTGTTGGAACTTCAACTAAAACCTTTTGTATTGTCCATGAAGTATCTGGGACACTGCTAAAGCATTACAGCATGACAGAGCTTTATGGGCTAAGGGTGTATGATGACTGAGGGGGAGCTAGACTTGCACCTCTGCCTCACTGTGTGGGCCTCTTCATACTCAGACATGTGCTCTGTAGCAACAGTGTTTGTTCAGGTGCCTCCTACGTTCAGACAAATACAAATATACACACTGACACTTAAATATTTTGACATTTCATGTCTGATTCATTTACTGGGAACAAGTTCATTATTACTAAATGCCAATACATAGTAGGCATTTAGTAAATATTTGCTGGATTAATTCATGAGCATATGGGCTAATTTGCCTGAAACCTTAAAAAATAAAGCACAGCATATTTTTATGATAAAGTAAGCCACCATTCCATGACTTCCTACTCTTTTTTTTTCTTTTTTCTTTTTTTTTTTTTGATAGTCTTGGTTTTCACTTTTACCCATTATTTGCTAAACTGAAAATGAAAGTGGAAATTTTATTAGGGAAGAGAAAAGGAGGAAGTGATATTTTGCCTTTGGAAAATGGGAATAAATAGTGGGAAACTATGAATTTTTGAACAGTCCTGGGTAAGGCATTGTGGCTTGTAATCCTAGGTACTTGGCAGGCAAGAGATTGCTCAGTAGAGCTCTGCTTTACTACTGAGGCAGTTTAAGCAGCTATTTGGGCAACTTGGAGAGGCTGCAAAATAGAAATGAAGAGAGTTGGATGTAGTTCATTGACTGAGCACTCAGCACACACACACATGTCTCTGAGGTCAAGCTCTAGTTCCACACAATCTGATCTGATCATGTCACAGTTTGGACACAAAAATCACAGCTCTCGCATTAATGGGAATAAGCAACAGTTTATTTTGGAGCCATATTTTAGAGCCAGGAATACAGGTTTTAGGTTACCCCAAATGCCATGTTCCACCATGGAAGCACTTTCACAAAGGTTTATAGTTTTACAGAAGAGAGAAAGTCATAAATCAAGGCAAGTTTAAAATACATTACATTAGTGTAGGCACTTTTCTTTCCCTCCTGTCTGTTCCTAAATAACTGATATGGAGACTTAATATTACTTACAAATGCTCAGACTATAGCTCAGGCTTGTTCCTAGCTAACTCTTACATTTTCAATTAACCCATATTTTTATCTATGCTTTGCCATGTGGCTTAGTACCTTTTCTTAGTATGGCATGTCCATCTTGTTTCTCTCTGTGTCTGCTGGAGACTTCTCTGATTCTGCCTTTCTTCATTCCAGCCTTTTTCGTTTGGTAGTTCCACCTATACTTCCTGCCTGGCTACCATTATCTTTTTATTTACAATGAAAGTAACACATTTTTACAGTGTACAGGACAATTCCACAGTATTTCCCCCTTTTTGTCTAATTAAAAGGAAGGTTTTAACTTTAACATAGTAAAACTATATATAAAAAAGACAGTTATCAAGTAAGAATTACAGTAACAATATCCAGTCCATTGGCATTTGGCAAAATTAGAGAAAATACTCTATTATCTATTTTATATTGGTGAGTCTAAAGTTTCACATCTAATTTATCTTTTTATTGTAACTAAGAAAAGCTATAATTATAACTGTCTAGTCTTCAACTCCATCAAACACCCCAGAAGGATATAATATTATCTGAGTAAGCAGGAAGTTCATAGGAAGTGACCAAAAATTGAGAGAAATGATGACAGAAACAGCTGGCTGTCTGGACAGTCACCCTACTTTCTTCTGTAACAGTGGGGCATCCATCCTTGGCCTACAGGCCTAGAATATCTGACAGGCTTTTCTTGAAGCAGGAATTTTGAAGGACTGTCCTTACTTGTCTTGGCAAAGTTTGGCAGTCGATTTTTTTTTGACGTTCTTCTGGTCCAGTTTGGACAGTATACTGTCAGCAATTGAGGCAATGGTAGGTTTTTGCCCAAATGGTTAGCTTTTGCCATAAGAAGGCAAACTCCATATGAATGTTCTTTGATGCCCATCATATTCTCAGAAGTAAATTGGTGCTGCCAGGACCAGATGTGTCTCATTGTCAAGAAAAGTCTATGTTATTGAACATATTAAATGCCATATTTTATAGGTCTTGGAAGTGTTTGAAGACCATCTATTTATCTATCTATCTGTCTATCTGTCTATCTATCTATCTATCTATCTATCTATCTATCTATCTACCTATCTATCTATCTAAATATATCTGTTTATGACCTTTAAATCTTACCTAACATGACTATAAGTTTGCTATTATAGATGACTATTAATCTTAATTATATACTATACTATATATATACTATTTCTTAATTACATGTTGTATTTTAAATGAGCTGCATAAACAAAAACCCTAAACAAAAGTAGAAACAATATACAATATATTATACAATATGTAGAAACAATATGTTATATAACACAATTAACTTTAAATTTGTATCAATAAATCAAAATCATATTAATTCAAAATGTTTTGAAATTAATATTTTTTGATTAAAATAGATTCAATAATCTACACTATTTCCTATCATTCCTATATCATATCACCCTTTTTTTCCTTTAGAGAGAAATCTTTGAATTTCAATCTTTTGTTTAGCTTTTTTTTTTTTCACTATGACCAATAACAACTTCTAACTAACCCTTCTTAAATGATGACAAACATTGACAACCAATATTTTGGGAATAGGGGCATCATTCTCCAGACTACTTCTTGTTGTTTGTGGGTGCTCATATCTTTGGGGGAAGCTTGAGAAAATCAGGATAATTGTAGGCCTTAGCTGGAGTAGTTTGTGAGGCTGGACCATCTTAGCCAGCAGCCTTGAAGCTGTTCTGGATGCTGGATCATCTGGGCCATCCATTTTTAGTGGTGTCTGGTCTACTTGTTTTGAAAATACAGAAATTTTTAAAGGTACCATACGTATCTGCATTAATACAAGTATACAATGTGCATTATACACAAGTCTGCCAAAGATGATTTTTTGTTTTGTGTTCGAGCAGGTAAACTACACATCATGTGTCTTGTAGTTCTTCCAGGTTTATTTCTTTATGTTTGTAGCTAGGATTTTCAGGGGTTCTTCCTTGATCAAACCTGATCATCTTTAACTTTGAACAAATTTATGGCCTTTCATTTCTTGCAGAAATAAAAGCATAGCCTCTTCCCCAAGGTAATAAATCTTTTGACTTAAATTTTGAAGTTAAGAAATTTTTAAAATATATAGGTTGGTTGATCTAACAGCATTCGTAATCCAATGTGTCTTAAGAGCTATCACTCCTTCCTCAGCAGTCAAAAAATTTAAAGAGAACACAATAACATACAGTATCCAGACTCTGTATATTTTCCATCTTTATGTGGCTTTTGTTTTAAATTACTTCATTCCATTTTTAAGGAGTTTATTATTTTAAAACTATAGTTTTTAATCTGTGTCTGTATATACTTATTTGTCTTCTCTTTCCCAAGTCTATGTAACCTGTTCAGAGGCTTTTTTGTCTGGATCTGTCTTTATTGCATATCTGTAAAATTTTTCTAACAGCATAAGCCTTTAAACTGTTAAGCAGTGTGGCTAGGACCAAAGCCTCTGCTTTGGCGGCTGGTTCCACCCCACTTGGTTCCCCGAGAATGTAGCTTCATGGTAGAGGTATCAGCATGTTCATCTTGCTTCTCCCTGCTTCTGCTCGAGACTCCTCAGACTCTGCCCTTCTTTCTCCCAGCATTCTCAATTTGGCTTGCCTAACCTTACCCTGTTCAGGTATTGGCCAGTCAGCTTCTTTATTAACCAATGAAAGTAATATATACTCACAGTGTACAGAATTATTCCAGAACATATTGGTGGGTACAACAGAGAGGTAATTATGGCAAGATGGGGGAAGCTTGTTTCTAGGCTCAGGATGCTATCTAATGACCTTCTTAGCTTTTGGTTGGTGGGGTTTTTAATCTATTAACCACAAGATGTTAGTTCCCATACAGAAGTCTGACAGGAATGGCTATGCAGGAGGCAAAAGCTAGCCCAAGATAAGGTAATTAGCCTCTGGGCATGTAACATTCCAAATCTCCATATTACCCAGTTCAAGTCAGTCAAGCAGTTTTTGTAGACACATCTTTCTGGGAAGTCTTGTTTACAGAAGTTGAGAATAAGTCATTGGCATTAGTGTTAGCCAATTTGAATTCTTTCTTTTCCTGTTCTCTTCCAAGAACTGGGCCTCAGTATTTTGCCTGGGCTGTCTTGAATGCTCAGGATTGAGTACCTGGCACTACATACACACAGTGATTCTTGGCTGAGTGTCACTTTCTTAAAAGGAGAAGCAAGGTCAAAGGAGGGAGCTCTCCCTTCTGCGTACTGTACGTGTCCTGGAGAGGTAGCCTGTTTGGTTTGGGACCTGAGATGGGATTTTTTTTCTAAAACCATGACTTCTAGGCTTGGGATGGGGTGGAATGGTGTGGGAAGATGCAGCATTAGGTCAGCTGTCCTAGTTTGTTTTGTATCTCTGTGATAAACACAATGGACAAGAATATCTCCATGAGGAAGGGGTTTTGTTGACTTATAGGTTATAGTCCATGGAAACTAACTATAAGAACTCAAGCAGGAACCTACAGGCAGTAGGCTATCAATTTCAGAAGAGGCTTATGAACTCTTTCTCTGTCTCCAGCAGTATCAGGTGTGTTCCTTTTCACATTCCACTCTGGAGAATTTTTTTCTGGTTCCACGTTTTCTTTAAAGAACACTTGAAGTCATCTAGATAGTCTCAGATAATCCTCCAATTCTACAGTCAGTTCATTAGATGAATTTCTTCTGTACTGATACCTAGATCCACTTTTCTATGAAAGGTTGCATAGGTCTCAGGATTAAGATGTAGCCACTTTTATTGGGTTGAGAGAGCATTGTTTCATCTGCTGCAGGTGGAAAAGCAATTGTTATTAAATCAATTGGAAGTGCCTCTGTGGGCTCTATGTAACTGTAAAAGCTTCAAAAGAAAATCCTGGCAGTCTTTTGCAATGGACCAAACACTCAGATTTCCACTGTCTACATGATTGCTTTCTTTTTAGAATATCATTTATCTTCTAATAAAAGGAAAGTGGGCATCCATTTCTTTAGGTGCACTGGCTCTAGCTTACCATTTTAATTGAGAATTTTAGAGAGACCAGTGTAGCCAGAAGGTTTCTCCAGTACTGCCTAGCCACATGGTCCCTCAGCTGCTTATAAAATAATCATTCAGAGGCTTCATATTAATTATCAATTGCATGGCCTGTGGCAGGTTTCTCACTAGCTACCTCTTATAACTTAACCCATTTTTATTAATCTATAAGTTGCTCAATGGCCATGGCTTATGGGTACCTTTACATCTTGCTTCTCCTGGTGGTGGCTGGCATCTCCTTCCTCTCCTTTCTCCTCTCACTATCTTGCTTGGATTTTCTCACCTGGCTCCATTCTGCCCTGACATAGGTCAATGCAGCTTTATTTATCTACCAATCAGAGGAACACATAGTCACAGCATACAGAAAGACATCCCACAGGAGACCAGAATAGCATAAAAATTATAGGTGCATATTTTTCTAAAACTATAGCTTGTAGGCTTGAGCATAAACCATTTTGTATTTAGAAGAGATAAAGCTTTATTGAATAGGTTCCACATCTTTTTTTTTTTTTTTTTTTGAAGCAGAAGAATTTGGCCACAGAATCACCAGAAAAACTAATTAGGACAATATATTTTCCTAATTACTATATTAAGAGGAAAGGTTGATACTATTATTTTTTAAGCTGATAAAAATATTAGCTTCAGCATTTCAACAATTCAAATAAATTTTGAGGAAGCCACCAAAATGTGTGCAGTTATTCTCCCTATGATTTTACAGGGCTTAGGAGTCTTGTACTCTTGGATTTCTTAGCTATGGCTCTGTCTCTTTGGATAGGAAGGACTTAATAATTAAATAGGTCATTGCTCTAATGTGGGTTTAATCATTATGTCTACTTCTGGCTTTGACTTAATGGCGATAGAGATAGTAGCTAATATTATGCTATTTTGCTTAGTAGATAATTGGAGAAACTTTTTTCTTTTTGTTTAGCAAGAAATTTTAAAATAAATATTTCTCAGGAAATTATCCTCTTTCAATAGGCTCCTTGGTGATGTAATAGGTGGTTGCATTTCATGTGAAGTTCATCTTCTCTTGTCTTGCCTCTGCTTCTTCATTTCATGTATTTGCCACTGTTCTTCCAATTGCTTGAAACAACAGAAGCAGATACTGCAGACTGGAAGAAGTCTTTTATCCTCTAATTTCTGGGTACTTAATTCTGTTCCAGGTGTCTGAGGAATTGAAAACAGACAGGGACACCATGGTCTCCTCTGCTACTCCTCCAGATCTGAAATGGCCTCTGCACATGCTGATAGCTTGCAAATGCAACTGTCTAGGTTACATACAAAATGAACATAATAAGTTTTTATTTCCCTTGGTGATACACCAACAGCTACATTCAGCTTCTAATAGCCTGCAATTCAGTAATAACAGCTTGGTTCAGTTTAGTTTATTGAAGACATAAAAATACTTGGCAGCCAGAGGCTGGAATGCATGGTTCAAGAGAACAAGATTCCAATGGGGACCACAGGACCTGTACATGGAGCATGGGTATTCTCAGTGCTTAGCAACTATAATTTATTCATTTAGTGGAAAGCAGTGGCCCATCAACATGATTTATGCAATTACTGAGTGGGGAATTCAATCTCCATGTACAGAGGGAGGTTCTTCAAATTTTGGTGCACACATTTTACCTTTTTAATAACTTTCCTATTGGCAGGAAATATTTCAAATCCTTGCTTTTCTCAGGAGAAAATTCTTCATTTTTATCCTTTAGGATATAAAATAAATAAATGAAACAGAAAAAAATACTGAGTTTCTCTCCTCACTAACTGGCTCAGAGCTTCGGCATTACCAATGTCCACTGTGAAAATGAAAGATTTCTTGAATTCAGCTTACACATCTTAAGACAAGAAGTACTATGGGAGAATTACTTTATATGAAATGTATTTTCTAGAAGCAAAGACGGGAAATACTATGATTAGTCAATAGTATTAGACATGATGGGCTATCAGAGGGTTTTTAGAAACTTTAGATAATGTTGATAAGAAAATCCTTCATAATTTCATTTATCTTTTATAATAGTACTCCAAACAAAATGGAGCCAGGTTTTTATAAGTGAACTGAAAATGCTAAAGATAGCTACAGGTGTCTCACAAAGTCCACTCTAGAGAACTTTGTGTGCCACTATTATATGAGAAACATGCCAGTGGCCACCAGTAAGATTTTCAGATACTTTCCTGTGTGACTCAAGATGAAATCCCCCTTCACTAACTATAATTTAGACTGAAATTATGTAGGCACTCAGCATTATCTCCCAAACCAAATATATCACATATACTTTGAGGGTCTTCTGGGTTCTCTGAGCTTTGGTTTCTCCTGTCAAATAAATGGGCATGTGAACATTTATCTTAATCCTATACCATGGACATGCTGGAAGGATCAAACAGGATAAAATGTATGCAGAAGTAGTTGGTCCACTAAGGAGAACTTTGTGAGCCTTTGGTATTCCCCTAGAAGCATTGCAGTGGCCACCAGGAAAGGAAGTACTTGAAGTGTTTCTTCATTGGTCACAGTGGAATAATGTAATTTCACAGAGCCATTCTACCAGCCTTTGCTGCTAATTCAACCAGATATAACTAGTGATGCACTGTGGAGGCAGGGAGTATGCACCACAGTGGTGGGATACAATGTTGGGGTGACATGAAGAATCTGAGATGAAAGGCATCTAGTTTTGATGTTGGGTAATATTCTAAGGATCTTTATACCTCAGTCATCTCAGTTGTAAAACATATGAATAAAGCCCATTGATGCTGTCACAGGGCAACTTACACCCAGAGTAGCAGTTATTATTATTATTGCATTTGGACACTGTAACCTTACCACTGACAAATGTAGCTGTGTAAAACATGGCTATTTCTTGACAAAAACTTGATACTATTCTGGTGAAGGATCTCTCTTCTGTTTATTTTTTTAAAGAAACATAATTGCAGAAAATAAAACAGGTAATGCCCTTTCAAATCTTTATTTAGTCAGAACAATGACTATTTCCTATACTGACATTTTCTTTTGAAATAGATGAGTCTTCTTTATAAATGGTGACTTTAGAGTTTGCAAACTGACAACTGATTCATTGCTTTTAAGAAAGCTCAAGGAAAACATTTCAACAACATGTGAAAAACCCATGCTTAAAAAATAAACTAGTTGATGACTTAGTCACTGTTCTATTGCTGTGAAGAGACACACGATGACTAAGGCAACTCCTTTAAAAGAAAGCATTTAATTGGAGGCTTACTTTCAATTTCAGAGGCTTAGTCCATTATCATCACGGCAGGGAGAATAGAGGAATGCAGGCACACTGGAGCAGTAGCTGAGAGCTACATTTTGATCCATAGGCAGAAAGAGAGAGAGGTTGGCTTGGCTTGGGCTTTTGAAACCTCAAAGCCCACACCTAATGACACACTTCCTCTAAGCAAGGCCACACCCCTTAATTTTTATAATCCTTTAAAATAATGCCACTCCATGGTGACTAAGCATCCAAACATATGAGCTTATGGGGGCCATTCTTGTTCAAAACACCATAGTTTGGGTAGTGACTGGTGGAATACATGGCTTCACCTAATTATTCATTGTCTTTTCCTAGCTTTGAGGAAGGTTTAACAATAGCTATATTATCCGATGAAATAAAAAACATTGATACAATATAGAATTAAGATGAAAGGTTATAAGAAAAATGGGAAAAAAGTAGCTTTTCTTTTTTTATTAAGAAATTTTTTACCCATTTTGCATACCAACCACAGATTCCCCCGTCTTCCCTTTTCCCGCTCCCAACCTCCCTCCCAATTTATCATAGAGCCTTCATCTAGTAATTGATGGAAGCAGATGCAGAGATCCACAGCCAAGAAGTAGCTTTACTTATTTGGAAGGATTAAAAGGTTTTAGTTGGCCTAAACTTGAACATACATAGACATATTGAAACATTGAAAGTGAAATGGGTTACATTTCTCCCTGTATTTGTCATTGGGTACATACATAATATCTAGTTTGTCACTTCACCCATCTTTAAGTACTCAGTTCAGTGACATTAATTACATATACATTTTTCTGTAACTGCCATCCTTCCCATACTCTAGAACATTTTTATTACCCCAAGTGACAACTGCTGCCTGTTATAATTTAAATAATAGTAACCTTGTTTTACATATATGTTTGTGATTTTTACATACTACCATATTATGCTTTTAGTATTATTTTGAGCAAGGAGTTATTCCAAATAATGTAATTATAATGTCAGATTGGTTGGATATATTCACTTGGATAAATTAGGAATTGATTTTTAGCTTTTCATCACTATGATAAAAAAATGCCTGAGATAATGTTTATGAGGACAGATTTAGTTTGGTCCATAGCTTGAGGTTTCACTTATGAAGTATTGTGAACACAGTTCATGGACCAGTATACATACACTGTTACTAACTGAAGTTCACAGTTCACATGAGGAATCCATTGTTTCTAATATAAGGGTCTGTGAATTTTGACAAGTCTGTAATATCATGCAATTGCAATTATGTTACCAACCATTACTTTTCACACTGCCCCGTAACTCTTGTTGACACCTCTGGAACTGTTGGTATTGTTATTGTGTAATACTTTTGACTTTTTCATAATAATGCATAGTTGGAGTCATGGGAGATGGAGGCTTTTCAGAATTGCCTTCTCTGACTAGTAACATACTCGTAAAGATTCCTTTACGTAAGTCAATTTATTTGATATGTTATGTTTTTGACTTGAATATGTTGAAGCATCTCTGCATTTTCAGCATAAAGCCAACTTAGTCATGGTGAATGATCTTAATTTGTGCCTGTATTCAGTTTGCTAATATTTTATTGAGAATTTTTACATGTATGTTTATGAGGGATTTTGAGATACTGCTATATAGGATTTTGTTTGTTTGTTTTGGTATTAGAATAATACTGGCTTCATAGAATGAGTTATTTTTGCTCTTCTTCTTTTTCTGAATAATTTAAGAGTGGGCTATAGATCTTTGAAAGCCTCGTAGAGTATGCTGTGATTCTGTCTGGATCTGGGCTCTTTTTTTTTTTTTCTTTTTAGCTGGAAGGTTTTTTAAATCGCTATTTAAATCTTCATTTTTTATGAGTCTGTTTATCTTGTTGGTCTCTTCTTGGTTTAACTTCGGTTGTTTGAATGAATCTAGAAGTTCATTATTTTTAGATTTTCCAACTTAGTAGCGTATAGATTTTTTCAAATATTCCATTAAAATCTGCATTTCTTTGGTGTCTGTTATAATGTTTCCCTGTTCATTTCTGATTCTGTTATTGTTGTTCATGTCCTTCCTTTGGCTAGTTAGAACAAGGGCCTACCAATCTTATTTTTCTATCAAAGATCATCTCTTAAGTTCCCCAACTCTGTATTGTTCTCTTTGTTTCCATTTCATTCATTTCTGCTGTGATTTTTATTATTTTTTGTCATCCATGGGGTCTTATTTGGTTTGTTTTTGTATTTCTGAATTTTTGAAGATTCATCATTAAATCATTTATCTGTGCTCTTTTTTTTTTTTTAAAATGTAGTCACCCAGAACTAAAAGTCTGCCACTTAGAACTGCTTTCATCATGTCCAGGAGTTTTGTTCTCATTTTTATTTAGTTCCAGGAAGTGTTTGCTTTTTAATTTTTTTCTTGATTTCCTCTTTGATCCATTCGTCATTCAGTAATGAGTTGTTTAAGCTTCTGTATTTACTAGATTAGCTTGCTGTCCCGTTTAAGTCACATTGCATTAAGTCAGAAGGAATACATGGAGTATTTCATTTTTATGAATTGCTTAAGATTTGTTTTGTGTCCTAAGATGTTATCTATTTTAGATAAGCTTCCATGGGTTGTTAAGAGTAATGTTCATTCTTTGAAGTTTGGGTGGAATGTTCTGTAGATATTTGTCAAGATCACTTGATATGTGATGTCATTTAATTCTGATGTTTCTCTATTTTTTGCCCAGGTGATCTGTCTATTGGAGAATGTGAGGCACTGAAATTACCTACTATTATTGGTTTGATGCTAATCTGTGTTTTACTTTTTTGTGTGTCTTATTTGTTGAGATGGGGTTTCTTTGTGTAGCCTGGGCTGTCCTGGAACTCTCTTCGTATGCCAGGTTGGCCTCAAACTGGTAGAGATCCACCTGCCTCTTCCTCCCGAGTGCTGGGATTAAATGTGTGAGCCACCACTGCCTGGCAATATGTGTCTTTAAATGTAGTAGTATGCTTTTTATGAAATTGGGTGCATCAGAATTTATATATATATATATATGATTGTGATTGTAATATCTTTTTGGTTAAATAGTCCCCTGATTTGAATGAAGTGTCCTTTGTTATCTCTTCTGGTTAATTTTAGTTTGAAGTCCATTTTGTTGAATTCCTTTTTTCTTTTTTGTTTGTGTTCTTAGTTGTACTTTATGATTGCTTTGTATGGTAATTATAGCTTCATCTATTTTCTTCCTACAGTGTCTTGAGACTTTTTGCATCAGTGTACACAATAGAAACTGATCGGTAGTTTTCTTCTCTTGCACTTTCTTTACCCACTTCTGATAGGCATGTTGAGACTGAGGGAGTGTTTGTTCTGCTTTTAGTTTTGAAAGATTGTAGATAACTATGATAATTTTTTTCTTTGAGTGTTAGGTAGCATTTAAATGTTAAATCATAAATGTTTTTACTTGTTGAAAATTATTAACTATGGATTAACTATTATATATTATTCATTTGTATCTTTAAGAAATGGAAGATTATTCACACTATTTGCTTCTTTGTAAGGATTAGTAGATGGTGCCTTTCAAAGAATTTGTCTATAGTTATGTAAATTTTTAGTACAATGCTGCTCATGTCATCATCCTTTTACTAATCATTGGATCAATATTGATAGTCCCTTTCCCGTATCTGACATTGGTAATTAGTACCTTCTCTCCTTTTTCTAGGTTAGAATAACTAGATATTTTAATCTTTATTGGTACATTTAGATAACCTGGTTTTGTATTTATTATTTTTTCTCTATTATTATTTTCATGTTTTAAAAGTCATAGAATTAAAAAATGTTTTTCTTCAACTTTGTTTATGTTCCTATTGCTTTCTCTTGTTTTAGTTTGTTAAGGTGAGAACTGGGATTATTGATTTTAGGCTTTTCTTTCTAGTAAGTTCATTTAATGTTATAAGTTTCCCTCCAAATACTGCTTTGCCTTCACTCTACAGTTGTTTCCATGGTTTGAACACTTACATGTTCATTCAGTTCAAATTTCCCCTACTTTAATATAAGAACAGAAAAAGAATTGTAGTGGTTAATGTTGTCAACTTCTAGACACTGAGGAGTGTCTAGAAGATTAGTAAGCATGCCTCTTACTAACCAAGAGAGAAGCACCTAAGCAAGGAAGACCTGCCCTCGATGTGGGAACACTCTCCTATAAATTGGGGCACTTTGTGGACTAAGGAGGAAAGAGATTAAGCCTGATGGCATAGACATTCACTCTGTTTCCTGGCTTCAATGGTCTCCCTAACATTTCAATCCATTTCAAACCTCTAAAACCATGAATCATAATAGAATTTCCTCACAGTATTAAAACTTTCACACAAGAAATAAAACAACATTTCTTCACTTCAAGCCCATCAGAAGCTGAAGGGACCTGGGGAAGGATTATAGTTTTAGTAAAGATGGATTTATTTCTTTTTCTTCATGGGATCTTCCAGGCTTTTAATTAAATGCCTCAAAAAGTATCTGTGCCTTTATTGTTACAGGTTTTTCAGAAGATTAGTCTCTGTCCTGACCAAAGCTCCAGACTCCAACCCCAAGCCCCAAGTACTCAAGCATTTAAAAATACAGCAACCTGAGGAGACTCCTGGCATGTGATAAAAAAAAATCCATCCTTCTCCAACACATCTGATTTCTCTGTCCAGGGAACCTATTAGAGATTTATTGTGTCTTTTAAAGCCTTTTCCTACATGTAGCCTTCAATACTTTCCCAACACTCAGCAAATGCCTTTAGGAGAAATAAACAGTACACTTGAAGTCCTTCAGACATGCAATTTATAATTCTAGTTCCTTGTGGGGTTTCCACTGTTTGTACTTTTCACTCCCACCCTTTATCTCACAGAGACTTTGGCGTGGACAAGTATGATCCTTAGCCTACTCTCATAACTGACCCATATCCTTAGGTGATTGTAAGCTTACTTACAAAATGCTTTAGAATTTTATAAAAGATTTTCAGTTGTCTTCACAGGGATGTTAACAGTCATGAATATCTGCCATTCAACTAAATTAGAAGTTCCCAAACTAGAACTTTTCTGTGTAATAACTGGCCATCATTAAACACATTCTTACAGGACAGCAACATGCTCTGCCTCTCCCTTATCAGGTGCTGTAGTCCCTGAGTCATGGTGGGTAGAGAGACTCTTGAGGCAAACAGGAAAACAACACTCCAACTCGTGTTCCATTTTGTGAGGCAAGATCTGTAAAACTTTAGAATTGTTACAGCGTTCATGTTTAATAAATAAGACAAAAGACAATGCATTCGTCTTCTTTCAACCTTGCCACATTCTTAGATAGTACCATTGTCAAATAAGTCTCATAGACCAAGAAGTTATTAGAAGTTTGGTTACTGGGAAGAGGTTCTGTTTGGTTTAATTTTGTCTAATGGTGGTGGTAGTGGTACCATTTTCTCTTTTTCTCATTGACAATATGTCAAGATCTGTTAGCCAGGCACCACAGCTGGGATACTGTGTGTTTTAGTTATTTTCCTAGTTGTTGTAACAAAAATACCTGGGAGAATCAATTTAAGGAAGGTTGGCTTTATTGTGACTTACAGTTAGAAGGCATCAATTCCATTGTGGTGACTGAGACATAGTAGCAGGAATGAGAGGCCAGATAGTCATGTTGCACCTGCTGTTGGGAAGCAGAGAGTGAACAGAAAGTGGGGCTGGGCTATAAAACCTACAGGGCCACCCCTAGTGACCCGCTTCTTCCAACAAGCCAACTTCTAAAGGTTCCACAATGCTCTCAAACAGTACCAGCAGCTGAGGACCAAGCATACGAACCTCTAGGGGATATTTTACATCCCAACCACCGCAATTATGTGTTTCCTATTTTCTTTTTATTGCGTATTCACGCACTGAGCATACATTTTGGCATAAGTAGGTGCTTAGTAAACGTGTATTGAGTGAATTAATAGAAATAAACCATATTGTTATTAACAGAAATAAAAGTGTGAGTATGGTGTAAAAGTGGGGGTCTGGTGTTGGGGAACACAAGTTATTCTAAGATATCTTTCTACAAGTTGGTGTTTGGTGACTGTCATGCCATTGCTGCATATGTGTATTTTTGTGGTGGTATTTTATTTGTGCACCCCAATAAAGCTTATCTGAGGATCAGAGGGAAAAGCCAGCCACTATATTATACATAGAGGTCAGGCAGTGGTAGCACATGCCCTTAATCCTAGCATTCAGGAGGCAGAGATATATCTGGATCTCTGTGAGTTCAAGGCCACACTGGGAACAGAGCCAGGAGTAGTAGCACACACTTTTAATTCCCAGCACTAGTTAACCATAGAGGTCTGGGGATTTGTACAGACAGACAGGAAATGATAAGATCTGGGTGGAAAGAGGAAAGTGATGTAGCTGGGCAGAGAGAGGAAGTGAGATAGCAGGACACAGAAAGGCTATAGGCGTGAGTATACAGGAAGTAGCTCTTTCTGGAGGCTGAGGAGTTGGTGAGGTGAGGTTGGCTGTGGCTTGTCCTATTCCTCTGTTCTTTCAGTTTTCACCCCAATATCTGGCTCCGGGTTTTTTTTAATTAATAAGACCATTTAGCAATTTGTCTTACACATTTTAAACCCTATTTCTTGAAAGAAAAGGAGAGGTTATTCTTCCTTTGGAATTGGTATGGCCAATGATTGTTTAATATGAGTATTCTGATGGTTGTTCTTGGTTGTCAACTTGGTGCACCTGGGATGTGGGAACCTCAGCTGAGGAATTGTTTCTATCAGTTTGGCTTGTGAGCATGTCCATGAACCATTTTCTTGATTGTTAATTGATGTAGGAGGTTCCAACTCACTGTGAGTGGTGCCATCTCTGAGCAGGTGGGCTTTAGTTACATAAGAAAAGTAGCTGAACA
Source organism: Peromyscus eremicus (assembly GCF_949786415.1). Taxonomy (NCBI): domain Eukaryota; kingdom Metazoa; phylum Chordata; class Mammalia; order Rodentia; family Cricetidae; genus Peromyscus; species Peromyscus eremicus. The sequence continues at coordinate 27,876,261 of NC_081429.1, read as the reverse complement.
TGAGTCTGGTAGCAATCCACTAAGTAGAACAGGTAGTTTTCCTCTGTGGTCTCTGCTTTGGTTCATGCCTCTAAGTCTTGGGGTTCCTGCTCTGCTTTCCTTAATGGTGGATTGTGACATATAAGGCAAGTAAACCCTTTCACCCCCCCAAGTTGCTTTTGGTCATGGTGTTTATCATGTCATCAAAAAGAAAACTGGAACAAATATGTAGCAAAGAGGTATCCACTTATGGTTTAGTTTTAAATAAGTCATTATTGAAATAATGCTTATGAATCTTTATCCAAAATTTCTTAAAGAGAACATCAGGAAGATGTTTATTCAGATGTGTAGAATTATGTCTTATCCCACCAAAGGTTACAATTCAGAGCACACATACATCTTACAGAATGTTGGTTATTATGATTTATTGAGAAAAAGGATCCTGAGAATATTAGTGTAGCACAGAGCCTGAACTACAGATGTTTATATATTTTCTGTTTAACCAGACTATTCACAAGATAATGGCCATAGCTAATATTAGGCAGGAGATTGTGCTGATTCTTTTGTCTCCTAGACTCACAAAGAGCCTGATGATTTGGTTCCTGTTGTTACCATAAACCTCACTGCTTCTATCAGGGACTGTCTTTGCTTTTAGCTCTTTGGTGGAGAGACTTGCTAAACTTCATTTTATTTTCTTTGGAGGTGAATGGGATCCTTACATCAAATCTTCATGATTTGTGTCTCTTACACCTTGTATTGCTTGTATTTTGTATGTTTCTGCTTATTAGATTACATATATCACTGCATGTAGACCATTTCTAAGAACTATAAGAAGAATTTGTAGTAGAATTATTATTCTATGGAGTTACAAATGATGTCTGTCATCTACCATAGGGTAAACTCAGGAATAACTGACCAAGGCGAACATCACCTTTTTTTTTCTGAAAGGAGAGCTGCGACACAACAGTAAAAGTCACATCTCCAAAACGTTGTATTTTTTTACTTGAGTCATTGGAGGTAGATGAATGTTTGTGTTCTCATTACTCATTTATGGAGGAGGCAGTAACAGCTGACTCAAAAGCTCCAACAATCAGGATTAGTGCAAGGACTACAAATGGCTATAATTTCATCACTAATGCCATTCAATAAAGGTATTTGTGAGTGTATGCAGGATTGCAAGGATGTAAACCAATGGACAGATTTTTCATGGCTGTTGCTTCCATGACTACTGTTGTCTAATTGCCTTTTGCATTTATAAAACAGGTGACAGGATGGTATTCTAGTCCTTACTGGTGCTTTCTACCATGGAACACTATGGTAGGGATTAGGAGCTTCTATTTTTAAATCTTATCTGAATGTATGCAAATAGTAGCACCTAATTAATATTCAGAATATGGTTACATGGGCATCTGGGAATTGTAGTTTACATATCACCAGGCTTTCCCAAAGGAAAATAAAGGAAGAATTAAAAAAAAAACTCACAGAATCTACTGATATGTTATAACCAGGTCACTTGAATGCACAAATAGATCGATTGCCAAATAAATAAAATGTATTCATTTTTATATCTCTGTCATTACCCATCACTAAAAAGTGCTTCTATGAAAAAGATAGCAAAAAGTCTTTGCAAATATCCATAAAAAAATCTTAAGACAAAGAATTATTAGGCAAGCTACAGGTAGATAACCTTTCCAAACAAAGAGCAGTTGAATTTCCTTCTGCAAAATTCAACCCTTTATTTTTCACTTCTCTACTTAGTTGCTTTTGCAGATGTCTCCAAACCTCTCCTCAGCTCCTCTGCAGGCCTCCCTAGGCATAGAGCCACGCAAGAAGTGTCTGAGGCTCCTGTGAAAGGCCTGTAAGTGTTTTACCTTTTGTAAGTGACACAGTCTCCTTTTCTCAACTTCCTTCTCCTGCTTTTCATTTTGTTCTTTTTTTTTAATCTTCAAAGATATAAAAACTATTCTTAATTTGAGGGCCACACAAAAAAAGCCACTGTCAATCATTTGCCAAACCCCCATCTAGAGAATGTATTCGTCTACTTTGAATTCTGTTAGTTCAATTGCTTAAGTTTTCCTCATACAAAAGTCCTTATTATGAGGAAGTGCTTCTGTTTCCAGGACAACCAGGAATCAAGCACCCACAGTGTATTGTCAGTTGAATTCTCTTCTCTATTGTCAATTTCCAGCTTCCTTCTTTTCTTCACACAGAGTTATAAGCAGGAAGTATCTGCAGTCTTCTTGCTTCTGTTCCTTTATCCAGAGGGACATAAAGCTATCTAAACATCCTCTGGAATTCAGTAGCTTCATGTGTTCTATTTTCACAGACAAATCCTGATACATTGTCTCTTTTAATGCATAGTACTTGTTTTCTGATCAATATTAACCAACACTGTACACTTCAAATTGCCAGTACTAAAAAGGCCAGTTTGAACAATGCTAATTAAATTAAAAGCAGATATATCTATCATAAAAGAAGAAACATATTTATTTTGTCCCTGATAATTTACAAACTAAAACTCACCATATTGTAATAACATTTTTGGGTGGTGGTTTATCCCTTCTGTTGAAATATCACAACCCGTGTGAAACAATGGGCTATAATAAGTGGTTACTTAGCAAAAATGAATGTTATTGATACAGCCTAGATATGAATTAGTCATTGAGGTGTTAGTGATTACAGGCAAAATGTAAATTTTTGAGAGTCATGAGGAATCAATAAAGCCCATTAAATCCCCGGTTTTTTTTTTAATATTGCAGACTTGCATGTTTAAACTGACATCTTGAAAAGTTTTGATAAGATCAATTCATACCCTCAGCATGATGAACCATCTTTAATGAGGATACAAGGCCAGGAGCAGCTTGCATTATATCATCTGATCTAGTTGTCTAAGAAATGATTTTCTTTTTCTAATCTAATCTAAGAAACAAAGATGTTTGGTCTTGGGGAAGTCAACAAATTCAGTTCTTGTATCAGATTTGCAAAACTTCAGGCACTAAGGAGGTTCCCAAACATGCCCAGGGCTATGGTATATCCATTTCCAGGAGAAGCCCTTGTCTTTTTTCTAAATACTGCAAGATTCTCCTAGTGGTGTTGGGTAGCACACATTCTTACCATCTATGTTAAGACTGGAATAATTTTTCCTCTTAAAAATAACACACTAAACCAATTAGCTTTCCTAAATCAAATTAGCCTTGTAACATTCAAACACTGACAAACATAATCTGCTTGCTTTAAGACAGAAGTGGAGAAGTCAACAGAATCATATCTCTAGTCAGGTCCAAATCAAGTTATAAAGTCTGACTAAATAGTGAGTGCTGGAATAAGTCATATGATCGGTATGCACAGTCACACTGATCTCAAGTGTAAGCAGCCCTGCCTTTCCAGGAGGGAGATGTAAACGTTTAGCACTGAAGAATTTCTTTTCGTGATGTGGTAGAGGAATGGTTTTCCCTGAACACTCCCTCAAGCCTTACCCTGCTTTGGTACATTTCTTGTGGTCACAGGAAATAGCTCTTATCAGTTTAATGTACATTTTGTGCATATTACCATTAATGCTTTTTGCCTTTCTGCTGCTTGTTAGGAATCTGTACCAAAGTAAAAGGGGCAAAATTCTTTGTCTTAAGATTTTTTTTATGGATATTTGCAAAGACTTTTTGCTATCTTTTTCATAGAAGCACTTTTTAGTGATGGGTAATGACAGAGATATAAAAATGAATACATTTTATTTATTTGAGCTATTAGTGAAATAAATAATTGAAAGTTAAAATACACTTCACTTGTTAATGTGAATTATCATTGTGAAATATGATCTGTTTATAATCTCTGCTGAATCTTTGGACACCAGTTTAGACATTTTGGACACTTAGTTTAGAATTAAACTGAGGTATCATTATCGTTAAACAAATACTATTAGTGGTCAGACCTGCTGTCTTCATTAAAGGACCACATAGAGAAACTGGCTTCTTAGTGATTACACAGTCAGTTCCTTTTAGCTTTGAATCAGAGATGGCCCCAAAACTTGCTTTCGACGCTGCATGAACTATGAAACCAGGTCATAAATGGCTCACAGTTTTTGCTTATATCCCTTGACACAAGCGCTCTGAAAGGAACCAGCTGTCATTAAGATGTGAGTGAATGCCTAGGCAAGCCAAGCAGTGAGGTCATGTGGGAGTAACAGAGATGCATGAACAACCTGTGGCAAGTTGAGAAATGAAGATGCTATTATAACTCTTTAGGGCAATTAAACTATCAGGTCTCCAGTGAGAAAACCTAAGTGAACACCATCCTGCATTTCCAACATAAATGTTAAGCCATTGAATTTGGGTTGTTGTGTGACACAGCAATAGGCAGCCAAAGCACAGATATATGATAATGCACACAAAGTGCACGCACACACAGGCACATGAATGTGGAGGCCCGACAACAACATTGGGTGTTACTTCCTAAGCTTTCTTTTTGAGACAGGTTCTCTTACAGCCCTGGAACTCACCAAGTATACTAGATTGGCTAGCAAGCCCCAACAATCAGCCTCAGCAGTGATGGTAAAACAAGCACATGCCATTATACCCATGCTTCTTTCATTTAATATTGGTTTGGGGTATTAAACTCAAAACTAATTTTCCTCTAAACTCCAATTCTCAGACTTCCAAATGTATTTTACACTTAAAATTTGGTGAAATCTTGCTGTCTTTGTTTTATATGTATCAATTCTCAGAAAGTATGAATGAAGAAGTATATGTGTGTATTTCACACATTGAATTGATTTTGAATAAAGAGATTGGTTTTTTTTGATAGGAAACAGTGGTTCTCAACATTTATTATAAATATTTTGATTTGCAATAACTGCTGTCATGTCCATAATATAATTTGTGGCTTGTGTATACTGAACCTCCAAGGTAATAAAGTCGAACTTTCAAAGAGTGAAAAAGAAAACTCAAGGGACTCAATGAAAAATGGTTTACCAAGGACAAGATTGGTGCAGGGTGTTGCTTTGGGGTTAATAAATACTCCAACAACGGATGCCTAATGCATCCTTTTACATCTATTTCGTGCTGTTGATACAGTTTATGGGGAGAATGGAAGGTTTTTTTTTTTGTGTGTGTGTGTGTGTGTGTGATAATGATCCTCACAGATGTGTGGCATGATAATGTAAGAAGGGTTTTCTCTCTACACTTCACAGAACTGAAGAACCCATACATTTAGTGCTGATCTCATAAACGCTCCGTCAGGACTTGTGTCTTAGGATTTCTTTGGCTGTGATGAAACACCATGACCAAAGCAACTTGGGGGAAGAAAGGGTTTATTTAGCTTAGGTATCTCAAGTCATAGTCCACTGAGGGAAGCCAAGGCAGGAACTAAAAAACATGGCAGGAACCTGGAGGCAGGAGCTGTCACAGTGGCCATGGAGGATACTGCTTACTGTCTTGTTCTTTCAGGCTTGCTCAGTCTACTTTCTTATAGAACTCAGGACCATCAGCCTGGGATGGTCCCACCCAAAACAGGCTGTGTGTTCCCATATCAATCACTGATTAAGAAAATGCCTTATAGGCCTGCCAACAGCCTGATATTATGATGGCATTTTTTTCAGTTGTGGTTCCCTCCTCCCAAATGACTTTAACCTGTGTCAAGTTGACATAAAATGGACCAGCAGAGCTTGTTAGACAACTCTTGGGTAGAATATAGTAACTTAGAGGTCTTGGTCTAGGTCTGATCTTCCAATACACGACTAGTATACTTGTGCCAGATTTTAGTTGTTATGTATTTTTGTTTATTAAGTCCAAAGATTATATTTGATAATTACTTAGTGTCAGTGAATGCATAATTAATAGTGAATGTTTCTTGCTCCTTTAGGAGAGTACAGGAAAACCTAATGATAAACTGTCATTTTTCTTACTTCTGTATAATTTCTTTAAAGGATTTTCCAGAAGTAATATTGTGTACAGCATGTGGGAGGCAAATGGCAAAGGTAGTGTTGGAAAGTTAACACTAAGGTTTGTTTGTTAAGAAGAGTTGGTGATTAGAGTGTTGGAGGAAAGAGTAACAGATGTGGAGGCAGGGAGGGCATCAGGAGAAGCAGTCGCCTAGGACTAGTATTCAGAGAGATTAATTAATTTCTTGATATAGGCATTAATAAATTAATGGTCAATAGAAACTGATTTATATGTATTGATATATAATAGATACCTTCAGATTTTGTATAATGGTAGCTAACACTGGATTGTGTAAAACAGGAAAGAATAGAACACTGATATTTGATATCTCATAAATTGTGTTGTTAAGATAAGGGATCATTTTGACCTGTTGATGAATAACCTGTGGGTGAGTAGAGACAGTGTGGGGCTGCTTAGTTTTTAGTGGGAGATGCCATTTTTTTTCTACTCATTTAAAGAGTAACAGGTCCTTTGCTGTACTTCTGGCCTCAGATGTTTATACCTGGAAGAGAGCTCATTTTGTCCTCATGGAAATGTGAAAGGATGATCTGATTATTTTATATTTTTTGTATAGCTTCAGGAGAAAAATAAGGGTTATCAAGAAAAGTTTAAAAAAGTTATCTATATTCAGAGCTAAGGAAAGAGCGGAGACCCTGATTTGGGGCAATCTGTGAATACTTAGTAACAGTTTGGGATGCAGCTGGGAACAGCTTCTCCCCAAGAGTTTGTATATTTCCCACGGATATTTTTCATGTGTCAATTGGCTGTGACATTCACAACAGTGATAGCAGTCAGGTTACCTGTACTATTACCAGTGACCAACCAGCACTGAGCATGATTTAGTGATGATGTAACACAAATCACCCAAAAGGACTGGATGATAAATGAGGTATCCTGGCAACACTGTCAGTGCTACATTCTTCTTCATTAGTTGTGGGGAAGATCTTAATTACAATTCCCATGGGCTGAAGACGTGCATTTGAAATTATCACACAGTACTAATATGCCTTTTCAATGTATACCCCAGCCACAGTAGAAGAACCTAGAAAAAACTGAGCTGTACTGCACTACCCAAAATGTGCTAAGTATTCTGACTCTTGGCTTTCTGAAAGATCTAGGTGTAGCTCAGTGCAGAGCCAAGCACAAGACCGCATGTTTGGACCTCAGTACTGAAGAAAAAAATAAAATCGAGGCTCCTTTGAAGATTGTCTTGTTGAACAGATTTGTGTTAAGATGATGGGTACACAGCTGGCCCTGACTAATGATGTCTAGATAATGTCTGTCATTTTTTCTTGCATTCAGAAATGTTACCAACTGATACCAATTCCTGAGTTTCATGTCCCAGCTGTTTCTTATTAATTCCATACCAAAGAAAAGGGACATGTAAGAAACACATCAGTCATTTAGATTTCCAGTGCACCTTTTAACTATTCAATGTTTAGTTCTGATGAAAGTTGCTATCTTATTCAGTTTTATCCTCCTTTCAAACCATGGTGTCAATGTTGAGAGAATCAAAGATGTTCAAATTTTTAGTTCTGGGATTTGAGTTTTAGGCTTTTGAATCTATACTATTGAGGGTGGGATGTGAATCTAGAGAAACATGAAGCATTGTGCATTGACCACTAAAGCTTAAGAAGTTACACATTTGTTCTTTCTCTTCTGCAGGACTTTCAATTAAGTTTTAACATAAAGCGAGGTTGTTCTGCTGAAATACCTAATATTTGGTAAAATGAGTTATCTTACAATGAAACCAGCATTAGAATATTGCTAAATAACATACTAAAATTATCAACTTAAGTTTTTTATTTAATTAAAATATAATTACAACATTTCTTCTATACTTCCAGTGTCCCATCCTCTACCCCCTCTCAAATTCATCTTAAATTTTATATTATCTTCTTGTTCTTATGGAGTAGAATTTTTATCTACTCATGTCAATCCCTTTCACCCAATATCATTATTTCAACTTTTCCTGTTTTCTTTAAAGTTTGTTTAACTCAATTCAGGTAATATAAGCTCTCTTCAAATAATATTTCAATTTGTTCTCTTAACTATTGCATCCTTTTACTCTCATTTTAATTCTCTCTATAGCAACTACCTTCTAGCTGTTTTTTTTTTTAACTTTACCATGGTCTATATTTTTTCTCATAGCCATCATTAAGCCTTTCACCTTTGTTTCTAAAACTTTGAAAGGCTAAGCTGAGTAAAACTCTCTTGATGATATCTTACTCTTGTGCTATCTATGGCAAGGCTATCATAAATTTGCATCACAGCCAGGCCGGTGGTGGTGCACATCTTTAATCCCAGCACTAGGGAGGCAGAGGCAGGTGGATCTCTGTAAGTGTGAGTCCAGCCTGGTCTAAAGAGTGAGTTCCAGGACAGCCAGGGCTACACAGAGAAACCCTGTCTCAAAACACAAATAAACAACTTAACAAAAAACTGTGTCTCAGCCGGGCGGTGGTGGCGCACGCCTTTAATCCCAGCACTTGGGAGGCAGAGCCAGGTGGATCTTTGTGAGTTCGAGGCCAGCCTGGGCTACCGAGTGAGTTCCAGGAAAGGCGCAAAGCTACATAGAGAGACCCTGTCTCAAAAAACTTAAAAAAAAAAAAACTGTGTCTCTGTCTCTGCAGTGGCTCCCTTCAACATTTTGGGCATAACCACTTTGGGAACATACAGAGGAAATATTTTTGACATCATATTAAAATGATTTCATACATACCCAACTGCTAGAAACCATAACATAGTTTTTGCTTACTTTATACCTTAATTATTCTTTACTCCAATTGTTATAGAAGGAACCTAAACGTAGTATTTACCCCATTCATGTTTGCATCCTCTGTTGCTTGAAACTCAGACCATTCCACTTGACTCTGGCTCTTATTCAGTGTTTTGCCTTACAGATGGACAAATGTACCATGAATTCCTTGTACAGTTTTGCTTCCTGAAATTTTAATAAAACTATTTTTGGATGGTTTTTGGATTTTATCCTATTCTTTATATTTATAGTCTCATTCTCATGGCAAGTACTGTTGTGTGTCTTTTCTTTATTTCCCAAGGTTGAGATTTCTGCATCCTTCTGATCCTGTGTGGATTTTTAGTTCTGTCACGCAGCTTAAGTCTTGAGAATTCCACTCACCTTTTTCCTAGGCATTAAGTTATCATTTGCTGAATCTCATGGCTTTCTTTTTCTCCCCTTTAAAGGTATTCCTTCAAGTAACTCCATAGGAGAGTGAACGAGGGAGTAAGTCTTCTATATCTGTGCAGATTGAAAATTGATTTATCTAGGTACATCCATACACATATTATCTAGATTGAAAATCATTTTCTTTTGAATACTATTGTCTTTACACATCACATATTGCAGGGGTTTCTCTGTGGAAATTGTAAGGATTCTCAATGTAAGAAAACTTTACAACATCACACACACACACACACACACACACACACACACACACACATATACTCTTATTAGTAATTGCTCAGCTTATAGATCGGAAGATATATTGATGCATTTAACTCTGAAAGCTTTTTTGGCTTTGGTTTTGTTTTTTTCAAGACAGAATTTTTCTTTGTGCCTTACTTAGCTGTCTGGGAACTTGCTTTGTAGAACAGTCTGGCCTTGAACTCACAGAGATCTGCCAGCTTCTACTTTCAGGGTGCTAGGATTAAAAGCTATATGCTAACATGCCTGGCTGAATGAATAATTTTGATTTTTTTTACAGTTAATTTCCTTTCTACCATTTATTTTTTGGGATTCTATTAATTCAGTGTTGTCGCTCTTGTTTTATGTACTATGTAGGTCATCACTTTCTCTCCTCTCATAATTTTGTCATTATTCTTTTGTAATGTACTTTAATGTGTTACTGGTTTTGATATTCTTGATCTGGAAGTCTTTTTATAACTATAAATTCTGCTTCTGTCTTACTAATAGCATATTTATCTTGCTTTGGGTATGAAACATCCTAGGTGTCAATGTAATTCTGAATGAATTTTAACTTTACTTTTTTTTTTTTTAAACTTTCCCTGATATTAGTCTGTTGGGTCAGTTTATCACCACTCTGACATGAAGACTTTCTGAAAGGTTGTACTTAACAGTGTGGAATAAGAAGCAGAATTGATTCTATTTCCTGGGCATGACAGCTGTATCATGTTAACTTGGAAGAACAGGAAGAGTCACACAAAATTTTTTCAATACCTTAGAATGCTAAAGCTTTACTCTGGATACCTGTATCCAAATCAGTTGCCTAGGTTCTCTCCAGAAAGATTTTTCAGTGTTGTATTTTCAAAAACAGCAGTGTTTTTGCTGGAAACTTGGACATGAAGAATTGGCTGGAATTCATGAATGGTAGGTTTGAGAGGAGCTTTGGGGAGGAACAGAGGATACAATGAAACAATCTACAGATCCCTGCACCACCTCATTCTATCCATCACAATGTTCTCTGGTTCAGTATGGCTTGGAACTTAGGTTTCTCTGTACCTTAATATATACTAGAAACACATGGATAGCCCTTGTCCATTGACAGCCATGCCCTCTGTGTGCCTAGCTATTTACATGCACATAATGTAAAAAATATTTAATAGGAATTTAGGAGTGAAAAGATACAAATATGTTTTCCTTAAAAAATTAAAACCTACTGCTATATTAACTGCCTATGGCTTCTACAATAAATTACCAAAACAATTGTGGATGAAAACAACATAAATTTATTTTTCCACAGACAGGCATTTAAAACCAGGACATCAACAAGCCATGCTTCCTCATAAGGATCAAGGTTGAAATTCATTTTCTAGCCATTTCTAGTGGCTTTGCTTGTAGTAGTTCATGCCAGGACCTGTTCCTTGGAGAGACTGGTATAGCAGCTGGTCTAATTCTATTGGTTTGTTTGTTTGTTTGTTTTCCTTTGCCTCCTCTTACAATATGATTGCAGTAGGTCCACTAGATAGCTTAGCATCTTTTCCACATCTCAAGATCATTAATGTATTCATGTCCATATAGTCATTTTTTGTTCATATAATTGTGTTACAAATTCTAGGCATTAGGACATGGCTAGCCTTTAGATTGATGCTACTTAGCTTCCCGCCATACAATTTTTAGATGAAAGGATCAGTGTAACCATGATAAGAGATTTAATCAGTATGTGTTTAATAAGAAATGCAGACTTTGAATGGTGGACTCATTTTCTTAATGTCAAACATGATTCTCAAACTTGTTTCTGTACTGTACTGTCGTCGGATTCCTCTCTGATGACATCTACCTCAACAAAGACCCATCAGGAGAAAATGAAATCTTTTATTTTCATAATGAAATCATGTGTCTATATTATGAAACATACTCATAGAATAACCTGTCTTAACCATTTAGTTTATGACATCACCTATCCTGCCTATCCTGTTTATCTTCACATTTTATGGCCATACATTCTTAATGTATTTATACTTCTAGTTTTCTGTAGACTCTAAATGGGTACCAGTTTGTTTTTCTTTTTCTTTTTCTTTTTTTTTTTTGGGGGGGAGGTGTTTTCGAGATAGGGTTTCTCTGTGTAGCTTTTTTTGTGCCTTTCCTGGGACTCACTTGGTAGCCCAGGCTGGCCTCGAACTCACAGAGATCCACCTGCCTCTGCCTCCCGAGTGCTGGGATTAAAGGCGTGCGCCACCACCGCCCGGCCCCAGTTTGTTTTTCTAATGAAAGGATAATAGGTACATTAATAAACTCTTTCCAGTTCTTATTCATGTTACACTACATTGAATGGAAACCCTACCAACCACGTGGTCACCATTTTACAACTGAGGGACATACTCCAGGATGAGAAGGGACTTACTCTAAAACACATAGCTAGTGAATGGAAGATCCATTTAAAAAGTCTACACATGCCAGACTTTGTAATCTTTCAACTACAAACCACTATTGAAGCTGTTTGTGATCTAAAAATCTGTAGATTTGAATTTTGCACAAAAAATTGCTTATCTGTGAGTTCATTTTAATAATGTGATTCTAAACACAGATCACAGCCATAGAATTCTAAACATAAAACAGGAAAAAAGCTCAAGAGAATCTGTGATCTCTATGCAGGCAGCTTCAGCAACTCCTTCCATGTGTTAATAATTTGCAATGTGCCTGTATTGGCAGAGTCCCTGCTTTCCTCTGTTTGTTGCAAGCATCTCTCTTCTTGTCATGAAGACTCCAGTGCTTTGGCAAAATAAAAATTCAGAATTTTAAAAGTGTGTCTAAAAATGTGTTCCTCCTGCTGTAAAAAGTAAATTTTAGAAGTTTGACAGTTGGGCACCCAGATTTGAAGAAGAAAAATTAATAGGAATGCCAGAATTTCACTTGGAAATATAAAACACTCCCAAAATAGGAAAAGGTGACAATCAATTTGGAGAATCATTTATGAGCTGGAATGTAACAACATGCATTGAATTCTATTTTGAGTGTGCAACATTTCACAGAATGTCAAGTAAGGATCTGAAATGGTCCAAATAGTCTCTACCTACCTCTATAATGGTCCAAATAGTCTCCACTCTGAATGCTAATTTTTCCCCTGAAGTTGCATAGATTCTGTACATATTTCCAAAGAAACTATTTCTGATACAACTGATTCAGTGATCTGTTGGCAATTTAAACTGATAGAACTACCAGAATTGGTGATGCACCTTAACCAAAAAAAGAAGGTAACAGAGCCTATCTATCCTAGTCAATTTTTGATGCTCTGTGTTTTTTTTTTGTTTTACTCAAATGTTTCAGAAAATTCTATACATGAATTAGCATGCTACTATATAATGTTTGTATCAAGCTAAACATATTTAACACCTTAAATAATTACTATTTCTTTATGGTAAAGAGTTTTAAAATATTTTCTAGTTTTAAAAAAGTGTACACCATACTATTATTATCTATGATCACCTCTCTGTGCAAGAGTGCACCAGAACCTATTTCTATCTGTAACTTAGTTGATCATTGATCAGCTTTTCTCTATCCTCCTCTCCATTTTCCTGATCCCCTGGAAACTATCATTCTACTCAGTGTCAATGAGGTCAACTTCTTTAGATCCTGTGTGACTGAGATTATGTGGTCTTTGGCTTTGTCTGCTTTTTGATAATAGTCCTACCTATTGCAGTGGGATGATATCTAATTGTGTTTTTGTTTCATTTCCCTGATGATTAGTGATGTTGAGCATTTTTCATTATATGATTTGTTTGAGTTCTTTTGTGGAAGGCCTGCTTACATACCTGATCATGCTAATACTCTTTTTTTTTTCCTTAGTCCATATACTTTATTATTCTATGTCAGTTCTCTCTCTACACAGCTTCTATTCTGCTCTCATGCCTACCTCCTTTCTTGCCTGATTTGTCTCTACCTTTATCTGTTGTCCCCTCTATGTTCTATGTTAATTCTCTCATCTTAGTTATGCCTCATCTAAGTCTTTCTCATCTCATTCTTACCCATCTAGTACTTTCCCATCTGGCTCTTCCTCATCTTCCATCCTGACTTCCAGTTCTCTAGTCAAAAATTTTCTCCAGCCAAAATTCTCAATATCTTCTTTGCATTCTCCTTATACCTCAGTCCCCTGTCTCTGAGGTGTTCAGTTATAAACCCAAGCCATAGTGATCCTCTGGCAGAGCAAGGTCGCCAGGCTGGAATTCTTATGGGGTCATAAAAGGCAGTAAGAATTTTCCTCAGGCAGTGGTTGACAGGCTTTCTTCTACAACCCAAATGAGAGAGAGAGAGAGAGAGAGAGAGAGAGAGAGAGAGAGAGAGAGAGAGAGAGAGAGAGAGAGAGAAAGAGAGAGGAGATGGCTACTAAGTGGATAAAGGCATTTGCTACCAAGTCTGACAACTTCCAGGGTAAATAAAACATTTTTAAAGTAGAAACAAAACCTGTCAAAATATTAAAGGTCGAGAATTATTGAACCTAATACATTTTTTGGAATACTTTTTTCCAGTGGATTTCTTTCTTTTTAAATAATGTTTTTTGTATTATTTTTATTTATATGTGTGTATACCTCCTTTTATGTGCACCACATGCATGCAGGAGCCCACAGAGGCTAAAGAGCCTTGGATCTCCTGAAAATGGAGTTACATGTGATTTTGAATCACCATGAGGGTGATGGGAAATGAGTCCAGGTTTATTGCAAGAGCAGCAAGTGCTCTTAACCACTGAGCCATCTCTCTGGCCCCCTTCAGTGTGATTTCTATAAAGTGTCATCCACTAAAATTAAAATAAAATTTTAAAAATGACTAAGATAATCATTCACTTGGTTTGCTGCAGGCTGCAGGAAAATGTAATGGAGTTCAGCTACTATCACAAAAGCTACTACTTGGAAAGGTCAAGGACTTCTCCAAAGGTCAAGCCATGGCTTAAGAAGTCTTGGTGATATTTAAGCTTTTGTATATATATTAGCTGTTTCCTACAGTGATTTTCTTGTAATGCTATGTGTACTTCCAAGAACTCCTAACAGTGTATTTATCTAAAATACCTATCAAGCATCCAAGGCCAAACGAAGCAACACATGTCTCCGAGGTTAGGAGCATAACTTTATTTCTTGTGCTATTTAGGGTGCGACCCTTCTTCCTTATAGCCTTACTAATAGACTCCTAATTTCATACCTAACCACTTCTAGGAATGTAGATTGAGCACATAAATTCACTTCTTGGCTAATACTCTTTTTAATGTGCTGCTGCATGGAATTTGTTAGCTTATATTGAATATTTTACCATGTATGTTTATTAAGGTTATTGACTGGTAGTTTTATATTTTTGTTATTTATTTATTTCCCACAGCAATGCTGGCCCTCAAATGCAAAAAAAAATCATTCTGCTACTATTTTGTGCTAACTTAAGGAGGATATGTACTATCTCTTTGAATGTTTAGCAGAATTTAATAGTGACGCTATCTGATCTTGGTGCTGTCTTTGATGAAAAACTTCATTACACATTTAGACTTGTGCATTGTAACTGATCTACTTGGATTTTTTCATTTTTCCATGATACAGTTTCATATATATATATATATATATATATATATATATATATATATATATATACATCTAAGACTTGGTCACTTCTAGGTTTTCATATTGGTTGGCAAATACATGAAGACTTCTGGTTTTGCTGCTGATTATGAGAATTATAGTTTACCTGATATAAGTCTAGCTATTTCTGCTTTCTTAGGGATTTCAATTGCATTGAAAAATCCTATCCTACCCCTTCATGTCTCTGTGTAGACATGTAGGACCTTACTATACAGTTCTCATTGGCAACCAGTAGCTGGGACATGTATACAGTTTTTTTTTGAGGGTGCTTTTGAGCTTTTTAGGCAATAACTTTTAGGGAGATACCACACACCAGGCATATGATTTTCATTTAATAGCCCATGGCTTCTTGGATTGGCATCACTCACTCATGCATGGTACCTCTGTCTTTCAAAATTAAATTTTTAGTTAGTTTATAAAGTGATAGAATTTGGTAAACCCCATGTTGACTTTTTTATTACATTGTTATTATGTCTGTGTGAATCTAGAATTAGTCCATAAGCTGAATTTTTCTTATCTTTGTTTTGAGTGAAAGTCATCTTTCTTCTTTCAATGGAGACAGTTGCAATATTTATTAAAGAATAAGTTGTAGTAAGGATGAGGTGTTTTTCTCCTCTGTGGAACTATAGTTTAGGCTTCAAGCTCTGTCTCTGTGCCTTTTCTTAAGGTCAGCTACTGTCAGCAACGAGTCAATATCCAGGGCTCAACATGCTGAATTAGAAGATATTGTGGGTAAAGAACATCACTCTACATACAAAAGGTTACATTAAAAAAAACCCTATATCAAGCACAATACAATGTAGAGAAAAACTGAACCATCCCCTCTAAAACCTAGGAGGAGTTGAGAATACTACTTTTCTACTCTTCAACAGAGTGCTTGAAGTTTAGCTGAGGCAATAAGAAATAATTAAGAGAAGAAAGTCAAAGTATCTCTACTTGTAGGCAATATGATCTGATGGAGTCATTATATAGTTTTATGTATGATAATCACTCTCAACAAGGTAAGAAGATATAAAATCATCATATAGAAACCAGTAAGTTTCTATGTAGTCAGAAGTTTTCCTGTGTCCTGCCAGTCCTGCAGCTTCTTGGACAATTAAACACACAGAGGCTTATATGATTTACAAACTGTGTAGTCTATGGCAGGCTTCTTGCTAGCTAGTTCTTATATCTTAAATTAACCCATTTCTATTAATCTGTTTTGCTACATGTTCTGTGGCATTACCTGAATCCCATTACATGTTTCTCCTTGGGCAGCTGGCTCACATCACTCTAGACTCTGCCTTTCTCTTCCTGAATCTCTCCTACCCCACCTGCCTCTAATCTTCCTTGCCATAGACCAAAGTAGCTTATTTATTAACCAATGGGAACAACATATATTCAAAGCATACAGAAAGACATCCCCCAGCATTTCCCATTTTCTACCCAATAAAAAGGAAAATTTTAATTTAACATAGTAAAATTACATATAACAGTTAAATAAAGAATTTGCTCAATAAGAAATGAAGAAAAAAACTCATTTAAAATAGCTTTAAAACAAAAAGAAAACCCAAGAATAAAACTAAACAAGGAGATCCTACAATGAAAACTTTAAGACTTGAAGAAAGAAACTGAAGACACTTGAAAAGGCAAAATCTTCTATGCTCCTGGATTGTTAGAATAAATGTTATGTAAGTGGCTATGTTATTAAAAGCAACCTACAGGTTCAGTATAATATATATTAAAATCCAAATTAAATTTTTCACAGAAATAGAAAAAACAGTCCTAAAATTAATACTGAGGCACAAAAGACTCCATATATTCAAAGCAATCCTAAGAATTAGAAGCAATGCAGGAAATGTCAAACCTCCTGGTCTTTACTGCATGGGCTATTATAACAAAAACAGCATGTTTATTGGCACAAAACAGACATGCAGACCAATGAGATTGAATCAAAGATTTGGACACACACACACACACACACACACACACACACACACACACACAGAGTATGTAAAGTTGAAAAAACTTACATTGGAAAAAAAAAAGCCCTTCAGCAAGTGGTACTTGAAAATCTGGATCTTCATTTCTCAAAGAATGAAGCTAGATCCCCCATCTCTCTAAATGATCAAGGACCAAAACTTTGGAATTGCTAGAGGAAAACGTAGGTAAAGGCAAAAAGAGTTTCTGAACTCCAAAGGCATAGCCAAGAAATTACTAAGTGGATCACACAAAGTTAAAAAGCTTCTGTACAGCAAAGGAAACCATCAGCCAACGGAAGAGACAGGCTACAGCATTGGACAATGTTGTCAACTATTAGGGGGTTATTATCACTGGCATTGGAGTTATTCTAGAGGCTCCTCTGTAGATAGACTTGGAGATGTGGTGTGTTAGAATCTTCACAGTTACATTTCACCAATTCAGTACTTAATTCTAGGACAAAGTTTAGTACTGAACAGTAAGTACCAATTCATATGACACTGTGCTGCCTGAGGCCAGGGGAGTGTTGAAGGCCATCACTGCTCATAAATTGTATTTGTTATGAATGTCTTTAAGCAATTGTTTGAAAGGAAGGTTATGTCTAGAAGGAAAGTTGGACTTTAAAACAAACTTTTATTTAGGATTAGGGAATATTAATTTATTAAGGGCTAATTAGAGAACTTATAATGAGAATAATATTGCAAACAGGACATTATTTAGCCCTGTTTTTATGAATGATTAGCCAAGAAGATAAGCCACTGGCAAGAGTATAACTGAGTGACTATCAGAAACTGCTCTGTGAGGGCCATGCTCTGTGCTAGCACGTAGCTTAGTTTGGGGATGAGTAATGCTAAGCACAAGGTAGAACCAGAAGTTACTATACTTCGTTATCTCTTACTGCCCCATGCTACTGTCTGGCCAAATGACTGATGTCCATTTTTCATCCCTGTTGAAGCCCAGAAATTATATGCTAATTTATTATAAATAATCTAGATGAACCAGGATATATGCAGATAAAATCAATCCTAGATAAGAAATTATTACAAAGTACCCCTCAGATCTCCCATTTATCCTCTAGTTACCTAGTAACTCCCATCAGTTGGTATTTTCAAGACATTCTATTTAGGATTAAAATTGCTTTAACATCTACCTGAGGATGAATAGGTGATTCTGAGTGGCAATCTTCTTCCTCTACTCTATGGTATATGTACTAGGATGCCTATAGTTTTGTTTCTGGTTAATAGGTTCGAATATCAAATAATAATCATGAAGAAAGTCCTATATTGGCTCTATAAGACTTGAAAATCTTAAAACGCAAATAATCTTTATGAGAAAAAATGTCAAATCATGACTTAAGACAAGCCGTGGAAAACTGAGAATTGAAGAGAGAATATGATCTATAGATGAGGAGTTCATCTCTCATTAATAAACATAAGAACTAAGAGGAGAATTAACAGTGTATTCTAGCCACCAAAAGATTGGAGGTTGTCATGAGATATGGGGAATTTCACCTTTTGCGGGGAATAAAACATGGAGTGAGTGATCTCTTGACAAGAATATTGTCAATGACTTCAGCTCTGGAAGTGTGGTAGAGTGACTACATGGTTTGTCCACAACAGTTGTTTGCTCTTTAATCCATATAGAACTATTTATAGAACTCCCGTGCTTTTAAGATGCCCCCATACATAATATAGGTGCATACATAATACTACATAATCACTTACTTAGAACTGTGATTTCTCACCTCTGGTTAAATATTACAGTGACTCAGAAGGCTTTTAAAATGTGCTGATGCCTAGACACTTCCATCTTCTAAAACCAGAACATTGGTGACTAGATGAAATATCTCTGATTTTAAAAGTTTTCCAGGTGACTCACATATTTAGCTGGGATTGAAGAGTCCCTTACCTGAGGGAATCCTTCCTTCTTATTTGAACTTAACTGAATCTTCCATCGTTACATACAAGAGACTATAACACATTCAGAAATATAAATTTTTGTATTTCAAAAACTTTTATCTATGTGGATTTATTTAACAATATTATCTTTTTATTTCCCTCAAATCTGATGATATTTTAAAGCTTCCATGTTCTGTTATTAAGTAGAATATACTAGTTTAATTTAATATAAACCTTGTGTTTTCCTTGGGCAAACCTGAATCCATGAAGATTTTTTTAACTATACTTACATCTTCCTTTAATGAGGTAATTATTTTGCCAAGTGAGGAGCTAAGAGGTTTACTGTGTGTATAACAGTGAATTAAATTGGTGCACAGTAGATACAATAATCATTTAACTCTCTTATTCGTTTATTAGATTTATCCTTTGAATTATTTTATCATTTAGCCATGAGACCTTGAATTCCCACTAATATGTTTAAGTTTTTACCAGCTGCTTCTTGAGAGATGGTTTTACTTCTTCCATTGATATGGTTGTGGGCTAATAGCATGCCTTTTCTTTTTGGTGATTCTTGAGAAGAAAAATAAAACCAAATACAGTCAGTTATTTCTATGGAATTTCTCATGTGTCTTCATGATTTAAATATAATGAATAAAAGATGTTAGGCATATGTCCAAAACAGGACATTTTTAGAGATAAATTTTACCTAATTTCTAAAGCACTTAACATGCAGGAATATACCTTCTGATGCTGATACTATTTCATGAATATTTTAAGAGACATACTTCTGTTGTGTTTTATCATAAAGCATTAGAAAGTGGAGGCTGGAAGTATTGGATTTTCAAAAATGATTCATTGTTGTGCCTGGTTTTCCATCATGCTCCAGAATCATGTTCATTAATGTAGGATCCTTGGCTGAAATGGTGAAAATCTTTAGCTTATCAACATTTTGTTTGAAGAATGGGGAGCTAGATATGGAAAAAACAAATCTATTCTCAGCTCCTGATTCAAATTATTTGTTCCTGCCGTTAGACATGACTGGTAGCTGGCACCTCTCTTTTTTTCTCTGTATGCTATAGTATACCCCACATGTCCATGGACCCCAGGAAATGCGACAAAATGGAACAAAATTAATCACTGAAGCCACTGGTTGTAAGTAATTAATGCATATAGGAAAGAAGTTTTCCTTCACATTATCTTCTAGGGTAGCTTATCTGATGACAGACTAGATGTATTTCTAATAAAAAAGACAAACAGGATACCGAATGGAAAGTCATGTCTGTATTGTATGTGGTGGTTTGTAAGATGCTCATGTGTTCAAAAACTTGGTCTCCAGTTGTTGATGCTATTTGGGAGAGGCCATGAAACCTTACTGGAAGAAGTGTGTCACTGGGGGCCAGCTTGAAAGTTGATAGCATTGTTCTACTTTCTGTGCTCTCTCTCTCTCTCTCTCTCTCTCTCTCTCTCTCTCTCTCTCTCTCTCTCTCTCTCTCTCCTTGTGTGTGTGAATAAACATGTGACCTACCACCTTCCTGCCCCTGCCCACATGTCATGCCTTCCCTGGCACTATAAACCCTAGCCTTCTGTAAGCCAAAATGAACTCTTCTACCAGTGGCTTTTGTGGGTGATATTTAACCACAGCAACTAAAATGTAACTAATATACCCTAATTCTTCTTTCAGTTCTACCCTAGGTCTCTGAGCCATCCAGCTTCTGGACTATGGCCATTTTGGCAGTGGTAGGCATGGGGTCCCTCACTTGGCTTGGGCCTCATTATACCAGTCATTGGTTGGCCACTCCCACAAGCTATGAGCCACCATTGCCTCAGTGCAACTTCAAGGCAGGACAGGTTGAAGGTCATAGGTTTTGTGGCAGGTTTGATGTCCTAATCCCATCACTGGGAGCCTAGCCTGGTTATGGAGGATGGCCAGTTCAGGGTCCATATCCTCCATTACTGGGAGTCCTCACCAGGATTGCCCTTATAGGTTCCAGGAACTTTCTATTTCATTACCTAAATGTTAACCTATTCCAGTTGTTTCTCCCTCAATCCCTCCCCTACCTGATCCCTGAACAAAAAACCAGATACATTGAACCTGCTAGAAGAGAAAGTAGGGAATAGCCTTGAACACATTGATACAGGAGACAATTTCCTAAACAGAACACTACTGCAGGCACTAAAATTGACAATACATAGGACCCCGTGAAACTGAAAAGCTTCTATAAGGCAAAGGACCCCATCAATAGGACAAAATGGCAGCATACAGAATGGAAAAATATTTTCACCAACTCCACATCTGATAGAGGGCTAATAGCCAAAATAAACAAAGAACACAAGAAATAGATGTCAACAAACCAGACAATTCAATTAAAAATGAGATACATATCAAAACAGAGAATTCTCCTTAGAGTAATTTCAAACGGCTGAGAAACACATTAAGAAATGTTCAACATCCTTAGCCATTAGGGAAGTGCAAATCAAAACTACTTTGAGATTCCATCTTATAACTGCCAGAATAGCTAAGATCAAAAACACAAGTGGCAGCTCATGCTGGCAAGGTTGTGGAGCAAAGGGAACCCTCCTCCATTGCTGGTGAGAGTGAAAACTTGTACAGCTGGTATGAAAATCAACATGGGAGTTCCTCAGAAAATTTGGAATTGATCTACCTCAAGACACAGCTATAACACTTTTGGACATATTCTAAAAGACACCAATCCTACCTCAAGGACACTTGCTTAACTACATTCATAGCAGCTTTATTTATAATAGCTAGAAACTGGAAACAACCTAGATGTCTCTCAAGTGAAGAATGGATAAAGAAAATGTGGTACATTCACACAATGGAGTATTTATTACTCAGCTGTTAGAAAAAAAGTCATCATGAAATTTGCATGCAAATGGATGGAACTAGAAAAAAAATCATTCTAAGTGAGACAACCCAGACCCAGACAAACATTTTATGTACCTACTTATAAGTGGATATTATCTCTTAAGTAAAAGATAATCACACTATAACTCATAGACCCAGAGAAGTTAAAGAGAAGTTGGGGGGGGGTATGGATCTTTCTGAGAAGAGGAAATAGAATAAATTTTGTGGGTGGAATGGGGGTGGGGTGGGGATAGAAATGATAATATATTTCAATAAAACACACAATAGACCCTAACACATAATGCTGCCCCAAGTGTTAGAGAACGGGAAAAATTATCTCATGCCAGTGGGACTACAAACCTGAAAGAACAGAAAATTGATGAGAAGCAAACACTCTACAATATCATATATGGTCATCGAAATAGACATGTGTGGGAGTTTGAAAGAAATTTTATGTCTTAAACAAAGGACCTTCATGAGAGTTGGAAACTGCACCTGTATGTACATATTTTTAAGAATAAAGAATAGGTGGAGAATGAACTGGAAAAAAATACATGTGCATGTGAAGTAGTCTGCTGTACTCCCAGTAGGACAGAGTAGGGAGTAAGTCCTGAGAGAGAAGCAAGTGTGAGTCCTGTTCTCTCCCCAAACCCTGTCGCCCTCCACTGACCAAGGCAGTGATGACTCTGAGAATCACTACAGATACAGGGGATGGGAGCTGTTTTAGGAAATGCTGAAGGAAAGGCCAGAGAATAGAAGAAAGCCGGTGGGCAGAAAGAGGAGGAAATCTGGCTGTAAAGATGAACTTAGCTCCTTTAAAATTTTGGGTGCTGGACAGTGGTGGCACACACCTTTAATCCCAGCACCCAGGAGGCAGAGGCAGGAGGATCTCTGTGAGTCTGAGGCCAGCCTAGGCTACAGAATGAGTTCTAGGAAAGGCACCAAAGCTACACAGAGAAACCCTATCTCAAAAAACAAAACAAAACAACAACAACAAAAGTTTTGGACATTGATGATATACATGGATGCACAGAATAACCAGACAGCATACTGGAGAGAAGCTAGCAGGGCAGGCATTGAGATAAGGGATCATCATGCACATTTGGAGACAACAGACAGCTTGAAGGTGGCTTCTGTACAGGAATTCAACTCAGCAGGGAAGAAAGACAAGACAGAATAGACCACACTGATCCCATTCTACTCTAACCTGTTTGGACTCCAGAATGATGAGGAGTTGCTTTCCTGCTGCCACTGCAAATGACAACTCATGGAACGGGTGAATCCATAGTTGTCCTGGCAAGAAAGAAGTATTAATAGTTGTTATAATTTTTATTTTGAGACAGGGTCTTGTTCGATATTTTAAGCTAGAATCAAACTCGCAGAAATCCTGCCTTAGCCTGTCAGAGTGCTGGTGAGGTGGGCAGGCACAGGAGTTGGCCTAGTTTGGGAATCTATTTGGTTTTGGTTAGGTATAATCTCCCTCGTGTAATGTACACAGGAGTCAGCCTGATTCCTTCACCTTTGTGCACTACACACACACACACACACACACACACACACACACACACACACACACACTTTCAATCCCCACCTGCATCGGATCTTATATACTTCCATATCTGAATGATATTCTAAGTTTCACCACCACTCACAATCAGATTTACAGTTTCAGTTTAATTATACTTCCAGTGTATCTGGGTATGAAGAACAGAAAGGCTGATCACCCTAAACTGCTTTGGGTGGATGTATAATTAAGGTGAAACTGTGTCCTTTGGTGTTAGGGAGCATCCACTATTTACCATCTTATGCCTTTTTATAATAAGGAGTGCAAGTGAGTAAAATCATATGAGTAATGAGAAGGGATATATATATATATATATATATATATATATATATATAATAAAAATTATTATATGATCTACTTTATCAATGATAACAGAACCACTCTTACTATGCCCCTTAGTAATGAAACATTTTCTCTTGTACTCTCTAAAAGGAAGCCCCAAAACAATGATAGGGCTTAAGGATTCTCCCTCATGTGGCTCATTGTTGATCAGTCTACAGTGTATCCTCTGTAATTTGTATTTTGGCTTTGCAACATATGAAGGTATGTTGTTTCTTGTACAATCTATATGAGTCATTATTTTCAATTCTTTGGATGAGAGGCCGAGAACTGGGCCACCTGGTCTATACCCATATTAGTAGTAACACTGGGATTACAGGCATGTGCCAGCATATCCAGCATATGCTGTCTTTTATTTTAATTTATAATTTAAAATTTTAAACTTTTTTATGTTTTCATTTTCATCTTGTTTATGTTTCTGATTGTTCTGTCTTACTCTATAATCGTTTTATGTGTTCTTTCCCTATTATTTCTCATCATATCAAGGATGGAAGGTAAGGTTAAGAAAAGATTGTATTTAGATATGGATAAAGCAAAAAGGTCTGGCATTATTACAACTTTGAAGAATCCTGAGACATGATCAAGAGACAAAAACTAAGATTTTATGGAGTTCAAGAGGTTGAGATACAAACAAAAGGCATAGATTTATGGGGAAATATGGAACTGTGGTAATTTGAATGTAGTTGGCCCCCATAGTCTCATAAGAAGTGGCACTATTAGGTCATGTGGCTTTGTTGGAATGGGTATGGCCTTATTAGAGGAAGTGTGTCACTGTGGAGGTGGGCTTTGAGGTTTCCTATCCTCAGGATACCACCCAGAGTCTCAGTTGACTTCCTGTTGCTTGCTCTACTCTTCTAGCACTACATTTGCCTGGATGCCACCATGCTCCTCACCATGATGATAATGGACTGGACCTGTGAAACTGTAAATCGCCACCCCAATGAAATGTTTTCATTTATTAGAGTTGTCATGGTCAGATTGTCTCTTCATAGCAATAGAAACCCTAACTAAAACAGTCATAAAAGTACAAAAGACTTTTAAAACCTCAAGTTGACAAAGTTAGAAAAGAACCTCCCTAAGATGTACTGTAGTCAAAGGGTAAAAGACTACAAATAAAACATACATTATTAAAAGTTACAAGAAAACACCAGCTGCTTACAAAGGAAACTCATCAGAAACTTTTCAGGAGAAATACTAAAGGTGAAAAAATATGGAGTAATATTTCAAGCCTTAAGAGTAAATAACTGCCAACAAAGATTATTATATTCATCAAAGTTATCTTTTAAAATTAATGGATAAAGTTCTTCAAATTAAAAACAAAGTAAAACAATTAATAACAATAACCTGTTATTATAGAAGGTTCTTAAAGGATCATAGTCATGACATGAGTTGAGAAAAGCATAACTATTAAGAGGAATGGGTGAGCAAATGAAACCTAAGAAAGAATCAAATATATACAACTTAGTGAATCATCAACCTTTCATAGGATTAAGAGAAAAAACTAAACAGTACTTGAATTAACCAAGAAGATAGCCATCAACTGTGGTGATATTTTATCTGTGTATCCCAATAAAGCTTATCTGCAGATCAGAGGAAAAAGCCAGCCATTATAGTAAACATACAAGTCAGACAATGGTAGCACATGCCTTTAATCCTAGCATTTGGGAGGCAGAGATCCATCCACATCTCTGTGAGTTCAAGGCCACACTGGGAACAGAGCCAGGCATGGTGGCACATGCCTTTAATCCCTGTATTAACCATGGAGGTCTGGAGGTCTGTACAGAGAGACAAGAAGTGATAGAGCTGGTCAGAAAGAGGAAGTGATGTAGCTGGGTGGAGAGAGGAAGTAGAGGGCAGGGACAGAAAGGCATATAGGCATGGGTATACAGGAAGTAAATCTCTCTGGATACTGAGTAGTCAGTCAGGTGAGGTTGGCTGTGGCTTGTCCTATCCCTCTGATCTCTCGGTTTTCACCCCAATATCTGGCTCCAGGTTTTTTTGTTTTTGTTTTTATTAATAAGACCATTTAGCAATTTGTCTTACAATCAACGTCAATTGAATTAACAAGTATCCCCTAATAGTCCCAAATGTTAATTCTTTCAACTATCCCCTTAAAATATTCAAACTAGCTATTAGATTAAGGTGTAAGATCCAATAATTTGTCTTCAGGTACACAGAGGCTGAAAGTGTTAAGATGGGAAAAGTTATGCTAAATAAATGAAAACTGTAAATAAGCAATAATAGCTATCTGCATATAAAAAATGACTTCAAACCAGAGTTAGCAGAGATAAGGAAAGGAAGCTTATATCTACAATATTTTAACACAATTATAAATATGTGCTGAACATTTTAGTTCATCTAATCCCATTAAAAAAATCCTACCACTACCAGGCATGATGGTGCACACCTTTAATCCCAGCACTCAGGATGCAGAGGCAGGCATATCTCTATGAGTTCAAGGCCATCCTGGTCTACAAAATGAGTTCTAGAATATTCAGGGCTGTTACAAAGAGCAACACTGTCATAAAAAAACCAAACAAAAACAAACCAAAACCCACCACTACTCATAAATGAACAGACAGGACTAGATATAGTAAAAGTGGGTAACTTTAATATTATGCTCACATCAACAGATCAGATAATAATCAATTAGTATATGTTAGAATTAAACTATATCTTAGGTCAAATGAAATTTACCAACATATATTGAGTAGTTCACTCAATAGATAAAGAATAAATATTCAACGCAGCAACCATGGAACCTTCATCACAATAGATCACATAATAATGGAAATAATAACAAATACAAAAGAATCAATTTCTTGAAACTCATAAAATCATAATGGAACAAAACGAGGAGCAAGGGAAACTATATAAACTATATAAAGACCTGTGTATTAAACAATACACTCAAATTATCAATGGATCATTGAAGAGATCAAAGAGAAAATTAAAAAGTTGAAGTATCAAAGTGAAAATGCAACTACTAGAATCTTTGGTATATAGTAAAGGCATTTCAAAAAGAACAGTTCATATTTGTGAGTTTCTGAATAAAAGATTAGACATCTTCAGGACATAAGTCACATTGTTTCAGAAGTTTAGAACAACAAGAAAAAGCCAACCTAAAGCGGTAGAAGTAAAGAAGTAATGGAGATTAGAGTTGAAGTTAACAAAATTGCATCAAAATGGAAAAAAAAATCAATGAAATGATGGTGGTTTTTTGAAGATATTAACAAGATTGATAAACTCTTACTTTAACTAAAAGAGAAGAGCCAAACCACTAAAATTAGTGATCTTACCTTTCAGTAGATACCAATTAAATTCAGAGGCTCACTTTGGAAATCTATATTGAAGTAAATTTAAAAATGTATGGGAAGCTGGTGAGTTTCTAGAATATAACACACCAAAATTAGATCAAGAGGACATAAAAAAAATCCAGATGAGCAATCAGGGTGAAGTAGCAATAAAGCCTCTTACAATTGCACAGTAATTTGTATGCTACTCTAAAACAGAGTGAAAATGGGTATCTTCTACTATTTCCCACTCTGTTTTGAGACAGAGTCACTGAACCCAGAACTCACATACTGGCTTGAATGGCTGCTAAGTGAACCCCTGGGATTATCCTGGGTCTGCATCCCACGGCTTTGATTATAGGTACACTGTCATGTCATGCCTGGTTTTTATGTGTGGATCCAAACACAAGTACTCATGATTGTGAAACCAGCACTTTACCCACTGAACAAGTCACCGAAGTATAAAAGGCTAAGGACCTATGGATTCTAGCAGATACTGAATATAAAATCAGCATCAGTGATTCTTAAGTTATTACATAACATAGAAAATGAAAGAATGTTAATGGATTCATTTTATGAAGTTGGTATTGGCTCAACACGAAAAGCAGGTAAGTACTTAACCAAACTAAACCAAAACAAAAACAACAACAACAAAAAAAATCACAGACCAATTTCTTAATTAACATGTGCACAAAACTTGTTATTAAAATTGAATTAAGTAGCATATTTGAAAGACCAATTGATGTAAAAGTTGGCTTTATGTAGAGATGCAAGGGTGAATCAACATACACATAAATACAGCACATAAATAGAATAAGTAGCAGAAATTACATGATCAGCTCAATAGGTACTTAAAAGGACCATGACAAAGTTTAACATCTTTTCATGATAGTGGCTATGAAGAAATTGGAAGCATTAGATTGAGAAGCAGATGCAACATAATGAACAGCCAACATTACTAAATGAGAAAAACCTAAAGCATTCCTTTAAAATCAGAAAGAACCCAAGGGTGTCTACTCTGATATCTTATTCAATACAGTATTTGAAGTTTTAACTATGAAAATAAGGCAAAAGAAAGAAATTGAAGGGAATATAAATGGGAAAGAAAGAATTCAAATGAACTCCAGATGATATGATTTAATACTTAAAAGACACTAAGGTTTCTGCCGGAAAACTGAGATATTGTGGATGTTTTCAGTAAAGTGGCCAAATATAACATAACGTACAAATAGCAGTAGAACTTCTATATGCCAATAATAACACAGAGAGAAAAAAGTCAGGAAGACAATCCTCTTCAAAGAATCCTCAAAAGGAGTAAATCAAACCAAGGAGGTAAAAGACCTTTATAATGAAAACCTGCTCTTTTCTGAAGGGAAATGGAGGAGCAGTGGATCTCTGAGGAAGAGGGGAGGTGTGTGCGTGTGGGGGCTGTGATCAGGATGCACTGTATCAGAGAAGAATAAAGAAAAAAGGAAGAGAGTGAAAAATGGAAAGATCTCCCATGCTGGGTATAGACAAAAGTGATCTAAATAGTCAATGAAACCCCCATGAAATTTCAATAGCATTCTTCTTAGAACTAAGAAAATAGTCTCAAAATTCATATGGGAAGCACAAAATTGCATCAGTGCTGTATTAAAGAATACAAATGATTCTTCCTTTTGGAATACTTTAGACCAAAACTAAGCCCAGATTTGAATTCTCTTCACTCCCGGTTCCTTCCATCTGTCCCTGCTGCTATTCTCTAACAAAGGGATTTTTCTCTATATGTATTGGACACAGAAAAGATGGTGTGGAAAAGGATAATGAATCACTTAATCACTTATTTAAACCAGAGTCTTAAAGGGAAGGATTTACCTTACTGCACCCTACTGTCCCCAAATAGCACCCAAAACCACAAACAGATATCATTAACCTATATCTGAATGCTTCCTCCAACACTTGCATTCATTAAGTTCGCCTCCAACCCATTGGCTGCTTTCAGCAAATGATTATCCCCACCACTCTTCTGAGTCAGAGACATGGAAGGCTACATAATTTAAGATCAAAGCTATGTATTTTAGTTTGGCTTGTAAAAGCTGATTACACAGTAAGTCCAAGGAATAGTAAGGTTGGTTACACTATTTACTTAAAGGCATGTTAAACAGCCCGAATACACACCAGGGCAACAGAGTACATAGTTTTAAATAGTCTCAAGACACACATTCAACTTGATTGCAAGGTCTGGCAAAAGGTTCTGAAGGAATGAGATGTTTTCAGAAACAGCATGTAAGTATCTGGGTAATATATGGACTTGGTTTCATCTGGATTTTTTTTCTGGAATGGAGACTTGGATAAAATAGTTCTGTACAAAAATAAGCACCAAATGGATCAAAACTTTAATATAATACTTAAAAATCTGAAACCGCTAGAGGAAAACAGGGACAATAAGTAAAGATGTGGGTACAGGCAATGACTTTCTGAAAAGGACTAGTGATTCAAGAAATAATTGAAAGAAATAATAAATGACATTTAAAGTAGTAAATGAATTAATGTAGTGGAGAGATAGCTTATACAACAGAACACTTTGTCAGCTGTACATCTCCTGGGGACTTAATATTTTAATATAGGCAACTATTCTTTTTTCTAGACAGCGTTGTATTTTTTTTTTAATTCTTACTCTTTGGGGGCCTGCCACCCAGCTCCCAAGTAAATGCACAAAGACTTACTCTTACTTATGAATAAGTATACTTACTTACTTAGCTTGGCTTGTTTCTAGACAGCTTTTCTTAAATTAACCCATTTCTCTTCTTCTACATTTTGCCTCTGTGCTTTTTACCTTTTTTTATTCTATGTGTCTTTCTTCCCTTCTTACTCTGTGACTAGTTGTGTGGCTGGGTGGCTGGCCCCTGGCATCCTCCTTTCCTTCTTATTTTCTTGCTCCCCCCTCTTCTCTTTTTCTCTTTCTATTTATTGTTTCTGCCTGGCAGCCTCACCTATCCCTCTCCTGCCTAGCAATTGGCTGTTCACTTTATTAGATCAATCAAGTGTTTTAGGCAAGCAACGTAACACAGCTTCACAGAGTTAAACAAATACAACATAAAAGAAGGCAACACATGTTTGCATCATTAAAACAAATATTCCACAGCATAAACAAATGTAACACACTTTAAACTAATATTCTACAACACAGGGTTTCTCTGCATAGCCCTGGCCCTCCTGGAACTCATTCTATGGACCAGGTTGTCCTTTCACTCAGAGATCCACCTGCCTCTGCCTGCCTACTGCTAAGATTAAAGGTGTGTGCCATCACTTTCCAGCTAAGCCACTAAAAATTTAAATACCATAACTTACCAACACCATACAGTAAGTAGATGAGACAAAGAATTCATCAGTTTTCAAAGACAAAGTACTAATGTAGTCAACAAATATATGGAAGAGTGTTCATCATACTTAACCATCATGAAACACAAATCAAAAGTATACTGAGGCAACATCATACCTTAGAATGGACATTTAAAACAACAATAACAACAGTTAAACAAAACCTTGTGAGGATGCAGGGGCCTAAGAATGCTTATGCATCCTTAATATAGCCATTAGAGAAAAGTGATTTTTCAAAACATCAAACTAGAACTATCTTATCCAAGTCTCCATTACAGAAAATCAATCTGATTGAATGTAAGTCACCATATTATACAGATACTTATAGGCCTATGTTTGTTGCTGCATTATTCACAAAAGATACAATGTGGAATCAGCCTTGGTGTCTATCAAATGATAATAAGTTAAAATGATGTTTATTAGACAACAGGATTTATTCAGCCATAAAGTGAATGATATATATATTTTGCATGAAAATGGATCATCAGGTTAAGTGAAATAAACCAGACCCAGAAAAAAAAATGTCATGGGAAAGCTTTGTATGCATATATGGGAAAGCAGAAGGTCTGTTTTGGAAGAGCAGAGGTTGATATGCTCAAACTTACCTTCTATAGCTGAATGAAAATATTTTAATGGACCTCAGTCAGAATTGACTATGACTATAAAAACATTATTTTACACAATAAATATGCACTAATAAAGATTTTTAGAAAAAATCACAGATTAAATAAGTAACTGATTGTAATACGGGGGAAGAAAGTGGTCCAAGGATTGAAATCTGAAGCACTCAGCTTTCAGAAAGTTAGAAAAAAATGAAGACAGATCGACAAAGGAACAATGATACGGAAGAAAATCCCCAAAAGCTGCTTCAAAAGTCAAATGTTGAAGATCTTTGGGATAGAAATAAAGGGTGACCTGTGCAAAAAGCATCTGAAAGATCAATGACAATCTGGGAATTAACAAGTAGGTTGTTCAAAGGTCATCGGTGACATTGACAAACATAGGGGGAAATCCTCCCTGGAGTGATGTTGAAAGACAGGAATTAGACGCAGTAAGTCACATATCTCATATAATATAACTTCCTTCAATATATAATATAATATAATATGTTATATTATACAATAGACATGAAGATGGAGTTATGTACAGCTGGGCAGTGAAATGGAATGATGAGCAAAGAAAACTCCACATGGGAGAAATCTCAGCGTACTTACATGCTGACAGAAAATTCTGGACAACAAGGACTGCTGACTGATGGGAAGGTTTTGAATGATGTTCTTGAATTAGAGAGAATATATGGGCTCTCTTGTTAGCCTTAGTGCTCTGTAGTAAGTTTTCCCACTGTATAAAGTGTAAGAGAAGGGAAATTGTAGATAATAGTTTTGGTGAAGTCAGGAAGTCAATCATCAGCGAAGAGTCTCATATTTGAGGACAAATTTGGTGTGACATAATTATCTTGGAAGTATGTGTGATTGGCAGGTTCTCTTGTAGACATTATTTAAATTAATCCTCATAAATTTAAGGTGGAATTTAGAATCTGAAAGCCTGTCTACTCAAATTAGCTCTGGCTACTGCCTAGAAGAGATTTTATTCATACTAAATTGCTTTACATCTAGGGTTTTTTTCTTTAAGACATCCGAAAGAAATATATCTCAGACTTTGGTAGTATCAGATTCCTTGGTTAAAAAAAAAGATGTTCTTGTCTTCAGGGAGTTTACATGTGGTTCATGTTTAACACATGTGTGTGTTGGGTCAGTGAGATGACTCAGTGGGTAAAGGCTCTTCCAGGCAAGCCTGGCCACCTCAGTTCAGTCTCCAGGTCTTACATGGTAGAAGATAAGAACCCATTCCAGTAACTTGTCCTCCACTCAATAAATAAAATAAATGTGTGAAATGAAGGATGTCAAGCTTATGTGATATTGGACTGGCATGCTGAAAGTCAGGGGCCACCAGCTCAGAGTGAAAAATGAGCTTTTTGTAAAAAAAAAAAAAATGCATACATACAAAGTAATTTTATAGGTTAATTATTTCTACTATTTTGAGGAAGAAGGCTTTAAGTTTTATTCTCAAAGTTCTCTTTTACTACTAAAATATTTTTGAGGATCCTATTGGGTATTCATTTGTGTGATATGTCTCTTGATGTTTTTTCTATTATAGATTAAAATCAGTAAGATAGAAAACTATTTCATTAAAAAAATAAACATCTTACATATTATTTATCATCTATTATTTATTACAGAAACAATATACTTCTTGTGAAATATAACTATTTCTCAAATAAACAAAAAATGCACACAAACAAGAACAGCATCAGAGTGCTTTTTCGTTAGTTCTTGAGCAGATGCAGCTCTTAGTTCCTCATCAGCACTTAATCTGTAGGAAGTACACATGTCCCTCAGACTCCAGAAAACTGTGATCCTGGTGGGGAATGAGCATTATTATGAAAGTAACTGTGATAAGGTCCTTCACACCCACTTTGGGCCCTACTGACACAGTTTGACAATGACTATTTTCAGCCAGTCAAACATGACCATTGGCTATCCTTGTAGCATATGCTGTTGCAAAGGTAAACAAAATTCGGCAGCTGTTTGTTTAATTTAAATTGTGCCAACTGATAATTGGCTTTCCTTTCAGTTTTTCTCTAACTAGTGTACTTCTCAAATACATAGAACTGGTGAAATTTAAGGGAGTAATTCCAATTCTTTTTTTATTTTTTTATTTTTTATTTTTCGAGACAGGGTTTCTTTGTGTAGCTTTGCGCCTTTCCTGGAACTCACTTGGTAGCCCAGGCTGGCCTCGAACTCACAGAGATCCGCCTGGCTCTGCCTCCCGAGTGCTGGGATTAAAGGCGTGCGCCACCACCGCCTGGCTAATTCCAATTCTTTATTGTTTAACCGTGAAAACTGAAAGGAGTGATCATCTGTTGTCTCAGTGATGCTTAGAACTTGATACATGTTTCAAAATAGAAAATGGAAATCCACTAAGTTGAGTTGTTTTTTTTTAAAAAAAGTGCATTTAATTTTATAGATTCAGAATTCACTATGTAAGTTAGCATCCAGATTCAATCAAATATTCATTTTGAAGTAACCTTACTTTTCTGTTAGGTATATTACTGCTAAAATGTGAGACACGGGATTTAGAAGTGGTGAGGAGGCTCTTGGATTTTATTTGCAATTTTAAATCCCTTGAAGTCTTGGTGATAATGTGGAATGAGTCATTTGCTTCAAGATCATGAATGACAAAAATGAAATAAAGAACAGGACTAGCAAGCCAATAAAGAGTTTATAATGTCCCAAGTCCATTTTCTTTACCAGTTATGTTATAAATAGCCCATTGACAAATATTTACTGGGCAACACTCAGGGATGCTGCAAATAGTCACCATATACTGTATGCTTTAATTACTACCCAAGAAACTACATAGATTCTAACATATATTTAAAAGAAATGCAAAGCTAGTGTGTCGCTACTCCATATTAGAAACAACTGATTTATTATTTTTCTTCCCTCAGCTACACACATGTTTCAGAAGTCTACAAACAGGGACAAATATGAGCTGATATGAGCTGCTCCGTAAACGAAGTGGATATTCACTGTCCAGCATGCTTTCACTGTAACATATGATCAGTAAGCTTGCTATCCATCTAAAAACTTCTGAGTAGAAACATGAAAAAAATATGATGCCTTTAGTATCCTTCCTCCTCAATTTTGTAAGATAAACCAATTTTTTCTTATTTATTTATTTATTTATTTATTTATTTATTTATTTATTTATTTATTTATTACTTTTGAGACAGTGGTCATGAGAGAAAATGAATGATCAACTGTGCTGAACCTTGATCAACCTGAAGCTTCTGTCAAGGTACAAGAGAGTAACGTATGTTCTTACATGGCTACTGCCACAAAAGTTACGTGCTTTCATTAAAGCTGGGAGCTCTATATGAGTGAGACATTTAATAAAGCTGTATACATTCTTGGTAGAACAACCCTTCATTGCATATGTGAGCACTTGCTGCAGCGAGGCTCAACTCTGGGTGCACGTGAATGTCATCGGGAAGACTGCAAACAAACGGATGGAACAGGTTCTAGTCGCATTCAGACAAATTAAGATCAGCAGCCAGTGTTGTTTAAAATCAAGGATTCTAAGGCGCTAAACACTACTCTGCTCAACAAATATGTGTAGAATGTGGTTGTAATTTTTCAAGGAGCTCAGATGCGTGAGGGGAACCTACTGCTTCCTAGGACACTGGGCAGGTGTTAAACATTGTTAATGCACTGTTGAAATCTATTAATATCACTACCACTGTCAACAGTAAGCTCTTTAAGTTCTTACTGTAACCACTCCTGAGGTTCTTCTTCCTGTAAATACTGGGGGATGGGGTAATGATCCCTAAATAGAAACAGTTGGATGCTCTCTTGCTGCTCTGCATACTTTGGACAAAGGACTGCCAATCAGCCAGTTCAATACCATGAACAGGGCCACCTTGGGAGACTACACAGTGATGACTGATTAATTGGTTGCCCATCTCCTGAAGGTATAACCTCAGCCAGGGCTGACTGAGACAGTCTGTACCAGATTTTTTTTGCTGTCACAAGTCTTGATGAACTCTAGATGCCTCCACAGACATTTCTACCTAGGTCAAAGTAGCCTAACAGAAGGACTGTGATGATTGCTGAAAACACAAATTGTCACTTGAATGTGTACTGTAGTTGGTCTAAACATACCTTCTCTGGCTATGTAAGTAGGCTGTTCAGACTCTTGTTAGTGAGTTGGTAGGATTGCAATTTTCTCTGATACTTTTCTGATGTTTTAATATTCTGGTCAGTAAAAGGCTTCTATCAAGTGTTTTGGGTTTTGCTTTTATCTTTCCTACTTTCTTTGCCAGCTGAGCTGGTAATATGAATAAAGAATCATCAGAGATGGATGTCCATGATGTCTATGATGTCAGGCAATAAGGCATGCAGCATTGGCCTCAACACTCTAGCAGTTGGTAAGCCAAAAAGCCATTGGCCTTGCAACAGCTGAAGAAAAAGCAACAGCTGAGCAGGAAGAAAGGTAGTGTAGGTAGAAAGACAGCAGCAGAGGGTGAACTTAGGCTGAAGAGGGATAGATGACTGGAAGAAGAAAAGAGAAACTCTTGGCCTTGGACACTGCAAGAGTTACAGAGAGCTGGCAAGTCTTTAGGGCCAAGGAACTCAGGCACCGCTGTTCCATCAGCACTTAATACTGGCTGTTGTCAAGGGCTGAGGAATTCTAATACCTAGGCCTGCTTGGAAGCTGCAGTGCTAACTGCAGCTAAGGAAATGTTGACTTTGCAAACCTGTAACATCTGTAGAGCTAAAGATCTTGATGGGCAAGACCTGCAGGAGAGCAGAACACCTACTAAGGCTGTTCCCTCCTGCTTTCTGCTGCTGATCACTATTGTACAATGCATAGTGATTAAAAAAAAAAGCTACCAGACAGCAACCCCTGAAAAGCTGCTGGACTTCTGAAGATTTCTCTCCAGGTACAGTGAAAGCACTTCAGCTAGCTAATGGGTCACATGAGTTATAGAGCCTCTGATTTGTCATTTCCTGACTCTGACTCATGACTCCTCTTAGTGACTCACACATTTATTCATGAATGAATCTGACCTCAAAACCTGGATGAAAATGTCTTTCGGTAGATGGAGTCTGTAGGATGTGGGAGTCCTGGAGCTGCCAGAAACTGCATTGCTGCTAAATAAAAGGATAGGGAAAGACAGTCACATTTGTAGAAAAACAGAGATGGAAACTGATGATCTTAGATTTGGACTCTCCTTTAGGCTCAAGTGTGTTTCTGATCCTATTAAGATGGTTGACATTATTTGGTAGTGTCAAAGAATGCCCTGGTTCAATCCCCAATTGTTTAAATAATACTGGCATATTGCCTGTGCATACCCCTGTCCATTGTGGGTCAGAGGAGGGCTTTGCTCATCATAGTCCTAGGTATATAGACAAGACCCTTCTTAACTGTTGTTGCCCATAGTGATGAAAGTAAGTACACATGCTCTAACAAGTCACTCACCTATAATTAAGTGCTCACTCAGAGCATTTCTCATTCCCATTCACAAATCAGACAGAAGTAATGTTGCCCCACCTACCCACAATGGGGTAATAAAGTACATAAGAGACCTGAGGAGAACTAGAAGACAGTTAGCTCACAATACAAATGCCTGTCACATTAACCTTCCCACAGAGTTCTGCTCCCACTTTCATTCATATTTCACAAAAGTGCTATTATTCTTTCAGTAAATTCCCATTTCAGTGTAACCTTATGTTCACTTTTACTTTCATAGAGTAACAAACTTAAACAAAGTAAATAATACTGGAAGACTTTTAAGAGAAATAGCCCCTATCCCCAGTTTCCTACACTTTCACCTGACCCCAGGGGGCTAATTTTGAAATGCGTCTTCTTTCTACTTTATAAATCACTGCTGCTATAGATACCTATATTGTGCCAAAAAGTATGTTTCCTTCTTCTTTTAGGGGAAATATCCTCAGGGTCCAGGATTTTCTTCTAGTATGAAGTTACCTGGTAGTATCACATCTTTGCTGCCATCTCTCCCATGTTTATTGTATTTGTTTACTCTTAAAAATAGTCTTTGGGGTGGTGGCATAACTCATACTCCTGGGATAGCATATTTGAGAGCTTGGGTTCAGTCCTTAGGATACACACACACACACACACACACACACACACACACGTTAATGAAGTTTCATGAGGAAATATAAATTGGGTTTTACTGAATTGAGATGAAATCTTCCAGAAAATATGGAAAAATCAAAGCTTCCATGTTTTTCTTCGAACTTCAGCTATAAGCCTGGAATGCTACAAAGAGTACACAGTTCTGTGCAGTGACATTTACTTTAAAGTGAATACCATAGACAAAAATCCTCCCAAGAACTGAGAGAGAGTTTTTCCTTGTACCAGGAAATCCAACTTTGAATTTACAGGTAGAAAATTTGGCTGGAGAAACTACAAAGTATTCTGAAATTTCATAGTTTGTATTTTAATATCTGTAGGACTTTTCTGCACGTAGCTCAAGAATTTTCATTCTAAAACTAACTTAGTGCTGGAACTCAGTGGAAAGAAATGAAATCTTTAGGTTTGACAGGTTATCAATGTTTATGAAACTGACCTATTTTCCCCCAGGTTTCAGAAATATTTTTAACACCCATCCCTCTATTTTTCCCTGTGTTGAGAGTTTCTCTGGGGATCTCTCAGAGATTTCTCCCCACCTCACTCCACAAAGGTTAGATACTTCTTTGACTCTCTCAAGAACACATGCTAACTCTATTGAGTCAAAGTATTATGTAGGTTATTAGAGGTTTTTGTGGATATATTAAGAGAAATGTTCTCTGTTTATTGAAGTCACTGAGACTCAGAAAAATCTTCTTGGATTAACTTGTATTGATCTGCTAATCTTCAGAAAAAAACTTATAATCCTGGGAGTTTATTTCTTACTATAAGTGGGAGCTTATGTTGATATGGATGTGTATTCCCTTTCTTATCCTAGGTGAGTGTCATATTTATAGGACACAGGAGGCACCTGAAATGTAAATATTTGCTGTGTTTGAAGTTCTAACTTTGACACAATTTTTAACACTCTGCAGTGAATTATATGCATCATTACAATTGGACTTAAATTATTCAAGTACACTTAAAATGTATTTAGATGACAGAATTTCTTCAATCATTAGACATGCCTTCATCCTCCTTCCTTCTCCAACATCTTTGCTGAGTGCCACTTATTTGTTCTTCATAGTAAGAGAGCTTAGATATTAAATTACTTAAGCACGATGAAAGTAAACAGTGGGACCTTACTCTTCTTAGGGATACTTGACAGGAGATAAACTCAGTCAAGCATCTAAGACCCCAAATCTGTTAAGTACTGTTTTAAGAATGCTGGTTTCATACTAGTTCTTTGATAGGCATATGCTTAGTTGACTTTTCTTTGAAGAACTTTAACTATTTGGAAACATGTTACTCAATAGGTTGGGTATCAATTGTCAGATCCCTCCCAAACCAAACAGCCTCAAGTGAGAAACCATCAGCCGAGCATCATCTCTTTGGCAACAAGAGACTACCTCCAAGGCAAGGGATCATTTTAAATTTACTATTACCTGACCAATGAGGTTGATCAGTGGGGATAAGCACTTGCTACACAAGCTTGATGATTGGAGTTCAATCCCCCAAACCCACAGTGGAAGGCAAGACCTCACATGTGAATGTTATCCTTTGATCTTCATGTGTGTACACTTTCTGTGTCTCACATATCCCAAGAGCAATAGTAACATAAGATTTAAAAATTAAAAAATTAATTGAATTTGCCATTACCACTTTGAGACACACCTAACTCTAGTTATAAGGACTAGAACAAAACCATAGCTCAAGCTCCAGAGGTGCTGGCTCAGCTATAGCCACATCAAATAATTTGGTTTTAATCTTAGAAGAAGTCACTCTAAGGTAAGCTATGGTGAAACTGAGATGACTATGCTCACTCCCTAGATCCTTTCATTCAGACCAGGGGTAGAATCCCTCTCCATGGAGGCCCAGCAGAAAGCTAGTAATTGGTGTCTTATGGCAGATGTCACAGTTCTTTATGTGAGGCCCAAGAGTCATGGAACAGAAGCTGTGTTGTGATTGGTGCAAATTCCAATTCCACATCTTTGCTATGGCAGTACAACCCATCTGTTCTACGTTGCAACATTAGGCCATAAAAATCACCTGCTACCTTGTCTTTTCCCGTGAATCTTTGACTTTTTTTATTGTTAATAGAGCAGTCTGAACTGGTAACGCAAATAGGAAATAGAGGCAGTGACAGCAGATGGCAGCAGCAACAGTGTAGGCAGTGAGAAGATGTCCGAGGAGCTCCAGAGAGTGACTGGGCTAGAGATAGAGATAGCAGGGAGCAGTTGGTGAGAATGATGAAGGATGGTAGAAGTACAGGAAAGGTAGAAGGCTGTGAAGACATCAAGCTGAGGAACTACAGGCCCTGGTCACCGGAATAGTTCTAGAGAGCTAGTAAACCCCAAGGGCAGTGGGTCCTGGCACCCAAGGCTCATGAGCTATAACCCTAGTTGCTACTAGGGGCTGTGGGTTGCAACATTCAAAGCCATGGGAGCTGTAACACAAGATGGATCTACAATGGCAAAACTGCAGAAAACTAAAGTGCTTCAGCTTTCTAATAATTATCTCTTAATTTGGGTTCTATAGACAGAAAGGGAAAATGAAAATTGTGCCAATAACCCATCATCTTATTTTCTTACCGTGGCACACAACATAAAATCATCTCTTATACTTTGGGGAGATCACATTCAGTAAATGACTGGTGATGGGTGTGATGGTGCTTTCTTTTGTCTGCTCTCAGTCTCCAGATCTGTGGTTTATTTGTGGGGTATACTTTGAGGGTTCAAGCTGGATATCAAGGTAGTGTCTGCATCAGGTGGGCACCACAGCAGCCAACCCTTTCAGAAGTGCAGGTATACTACAGTCCTTCTGACATGTAAACTGCCTAAAGTAGGCCTTGTCTTCACTGTTCTAATTTTCCAATCCAGTTCAACCTGAAACTTATTTTTTAGATTTAGTTGAAGTGGATAGCTAATTAGTACAGTTTTTATTGCTTTATCCTACTTAGTAAAACAAAATTTGGCTAATATTATAAATAAGCAAATTTGCTATCCAGATCATTGTTAGTTCAAATTATTCCATCTGTTTTCATTTATTGAATCAATCTTGTATAGTTGTGCACATACTGGGTACTTTTCTAAGTGTTTGGGATACAACTGAATAAAAGGGGACCATATTTTATATTCTAATGTAGATATAATTCATGTTATGGAGATAATAAATACATAATATAGGGAAGTAATAATACTAAGAATAAACACAGAACCTGGAAATGCAATCAGGTAAAAATAGAGTATTATCTATTTAGAATAAAGTCTTCTGAGAAACTTGCTTGTGATGACTTGTCATTTGAGCCAAAACCCAAGTAAAACGAAGAGAAAATATCACAGAGGTCCAGGGGATGCTTCAGATAACATGTACAGCAAGTAGAAAGACTTTGGGGTGCATGTGCAACTGTGTAAATACAGCAGAGGTCAATGCATCTGAAGCAGAGTAATATATAGAAAGCATGGTAGGTAAGAGGGAATGAAAGTGGGAACAGAGAAACACATGAATGAAGACCTTATCCAGAGCAGTCAAGTCAGATGATATCGGAGGGTCTTGCATGGAGAAAGGATATGGGAGCTCATATCCTTTATTTAAAACAACAACATTCCAGTTTTGTGGAGTAGGACAAAAACAGGCTGATTAAAAGGCTTCCAGAAGAATGAAACAAAAGTGAGTGAAAAAAAAATGAGAATAGAGAGTGGAGGAGCAGAAAATTTTAACAGGGCGAAGAAAGACTTGTTTATTTAGTTTGAACTTAGGCTGGTACACATGAACTCCATAGTTAAGAATAAAAGGGAAGACTCTATGACATTTCTCCTAACCTTACAACACAGTGTAGGATAAGAGTCTACTGACTATAAACAG
This sequence comes from Peromyscus eremicus, assembly GCF_949786415.1. Classification (NCBI taxonomy): domain Eukaryota; kingdom Metazoa; phylum Chordata; class Mammalia; order Rodentia; family Cricetidae; genus Peromyscus; species Peromyscus eremicus. The sequence goes on along the minus strand of NC_081429.1, from coordinate 27,835,477 downwards.
GAAGCATAAAAGTAAGAATAGAGCTTTGTTTAGTGCTGTGCCTACTGTGGGAAGATCCTGCATTAGATAGAGCCAAAAGGACCCATCTCCAGGAAGCAATCACAGACACAGGCCCTAGATGGACCTAGTCTAGTAAGACCTGCCCTCTTATTGTGCAGACATGTTTGGCCAACATCACTGCAGCCTGTATAGGTTTGCCAAATATTCCTGAGATTGCATAGGTCCTTAAGGATATGAACAATCAGCCTTTACTAGCCCCCATTTCACTTCCCACTCCATAGAACTACAAAGAGAAGGATTCCTTCTACCAGAGGTAAGGTAGGAAGGAAGCAGAGTGCTGTGCCATGGAACTTAATGCCTGCCTAGTGAATGGATCATAACAGTCTCCTGACCCCAGGCCAGTGCCCAGTGCTATTAGACATGGCTCAATAGTAGGCAGAGAGATACAGCTCCAGTCAGTCACCTATTATTTCCTTCATCACCTGCGCCTGATGGTACTTACCTTTGGCCATGAGATCTACCTAGATGCAGGCAGGCAAAAGTGATATCAATTTTGTTTCTGTGGTACTAGTCCTGTGATGTGTTCATTTCAACATACTAGAGGTTCCAGGTATGGCCCAGTTCTTTGACCTCACTCTTCCGTGTCCCAGATAGCACATTATGGAAAGAGTAACTGTTAATGTATGGGAGGAAAGAAAATAGAGGAAAAGAGCTGCTGCTTGGAGGCGAGGGGCCAATCTTTCTAAAGTGAGGCCTAGGTCCAGACAGAATTTGGGGGCATGTTACCATAGAATGGATCAGAGGATGTGGTATTTGAACCTAGCCTGACCCAAGGTGGAGGCTTATAAGGAAGGAGCACTTCTTTTAGACACTTTCCTTAGTTAAGCTTGACTAAAACAACTTTGGGTTTGCTATAGCCTTGGATTTGATCTCCCTCTAGTGCTGACACAATGATAGCACACTAAGGATGGACTTGGACATGCATGTATTTACTGTGCCATCTCATGATGAAACTGAGGAAGTGTTCACAGGTTCAGAGAAAATAAGTGGCCTACTTATAATTTCTAAAGTGATAAGTATATCCAAAGTAATAATTAAACTCTCTCTCTCTCTCTCTCTCTCTCATATATATATATATATATATATATATATATGCTTGCATGTGTTGCAACCTTCCTTGTGAAGATGTTTGCTGGCCAAGAGCATCAAGAACTATCGGGGATGCATGACTTCACCTAACAGATAAAGAGTATGGTGCCATAAACTGACCATATAGCAAGGAATATATGCAAACTCTCAGACACAGAGTTCAAAATATCTTTCTAAAGGAAACTCAACAAGCTTCAGAAAAAGACAGAGAAATGATTCAGTATTCTAACAGAGAAAATTTACAGAGATGTTAGCAAACAAAAATACCACAAATCTTTGCTTGAACTAAGGAGTACACTAAGCTAAGACAATAAATATCATTACAAAACCATCAACAAAATATTAGCAAACCAAAATCCAGCATCACATGAGAAACATTGTTTAGCATGATCAAGTAGAATTCACCCTCAGATAAAGTTAATGAGCACTATCTATATCAACAGAAGAAGCAGAAATCCATATGCTATTGCAACAGGTGCAGAAAAGTCACTTGGTGAGAGTCAGCATCTTTTCATGATAAAACAGAACAAATTATGTACAGAAAGAACATACCTTAGCATTCTAAAGGCCATATGGCAAGCCAAAATCTGACATTACACAAATAAGGAGGGTGGTTAAATTTCTAAATCTCTTTAATAGCTAAAATAAGTCAATAACGACAAAATTTACTATTTTTATTCAATATAATGCTGGAAGTCCTAGCCAGAACAGGGATGCAAGGGGTGGAAAGGACATCCTGATTTTATAGGCAGAGCCATGGTTCTCAACGGATATGCTCTTACATATAGAAAACTCTCCCAAATCCACCAAAATTTATAAAGTCTAAAAAATCTAATCTGGCAGTGTTACATTGTACAAAGCCAACACAAAAAAATCAGTAGCATTGCTACTTGAAAAAGAGTGTAAGAACATAATTCTATTCAAAATAGACACAAACAATGGTCCAGGAGTAAATTTAACCTTCCATGAGAACTATAAAACCTTGATGAGAGAAACTGAAGAGGGCATGAAAAAATGGAAAGAGAAGAAAAATCAATATGCTTTAAATGTCCATGTTAAAGCAATCTATGGATCTAATATAAGATTTATCAAAAATATCCCTGAAATTCTTCACAGAAAGAGAAAAGGCAAACATGAGACTATGTGCCAGAAAATAAAAGAAAATAAAAAATAAAGGAGTTGTAAACAAAGAGAACAAAGGAGCTATCTTATGCTGTCTGTCTTCAAAGCATACTGCAGAGGTGTAGTAATGAAAACATGGTATCTGCTATCACAGAACCAGAGAAGCAGAGACATGAGGACAGTGAGTTTGAAGTCAGCCTTAGCAACACAGCAAGATATATGTCCAAACAAAAATAAAATAAAATCTCACAACCTTCCCAAACAAAAACTGAACAGCAAGGACAAAAAGTTGCTTGGCAAAATACAAAGAGAACAGTGAAACAGAAATGAGGCCCTAGAAGTAAACCTACCCGTCTCCAATTAAATGATTTTGAACATTTAAGAGAAAGCATTGGTGAAAGAACTGTCTTTACACTAAGAGATGCTACCCTATGGGCAGAAAAAAGATAATCATTTCCTGTCTCTTGCTGGTAGCAATCAATTTAAAATGCACTAAAGCCCTAGATGTAAGGCATGAGACTAATCTGGAGATCTTATCTATTTCTCCTTCCCAAAGTGATCCAAGCATCCCTCTTAGGGTCCTCCTTGTTTCCTAGCTTCTCTGGAACTGTGGGTTGTAATCTGATTATCCTTTGCTTTATATCCAGTATCCACTTATGAGCGAATACATACCATGTTTGTCATTCTGAGTCTGGGTTACCTCACTCAAGATGACATTTTCCAATTCCATTCATTTGCCTGCAAATTTCATGATATCATTGTTTTTTATAGTCAAGTAATACTCTGTTGTGTATATGTAACCCATTTTTTTTTTATCCATTCTTCAATTGACGGGCATCAAGGCTGTTTCCAAGTTCTGGTTATTATGAACAATACTGCTATGAACATAACTGAGCAAGTGTCCTTGTGGTATGATTGAGCATTCCTTGGGTATATGCCCAAGAGTGGTATCACTGGGTCTTGAGGTAGATTGAGTTCCAGTTTTCTGAGAAATCACCATACTGATTTCCAAAATGGCTGTTTTACATTCCCACCAGCAGTGGAGGAGTGTTCCCCTTACTCCACATCCTCTCTAACATAGGCTGTCCTCAGTGTTTTTGATCTTAGCCATTCTGACAGGTGTAGGATGGTATCTCAGAGTCATTTTGATTTGTATTTCCTTGATGACTAAGGATGTTGAGCAATTCCTTAAATTTCTTTCGGCCATTTGGAATTCTTCTGTTGAGAATCCTCTGTATAGCTCTGTAGCCCATTTGTTAACTGGATTGCTTATATTTTGGTGTCTATTTTCTTGAGTTCTTTATATATTTTGGAGATCAGCCCTCTATCAGATGTGGGGGTGAGAAAGATCTTTTCCCACTCTGTAGGCTGTCATTTTGTCTTATTTACTGTGCCCTTTGTCTTACAGAAACTTTTCAGGTTCAGGAGCTCCCAATTATTAATTGTTGCTCTCAGTGTCTGTGCTAATGGTATTATATTTAACACCATTGGTCTTAGTAGAGAGGGTGCCTGAACTGGCCTGCCCTAGTAATCAGATTGGTGAATACCCTAACTATCATCATGGAGCCTTCATCCAGTAACTGATGGAAGCAGATGCAGAGAGACTCTGTTGTGTATATGTAACCCATTTTCTTTATCCATTCTTCAGTTGAGGGGCACCTGAAGTTCTGGCTATTATGAACAATACTGCTATGAACATAACTAAACAAGTGTCCTTGTGGTACAGCCACGTACCAGGCCAAGCTCTGGGAGTCCAGTCGAAGAGACGAAAAGGGATTATATGAGCTATGGGGGGGGGTGTGTCAAAATCATGATGAGGAAATCTACAGAGACAACTGAACCAAGCTTGTAGGAACTCACGAACTTTAAACTGACAGCTGTGGAACCTGCATGGGACTGAATTAGGCCCTCTGCATACAGGAGACAGTTGTGTAGCTTGCTCTGTTTGAGGGGTCCTTGGCAGCAGGATCAGGATCTATTCCTGGTGCATGAACTGGCTTTCTGGAGCCCATTACCTATGGTGAGAAGCCTTGCTTAGCCTTGAGGCAGGGGGAGGGGCTTGTTCTTGCCTCAACTCAATGTACCAGGCTTTGCTGACTCCCCATGGGAGCCCCTACCCTTCTGGAGGAGGGGATGGGGAGTAGGTGAGGGGTGAAGGGAAGTCTGAGGGCAATGGGAGGAGGGATGAGAGGGGCATCTGTGTTTGGTATGTAAAATGAATAAAATTTTTTTAATTATTATTTTATTTTATAATTAATTTAATTTTTCATATCAGCCATGGATTCCCCTGTCCTTCCTCCTCCCACCCCCCCAGCCTTTCCCCTCAATCCACTCCATTCCCACCTCTTCCAAGGCAAGGTCTCCAATGAGGATTCAACTAAAAAAAGATATGAGACTTTGAAATTTCCAGCAGAAAATTTGAATCATTTGAAGATATCAGAATTGGTAACAGTTGTTTTTTTTTTAACCATACCTTCAAATCATGGCAATCAAAAGCAAAAGTAGACAAATGATATCTCATCAACCCCCAAATCTTCTGCACAGTAAAGGACAAAATCAATGCACTAAAGAGAAGTCCTTTACTCATATGTAGAATGGGAGGACATAAGTGCAAATTGAACTTTTGACAAGGAGTTAATATCCAGATTATATAAGAAATTCAAACAACCCAGCAGAAAAAAAAAATCCCTGCAAAATGCATACAGGTCTAAATAGGTGCTTCTCAAAGACACTGTATGAGCAGATGTAAGTACACAAATGCACATCATCCATCATTGGGAAAATTCAAATCCAAACCACTGTGAACTATTATCTGACTCTAATTAGAATTGCTGCTGTCAGAAAGACAAAGGTTACAAATGCTGATGAGGGTGTGGAGAGAAGAGGACTACCACAAAAAACCCTGCAATTATTATCAGAGTAGTATTGGGGTTCCTCAAACAGTTAAAAATACATCTACCTCATCATCAGTAACTCCATTAACTGGTCACACATTCAAAGGAAGTATCATCAGCCTGGCAAAGAGACACTGTACAGCTCTGCCTACACAGGTTTAACCTGTCACTAGGCACCACAGTTAAGGCAGAAGATGAATTTCCATCACAGGATGAGTGTAGAAAGAGAGGCATATGCACACAAGGGACTATAATGTAGTCACAAAAAAGAGTGAAATCCTGTCATTTGTGGCAATACAGCTACCACAGGTGGTACTTAATTAAAAAAAGGCAAGCATAGAGATCAAAAAACAAAAAACAAACAAAAAACCCTCAGAAACAAAAACAAAACATTACGTGGTATATAGTTCACATAAAACTTTTAAATGTGATTTTACAGAAGCTAAGCATAGAATGGGAGTTAGATGACACCATTAAGAGAAGTGGGGAGGGGAGGGGCTGATAATGGGTGATAAAGTGGCATTAAAGTAGAATTAAGAAATCCTGTGTTTGGATGTATATGGTGATATTTTATTTGTACTGAAATGTGATTTTATTTGTATGTTAATAAATAAAGTTGCCTGGGGGGTCAGAGCTAATAGCAAGCCATAGCAGAAGTCTGGCAGTGGTAGCACATGCCCTTAATCCTGATCACAGGACAGGCAGATCTCTGTGTTCAAGCATACCACCAGCATGGAGACACTCACCTTTAATCTCAATACCAACCATAGAAGATCTGGAGGTCTGTATAGATGGGCAGTGACGAGGAGGTCATGTGGTTGGGTTTACAACCAATGAGAAGGCAGAACAGAAAGTCTATAAGAAGACAGATACACAGGAAGTAGCTCTCTTGCTGAGGAGGACAGCAGTGGCAGTGAAGGGTAAGGTTTTTAGCTCTTAGCTATTGCTCTGACCTCTTGGGCTTTTAACTCTGCAATTGGCTATGTGTTTCTTATTTAAAAAGACGTTTACATCTACAGATGTACAGTAAGCTGACTAAAAATAATCATAATGCATTTCTGTGTCTATATGTGTGTCATATGTGCACGAGTACATATGCTGTTCATGTATGTGTGCATGTGTGGGTGCATATGTTGGTGCATGTGCACCTATGCTCAAGTGCATGTGGAGGTCCCAGTCTGACATCTGAAGTCTTCCTTAATCATTTGCCATATTATTAATTGAGGCAGGGTCTCTCAGTTGAATTTAGCATCTATCAATGTGGTTAAGTCTAGCTAGCTGTTTTGCCTAGACATTCTCTGTGTCTGTTTTCCAATGCTCTAATCACAGGCATTTAATGCACCTGGCATTTACCATGCATTCTGGAGATCCAAACTCTAGGCCTCATGTTTGTGGCAAGTATTTTATCCAGTGGCCTATCTCTCAAGTTCCTGTACAATGCATATTTTTGAAAAAGTTAAAATAAAGGTTGTTGAATGTTTCATTGTAAAGAAGTAATAAATGTTTGAAATAGGTATGTTTACCTTGTCCTAACATTATATCTATATTTATCAAGTATCTACCTATCAAGCTACACAACTGTGTTGCTTATGCAGAGGGCCCAGTCTGGTCCCATGCAGGCTCCTCAGCTGTTGGTCTAAAGTTCTTAAGTTCCAATTAGCTTGATTCAGCTGTTGTATCTGTAAGTTTCCCCATCATGATCTTGATGCCCCCCTTGCTCATAGAATCCCTCTTCCCTCTCTTTGACTGCTCGGTCTGTTTACTGGGCCCCTGGCAGTGGGAATAGGATCTATTCCTAGTGCAGGAACTGGCTTTTTGGAACGCATTACCTATGGTGGGACACCTTGCACAGCCTTGATGCAGGGAGAGGGGCTTAGACCTGCCTCAACTGAATGTACCAGGCTTTGCTGACTCCTCATGGGAAGCCTTACCTTTTTGGAGGAGGGGATGGGGAGTGATTTGGGGGAAGTCTGAGGGGGGAGTGGGAGGAGGGATGAGAGAGGGATCTGTGATTGGTATGTAAAATGAATAAAAAATTTCTTAATAAAAAATAAAAAATCTACCTATCAATGCCTTTGTCTATCAAAACATTATATAATACATCACAAATGTACAATCTCATTTATTAGATAAAGCATAGAAAAAGGAAAATCTAGCAAAATTAGAAAAATGTTAGATCATAATGTCTCAACAAACTTCAAAGGATTGAAGACATGGGACACATATTCTCAAATCATAGTGGAGTTAGGCTAAAAGCCAATCACATTTAAATAACTAGAGACTCCTCATATGCCTAGAAAAAAATCTTCATTAAATAATTCATGGATTAAAGAATCATAATGGAACTGATAAAATATATTGAATGAAGTAATAGTAAAAACAAGACCTCCAGTCTTGTGGATGGAACCAAACAGTGAATATAAGGATGTACGCTAGAAAAGAAAAATCAATGATGGAAACAGCTACATTAATAGCATTAAAGAAAGCTTAGGAGATAATGATAGCTACCTGAATACAACTCACTCCATCCATTTTCTCTCCAAATCAATAAGCGTAAATCACCTCACAGGAAGGACACTTTTACCATCACTGATTCAGGCAGAGACTATCACAAACTGTCTATTTCTTGCATATAGAGAACTAAAGACCTTCCAACAGTGTGCCCATGGTTTCAGTCAACCCATAGGCACTTGAAGTGTGGAAAACTCATATGCACATATGTGTTGACACACACATAAGTACGTATACACATAATTAAAAATAAATATTAAAATATTTTTAAAGGTTAATTTTATTTTTAATTAATTATATGTATATTTTGGGGGAGGATACTTGCATGTGCATGCTGATGTCCATGGAGGCCAGAAGTATTGGGTTCCCTGGAACTGGAGTTATACATGGTTATGAGCCACTCATTGTGGGTGCTGTAAACAGAACTTACATCCTCTGGGAAAGTACTATGTGCTCTTAAATTTTGAGCTGTCTTTCCAGCCCCCAGATCTTTTTAAAAGGGTAATAGTGTAACATCAGGACAGATGCCTTTAGACCTTTGACTTCAAATTACTTCAACTCAAAATGTTTGGAGGGAGGAAAGGAAAGGGGGGATGATACAATTATTTAAAAAAATTAAAATGTGATTTCAGAAAATGAAGGAAGTGGCCTTGAGTATGTCTTGAAAGTGAGGTACAGTAAGGCTGGTGACACTCCTCATAGGCTAGAGAGACTTAAAGTCTATGTGAGAAGCTGTGTTCATGTAGAGATATGCATCTGTGCTGGAACCTAAGCAGGAATCATCCTAGACTTTTCAATTGGAATTGACCATCAAAACCAAGGGGACTGTCTGACATGAAGGCTAAATCATAGAGAAGGGGGCTGTACTCTCCACATGTACCAGTGATTCGGAAAGCCATATCTGGAATGGATATCAAAGGTGTCTGTACAATAGAAGTAAGTTCTAGGGTCAAACTCTGCATTGACATTGTATTGTATGGAATTTTAAAAATTAGTCTTTGAGGGCTGGAGAGATGGCTCAGCAAGTAAGAGCACATATTGCGCTTGCCAAGAACTTGAGTTCAGTTCCCAGACACTCATTTTATGATTAGCTACAAAATGTAGTTAATGGTTCATTAGTAGTTACATAACATCTGAAGGCTCATAACCTCTTATATCTCCAGCTTCAGGGGATCCAATGCCCTTTCCTGACCTTCGTAGGCATTTTTACACGTACACACCCATATATAGACATGCATATAAACATATAACTGGAAATAAAACACCATCTTTTAAAAATCCATATTTCAATTATTGTTGAGAGAAACTGAGCAATTACTTCTGGTCTGAGTTGTACCTTGCTTTCTTCTTTCTAGATTTTGAAGTAACGCCCCTCTACCCTTTTTTTGTTTGTTTGATTTGCTTTTTGCTGCACCACCAGGATTTTAGTGAGTTGAGATGGTTGAAAAGTATGATTCTCATGGGTAAAAATATCTGCCAAAGACTATGATTATTAGCTAGGCATTTTGTATTTGTAAAATAATAAATTATTTTATTGTTGAGGAAAAGTAACAGCATACTTCTTCAGAGAAATCTAACAATTTGATGCATAATGCCAATTTAATTTCAACATGAGAAGGGAGAATTATTCCTAACAATATTACTAGTAATTGAGGGTTTGAGGCTCCAGGTACCCCACTGTATAAAATCCTAACTAGTTCTAAGGCTGAACTTTTGCTTGCTTTGGAGGAAATCTGACTATTTATGGCATCTCCATGGTGATTTATATCACATTTCACAGTTAATCATAAAATGAGTGCCTTCTGCCCCACCTTCCACCCACGATGTCTTTCTTGCAGAGACTGTTTGGGGTAACACACAATAGCTAAATGTGTTCATGTAATTTTCCTGCTGTTATGTTTACTAACACATAATTGCCTAGTAATTTGGCTTGTGATTTCTAAGATGAAATCTTATTAATTCAAAACTTAAAAAAATGAATGTAAACACAAGTTTTCACATTTGTCACTGTGATAATTACCATCATCAACTTGACTGGATTTAGAACGCAGACACATTTCTATATCTATGTGGTCATTTCCCTAAATGTTTAGCTGAAGAGGGAAGACCTTCCCTGAATGGGGGCTGCACCGTCCAATGAGATGGGTCCTAGACTGAATAACAAGGGGGAAGTAAATTGAGCTGCATTCTCAATTATCTGCTTCTTCTTTACGGATCCACATTCCTGCTGCTATGACCATTGCCATGATGGATCGTAGTACCATCAAACTATGAACTGAACTAGACTCCTTTGTCTCACAGTACCAAGAATATTAATGAATTAAATCACCTTCCTTGACTTAACTATTATGAATTTTCCCAATTTTAATGTGTGAGATCATCATAATATCTATGTCAGTCTATATTGGAAAAAACATTATTTAATACTTAGTGATAGTAACAATAGCAAGCATTTGATAAGGGCTTATCATGAAAATACTTTACTAATTTTTAATTAACACTTACAACAAGACTCTGAGGTAATAACATTATCATTCCAAATTTAACAATAAGGTATGATACCCCTTTTCTTGTAGCACAAATCTTAAAAGGTCTTGTTAATAAAAAAAAAAAACCCAGAGCCAGGTATCAGGGTCAACGCTAGAAAATCAGAGAAGCAGAACAAGCCACAGCTTCCTCACCTCGCAATTCCTCAGCTGATCCTGTTTCCTCAAACTGAAAGCCTTTGTGTCCTCATCCAAATGGGTCTCAGCTGAACTGCTACTCAAAAGCCTAAAAGCTTAACCAGACTCTAGTTCACACCTTAAATACCTTTCTGCTTCCTGTCATCACTTCCTGGGAGTAAAGGCATATGTCACCATGCCTGGCTGTTTCCAGTGTGGCTTTGAACTCACAGAGATCCAGATGGATCTCTGCCTTTGGAATGCTAGGATTAAAGTCGTGTGTGCCACCATTTTCTGGCCTCTATATCCAGTGGTTGTTCTGTTCTCTGACCCCAGATAAGTTTACTAGGGTGCATAATATTTTGGGGAACACAATATCACCACATTTTCTTGACTCCAATATTCTATGCCCATTTTAGTTGAAGTGCACTCTGAGAGAGTCCTTATTTGGTATGGCAGTACACAGCTGTAATCGCAGTATTCTGGAGAACCTGAGTTCAAGGCCAGCCTGAGAGTGACTTGGGGATTCAGTCCTCTAATTATGGAGCAATTTATATTATATTTCTTCCTTTGGATTGAGATTTTCACTTCATTGCAGTAGGATCCCTAACCTAACAATTCATTGGAGAACCTTCACAAATTCTGCCTTGATTAAACAAGGTAGGATGGGCCCATAATACTACTGGCACCAGGCAAGAGGGACATTCTCTTCAGAAGTACTGTTTCCAGCATAAAGCAATGGAGAAACACAGCTCTGAAATTAGGAGCCATGGCATTCTTGTGGGACTACAACTTCTGTGTATAATCACTCCAGGCACTAAGTTTCTTCATTTATAAAACAAAGACACATAAATTTCCCAAGTTCACTTTGTAATTTTTTGTGATGACATATTTTTTTTTCACGTCTGAGAAACAGAAGGCAAGACAGAAAATGTAGAAGCACATGTCCATACAACATATGATATGAGCACAGTGATACAGGCTTGGGCCAAACTGAATCAGTGTCCAGGAGTGGCATGCTTGCCACTCTTTGGTGTGCACTAAGATATTGACAACAGAGATGATGCTAGCAAAGTTTGGCTTTTTCTTTTTTTACCCTCAGCGAAGCATCTTGTTTACAAGTTTGGGTTAAGCCTCATTTCCTTGCATGCTTCATTGTGAAGGTCTGCAGCCAGAGTACAAAGCAAACAATACCTGCTACTCCATCTGTTGCACAGATTCAGTATCTGTGGATTCAACCAGCATTAGTTAAAAAAAAAAAATTGTAAAATAATTCTTCTGGTACTGATTGTATGTGGACATTTTCTTGCCATTATCCCTAGAGCAGTGGAGCACACCAACTGTTTGTATTGCTGTGCATCTCATTAGGTACTTTCTGTCATCCAGAGATGATTCAAAGGAAGAAAGATAAGTGTCAGGCATCTACTATTATGATTCCATTCTGTATAAGAGACTGGTGTATGCATGGAATTTTAGTATTGATAGAGAGTCTTGGGACTAATCCCCTGTACACTATGGAGGGATAACTGCACTTTGAAGTGGGAAACATATAACTGAACTAAATGTAATAGGCAAAAAAAAGGCTCAAAAAAGCAGCACTAATTAAAAACCTCATTCGGTACCTCTTGTGTGGGATAGGCTTTTTGCAGTAAGTAGAATTTCAAGGTGTCTCCCTACTCCCAAACTCTAAAATTTTCTGCATCAATATCTGGGTCTATGAATATTATGATCTAGCATACCTATGGCTGTGTAAGTGCTTAATATTGCTAAGTGGCTGATTTTAAGATCAGCAAATAAAAGACTATGAAGGCAGGCCTCATCTAATCACCCGGTACCTTTTAAACATAGATCGCTTTTTTTGGTTGGTAGTAGCAAAGGCAGTCAGAGGGAGTCCGTGCATAAGATGGACTCAACATGTCTTAGACATGTTAGAACAAAGAAGGAAGCCTGTGGAAAAGAGTGTCATGCCCCCCAGCCTATGGTGGTGTTTTATTTGCCCTGAAATGTGATTTTAATTGTATGTTAATAAATAAAGCTGCCCGGGGGTCAGAGCTATTAGAGCTATAGCAAAAGCTGGGCGTTGGTGGTACACGCCTTTAATCTTAGCACTTGGTAGGCAGAGCTAGGTAGATCTCTGTGTGTTCAAGGATACAACCAGCATTGGAGACACACCCCTTTAATCTCAATACCAACCATAGAAGACCTGGAGGTCTGTACAGACAGGCAGTGACGAGGCAGTCATGCGGTTGGTTTTACAACCAATGAGAAGGCAGAACAGAAAGTCTATATAAAGACAAACAGACAGGAAGTAGGTCTCTTTTGGAGAGGTCTCTTGGCTGAAGAGGCTAGCTGCAGCAGACGGGTAAGGCTCTTAGCTCTGATCTCTTGGCTTTCCTCTTTGCATTGGTTCTGTGTTTCTTATTTAATAAGATGGTTGGTTACATCTACACCAGCCCCACCCATAAAAGCTGGGATTGCTGCCCCACCTCCACCCTGAACAGCCAGCAACAGAAATACTACTGCATTCTTGAAACTAAATATGAGCTAGTAAGTTGGTTCAGTGAGTAAAGACACTTGCCTGAAAGCCTGTTGACCTGAGTTTAATCCCTGAACCCTATATAGTGGTCGAAGGAGAGAGCTGATTTCACAAAATTGTCCTCCGACATTATACAAGTTCATGCCATGGCATGTAGTCCTCTGCTATCATGAACATATACACACAATAAGAAACAATCACACAACAGACAATAACAGTTCTACCCCCACCCCCACCCCCCAAAAAAACCTGTAAGAAATCAGCTTCTTCCCACAGTCTGAATAAGCTTAGAAGTGAATCTTCACACTGGGCATGCTGGTACACACCTGTTATCCCCAATACTAGGGAGATGAGGACAGGAAAAACTGAGTTAGGAGCTAACCTGGCTGACATAGGAAGAACCATCTCCTGTAGCTGAAGTTTTCTCTGGTCCTGCTCAGCCCCACAGACCCCGCAGCCGCTTTCAAAATAATCACTCAGAAGCTTATATTAATTAAAACTGCTCAGCCATTAGCTCAGGCTAAATACTGACTAGCTCTTACATTTAAACTCAGCCCATTTCTGTTAATCTATATGTTGCCATGTGTTCCATGGCTCTACCTGTGTGTCATTACATGTTGCTCCCTGGATGGCAGGCTGGCATCTTCTCCTCAGTTCTGTTTTTTCTTCCTAGAATTCTCCTTGTCTGCTTGCTCCACCTATACTTCCTGTCTGCCTACTGGCCAATCAGTGTTTTGTTTATCAACCAATCAGAACAGCATATTCACAGCATACACAACACCCCACAACAATCTCCTAAACAAAATGAAACAAACAAACATAAATACTAAGAAGTGAATCTCTTCAGAGGTTCTAGATTTGAGCTCCTCATGAAAAATTTGATTTCAATGTTGGGAGAGTCCAAACAGAATAATCTAGTCTAGCCTGGCTGGAAGGACTTACAGAGCTTTGTGCTTAAATGGTATGAAACAGTGCAAAATTAAAACGCAGATGTCTATATGCATTCCCTTACACCAATTGTTCTATTTGGACTTTTTTGGTTCTATCAATGAAAACTAAGTTATAATTTATTTTCCCAATGACTTTCCTTTTGATAGAGGCTTATGACTTTAAATATGGATGAAAAATATTCATGCATTCATTTAGTAATTATTCATCAATTGCCTATTATATTCCAGGACTTTCTAGATACTGAAGATGGAACAGTAAACAGATACTGTCTATATTTTCATAGTTTGAATTCTTATAGGTAAAATGTATATGATAAAATGAATACAAACTTTAAAAGCAGTTATCATGAAGCATAAGAACATGCAGTTGGAGAGGTAGAGAGGTACTGTTGTGTGTGGTAAAGGATGCTGAATTTATTGGGAAGTCACTGGAGAGTTTTGAGGAGGGAGTTATTTGAGTTATATTTTTATTGTAGAAGGATCACTCTTGATGTTCTGTGGATGACAAATCTAATTAAGATGCAGGTTAGGAAAGGTATGGTGGGAGAGATGAGGGGGAGGTAGAGGCCAGGATGAGAGACTGAAACCCAGGTGAGACATGCTGGTGGGGAGCACCAGACAGGTAGAAACAGTAGCGATGGTGACACACAGTTAAATTTGAAGTATGTATGATGGCAGGGGAAGAATAAACAGAAACCATTTTTCCATTCTTGGATACCAGCTCACCTTTGAGTTATGTACTCAGCTGTTTCACTGTCTCTCAATCAAGTACTCACTCCTGCAAACCAGCCAGAGTAACCAAGATGAATTCATTTGTCCTCAAAATAATCACATGTAGTAAATCTGTTTAATCAAATTAAAATTGTTATATACTATAGATCTACAGGGTTGTGAACAAAACATATTCAGGGTGGAGCTTTTTTTTGTTGAAGTTTTATGTTTAATTGTCTGAACTCTAATCTACTTGGCAACCAATCATGTAAAACAAGCCTTTTCTTTTCAGGTATTTCTGTATTCTGATAACAGATTCTAGAAACCATTAAGACTAGATAGGTGAAATTAGGCTAGGAAAACTAAGATGGAATTTTCATCTTTTGAATTTCCCTCTCCATTTAAGCCATTGCATTATGGCCTAGAGCAAAGGCTATTTCCAGCTCTGGTTCCAATTTCTATATGCATCGATGTGTTGAGTATCCTATCCCACCAGAATGATGTGGAGCACCTTGAGAGATCTTTGTAGTCAAAGCACAGCCTTAGGATGACCAGTTGAATGCAGAATGCTGTGTTAGATCTCCACTTCTGACAGTTGATTTTGAAAGCTCTCTAGCACTTACAAATACTGACGAGTGCTTGAGAAGCTAAAACAAACCCACTATTGATTTTTCTGAAATTCTAAAACACAGTTGTTCTGAGGAAAACTAAACTCAAATATATGTTGATCTCCTTGGTGTGCTTTTAAAAAGTGAAGGAGGTTTCTGAAGATGTTTGAGGGATTTTTATTCTTTCAACAATTTTGAATGCCTTCCCAGTGTTGTAAACAGTCTATATGGATAAGCCAAGAAATCTGTCCCTGCACTTATGGAGCTTGAGTCAAGGAGAATATGACAGTATTCATCAAGTACTTACACAGACAAGTCCAGCATTTTAAGTCCCTAGAAATGCTATGAAGGAAAGGTAATATAAAAACTACTTGCATGTTAAGAGTGGGTAAGACCACACTGTATATGAATTCATTTGTATCCTAAGAAAAATTGAGGAAAGAACTCAATTAAAAAAAAAAACTAAATATTTATAAGCTATTCTTTTGGTGCTAGTAACTTAGAAACTTTAAATTTAAAATTTTCAGGTTTTCACTGACAAGGAATCGTCTCAGCCAATGGATGCTTCTGGATTCCAAGTGGCCCTGCAGTTAACACCCTTTTACATAGCCTGGATAACTTCACATCATGTTTCTGTCTTTGCAGCCACATCTATTCATTCATTTTTCTTTAAAGAAAATTTCTATTATTTTTTCTGTTAAATTGATAGGTTTTTTTATGTCTCAAAATTACAGCAGACATTGTATTTGCATATGTGATGTCATTTCATTCTTTTAATGAATGAAATGTACAGCTAAGCCTTATTTAGTATGCTGCAAAGACCAATAAAATGGATGCATTACTCCAGGACAAGCAGACCAGGTTGACTTCTCTTTGAAATCAGTATCTTTTCACTATTTGGGTGTGAAAAGGACAGAGATACAGGTGGTGTGGAAATGAAAAGGACAGATACAGAAAGGTATAAGGATCCTGAATGTCAAAGTGATGGATGATGAGGGCTATTCTCTCACATGAGAATATAGATCAAGGGGGTGGCATTTTCAGCTCTAGTGACTTTGTGAGATACATTTTCCTGTATTTACTAGTTCTCTGGTTCCACAATAATTCTATTGTTGAGAACTCTTTCTCAAGATGTTGTTTTCATGCCACCTTCTATGACTAAAAGAGAGCCCTGCTATGTGGACAAGATAAGGGCACCATGGTTTTCAGAAGTAAGGGTACCACTGTCTTAAGAAGTGCTCTCTGCCCATAATGTTCTGTCCTGAGTGTAGGAGACAGATTTATGGTTTAACGTGTTCATTTTCAACTCTCATTCTAGTTTTCTTGCGAGATTCACTATTTGTGATTCAAGGCTATTTTGGTGCTTCAAATAGGTATGCAATGTCATTTTTTTTAAAGTGGTAATGACATACTTGATAACTCCACTCTCAATCTTCACTGTAGATTTAGGAGACTCATGAAGACCTGTCTGGTAGCATCGTGTCTGTCTGTGCTAAGTGGTGAGGCAAATAATGATATAGTCCAATCTGTGTCTTCCCAGCTTTGCATCAAGCATGAATCTTGTGTTCAGGCCCTCATATGGTCTGTCTTTATAGGCACATTAATTGAACCACTATGATTAGTGAATGGAGGAAAGGGTGTAAACAATATTAATATAGTGAAATTTTGCAGAGTTATTAAATATTCATAGACTTAATGATTATTTAAATCAGTGTTGACAAATTTAAAGTACTTGTTAATAATGTCTCCTATGTTCATATTCAAGTAATTGTTCCCATGTTTCTTATTCTTCCCTAGAGGACTATGGTCTGAATAATGCATAGCATGATTCTAAGACATAAAATAAATATTGGATGTTTCAATCACATGGTTTTGAATTAAATAGAGAATATGTTATGCTTAGCCTTGTTTCATCTTGGTATGCTGTGTTCAGTTGAGGTCATTGGGAAGCTGCCCTTTTCTGAAGGAAAACGGAGGAGGAGGAGCAGTGGATCTGGGGGAGAGGGGAGGTCAGGGAAACTGGGAGGAGGGGAGGAAGAGGAGGCTGTAGTCAGGATGCATTGTGTGAGAGAAGAATAATGAAAAAGAAAATACAAACTGTTATCCAAGTTATTTATATTCTAAAGGCATCAATTCCCACACTAGAAAATGGAAGCTAGTCTGACCTGCCCTACTTTTTTTTCTCAGAGGTTTGAAAAGAAAACAGTAAGTTAGTATGTAGGTAGACTTTTGTGATGGGCATCCTTCATACAAATGCTAGCAACCTCTTAGCTTCTAACCCAAACATCCCCAGGAAATACGGAAATACATCAGCAGACAATATTTAAAGGCAGAAATAATTTAAATGAGATCTAAGAATCAACAGGATTAGATTCTGATAAGTATGTGAACTGTCCAGGTGTCACCTTTCTTGATATGATTGAGAATAATCGTGCCTGGCTTATTTTTTTCATTAGAAATGCAAAATTTGAGATGTTGTTGTCTCCTAGTTTCAGTATCTTTGTTGATTAAGAATAAATAAAGATACTGGGGAAAGATATTTACCAAATATAACTCTGTCACTCACCTGTGAACTTGAGCTAAATGAAATCTACTAAATTTTACCTTTTTCAATAGAATAGCTTATTTTATTTTATATTTCCTATATGACCATTCATATACTTAGTTTTTACTTCAGTAAAAATTTTAATAAAACATTTTGTAGTTAATAATGATAAGTAAAAATTTTTTAAGCATTAACCTTAGCAGGCATGTGCATAGTATTTTGTAGAAACTATTTCAATTATCTCTTCATAGCCAAGATTTTAGATGTTTCAATAAATTTATTGATGTTTATATGTAGTGGTATTTGCTCTGCCCATGACCATAAGCTACAGGGTCTGAAGGAGGTGGTGTGCTTCCTGTCATTGTATGTGACCTCTTAAAAGAAGAGCTAGAAGGGTCACATGCCCCTTCTCCCTGCTCCTGCCTTCAAGGTGGTTTGGTCCTGGTCAGATCAGAAGATGACTTTAGCTATCCGTTCTGTATTCCTGAGTGTATTTCCTCAATTATATCTTAATAAATCCCTATTACCCATTAAATAGACTCATGTGGATTGATCATAATAGTTATAAGGTTAGAAAAGGTTGAATAAGGTTTGTTAAACTAGATTCTGAATTTTACTTCTATGTCATCTGGTACTTCTTATCCCAACTGAAATTAAATAATTAGCTGTTTAGTATTTCTTTGCTTTCTTACTGTCTATATTTCCATCTTGTAATCTCTGTGTATTGTACTTAGACATTTAAACTGTTTGTGCCATAAATTAAGTAGAAATTTGGGCTGTTATGAATGGAAAAGGGAAATTATTACAAGATGACAAAGGTATGAAATTATGACAAGATGACAAAGGTATGTTCTTGGTCTCATAACCTTTTCCTGTGGATTTGAACTTAAGTGAGTAAGCACCGCCAATGCTAATCTAGTATTTCTGATTTTTCTGGAAGCAATCAAGAGTTTAATTCTCCTGGAAGAGAGGCTTTGAAGATGTGCAAACTGGCAGGGCTTCTGAAACACTATAGGCTTGAAACCTGACAAGTGATGTGTTAGATAACTATTTTGAACTTAGATTTTTAAATTTACTTTCATTTTTACATGTTGGTCCTATTCAGAAGATTGAGAAATACTAATCTAAAGTATAGAATCCATTATCTTAGACTGTTCAGGTTGCTAAAACAAAACTGTCATCATTATGGGGGCTAGAAAATTTCAAGAGCAAGCTACTCCAATTGGGTCAATAATGGTTCCTCTTTAATCACATCCTTGCCAATGATTGTATGTTTTCTTTCTTTATATATCTAGGTTTGCATGTATTTATTTGGTGGTGGTCATACTGAGATGATATCTTACTGTGGTTTTGCCTCTTTCTTTGATGATTTGTTTGATTATATTTTTTTCTTTGTTAGCAGCATTGAGCATCTTTTAATATACATATGAAACATTTGCTAATATTCAGTTCTATTTGATCCTTTAGTCCATTTGAAATCAGATTATTAGTTATTTTGCTATTGAGTAGACTGGTTACATGCTTGGGTATTAACCTCTTATGTATGGGGTTTATAAATACATTTTGCTCTTCATAGGTCACTTTTTCTTTCTTTCCTTTTTTGGTCTTTTTTAAGAAAACGTATTCTTCTCTCACACATTACAACCCAACTGCAATTTCCTCCCTCCACTCTTTCCAGTAGCCATCCCCCAAACTTTTGCTTTCCCCCAGATCCACTCCTTCTCTGTTTCCCTTCAGAAAAGAACAGGCCTCCTGGGGATATCAACTGAACATTGCATAATAAATTACAACAAGACTAGGCACAAACCCTCATATTAAGGCTGGAGGAGGCAACCTAGTAGGAGGAAAATGGTCCCAAGTGTAGACAAACGAGTCCGAGACACCCCTTACTACCACTGTTAGGAGTCTCACAAGAACACCAAGCTATACAACCATAACATATATGCATAGGACCTAGGTCAGACATATATAGGCTCTGTGATTGTTGCTTCAGTCTCTGTGAGCTCCCATGAGCCCTGATTAGTTAATTTTGTGGCCTGTGTTCTCATGGTGTCCTTGACACTTCTGACTCCTATAGTCCTTCCTCCCCCTCTTCCACAGGATTCCCCAAGCTCTACCTAATGTTTGGCTGTGCGTCACTGTATATGTTCTCATCAGTTGCTGGATGAAGCCTCTATGATGACGATTGGGCTAGGGACCAATCTATGGTATAGCAGATTATCATTAGGAATCATTTCATTGACCTTTTTTCTTTTGCTAGTCATGTTTAGTTCTATCCAAGGTCTCTGGGCTATTTAGTCACTGGTTACTGGCCATCCAGTGTTAGGAATACTGCCTCAAGTTGGACCAGTCATTGGTTGGCAACTCCCATAATTTCTGTGAGCTCTCCCAAGCTCATGGATCAGCAGGATTAACAGCAAAAGAACGTCATTTTACCAAAAATAAGCAATAAATTCAAGGCAATCTCCATCCAAATTCCAAAACAATTCTTTACAGACCTTGAAAGGACAATACTCAACTTCTTACGGAAAAACAAAAAACCCAGAGTAGCTAAACAATCCTGTACCATAAAAGAGCTTCCAGAGATATTAACATCCCTGATTTCAAGTTTTACTATAGAGCTATCATAATAAAAACCACATGGTATTAGCATAAAAACAGACAAGTTGATCAATGGAATCGATTCAAAGATCCACACACTTATGGATACCTTATTTTTGATAAAGAATAAAAAAAATGCAAAATGGACAAAAGAAAGCATCTTCAACAAATAGTGCTGGTCTAACTGAATGTTGGCATGTAGAAAAATGAAAATAGATCCATATCTACTACCCTGCACAAAACTCAAGTCCAAGTGGATCAAAGACCTCAATATAAAACAAGATACACTGAATTTGATAGAAAAGAAAGTGAGAGTAGCCTTGAACACATTGGCACAGGAGACAACTTCCTGAACAGAACACTGATAATGCAGGTACTAAGTTGACCAACAAATGGAACCTCATGAAACTGAAAACCTTGTATAAGAAAAAGGACACTGTCAATAGGACAAAATGGCAGCCTACAGAATGGGAACAGATTTTTACCAACTTCACATCTGATAGAGGGGTAATATCCCAAATACATAAAGAACTCGAGAAACTAGACAACAACAAGCTAAAAATCCAATTAAAAAGTGGGGTACAGATCTAAATAGAGAAATCTCATTAGAGGAATTTCAAATGACTGAAAAACAAAGAAATGCTCAACATCTTTAGTCATCAGGGAAATGTCAATAAAAACTACTTAGAGATTCCATCTTACATCATTCAGATGACAGCTCATTTTCTTAAGGATGTAGAATAAGGTGAACACTCCTCCATTGCTGGTAGAGAGTGCAGACTTGTACAGCATCTATGGAAATCAGTAAGGTGGTTTATCAGAAAATTGGGAATCGATCTACTTCAAGGTCACCTTTTCACTTTGTTGGCTACGTATTAATTAGAAATGATGCACTGAAATTTTTGAAAGTCCATGAATTGAACTTTGATTATGAAGGTAAACTTATCAGAGGAAGGTAAGTGAGACTTCAACATTCCTTAAAGAGTTTTAAGCGTTTAAGAATGTGATTAATAATAAGTGCTTGAGTTTAAAATATAAAGGACTAAAACAATCACATCATTATTTTAGAGGAAGAAAACCTTATAAAACTTATTATCTACTAACTGAATAAGCATATTCTAGACATTCACAACAGAAAGAGTCTTCCTGAAAATCACAATAAAAACAAATGAGCCTGGTTAAGGGAAAAGCAAAGCTTCCCTCTAGACCAGATAAAGTAATTTTTTTCCATTTCTATTCATTACACCCAAAGATCTTTCCACTATAATAAGCCAGCCCAGGAAAGTTCTCAGTACTTTACCAAAAACAAGTACAAAACTATCAGGCCTCATGAGGTTAGCAAAGAAGACTACTTGAGACAATTATGCAAACACCAGTAGTTTTTCTGTATACTGGCAATGGAAAATCAGAAATTAAATAAGAAAATTTTATAATAGTATAGATATAGAATTATCTGTACCAAGCAAAAACATAACAAATCTGCTGAAATTTAAAAATAACCAATAAACAGGAGGTATACAATAGAAGATTCAATAATGCTAAGATGACAATTCTAGACAAACTTATCAACAGATTCAATACTATGATTACCAAGTTCAATCCCATTTTATTTTTAGAGGAACTGAGCATCACATGTACATATGGAAATGTAAGAACATGAAGTAGCCATAGTGATTTAAAAACAAAACAAAACAAAACACAAAAACTAACCCCATCTGACATCAAAACTCCTGAAAGAGCCATAGTAACATAAAGTCCCAATCAACAAATGAAAACAACACAGGTTGTACTCTGTCAAAGATGTCAAAGATAAAAATGTCTGCTCTTGTATTAACAAATGAAGGAAAGCCACAAGCTAGAAAAAATGATATGTATTCAATTCCTTACAATTTAAAAATAGGCTGATGGATACCCCAACTTTAAAAAGCAGACAGCATATTTGAATAGAAATGTCATCAGTGAAGATATCAAAGCATAAAAGAATATACATTTTAGTACTTGACATCATTTTTAAAGGAAATGCAAAATTAGTATACCATGAGCTGCATCCAGTAAAATGACTAACATTAAAACTGTTGGCAATTGGTTCATGGGGCCCCCAACTGGATCAGGCCCTCTGAATGGGTGAGACAGTTGATTGGCTTGATCTGTTTGGGAGGCATCCAGGCAGTGGGACTGGGACCTGTCCTCAGTGCATGAGCTGGCTGTTTGGAACCTGGGGCTTATACAGGGACACTTGGCTCAGCCTGGGAGGAGGGGACTGGGCCTGCCTGGACTGAGTCTACCAGGTTGATCTCAGTCCTCGGGGGAGTCTTTGCCCTGGAGGAGATGGGAATGGGGGGTGGGCTGGTGGGAAGGTGAGGGGGACGGGAGGGAGGAGAACAAGGGAATCCGTGGCTGATATGTAGAACTGAGTTGTATTGTAAAATAAAATAAAAAAGCACAAATAAAATATCATCATATTTCAGCACAAATAAAATATTACCACATTAAAAAAAAACTGTTGGCAAAAGACTATTAGTGATTTGGAGTAAACACATTTTCATTGGTTACAGATAGGAATGCAAAAATCAAATATCAATTTTTAAAACAGTTCAACCGTCTATTTAAAATAGGACCTATGCTTGACATAAACCAAAAAATTTCATGTTGGGCATTTAGCTAAGATAAATAACACAAATATATAAACATACATAGCTTCATTATACTTGACATCGCCAAGATGGAAGAAGCTGAATTTCACCCCAAATGTATCAGTTATACAACAATCTATGTTTCTGCATCTCAGCCAACTTAAATAACCAGAATCCATTGATGGAAAGAGAACCCAGGCTTCTAGAAGGAAAGAGGCTGCAACACCCTGGAAAATGTTTACAGCTATTGTTTCTTAGTCTTTTTGATGTCCCCAAATTGTAAGATTTATAAAAATGGAGTTAAAGTGAAGCATGTAAAACTTCCTTCCCTTTCTCTCCCATATCAGCAGCAATAATAACATCAGTAGTGGTCAATGCATCCCTTCCCTCACTATTTTTCTAGACCAATGCTATATGTAGGCATGTCAAGAATGTAGGTGCAGTAGTCTACATAATAACTTTATTTAATTCACCACTGTAGGTTTTTAAAAAGCCAAATAGTGTGGGGAAGTGGTTGCACATGCCTTTAATCTCAGCACTTGGGAGGCAGAGGCAGGTGGGTCTCTGTGAGTTTGAGGCCAGCCTGGTCTATAGAGTGAATTCCAGGATAGCCAGGACTACACAGTAAAACCCTATCTCAAAAACAAACAAAACAAAAAACAAAAAACAAATAAGCAAAGGCCAAATATATTCTACTTGATTGCAGTAGATTATTAAAAACACAACCAGGGAGTAATGTAATTACCGATGTTAGATGTGGTATCTTTGCTAAGGCAGATCAACATAGCTTTAGGAACACGAAATGTGGTAAGTGATGTAACAAGTTCTTTTCAATCCTTATCAAAAAATGTAAGTAGCTAGAGGTTCTGTGGGTAGGCCCTTTTTTCATTACTTCCCTGTTTAACACTCTATATCTGGCAAATGTACATGCAAAAGCAAAGGATTCATGGATGTAGAGAAGTTTCACCAATGCAGAAGGATGAGTAATCTTGATTTATGAGGAGGTGGGTCACATGTAATTAATAGCGGGATGTCACTGGGCAATATCTTAAAATTACCTTGACCCAATTTGATGTCCTTTGGGCAAGTATCCCTGTCACGAAGAGGACATGGTAAGCATGAGGCTTACCATGGTTTAAGGACTAAATAAACAGATGTGCTTTCTAAAGATAACGTGGGAAGTTTCTAGAAAAGGCTGTTCAAGAAGAAGCTAATGATTATGAATTGTAACATTGAGATCATATTAACCAGATTCTGTCTCTATGACATAACACCTGGGAAAAATGAAAGAGGAACGTATTTATTTTTACAGATTGTTCTAGGAATTTCATGGTTACTTGGCTTCATCAATTCTGGATCCATGGTGGAGCAGAACATTAAGACAAAAGCATGTCAGAACTGCTCATCTCATGACAGTTGAGAAGAGAAAAGAGGAGGGAGCAAGAGGAGGGAGGGAGGGAGAGAAGGAGAAAGGTAGACCAGGAAGGAAGGAGAAAAGGAGGGAGAAGAGAGGGAAGTAGGAGGGAGAGAAGGACAGAGACCATTATGAGGAGGAGAAAGCAGAAGAGAGAGCAAGGATAAAATATCCCCTTTGAAGGTACACCTTCCAGTGACTCACCTCTTCTGACTAGTTAGGCTCCACTTTCTAAAGCTTTATCAACTTCCAGTAGCATCAGTAGCTTCAACACAGGAGCCTTCAGAGGACTTTCAGATGTAAACTATATCAGAGACTGACTACAGCAGTGGTGGTGGCAATAGTTTATTTCACTAGGCTTCTTATTACATATCCTTAGGGAGAGCGACTAGCCAGAATCCAAGAAAACTTATCTCACCATGGATGGACATATTTTGAAATGCCAGTGGATCTATTCATCACAAGGAGGGCTGTACTGAAGAGTGTGGTCCACTCTTCATGAGAGATGCTTACTCCAACAGCTTCCTGGGTACTTGGCTGTTAGTAGTTTACATCTGAATTCCTCTTAGAATTTTCTTATCTCAAGGAAGCTATCTTGCCCCTTGTTCAGTTTCTCCCAAGAGGCAGTTTATATCTAGTGGCTGGTCAATTTTATGGTGACAATGATATTCCTAATCTCAATTTGTTACCTTCAGATGGTCTGTCTAAGATCTAGATCTCCTCTTGGCATTGCCTGAGGCCTCTTGCAGCTGCTTCCCTTATTAGTGTTTCTCTGTGCATTCTTGCCTTCCCTGATCTCTTTCTTACAGGTATAGTTCTAGGAAAAAGTCGTTAACCAGCTTTATTCAACTATTCATCTCAGAGTCTCTTTTTATTTTATAATTTAACTTAATTTTACATATCAGCCATAGATTCCCTTGTTCTCCCCCCCTCCCACCAACCCCCTCCCCCCAGCCCACCCCCCCATTCCCATCTCCTCCAGGGCAAAGACTCCCATGAGGATTGAGTTCAACCTGGTAGATTCAGTCTAGGCAGGTCCAGTCCCCTCCTCCCAGGCTAGGTCGAGCCAAGCAATCCTGCATAGGCCCCAGGTTCCAAACAGCCAACTCATGCACTGAGTACAGGACCCTGTCCCACTGCCTGGATGCCTCCCAAACAGATCAAGCTAATCAACTGTCTCACTTATCCAGAGGGCCTGATCCAGTTGGGGGCTCCTCTGCTATTGGTTCATAGTTCATGTGTTTCCATTCATTTGGCTATTTGTCCCTGTGCTTTATCCAACCTTGGTCTCAACAATTCTTGCTCATACAAACCCTCCTCTTTCTCGCCAACTGAACTCCTGGAGCTCCACCTGGGGCCTGGCCAGAGTCTCTTTTATAGAACAACAGCTGGAGAGAAGGCTCATGAGACAGCAGACATATAAATTATTGCATTTATAGAAATATGTCAAATTTTACTAATTCTTGACTCAGATGATGGAATTTTAAATTACTTTAATTTTCTTTTGTCCTGTTTTTTCCAGGTTCTTCTACAACAGTTACAAGTTATTGTCATAATATGAATAAAATGATAATTTCTATATACAGTATATAAGCATTAAAAAAGAGTACTATCTTTGAGGGTACACTGTACCCTCAAATATCTGAAGGGAACTCAGATATCATCAGCACCATGTTAAGTCACTCAGCCATTGTTCTGTAACTCTGGTTCATCTGGAAGATGTGGCTTCTCATTATTACACATCTTGAGCTGTGTTAAGGAGGAAGAAGATAATGAGTCCGAAACACTTGAAAACCTGTAATATGCTACCGAGATTGTATTTGTTTCCAATTTCATTATCCCTTAGCACTGTTTCCTACATCTTTTATTTTTGTATTTTGGTACCAGGGGATAATGATGTTAGTTTAAATGACCAAGAGGATTATTATGAACATTTCATTTAGCTTTTATGGAAAGGTTGGAGCTGAGCCAGTTCTCATAGTCAGGCTTACCCAGATCAAACCTTGGGTGTAATTTATATAATAAAAGAGGCCAACACCTTTTTTGAGTTCTGCAACAATTCCATGCACAAGACCTACAGTTGCATGTAGGACTCAAAGCTAGTATACTCAATGCCTCTAAAATATACCATTACCAAGGCACTTCTCTAACTGTCAGGCCACAAATGAACAGAAATGCTCTATTTGCATATATTTGGCTTCTGGAAAGAATTCTTGCATTTGTGAAGTTGGGAGATTTTGGGTCTTAGTTACAGGAATCTTTTGAATTCCTCCAGGCAGTCATGTATACTTATGCATGCAGTTAATAAAAAGTCTGGCTGCTGCTAATGCTGGAAAGCATCTGTTCATGGCTGCTGGAGGAGTCATTCTCAATTAAAATTTGTGATAATTATTTGTATAGTCAACATCTTATGTAGCTAAATTCATCTGGTTTGGGTCAAAACTAATTTGAAATGATAGCATGCCTTTTCATATCTGGTATTTGGCTAAATGGCTTCTCCTTTTATGGTCTGTGATAAATTGAGACAGAACATATTTAATAAAAGGCTCAATTGAAACTAAAGCGTGTGGAGCCTTTTTTTTTTTTCTATGTTACCACTTATTTGTAGTACATATTTGTGTTAGCAGAGATATGGAACAAATTTACAAAAACATCACACTTGCAAATACATGTGTTAATATTTTGGATAAATGACAACCTCTAACAAATGTTACTAGAAAATCTGACTATCTACATATGGAAGTCTGAAAACTGGCTCCCAGATCTCATCCTTTTTAACCAAAGCAACTCAGAATGAACCAAAGACTATATATAAAACCTGAAATGCTGAAAGTATTAGGTAAAAGCATGGAAGAACACTTCAAATGTGGGATCAGATAAAATTTTCTTCTGGGGAGAAACACAAAAGTACAGGAAACAAAAACAAACATTGATAAGTGGGATTATATCAAACAAAAATGTTTCTGCATTCCAAAGAAAATAGTCAAGAACAAAAACAGCTTACAAAATGGAAGAAAAGCTTTGCCAAATATTCCTCCATTGGGGGATTATGAATGAGGAACTCACTCTTGGTGCAGAAATGTGTTCCCTCTAATTCTTTAGCACTGTTCCTTCCAGCTTATCTCCATTTCTTTGTGACACCTACTCACTTCTGCAGCACTTTCCACCAGGTGTTGAAACATTTCTTTCCTGCCCACCAGTTCCCAAATAACCAACACAGAGGCTTATATTAATTGTAAATGCTTGGCTGATAGCTCAGGCTTGTTACTAGCTAACTCTTACACTTAAATTGACCCATATATTTTATCTATGCTTTACCACATGGCTTGGTACCTTTTCTCAGTACAGCATACCCGTCTTGCTTCTACAACATATCTTCTCTCAACTCTCCTCACTCCATCCTTCTTCACCACCAAATCTTTAGTTTGGTTGTCCCACCTATATGTTCTGCCTGGCTACCAGCCAATCAGTGTTTTATTAAACCAATTCGAGTGACAAATCTTTACAGTGTACATTCACCAACCCACAGAAACACTTTCCATCAGGTACTCCCCACAGCCACCACACTTGGCTAAAAAAGTGTGGATAAAAGCAAGCAAAAAAAAATACTCACCCAACAAAGATAAGATCAGATATCTATACCAAGAAACATCCCAAACATGTAACTCCAGATGCCTTGATCCCAGTGCAAAAGAACATACATGAATAGCAAACAAAATATGCTTCCAGAAACCCAATTGCAATAGATCCTCATAAAAGTAGTTTTGCTGAACTACAAGACACAGACTTCAAAAGAAGATGTGAATAAATGCCTTAATGAAGACCATGAAAACACAAATACACTGTTCAATGAAATAATGAAAAAAATTTCATGACACAAAAGTAGAATCTGACAAAGAATTAGAAACACACACACACACACACACACACACACACATACACACTTCAAACTGAAATAAAGCTATAAATTAAAAATGCAGGATGTCAAATAGAAACCTCAGAGATAATCTTCACCAATAAAATTAAAGGACATGGAAGAGAGAATGTTAAGTGTTGAAGACAAGATAGAGGAAATGGATATTTCTACCAAAAATGTTAAATCTAAAATAAAACCAGGCATAAAACAACTATGAAATTTGGGACACTATGAAAAGACCAAACCTATGAATAATAGGGATAAAGGGAGAATAAGAAACTCAGGTCAAAGGTACAGAAAAAACACTTTTAACAAACTCGGTGAAGAAAAGTTCCCCAAAGAAAGAGATGAATATTAAGGTACAAGAAGCATACAGAACACCTAATATACAGAAGTAGGAAAAAATTCTTCATGACATTAACCAAAACACTAAATGTACAAAAGCAATGAAAGGATATTATAGTCACATA
This sequence comes from Peromyscus eremicus, assembly GCF_949786415.1. Lineage (NCBI taxonomy): Eukaryota > Metazoa > Chordata > Mammalia > Rodentia > Cricetidae > Peromyscus > Peromyscus eremicus. The sequence goes on along the minus strand of NC_081429.1, from coordinate 27,806,754 downwards.
GGAAAAAGACCAAGCCACATATAAAGGTAGGCCATTAGAATAACACCTAACTTTTCTGTTTCTTAAAGAAGTAATTGGTCTTTATTTTATTTATTCCTATTATTTATTTATTTATTTATTTATTTATTGAAAATATAATTACATCACTTCCCCTTTCTCATTCCTCCCTCCAAACCCTCCCATAGACCTCTCCTTGCACTCTTTCAAACTCATAGCCTCTTCTTTCATTATTGTTGTTATATGCACAGGTATATGTTTATACATTCATAAATACAACCTGCTCAGTCTGTACAATGTTACTTGTATATATGTTTTCAGGGCTAACCATTTGGTATTGAGTAACCAGTTGGTGTGCTTTTCTCTGGGGAAGACAACTTCTCCTGCTCTCTGTATTCCTTCATGGCCTGTAGTTATCTGGGTAGGGTTGAGGCCTCAAAGACTTTCCCTGACTCACTTTGGCATGCCTGTTTCTATTGTCCCTGTTCAGCTCATGTTGAGACAGTCATTTTTCTGAGACTTTATGAGTTAACTTCTGCCATTACCAGGAGACCTAGTCTCAAAGCAACGTCCCTGATCCTCTGGTTATTACAATCTTTCTGCCACCTCTTCTACAATGTTCCTTCATTGTTCATCATTGTTCCATCATTCTTCATTACAAAGAGACACATCCAAATGAGGGGTGAGGACTATACTTAGCTCCGGGTATAAGGACAAATATTTAGAATGGAGTCATGGATTAAAGTGGTAGTTGTAGGTTCTCCTCCAAGAACCATGGCTTTACTAGCCCTGGGTAGTTGGCTACGTTTCCAGTACCAGTCATGATTTACCTCTTAGTGAGTGAGTCTTCAGTCAATTAGAGAGCTGTTGGTTACCACCAAAGTCTACATACCACTTCTGCACCATTAGGGTTATTGTCCCATGCTTGCAGTCATGGTTGTAGTTCATAGGCCTTATTGCTGTGTAGGATTGTTGGTTTCTTACTTTCTTTGGAAGCTTACACTGTATTTCTGGTACCATGAAAGCTAGTTACCAGGGAGGAGGAGGCTTTCAGTTCAGTTCCAGCTCAGGAGCCTCTGGGACCTGTTTCTGAAGTGCATTATGTCTTCAGCAATATATCTTAGACATTTTTATTTCTTATTTTGAGAGCTCTTTTGTTCAGATTCCAAGTTCATTGGTTTTTTGGATGGGCTACTTGGTTTCTCTCTCTCTCTTTCTCTCTCTCTCTTGAGTTCTTTGAATATCCTGGATCTTAATCCTCTGCCTGATGTGTAGCTGGCAAAGATTCTCTCTCATTCTGTGAATTTCCTATTCATTCAATTAATTATTTGTTTAGCTGTGCAGAAGCTTCTTAATTTTATAAAGTCCCACTTGTTAATTGTTGGCTTTAGTTCTTGGGCAAATGGAGTACATCCTTTCCTACATCTATATCATGTAGGGTACTGCCTATGTTTTTTTTTCTAGCAGTTTCAGGTTTTACATTTAGGTCTTTGATCCATTTGGAGTTAGTTTTTGTGTGAGGTGATAGATAGGAGTTTAATTTAATTCTTCTGCATATGGACAACCAGCTTTCCCAACAACATTTGTTCAAGATGCTTTCTTTTCTCTAGTACACGTTTTTAGCATTTTTGATAAATAGTAAATGGCTAGAGTTATGTGTACTCATGTTTGAATCTTTGTGTTGGGGAATATTATTTTAAAGTGTGTTATTTTTGTCTATGTTGCATTTGTTTAACTGTGTAAAGCTATGTTATTATGCCTGTCTAAAACACCTGATGATCTAATAAAGAGCTGAACAGCTGATGGCAAGGCAGGAGAAAGAATAGGTTGGGCTGGCAGGCAAAGAGAATTAATAGAAGAAATCTGGGAAGAGAGAAGAAGAAGGAAGAACAAAAGAACAAGGGGAGGAGGACACCAGGGGCCAGCCACCCAGACACATAGGCAGACACAGAGTAAGAAATAATTAAAGGTATATAGAAATAGAGAAGATAAAAGACCTGAGGCCAAAGATAGATGGAGATAATTTAAAGTTAAGAAAAGCTGGCTAGAAACAAGCCAAGCTAAGGCTGAGCATTTATAAGTAGTAAGTCTCTCTGTATGTGTTTATTTGGGAGCTGGGTGGCAGGCCCCCCAAAAGAACTTCTTTGTTCTTGTTCCATTAGTCTACATGTCTGTTTTTGTGCCAGCACCTCACTGCTTTTATTTCTATGTCTCAGTAATGTATCTTGAGGTCTAGAATGGCAGTTTCTCTCAGCATTGTGCTTTTTGCATAGGATTGTTTTGGCTACCTATGGTCTTTTGTAGTTCTATATGAATGTTAGGATAGATTTTTTTTCTACTTCTGTGATGAATGAGATAGAGGGTTTGATTGGGATTTCATTGAATCTGTAAATAGATTTTGGTAAAATGGTCATTGTCACAATGTTAATTCAACCAATCCATGAGCATTGGTTGTCTTACCATTTTCTAGTGTTCTTCTCTATCTCCCTTTTTAGACCTTTAACATTTTCATTGTAGAGGTTCTTCACTTCTTTGGTTAGGATTATTCTTAGATATTTATTTTGAGGCTACTGCTATGAATAAGTGTGTGTCCATGATTTCTTTCTCTGTATGTTTGCCATTACACTTGACTTTTCAGTGGAGACTATGAAAGCCAGGAAAGCCTGGGCAGATGTTCTGTAAGCTCTGAGAGACCATAAACGCCAAACCAGACTACAATACTTAGGCAAAACTATCAGTCACAGTCAATGGAGAAAAAAAAATTCCACAATAAGAACAACTTTAAGCAGTTTCTGTCTACCAATTCAGCTGTATAGAAGGCACTAGAATGAAAACTTCTGTCCAAAGTCATTAACTCCATCCAAGAGGACACAAAGAATAAATAGTCCTAGAATAATACATCAAAAGAAAAGCAAAACACACATGCCACAAAAACAAAATAATAGGAATAAAAAACACTGCTCATTAATAACTCTTATTACTAATGGTCTCAATTCTCCAATAAAAATTCACAGACTCTGACCAGTGTAAGATGGTATCTCAGAGTCATTTTGATTTGCATTTCCCTGATGATTAAGGATGTTGAGCAATTCCTTAAATGTCTTTCAGCCATTTGAGTTTCTTCTGTTGAGAATTCTCTGTTTAGCTCTATAGCCCCCCGTCAGAGTGGCTAAGATAAAAAAAACTAAAGGCAACTTATGCTGGAGAGGATGTGGAGCAAGGGGAACACTCTTACACTGTTGGTGGGAATGCAAACTTGTACAACCACTTTGGAAATCAATATGGCAATTTCTTAGAAAATTAAAAATCAATCTCCCTCAAGACCCAGCTATACCACTCTTGGGCATATACCCAAGGAATGCTCAATCATACCACAAGAACACATACTCAACTATGTTCATAGCAGCATTATTTGTAATAGCCAGAACCTGGAAACAACCTAGATGCCCTTCAACTGACGTATGGATAAATAAAATGTGGTATTTATACACAGTGGAGTATTACTCAGCAGAGAAAAACAATGACATCATGAGGTTAGCAGGAAAATGGATGGAACTTGAAAAAAATCATCCCTGAGTGAGGTAACCCAGACTCAGAATGACAAACATGGTATGTACTCACTCATAAGTGGATACTAGATGTAAAGCAAAGGATAGCCAGACTGCAGCTCACAACTCCAGGGAGGCTATCTAGTAAAGAGGACCCTAAGAAAGACACAGGGATCACCCAACAACAGAGAAATGGATGAGATCTACATGAGCAACCTGGACATGAGGGGTGGGTAATGAAGGGCAAGGGTCAAGGGAAAGAGAGCTTAGGGAGTGGGAGGTCCCAGTTGGTTCAGGAACAGGGTCAGAGTACAAGAAAAGAGATAACATGATAAATGAAGGCCCATTGGAATAGGAAGAAACAGAGTGCTAGAGAGGTCCCCATAAATCCACAAAGATACCTCCACAATAGATTACTAGCAATGGTCAAGAGAAAGCCCAAGCTGACCTGCTCTGGTGATCAGATGGCCAAACACCCTACTTGTCATGATAGAACTCTCATCCAGTGAGTGATGGAAGCAGATGCAGAGATCCACTGCCAAGCCCAAGTGGAGCTCCAGGAGTCCAGTTGGCAAGAGAGAGCAGGGATTATATGAGCAAGAAATATTGAGACTACGATTGGAAAAAGCACAGAGACAAATAGCCGAACTAGTGGAAACACATGAATTATGAACCAATAGCTGAGGAGCCCCCATTGAACTGGATCAGGCCCTCTGGATAAGTGAGACAGTTGATTAGCTTGAACTGTTTGGGAGGCCCCCAGGCAGTGGGACCGTCACCTGTCCTTAGTGTATGAGCTGGCTTTTTGGAACCTAGGGCCTATGCTGAGACATTTTGCTCAGCCTTAGTGTAGGGAGGAGGGGACTGGACCTGTCTTAACTGAATCTACCAGACTGAGCTGAATCCCCAGGGGAGACCTTGCCTTGGAGGAGGTGGGAATAGGGGGTGGATTGGGGGGGAAGGGTGGGGGGTGGGAGGAGGGAGGACAGGGGAATCTGTGGCTGATATGCAAAATTAAATTAGTTATAAAATAAAAAAATAAAATGCCCAAATTAAAAAAAAATTCACGCACTCAGAGTTTGTATTAGAAAACAGGATCCATATTTATGCTGCATCCAAGAAACACACTTAACCATAAAGAATATCACCTTAGAGGAAAAGGATGAAAAAGAGTATTCTAAGCAAATGAACCTAAGAAACAAGCAGGCATAGCAATTTTAATATTTGACAAGAATAGACTTCAAATCAAAACTGATCAGAAGAGATGTGGAAGGGCACTGCACCCTCATTGAATGGAAAAGTTCACTAAGAAGATATCACAATTCTAAACCTTCATACATCAACAGAAGGGCACCAAGTTCACAAAAGAACACACAACCACAGCTAAAATCACATATCATCATGACCCTAACAATGATGATTATGAGTAACTTCAATAACCCACTGTGACCTATAAATGGGTCAACCAGAAAAAATCTAAACAGAAATTCTGGAGTTAAAGTCCTAAGTCAAATGGACCGCACCAGTATCTACAGAATATTCCACCCAAACAATTCAAGGAATATACTTTCTTCTCAGCAGCTTATCAAACTTTCTCTAAAACTGATAACATATTAGGACACAAAACAAATCTCAACATATATAAAAAGTTGATATAATGCCCTTCATCTTATCTGATCATCATGTGTTAAAACTGCATATCTACAACCATGCAAACAGAAGAAAGTATAAATCTCACAGAAACAGAACAACTTGATATGGATCCGTGCTGTCCCCAGAAACCACGATCTGTGCTCCAATGGACTGTAAAGAGCAAGGAAGCTGCTTGGCGGTGGTGTCAGTGACCTCAGACTCAGCTGAGAAAGAGGACATAGAAAGCTTCTGTGACAACCCCTCTCGCCTCCCCTCCCTCAAGAGTAACAGCCTAGACAGTAAGCCATCCAAGACAATTCTTAAAAATGGTAATAAGGATGCTGACATGCAGCTCTCCACAACTGACGGCTTCCGGTGGGGGTTTCAGGTGGGGAAGGACTCAGTTTTCTTGAAAGGATTGGCTACAGGGAGTTTGGCTAGGGCCCAAGGAGTATATGGGCAACACAAATTAGACTTGTGGGTTTTTTCCTTCTTTTTTTCTGTGGGGAGGTCACAAGAGAGGAGGGGCAGACCTGGGAGGACTGGAAAATGAGCATGATCAGGGTGCATGATGTGAAATTACCAAGTAATCAATAAAAATATTATGTTGGATAAAAAATAATTTACCTCAGAGGAGACCTTGCCTTGGAGTAGTTGGGAGTCGGGGGTGGATTGGGGTGAAGGCTGGGGGTGGGAAGAGGGAGGACGGGGGAATCCGTGGCTGATATGTGAAATTAAGTTAATTATAAAATAAAAATACTATAAAAAAAGAATACAAAAAAATTTTAGAATTGAATGAAAATGAAAATACAACATACCAAAACTATGGGACACAATAAAGGGAGATCTAAGAAACAAGTTCATAAAACTAAATGCCTGCATTAAATAACTGGCGAGATCTCATATTAGTGACTCAATGACATGTGCAAACTCTAGAAGAACAAGAACAAATAATATTAAAAGAACAAACCAGAATAGTCAAAATCAGTGCTGAAATCAATGAAACAGAAACAAACAAATATTCAAAGAATCAATGGAATGAAAAATTGCCTTGCTGAGAAAATCAGTAAGATTGACAAATCTTAGCCAAATTAACCAAAAAACACAGAAAGAATATCCAAATTAATAAAATTAGAAATGAAGAGGCTGGCATTCTAACAAACACCAAGGAAATTCAGAGAATCATAAGGGCACACTTTAAAAAAAAACCTGTATTCCAGCAAATTGGAAAACCTAAACAAAATGGATGGATTTCTTGAAATATATGACTTACCAAAGTTAAATCAAGAGGAAGCAAAGATTTTTAAATAGACCCAAATCCCTCAGTGAAATAAAAGCAGTAATTAAAAATCTCCCAACCCAAAATAGCCCAGGGCCTAATATATTCAGGGAAGAATTCTACTGGATTTTTAAAAAAGAATTAATGCCAGTACTTTTCATATTATTCCACAAAATAGAAACTGAAGTAAAATTTCATAATCCTTTTTATGAAGCCACTGTTTTCCTGGTACTAAAACCATAGAAAGATTTAACAAAAAAGAAAAGTATAGATCAATATCCCTTATGAATATAGAGGTAAAAATTTTCAATAAAATACTTACAGACAAAAATCAAGAACATATGCCAGGCAGTGGTGGTGCACACCTTAAATCCCAGCACTAGGGAGGCAGAGGCAGGTGGATCTCTATGAGTTTGAGGCCAGCCTGGGCTACAGATTGAGTTCCAGGAAAGGCGCAAAGCTACACAGAGAAACCCTGTCTCGAAAAAACAAAAACAAAAACAAATCAAGAAAAAGATTATCCACCATGATCAATTTGGCTTCATCCTAGAGATGAAGGGATGGTTCAACATAAGTAAATCAATAAAAGCAAAACTACATACATGGCCTGGAAGACAAAAACCACATGATCATCCCATTAGATGCAGAAAAGCCCTTGACAAAATCTTTGTAATAGAAACCTGAACATTAAGAAAAACAAATAATAATAATAATAATAATAATAATAATAATAATAATTGGGTGCAGAGCTACAGAGAGTTCTCAAAACATGAAATAAATCACTGAGAAATTAAAAGAAATATTTAAAATCTGTAGCCATCAGGGAAATGTAGATTAAAATTACCTTGGGATTTCATTTTACTTAACCTAGAATCCTCCAGATCAATGAAATACATGACAACACATGTTAGTTTCAATAAAGAGAAGGTGGAACACTTACTCATTGCTGTTTGGAGTACAAAGTGGTACAACTTCTTTGGAAATTGGTCTGGAGGTTCCTCAGGAAACTGAGCCTCGGTCTACGTCATATGCACCTATACTACTCTTGGGCATATATGCAAATGACTCTACATCCTACTACAGATATACTTGCTCATCCATGTTGATTGCTGCTTTTTCATAATAGTCAGAAATTGGAAACAGCCTAGTTGTCCATAAACTGATGAATGGCTAATGAAAATGTAGTGCATTTACATAATGGGATGTTATTCAGCTATTATGAAAATGAAATTATTAAATTTTCATGTAAATGGATAGATCTAGTAAAAAACCTTCCTGAGTGAGTAACCCAGATTAAACATTTCATGTTTTCTCTTGTATATGGACATTAGCTTTTAAGCTTTATATATATATTTGTTCTATAGTACAAATAACTACAGAAGCTAGGTACCTAATAGGGACCAGGTTGGAGGAAGTAATCTAAGGAAGGGAAAATAAACTATAGTGTTACAGATCAATAATGGGGGAGACTAGAATAGTTAAATTAAATGCATAGGGGGTGGCGGGAAAGTAGAGTAAAGGGAGGACAAATACTAAAGAATGTTTAAAAAGGCATGTAGAAACCAAATACTGTAGAAGTTACCTAACATATATACATATATGAAAGTAATTTCAATGGAATATCATATGCCAAAGACAATGCCCCAACTAGACATCTTATGCCATCAAAAAAAAATGAAATGTTTTGGTTATACTCACAAATGCTGAGATTTAGATTCAGACTAGATGCCTATCAATATATAAAATGATAAAGAGAATATGCTTTGTATATGCAATTAAATATTCAGCCATAAAGAATGAAACTCTGTCATTTATAACAAAATACATGGAACTGGAACATGTGGTATTTAGTGACATAAGCCAGACACAGAATGGCAAGTACTGCATATCTAATACAAAAGCTAAAATATGTTGAACTGGAAATACAGTAGTGATTACTAGGAGGGGTGTAGGGAATGGAGTAGGAAAGCATGGGTTGGGTTCTGGTGGATTCCATTTGCATACATTATAAACATTGTAGCTTAAGTTTTCCTGCCTGGCCCACAGTCAGGGCAAATCTCTTTCACCTGCCAGTCCCACAGCCTCTCAGACCCGACCAAGTAAACACAGAGACTCATGTTGCTTTCAAACTGTATGGCCGTGGCAGGCTTCTTGCTAACTGTTCCTATAGCTTAAATTAATCCATTTCCATTAATCTATGCCTTGCCACATGGCTCGTGGCTTACCGGCATCTTCACAAGCTGTTCCTCATCGTGGTGGCTGGCAGTGTCTCTCTCTCTCAGCCTTCCACTTCCCAGCTTTATTCTCCTCCTTGCCCCGCCTATACTTCCTGCCTAGCCAACGGCCAATCAGTGTTTTATTGATTAATTAGCAACACATTTGCCATACATCCCACAGCACTTCCCCCCTTTTTTTTTTCAAAAAGGAAGGTTTTAATCTTAACAAAGTAAAATTACATATAATTTGGGAATTTGGGCGTAGCTTCTCTTACTACTTCCTGCTGGAGGGGGGTGCTGTATCTTATGGGGAAACAAAGAAAATTTTAGAATTATGGAATAGTCCATGAGGCTGTATCGTCTGAGCCAGATGCCTTCAAACCATTCTGGATGTTGGATCATCTGGGCCATGGTGTCATCGGAGATCTTTCAGGTGGCCTTGGCTGGTCAAATCTGATGTATCTTAATCTTGAACAAATCCATAGCCTTTGGCTTTCTGTGGGAACAAAAGCAGAGTCTCCCCTCCAAAGCAACATATCCTTACATCGAAATTTTGAAGTCAAGATATCTTTAAAATATGCACATTGGTCCAACTCAGCTTCCTCTACAATCAAATATCTCTCTGCAGTTAAAAATCCCAAAGACAACACAATCCAGATTCTCTGTGTAATATCCATTTCTACGTGGCTTATTTTTTATACTACCTTTACTGTCTCTTTAATGACTTTATTTTTTAAAACTATTTATTTCTTTATTTAACTTTATATATCACCTTTTTTGTCTCTTTCAAGCCTACGTATCTTTTACACACACTGTAAACTATTACATCTGAATCTGTCTTATTGTGAATCTCTTGCCTTAAACTGCAGCAGCTGTGGCTGCTGGCTCCGCTTCCCATTATGGCTACGTTTACCACCAGCTCTGGGAGCTATCTGGGGTCTATGCTTTTAGCCAAGCAGCGTGTAGTCCAGAAACCTCTTTTTTTGTTTTTTACTAGTAAAGGCTAAATCCACCATGCAGCTTAATGTGCCACTTGCAGAGGCTTCATTCCCGCCATACGGAGCAGCAGGTCGAGCACACATGCTAGGAACTCACCAGTAGCTCAAACTGGCAGCTGCCGCTCATTTGAGAGAGACAATTAGGAACTGTTTTTAGCTCCGTTTTAGAATCTTTTTTCAGTTTTTAGGTGGAAACTCTTGCCACCACGTTGGACGCCATTTGTAGCTTAAGTTTTCCTGCCTGGCCCACAGTCAGGGCAAATCTCTTTCACCTGCCAGTCCCACAGCCTCTCAGACCCGACCAAGTAAACACAGAGACTCATGTTGCTTTCAAACTGTATGGCCATGGCAGGCTTCTTGCTAACTCTTTTTATATCTTAAATTAATCCATTTCTATAAATCTATACCTTGCCACATGGCTCGTGGCTTACCGGCATCTTCACAAGCTGTTCCTCATCGTGGTGGCTGGCAGTGTCTCTCTCTCTCAGCCTTCCACTTCCCAGCTTTATTCTCCTCCTTGCCCCGCCTATACTTCCTGCCTAGCCAACGGCCAATCAGTGTTTTATTGATTAATTAGCAACACATTTGCCATACATCCCACAGCAAAACATCATGTATACAAAGAGCCATATTAATATGTACAATTACTCCGTGTTAATAGTAAATTTAATAAATAAGCCATAAAAATGAGACATGGAAGGATCCTTGAATCATGAGAACTTATATTTAGTCCAGTTCCTAGGATCCTGAACATTTCCATCAACTGTTGGTGCTGACTCCCAATTAGTCAATGGGTAAAACATCCAGGTTCTTACACTGGTCTGAATTTTTGACACTTACATAAAATAACCTAAGTAAGAGAACACTTTGAGACCTATGAATCATAAGATGATTCAATGGCTCTCTGATTTTGTTTAGTGCTACATACAATCACAACACATGGATGTCTGTCTTACTGTGTAGCCCTGGATGATCTAGGACTCACTATATAGGTTAGGCTTACCTTAAACTCACAGAGATATGTCTGTCTCTGCCTTCCAAGTGCTGGAATTAATGGGGTGAACCACCATTCCTAGCTTAATGCTATATTTAAACTTTCTACTTTTAGGTAATAAATCCTAGGTAGCCACAAAATTTTAATGGCAATGTGGCTTTGATATACATTTTAAATCATTATTCTAATGTATAATACTATGCTTTAGTGAACCCAATATTCCTATGGTGAACAAAATAGAAACCCAGAATTTGTGGGGACACTGTTCTTGCTCTCCAGGCTCATTACACCATACAGCTGTGTGTCTTTTGTGAACTTGGAGGGGACTGTGGCACTGAGAGCCCTTGAAAGGCCAGGCAGCACCATGGCATTTATTTCGGCATTCTAATTTCATTGGTTGCTGACCTGGTCAGCATGTTCCAGATCTTGGTCTGATTGACCCATGAGAAAGAACATACTTTTTCCTTTTGGATACTAAATTTTCACTTGCTCTTAGTCGTTGCTACTGCATTTAAAAAGTAGAAAAAAAAAATAAGACTTAAAAAATCTATCCCTTCTGCCATTTTCCTATCTAATCTTTTGGTTTAAAAGATGCAAAGAATTTTATTGTGGTGAGAAATGAAATTACAGACAGGCCATCCCACTGGAATCATCAAAATGTATAGCTACCTGACTGGTAATATCATCCAGCCTATGCCACATTCTTGGGTAAATTATTTAGAGTGTATTTAAGTAAGATTTCGAAGAGATCAATTTTTCCATCTGTGATTGGACAGCTTGTAGATCAGTGGTTTTCAACCTTCCTAATGCTGCCACCCCTTAATACAGTTTCTCATGCTGTGGTGATCCCCAACGTTAAAATTACTTCCATTGTTACTTCATAACTGTGATTTTTTTTTGCTACTGTTATGAATCATAATGTAAAATATCTGATATGCAGTATATCTGATATGTGACCCCCCAAAGGGGTCATGACCCACAAGTTGAGAACTACTGTTGTAGATGAACTGTTTGTGCTTTCAGCAAGCTACCATTTTACATCCGATATGTCCCTATCTAATGAGTGAGCAAATCTCCGTCCTCCTCTAAGTGCTCCTGATGGAGAATGGTGACAATCTTTGTTTCGTTTTCTTTGGAAGAGGAGTGATGCCAAATACTTTGAAGGCACTGAAATTGGCCATTTCCTGGTGAATACTGAGTCTGCCTTTGTCTGAGTCTCGGTCATGTTTGCACGTCGGTGTACGTGATTGTAAGTGGGCATGCAGGTGGAAGCCAGGTTAGCACTGGGAGTCTTCCTCAATCACTCTCCACTTCAATTTTGAGATAGGATCCCTCACTGACCCTAGAGGATGCTGATTTGCCTAGACTAGCTGCCTAGCAAGTCTCAGAGATCCGCTTGTCTCTGCCTCTCCAGCACTGTGATTAAAAGTGGGCAAACTTGGCCGTTACTTAGGTATCTAAACTCAGATCCTCGTGCCTGAATATTAAGCACTTTACTAGTTTAACATTCTTCAAGAAAATATGAAGTGTTCCATATATTATTTCATTATTATTTTGAAATTAATGGCTTTTAACTGAACTTTAAAAAAATTTTTTTCTTTATTAAGAATTTTTCTACTCACTCCTCATGCTATCCACAGATCCCCCCTCCTCCCTCCTCCCACCCCCAAGCCCTCTTTCCCAAGGCATCCCACATCCCCACATACCCCAAATCGAGGTCTCCCGTGGGGAGTCAGCAGAGCCCAGCACACTGAGCCTAGGCAGGTCCAAGCCCCTTCCCACTGCACCAAGGCTGTGCAAGGTGTCGCACCACAGGCACCGGATGCCCAGAAGCCTGCCCATGCTCCAGGGACAGATCCCAATCCCCCTGCCTGGGTGCCCCCCCAAACAGTCTGAGCCAAACAACTGTCTTCCATATCCAGAGGGCCTAGTCCAGTCCCACGGGGGCTCCACAGCCACCAGTCCACAGTTCATGGGCTTCCACTAGTGTGGTCCATCATCTCTGCACATCCTCCCATCATGATCTCAACGTCCCTAGCCTGCAGAATCCCTCCTCTCTCTCACCAATTGGATTCCCAGAACTCAGACTGGTGCCTGGCCTTGGATCTCTGTATCTGCCTCCATCTGTCCCTGGACAAAGGCTCTATGATAACAGCTAGGCTATTTCCTAGGCTGGTCACCAGAGTAGACTGGTCCAGGCACCCTCTGGACCACTGCCAGCAGACCACGCTTTTGATGTTTTTCACTTTTCATTTCACCACTGGTATGTTTCTTCCTTTGTTATTATGGAATTCTATTCACAAAAAGCTTCAATAACTTAATGCAACTCTTAAAACGTGTCCTCTTTAGTCTTTTTGTTTATGAACATATCTAAATGGCTGTGATTTTGTCTTACTCTTCCTTTAACATTCTATATTAAGTAATTTTGATGATTTCACAATTGAAATGTCACCAAATGAATAGTTTTTGGTTAGATGTCATATTGCAAATAACTTTACATCTCCCTCTCACTATTCCAGACATTTACAAAACATTTCTGATAATGTATAATGATTATCTTCATATGGAAAGTCATTCTTCATTATTATTGAGTTATTTAGTAAGTATTTAACCACTTTCAAGAATTATCTGTTTATATTCAGAAACAGCTTGAGAGACACAATTGTATAACTTAACAATTACAGATGAACATTAGCATTACCAAATCAAAATTAAGTATAAATACTTTTCATTTTATTGGGTATTCATTCATCTTACTTAATGTTGATTTAATTTTAATTTGTGATTATTTCTAACTAAGACTTTTTAAAGAATTTGTGACTATTTGTGTTGCCTCTAGCATGTACTGTCTCCATGGAGATGAATATTAGGAGACATTTATAGGAATTTATATAAGTTTTTGACTTTTATAAGTCTGATGCCTTATTATTCTTCAGTATTTTTAGAAATAAGAATTAATATATAGGTAGTTATTTATTTTTTATTAATAACTGATTGTTTTGCTCATCAAATATGCCATTCTCCCCTTTGTAATTTTCTTACTGCAAAATAATTTTTGACCTTAAAATGAAATTTCTGGTTGATCTCAGAGCAAGGAATAAGTTCACAGAAGAGAAAATCCAAATCCTGTTCAAACAGCCAGATTCAGAACTGTTTATTAGGATGGCTTTCATGTGTTAGCTGGCAACTTTGAAAATAGAATAAACTATCCTATGGCCACTGAAGGGTGAAGTTTTTTGGTACATACATCTGCTTTCTTTCTAGTTAGAGCTGTAGGAACTGACTGAGTTAGCTGGAGAAAGGTCAGCTACTAAAGAGTCTCCTCTTCAGCCCTTCTAACATGACAAGTTGATGATTTGCTGTCAATGAACATAGAGAAGCTGGAAACTCAGTACTAGGTCGTGTGGGGACACACAGATAATGTTGCTTGCCTTCAGATTCTACCTCACTACTCTTGAAGAATACCTCAGGTTCTCCTCAGCTGAAACACAATAACAAATCTCCATGGAAACTAGGTTTGCTTCATTCTGGATTTGCATTTAACAGAAGATGTAAATACCTTAAAAACAGTGACCAGGGATGTATCTATTCTGTCTTATATATCTTAAAATTATGCCAAATACCTTCTAGATACTTGGTCATATGAAGCTGGTGTGAAAGGGAGTAGAAGGTGATTATTTAAGGGGTTAGGGGATTTTATTTCTGTTTATAGCAACATTGAGAAGATTTAGTCTATTTGCTTTATTTCTATATTTCTTATCATTGTTTTGGTTTCCTATTGCTGTAAAAATTATCACAGATTGGCTTCAGATAATGCAATTCTATCATTCTGTAGTTATGGATGTTAGAAACCCAATGTGACTCTTTGGGATGAAATTTATGTATAGGAAGAACTGGTTATTTCTTCAAACTCCAGAAGAACACAACACTCCATGCCTAGCTCTGCTTTAAAATCCAGATGTCCCAATTTGGCCATTAAAAGAAACAGGCTTGCTGACTGGCTACAGAACAAGACCCAACTATCTTTTGCCTTTATGAAAACACATTCTGTTGATAAAGATATCAGAACAACAAACACAAAACTGAGATTCAATGGTCTGTCTGATATTTCATGCCTTTAGTGTTTCTTCTACCAAACTGGGAGCCCTCAGAACTGGTTCATGGACATTTATAATTTTTATATCTTATTAGATTATCCCTTCCTAATATGTAGTGACTATTCTTACCTATTCTGACAAGTTTAGGTTTAGCCTACTTTATCAGACATAAAAATAGCTACACCAGTATGTTGTGGCTTCAGCTTGCATCATAGATTGATTTGCATCCAATGATTCTCAGTTATTTGGAGGCAAACGCAGAGTAATGATGCATTTATCAACAGAATCTCTAAAAGCCAGAAGGCTATGTAATGATGCATTTCAAGCAGTATATGTAAGTATCAACCCACAGTCAAACTAACATAAATGAGGGAAGACACAAATTAGTAAGATAAGAGATAAAAATGGAAACTTTGAACAGACACTGATGAAATTCAGTTATCATTAAGGCATACTTTGAAAACTTATATGCCAATAAATTAGACAATTCTAAAAGAAATGGGTAAATGTCTAGCTATCTTGACACATGTGACCAACTAAAATTAAATCAATATGAAGTAATCATTGTAAGTAGAATTATAAAAAGCAAGGAGATTGAAGCAGTAGTAAAATGTCTCTCAAATAAAAATCATACACAAGCCCAGATGGATTCAATGCTAAATTCTGCAAGACATTTAAGGCAGAAGTAACACTGACTTCTCTCATACTCTTTCATAAACTACAAAGGAATTCTGCCAAACATCTAGTGAAACCAGTAGTACTCTGATACCCAGAATGAGTAAGCCACAACAAAAGAATATTATAGGCTAAATCTTTCCAATTCCTGATAAAATACTTGGAAACTAAACTGAACACATTCAAAAGATCATTCACCATGCTCTCACTGGCTTCACTCTAGAATTTCCAGGGTGGGTCAGTATAAACAATTCAGTAAATTCAATACATCACATGAATAGTGTTGGGTAGAAATCCTATGATCAACTCAACATATTGAGAAAAGTTTTTTTGGCATAGTCCAATGTCTTTCATTATATAAACACTGAAGCAATTAGGAATCAAAGGAAGATACCTCAGCATAAAATAGGCAATACACAGTAAACCTATAGTCAACATTACACTGAACAAGGAATCCTTTCAAATCATTTTCACTAAAATCAGGAACGAGACAAGGGTTTGAACTTTATCTTTATTCAATACAGTGCTTGAAGTCTTAGTTACACAAGTGAAACAAGAAGGAGAATCAAAAGGATTACATTTAGAAAAATTTCTAATTTCCCAAAGGAGTGACACTATATGTCCATGACCCTTGGACAACACTAGGAAGAAGTCCTAGAACTGATAAACACTTTCAGCAAACTATGAGGACACAAATGAATGTATAATACTCAGTGACTTTTCTTTATACCAATAATTAATTTGTCTATAAAGAAGCCAGGTAAATAATAAAACACACACACACACACACACACACACACACACACACACACACACACACACAGAGAGAGAGAGAGAGAGAGAGAGAGAGAGAGAGAGAGAGAGAGAGAGAGAGAGAGAGAAAATAAGTCTACTAGAGAAGTGAAAAACCTCTACAAAGTAAATTTTAAAATACTGAATGAAGAAATTGAAGATGTTACTAAAGACAGAATTTCTGATCATGGATTGGTAGAATTAATATTGTCAAAAGTGATCTATACAATGAACACAATTTTGATCAAAAGTTCAATGTCATTCTTTTTTTAAGGAAGGGTCTCTTTGTGTATGCCTGACTGGCCTAGAACTAACTAAATAACTATGTTGACCATAGTAGGCTTCAAACTCATAGATACCCACCTACTTCTGCCTCCTAAGTACTGGGGTTAAAAGCACATGCCTCCATACCCAGCTCCCAATGACATTCCTAACAGAAAAAAAAAAAACCAATGCAAAAAGCAAAGAAACAAACCCAGATTCTAAAACTCACATAGAAATACTAAGACCTTGACTGTAATCCTGAACAACATAACAGTACAGCAGGCAGCATAATACTTGGTTTCCAGCTATACTACAAGTTTTAGAACACAAGCATTATAGTACTGGGACAAACACACACACTTATCACTAAATAGCACAGCAGGCTCAGAATAAATCCACACTGTCATAACCCACCGATTCCAATTAGTACAGCTCGCTCATGTGTACATGGACTTTGGGTGCTTCATTGAAACAAGTACAGTGCTCATATCTTTCTTTATTGGTGATTGCTGTGTGGCTCTGTTCATTGCCTCTGAGCTCTTTTGCAGTTCCTTGCAAGTTGTATGTATTGATAGATGTGCAAACGTTCTCTTCAGCAGAATAAGCAATTATGCCCATTTACAATCTATCTTCAGATTTCTTTGTGTTAGTTTGTGCTGTTCAGCTTTCCCATTGAACTTTTCAGGTCCTGTTGAAGTCTTTAACATGTGGTTGTTCATATTTCTCTGTATGTTGTTAGTCTGATACATGTTAAGAAGAGGAGACACAATTCAGGACTCTTGCTGTTGTTGTCAACATTGTCACATTAGGAAGAAGAGATCAACATGTATGTTTTGTTTTACTTTGTTACAAGCCACAGAGCTCCAAGTGCATGAGTTGACTGCTGGGTTTTCTGTCATGCTGCTTTGGTCTGTGTGTCCCTTTCAATGCCAGCTCTGGTTCCCAATGGGCAGTGAGTACTTGAAATATATTCAGTGTCACTACTCAGGGATGAACACATCCGTACATCAAAAATGTATCTCAATTCAGACAGAATAATTTCAGTTAAAAAGACAAGAAATGACAAATGCTGGTGAAGACCTGGAGAAAGGGGAATCCTTATGTCCTTTTTTTAGAAATGTAAATTAATATGACCACTGTGGAAAACAGGACAGATTTTCCTCAAACAAACAAACGAACAAAAACCTAGTAAAATTACTTTACAATTTATCAATTTCACAAAGAGTTACACAAATTCTAATGTTTCCTTTAGTAGCAGCCAAGATATGGAATCAGTGGACGTGCTCACTAATGGTTGAATAAAGAAAATATAGCAAACATTATGGGACAATATCTGGTCATTGAAAGAACAGTCATATTATTTTTAGCAATGCAGATAGACTTGGAGATCATAATGTGTAATCAAACAAGTCAGGAGTTGAAAACCAGATATCACATATTTTACTGACATGTATAACCTAAAACTGCTGAACTGGTAGAAGCAGAGACAGAACAGTGGTCACCATAGGCTCATGGAGAGGGAGACACACTGGGGTAATGGGTACAAAGTCACAACTGTTCTTGTATTGCACAGAAGCGTGATTTTAATTAACAAATAGTGTAATATAAATCAAAATAGCTAAAAAAGGATTTTGAATATTATTATCACAAATAAATGATGTGTTTGAGATGAGTGAAAAACCTAGCTATGTACAATTATACCAAAACCTGGACTCTGTAGCCAATAGAGAGGAACAATAATTATCTCTCAATAATAGAAGATTTGGCAAAGCCTAAGGAACAAAGAAAACAAGATTCTATTTTTTTGTGTGTAACAATTTACTGTGAATCTTGCAATGCTCTGAGATCTTTAGGTTTGGAGGCAATGTCGGAAAACTTTACTACATGATTCCTGAGCAATCCAGGACACTGGCACCCACCAACAAATCTCTGCTTCAGCTCCCAAGATTCTGACCAGACCCAGGGTGCAATGGGAGTGAGCCACAAGGGCTAAGATGGGAATCTCCAGTACAAACACAGATACAAAGAATTAGACACAGGAACATTACTGGCAGAGGAGATGACTTCTTGTGCCTGAGCTCTACCAAGCTATTATTTGAAGTGCTAGTCATTCAAGAGCAATGCCAGCTAGCAAACTTATGATATCAGTATCATAAGTTTATAGTTAGAAAGTCTGACCTGTAAGTACCCATTGCTACTTTACTAAGCACAGTATTAGGAGGGAACAGTATGGTGAAGACAAATGTTTTTGTTCAAGCTGACACTACTGGTCCTCTCTCCTTAAATGCTCCTTGTGGACCCTCCATGTAAGTAAGTTTTGGTGAGCTGTGCATCTTCCAAGTGGTGACCAGTATTTCTTTTTACCACCCGTCAACATCCTCACTCTGCTGCCCCTGCATAGCAGGGCTGTGTATCTTATGTACACACAGATTTAGTTGCATCCTTGATAGATTCCATTTCCTTACAAGACCTTAATATTTATCTTTTCAGTTTCAACTTACCAGAGTAGGTATGGGCAATCAAAATCAATTAGTCAAAAGGTCCACAGGGCTTTCATAAAGGCTCAGATGATTACATAGTGATTAACTGGCTCTTATTAGGAATGTATTTTAAAATCCGAAGGAAAGGAGATTTGGAATGTTTCCCCCATCTCTGCCAAAAAGTAAAATGAGATGCAGTGAACAATTACACATCCAAATTCTCTGGTTCATTTTATTACTTTGCTTAAACCTGGGGTAATTTTTCTATTTCTATCCTTACCAAGGCAGACTCCTTTCTCTCAAGGTGACTCTATTTTGTAAGTTTATGTGGGATATGTGAACTTCATTTAACTCTGAAGGTTCTATCTGATGCTTGCTGTTGCTTGTTAATCCAAGTTAAGAATCTCCCCACAGTTCTGTTTCCATATCAAAGTCAGCATAAAAATGACATGCTAGAGGAATGTGGCTGGCCTCATTTGTGCTCTAAGCAGCATCCAGGAGATTGTACAGATTCTTTGCCAATAGTCCTGCTTAATGTACCTCCTCACTGGGACCTAACTGGAAAGAGTTTATTTTTCTTCTTCACGGTTCCCCTTCCTGAATGGAATATAAACTTCTGAGTCAGAAACTAGTTCTTGAAACACTTCTAAAATTTTATTTTGAATACCCATTAGTATGCAAACTCATTTAAAGTTGGGAAAGTTATTAGAAGAAAGCAGTATGGACTCATTTATAATGATTCCCTTGCTTGAGGAAACCATTAACTTTGGAAACTATGCTATTAGTGTGACTAAACTTCTCCTTAAAATAGCCAGTATTTAGGGATAATTAGGGACTGTGTAAAGGTACTAGTTCTACGAGCAGAGGACACAAGAGGTAGTTGAATATATTTATAATTAGATCATAGAAATAGCAAAGATGCTAGAATTTAATTCACTTGAGGATTTCTTAATATACTGAAAAATGTTTGAATCAATCCTGCGAACATGTAGTGTCATCTTCTGCCTTTTCTCATTCTGAGTAGCTTTTTTCATTATGCCATATTTTGTACTTTCTTGCTCCCTCATAGAACTCCTTGCCTTTCTCAAATACATTTCCTATCAGCTACCCTCAGAATCATGGAACATTGCTGGTATAATGCCAGGATTTCCTGTGTATGAATACATTACTAATGTACAGGATCAGAGGTGATTTGGCTTATGACACTCAAAAGAGAGACAAAATAAATCACAGAGCTGGAGAAGAGACAGCTCCACAGGCAGTGTTATGAAGGACTGGATATATTTGTTAGAGACACTGTTTAAGGATGAGTTTTTAAGTATTTTGTTCCAGGAGTGAACTAGACTTAGCAGGTAGACACAGGAGCAGAAGAGAGAGAGATAAACACATGCTGACTATGATTACTGTGCTGAGCATAACAGGCAATAATAACATGGTGACGTTTGTGTATCTAACTATCTCCCCACAGAGTATGCACAGTAAAACAGAACACAAAAGAAACACACAGGTCATTTGTGGTGGACATTTACCACATGGAGCTTGCAGTATTGGCTGGGTGGGTGTTGAGACTTGAGGCCATGACTGATAGTCTCAATGTTGGAGGCCTATTGCATAACTGTTACTATGGGAGCCCACAGTGACCCCAGTTTGTGCCTTGATTCCATCTTGACTCAAGGTCAGAGAGACTCAGGGCTGCTGTGGTATTGACTCAGAGCCCTCCTGAAGCTATCCTGTGTCTCTATCTTTTTCTTTTACATCTATGTCTCTATTTTTCTTACCTGTTATTTCTCAATCCCCACTCTCCTATTCAGGACTGTTCAACAGGTTAGGCAAGGCCTGACATGTTACTAGACATCACCAACATGACTCAGGCTACATTAAACACTGAACTTTAAATAAGAATACCTTGCCTAACATTTTACTTTATAAGTTTATCATTCTTTTGCCTTTTTGTAATACTTAGTTTAAAAAAGAAACACGTTTTTAGGTATACAAGTATTTTCCTCTCAATATCCTTTTTTATGAAGTTCTTCTTTAGCAGAATTTTTTTTATATATTTTTTATTTTATTTTACAATATAATTTAATTCTACATATCAACCATGGATTCCCTTGTTCTCCCCCCTCCTGCCCCCCTCACCTTCCCCCCAACGCACCCCCTATCTCCTCCAGGGCAAAGCCTCCCAGGAGGATTGAAATCAACCTGGTAGACTCAGTCCAGGCAGGTCCAGTCCCCTCCTCCCAGGCTGAGCCAAGCGACCCTGTATAAGCCCCAGGTTTCAAACAGCCAACTCATGCATTGAGCACAGGACCTGGTCCCAGTGCCTGGATGCCTCCCAAACAGATCAAGCCAAATAACTGTCCCTCCTATTCAGAGGGCCTGATCCAGTTGGGGGCCCCTCAACCATTGGTTCATAGTTCATGTGTTTCCATTCGTTTGGCTATTTGTCCCTGTGCTTTTTCCAACCTTGGTCTCAACAATTCTCACTCATATAAACCCTCCTCTTTCTTGCCAATTAGACTCCCAGAGCTCCACCTGGGGCCTGGCTGTGGATCTCTGCATCCAGATCCCTCAGTAGTTGGATGGGGTTTCTAGCACGACAATTAGGGTGTTTGGCCATCCCATCATCAGAGTAGGTCAGTTCGGGCTGTCTCTCGACCAGAGAGACAGCAGTCTATTGTGGAGGCATCTTTGTGGATTTCTGTGGGCCTCTCTAGCACTTTGCTTCTTCCTATTCTCATGTGGTCTTCATTTACCATGGTCTCCTATTCCTTGTTCTCCCTCTCTGTTGTTGATCCAGCTGGGATCTCCCGCTCCCCCAAGCTCTCTTTCCCTTGACCCTCACCCTTCATTACCCCCACTCATGTCCAGGCTGTTCATGTAGATCTCATCCATTTCTCATCAGACACTGGATGAGAGTTCTATCATGACAGCCAGGGTGTTCAGCTATCCAATCAACAGAGCAGGTCAGCTCAGGCACTCTCTTGACCATTGCCAGTAGTCTACAGTGGAGGCATCTTTGTGAATTTCTGGGGACCTCTCTAGCGCTCTGCTTCTTCCTATTCCCCCTGGGGTCTTCATTTATGGAGCTCCGGGAGTCCAATCGGCAAGAGAGAGGAGGGATTGTATGAGCAAGAGATGTTGAGACCATGGTTGGAGGAAGCACAGGGACAAATAGCCAAACTAGTGGAAGCGCATGAACTGTGAACCAATGGCGGAGGAACCCCCATGGAACTGGACCAGGCCCTCTGGATAAGTGTGACAATTGATTAGCTTGAACTGTTTGGGAGGCCCCCAGGCAGTGGAGCCAGGACCTGTCCTTGGTGCATGGGCTGAGTTTTTAGAGCCTGGGGCTTATGCAGGGACACTTTGCTCAGCCTTGATGTAGGGAGGAGGGGACTGGACCTGCCTTGGCTGAGTCTACCAGGCTGGGCTGACTCCCCAGGGGAGTCTTTGCCTTGGAGGAGGTGGGAGTTGCGGGGTGAACTGGGGGGAGGGTTGGGAGGTGGGAGGAGGGAGGACGAGGGAATCCGTGGCGGATATGTGAAATGAAGTTAATTATAAAATAAAAATACTATTTTAAAAAAAGAAAGAAAATGGTGGACAGCATATAGCATAGCAAACTGCTTGCCTCAGGGCCAGGAAGCCGCAGGGAAAGAGAAAGGTGCTGGGTGTGGGACAACATAATCCCTTCAATGGCAGACCACCAATGGCTGAAGGACCTTCTACAGGATTCACCTCCTGATGACCTGAACCTCACTACAGCTTTACCTTAGGGATGAATCCATTAGCACATAGACCTGGAGATGTGTAAGATTCAAACTATAACAACTATCTTCCACCTCTGTATCTTGTCCCACCGGAAGTTTGTGAGGGACAATGATACACAGATATCAGCAATGATGACAGTGTCTTCTGGAATCCTAACCTATTGTTGAGATGTAGCTGTTTTCAGGAATATGTTCATGGTGGTTTGATTTCTTTTTCAAATTATAGATTTATTTGAAACTAGATAGTATACCATAAACCTTCCCCTCTATTAGTAAAAACTTTTGGTATTAGATTCACATTTTTAAATGAGTAGAAAGATGGTTAACATTTCTGATAAACCCTTCACTCTGGATCTCATTAGTAGCTCCTTTTTTTTCTTCTCCTGGAGTCTGCTTTTGCCTCTTTTTAAACTATGCATTAGTGTTCCAATTCCATTATAATCCTATGAGGATCACTGTTGCACAGCACTTGGCAAAATGATATATGGTTCATAACTGTATACTGCATTGAAGGTTGTATAACCTTACTTGCATAGCTTATGAGATTTGTATAGGATTTATTGGCACTTTTTTTCCTCAAGAAGGAAAGATGTATAAATTTGACCCTTGCAATTTTTAAAAAACAAAGTTAATAAAACTTGGAATTTTAATGCCTATAGGAAGTAGTAGATATTATTAGATACCCACCAGTTATCTATCTAATAAGGTCTCCTAGGAAATTTCAAATGAACTAAATTGGATCTTAACAGAAGACTGAATGGGAGCCACATACAAGGCTGACATAAAAGCCGGCCCTAGTCAAAGAAGTCTTTCCTCAAGTATATGGGAGGACATACTTGGTATTATGAGTCGGAATTAAGAAAGTGTGCATTGCTCACCAGAAGAAAATTCAAAAAACACATAGAAAGAAGTTCCAAGGAGAAGTAAGATTATTTGGAAATAATATTATTATTTGGAAATAATATTGTTTGGAAAGCATAGGTAATTAAAGTGGGAAAAATCAAAAGGCATTTTAGTTGTAGTTGATGGAAAATTGAGTGATATCCTTCACCACAACTTTGTAAGTTAAAACTCTTTGATATACAAACAAATGAGTAGGAATAATAGAGAAGGAATGAGAAAGTCAAAGAAAAGATAATAGTACTAATTTATTTGACTTCAAAGGATCACTCCCTATGATAAAACAGCCATAGAGAAGAGAAAGTACTGCAGTGTTCTGATCCTAGCTAAGCTGAGGTCCAACGGATGGAGAGAGAATGCCAAAGGGTAGTCCTCAGGCACAACCCAGTGTACTCATAATGTGGCAATTTTCTGGCTGTGTCTTTTTAGGCTAATTATGTTATTTAGCTTTTCTGAGCTCATTTCTCACCTTTGAGAGAACAGCAATATTATCACCTTTCTGGCTGTATCTTATTAGAATTATATGGAGGACTACTCATAATAGACGCACAAGAAATGGCAAGAAATATCTAAAAATATTACAAAATATATACAATACGATTCTGGAAATGGTACTCTCTGGAAAGCATGATATATGACATGCAATTCTACATAAGATAAACGCATTTTGATGTAATTTTGACAAGTGTATATACTTACTAACAATCCCACCAAGAAATTTTTTCCCATTACCCATCCACCCCATTTTTCACTGTACTCTTGGGATTCCCTCAGATCCTATCTTTGTGAAGTACTGATTTATTTCTGATACTATACTTTAAATCTCCCTATTTAAAGTTGTTTGGAAATGGAATGTTTCTGTGTACTCTTTTGCATGTGGCTTCTTTCACTAGATAACGTTTTGATGGGTACCAGTGTCTGTTGCACTTCATTGCTTAGTTGTATTACTTTGTTCTGAGGCAGAGACTTACAGTGTCACCAAAGATGGATTTGAACTCACAGCTCTCCTGCTTCACCCTCCCTGGTTCTGGGATTATTATTATTATTATTATTATTATTATTATTATTATTTTTGGTTTTTCGAGACAGGGTTTCTCTGTGTAGCTTTGCACCTTTCCTGGAACTCACTTGGTAGCCCAGGCTGGCCTCGAACTCACAGAGATCTGCCTCGCTCTGCCTCCCGAGTGCTGGGATTAAAGGCGTGCGCCACCACCACCCGGCTACCCTTTGTTTTATATCTAGTATCTACTTATGAGTTGGTACATGCCATGTTTGTCCTTCTGAATCTGAGTTACCTCACTCAGGTTAATATTTTCTAGTTCTATCCATTTGCCTGCAAATTTCATGATGTCACTGTTTTTCTCTGCTGAATAGTACTCCATTGTGCATGTGTACCACATTTTCTTAATCCATTCTTCAGTTGACAGACATCTAGGTTGTTTCTAGGTTCTGGCTATTACAAATAGTGCTGCAATGAACATAGTTGAGCATGTATCTTTGTGGTATGATTGAGCATTCCTTGGTATGCCCAAGAGTGGTATCGCTAAGTCTTGAGGTAGACTGATTCCCAGTTTTCTGAGAAATCACCATAATGATTTCCAAAGTGGCTGTACTAGCTTGCACTCCCACCAACAGTGGAGGAGTATTCCCCTTGCTCAACATCCTCTCCAACATAAGCTGTCTGCAATGCTTTTGATCTTGGCCATTCTGACAGGTGTAAGTTGGTATCTCAGTGTTGTTTTGATTTGCATTTCCCTGATAATTAAGGATGCTGAGCAATTCCTTAAATGTCTTTCAGCCATTTGAAATTCTTCCTTTAAGAAATCTCTGTTTAGCTCTATAGCTCATTTTCAATTCGACTGTTTGCTATTTTGATATCTAGTTTCTTAAGTTCTTTATATATATTCAAGGCCAGCCTGGTCTACAGAGCTATTTTTAGGACAGCCAGAGTCACATAATAAAACACTGTCTCAAAAAGTCATAAGAAATGAAGGAAGGAAGGAAGGAAGGAAGGAAGGAAGGAAGGAAGGAAGGAAGGAAGAAAGGAAGGAAGGAAGGAAAGAACAATAGAAAGAAAGAAAGAAAGAAAGAAAGAGATAGAGAGATAGATAGATAGACAGATAGATAGATAGAAGGAAGAGCTAGCTTCATGAAATTCCTAGAGGAAAGGGTTTGGAGTGAGCAGCTGCTGTAAAACAACAAAAACATCAATACCTTCAAGCATCAGAAGGCTGGCACTGTGCCCAGAGGGCAGAAAATAGATGGCAAAGGTATGATTATAAAGGTGGGAGATCAAGATCGAGCAAAAGACTTTGTTCCATACTGAGTAATTTGTATTTTATCCTGAGTATTATTAATTAATAGAGAAAAGAAATGCAAAGCAGAGGTAGCTACTGTGTGAAAGAAGAGGGAGGTACCACTGAGAAATATTTCAGGAGTGGGAGAAAATTAAAGAGCCTTGTATATGAAACTGGAAGTTGGAAGGTGTCCTAGGCTGATTCCTAGACTTTTGGTTTGGTTCACAGTGTCAGTTATCTTGACCATTTCTGCTACAAAATACCTGAACAAAAGCAGATAAGAGAGGAAAGTTTTATTTTAGTTTTTAGTTTGAGGGTATAGCTTATTGCGTGGGGGAGGAGTGGTTAGCAGAAGCATGAAGCAGATGCTCCCATTGTATGCTCAAGGTGAAGACTAGTGTTCAGCTAGTTCTTTCTTCCTTTTTTGTTTGCAATCCAGGACTCCAGCTCATGGAACAGCACTGCCAACAGATAAAAGTTAGCATGGGTCTTACCACCCTCACTAACCCAATCTAGAAAGCCTTTCACAAAAGTGCCCAGTAGTTTGTCATCTAGGTGATTCCAGATCCTATCAAGTTGACAATCAGTGTTAATCATCATAATTTTAATGTAATGTTATCCAAAAAATAAGACAAAGAGTAGATTTGTGGGGGCAGCATATTGAACCTGATTTGAGCATACTGTACTTGGTGTGTTTATAGAGTTACACCAGAGAGATATAAGCATTATAGTACTTGTTAACAATAGAAGCCTAAACTACCCATGATTTAAACAAGCTGGGAGTTTATATCTTCCTTATATTAATAAAATTAAGTTAGAATCCAGGACTGCTTTGTTCCCAGGTCTTAACATACTGAAGTGACTCAATGAGGTCAAAGCCATTGAAATGAATGTTTATAGTTACAATTCCCATAAACTACAGAAATGAGAGTACTAAGAGCTGTGCAGGGAGGCACTAGGTCTGTTGAAGAGGCAGAAATGAGAATGGATCCTCAGTCTATACTGGACTTTCTATAGGAAAGGCAAAGCTGGTAGCTTAAATGGTGTAGTACTGACACACTTGAACAATGCCCAGGTGCCTTCAGGTATGAGGGTTATTCCTAGTTGTATGGCCTTAGGTCAGTTTTCTGTAGGGTTACCTTCTGGGTATGTGAGAGTTAAAGAAAGTAGATGGATGTGGTTTGGGTGGAGTAAGGATTAATTGGTTTATATATGAAAAGCACATTAGCAGGTAATTTGTTTATATCTGTAGAAATTATCTAGTTATGAGGGACAGTCTTACCCTGGCCATCAAGGACCTCTCCACAATGTTTCAAAGCATAAAATAAAAATATGACTAAAACAGGGCTTGTAGCACAACATCATTATGAAGATACTGTTTATTTTTTCATTACCCATGCTCAAACAATGGATCAAGTGCCATGATAGTTCCATAGTGGCCGCCAGGTGTCACATTTATAGTCCATCTAGTGGAAGCACAGCACCTTCTTATAAGAAAATTCTGGGCACTATTTCATAATCTAGTTTCCTTATATTATATTGGTGATCATTAGGTGATTAGTTGTGAAAGGAAGCAAGACCTG
The DNA here is from genome assembly GCF_949786415.1 of Peromyscus eremicus. NCBI lineage: Eukaryota > Metazoa > Chordata > Mammalia > Rodentia > Cricetidae > Peromyscus > Peromyscus eremicus. The sequence goes on along the minus strand of NC_081429.1, from coordinate 27,779,232 downwards.
ATTTGGAGAGCTGAGGCTGTGAGCTGGGGCATGGAAGTCAAAGTACAACCTAAGCAAAAGCTAGGGGCAGACAACATTAGTGTCATAGAGGTACTCACCCTTCATAACTGCCAGTGTCTTTTGCACTTGCCCAAACAAAAGCCTATTACCATCACAGCAATGTTGAGGGAGAGAGAAGAAGGAATAAAAAGAAAGGGAATGTGGTAGCAAGCATGTATTGTTCTTTGCTGAGGGACACTTGACAATGGAAAGAGAGAAACTAGAAAACAGAAAATTGAGTGTCTGTCTTTTATTTTCAGGTACAGCATCTCCTCGAGCCCAGACTATCCTTGAACTCATCATGTTTCTGAAGATTACTTTGAACTTCTGATGCTCTCGCTGCTACCTCCTGAATGTGGGGACTACAGCCATGCATTAACGAACACATCCTGTTTCTGTGGTACTGGAGATACAAACCCAAGATTCATGAATTCAAGGTGGACAACCCAAAGAGATTTTTATTGTAGATGTATAAGTTGATATAAATATATATATATAGTTAATGTATCTAGAATGGCTGATATATTTAGAGCTGATTTTTAACGAAGCGAAGATGTTCAAATACTAGTCGTATGTGGTTCTTTTTTAAACTTTTATTTTCTTCTATTTAGATAAATTTATTCATTTTTGTCTTTATTTTTTAATTGAAAAAAATTATACAATATATTCTGATCACATTTCGCCCTCCCCAAACTCCTCCCAGGTCCTTCCCACTCATCATCCCACTCCACACTCCTTCTTTCTCTCTCTTTGAAAAACACATACAAAAATACTAACAAGAAAAACAACAACAACAACAAAACACACACACACAGAAACACACATACATACACACACACACACACACACACACACACACACACACAAAATGGAAACCAAAATATATAAGCAAAAGACCAATAGACAAAAATAACTAAAGCAATCTGAGGCAAAAAGTCTACAAAAATTCATTGAGTTCATTTTGTGTTAGCAACTATTCCTGGGTGTGGAGCCTGCCCTAAAGTGTGATAAATATACACAGTGAGACTATGTTAGAAAATATTAATTTTTCCTTTACAAGAGGGGATCAATTGCAGATGGCATCTTAATTATTGACGGGAACTTGTGTCCACTTCTCCCTCTTAGTTCTCGGCCCCTATCTGGCCTAACCTGTACAGGACTGTGTATGCTTCCACAGCTTCTGTGATTCATACGTGTATCAGTCCTGTTATATGTGTCTGGAAGACACTGTTTTGGATGTGGGTCTTGTGGAAATCTTTGACATATCAGTCTATGATAAGCTAGCAGTAATGAAGTCATCGCTTCCTCATTCTGACTTATCTAGTAAACGTAAAGGAAGGACAATGCTTTTGATACTGACATGACTAAGATATAAGTAATTAAGACTCATCTGTTTATAAAAAGCTGACCACGGGATTGGCATCCAAAACAAAGGAAGGCCAGTTCAGAGTATTTGAATTTGTCTTTAACTTTACCTTTGTTTTTAAAACTCAAGGAAGTGGTTTCACAAATAACAATGTAGAAAGGTTTTGTTTTCTTTTTGTTCTTATATTTTCTAAGAAGAAATGGTTAACATGAGGCTTTATTTAGAAAGGAAGAGAAGTCAGTGGGATATATTATAGCAGAGAATGTGAGGAGTACTCATAAAAAAATGGTTTAAAGAAGAGCCTTCTTGGGATTCCTTTATAACTTCTCAGACAGTTCCAAATGGGAAGAATTTAAAGGTCATTCAAAGACTTAAATATTAATGTTTGTTATTCTTTCATGGACAACAAATTACTGTGATTCAACTACAATTTAAAGAGGAAATAAAAAGCCTTATCGTTTCTTCCTAATGATTGACAGTGCCTTTGTTATGTCACTGATCTTGATAGAATTCTTGCACTTGACATCTAATAAATCTGATTCTAAATTGGTTTGTAGTCGAGTTTTCAAAAAGATCAATAGATTCATTTACACTGATTCTTACTCTGTGGCCCAAAACGTGCCTGTACATGCAAAGAACTAGATTACCAGATTTGATTCATAATCTCTTGGGTGTCTCAAAAAAGCAATACACCTAGAATGCTGTATAACATTCAAAGAATTAAATTAGAGGCACCACTGCTTGTACCTAATGTTCTCATCTGCACCTAATCTACAGCAACAAGTGAATGGGAGACTGACTTCTCTTATCATTAACAAATACCACCCTTGTATATTGTGGACTCAAAAAAACCTTAAGCATCATAATTTTGATTAATAACTACAATGGAATTGAAAACTATTCCTTTAAATGGGGGGGGGGGAGTTGGGTGCATACCAAAGGGATAGGGATATCCTGTTGAAGCTAAAGAATTTAGAGAAACTGTTTAGAAAAATGTCATGAATATGGAACCCAGTATGAATCTGCTTGCTAGTTATGTATCACTGAGTTCATTTCAAAAAGCATTAGTAGAATATACTCTTTACTATGTACTGTTTTGTGGTAGGTAAAAAGTACACACAAGGGAGTGTATTTTGATTTTCTCAAGTAGTTTCTAATTTAGTGTAGCATTGCAAAAAGCCACAACTGGTCAAAATGCAGAGAACAACTAACCATAGGGTACACTGGCCCAAATGATATATCTACGACACAACCACTATGATTTGGGGAGCATGGCAGAAAAGGAAGCTGATATATTATTAAGAGCCAGGGAGGGAGGGTATCTTTTGTGAGATACTATCCTTTGACTATGACAGGAAAGGTGCACCCAGGAAACATCACCAAGATAGTTGCCTAAACAAGATTTGAAAAATGATACCACCAAACAACATGCCAACATGGATAGGGGGAATCTCACTGGGTCCAGACCCTAGATGGAACTACAGAAAAATGGTAGTATCCCAGAGAGGGAAAACCAGTCTTCTCTAGGGACAAGCCCTCTGATATGTTGTTAAATTTCAAGAGGTCAGTGCTGTGAGCTGCAGAAATATGAAGTAGGAACTCAGCTGGCACTGACAAGGATGACCCATGAGAGCCAGAGACTCTGGAGGAGGTTGAAGCCAAACTCAAGGATTTTTGGTGATATTGGCTTTTGAATGTATTAGTTGTTTCCTAAAGTGAATTTCTAGTGTGCTATTGTAGCCTTCCCATCTGATTCTTTTCCCAAGAACTTCTAACAGTGTGATTGATCATTTATTGGCCACAACTTCCCCTATACATTTGGAATATTTGGATAACATCCCCCAGCTGTGTATGAAGATAGTCACACAGTCAAAACCTGTTTCCCACAACCAGGTCTTTGTTCCTCTTTCCAGTGTAAACTTAGAGGTCTGTCTTCCTGCCATTACCTTCATTGTCTGGCATTTGGTCAGTGTTACGTGTCCAGGCAAAAGTATCTCATTTGAAACATTCTCAGACACCCAGGGATGTAGAATTATAACGTGTCTGAGTCTGTTTGATTCACAGCCTTTAGATAGATAGGGAACACGTGTGTCCTGGGCTCACCCTGCCTGCAAATAGGAAAGTGCTGCCCCAAGCTAACCTTGAACTAACAAATTCTTAACTCCTTTTACTTTCATTTTGGTTTACTAATCAGCTTATTATCTAACGACACTTAGAAATTCAGTATTACACACGGATTCCCCTTCTTCCCTTCTTAGATTTCCTAATTCATTTAAGTCTCTCTCCCTCATTTGACCCCGTTCCCTTTAAGACTTCACTGAGGCTTTTACAAGTCAGTCCCTCCTTGAGTCACAAAGAAAACATGACAGTCACTGCCTGGTGTAAACTCTTATCTGCTTTGATGACCCTGAAAGAATTCAAGCCTTGGGACTTTGCTTTGGCCAGAGAACTGCTGATTGTATGTGTATAAGAACTGGAAATTTCAGAGACTCGAGGTAGAACTAAGAGAGAACAAGGAGAGAACAGTAGAGAAATGTAAGAGAGAGCTGAAAGGAAGCTGTGGATTTAGAATTAACTTAGAACAATAAAGTGAATGGACTGAGAGAGCACGATGTACGTAGATTCTTTTGATATTCCTAAGATTAGATTCCCAGCTGGTTGACGATTTTTCCATGGACCCTAGGAGAAAATTATTGGGGCTGGACCCCAATAGTTTTTGATAGGTCAGCCCTAGACACACTCACATATATGCAACACTAAATGAAATAGGCAGATTGTGTGTGTAGAATATAGTTATACATCTTATACATCTCTCTCTCTCATATATATATATATATACATATATGGAATATATATATATATATATAGATAGATAGATAGATAGATAGATAGATAGATAGATATGGAATAGGGGAGACACAGGAGGAATTGGAGGGAGGAGAGAAAGGGAGTTATATGATATATAGTGCTATATATAAAATTCTCAAAATATAGATACTAAATTGAAAAAGAGAAACACTGTAAGTCAGAAAAAAGGATCTTCTTTAATAAAAGTCCCAATGTTCTTTAATGGCTATGCCAGGAAGGTAGCAATGAACTCCAAAAGAGTTGGGTGAGGTAGAAGTGATGGGTTTCTAAGATGAGAGAGATACATTTGTCTAGTAAGCAGTGATGGTAGGTTATGACTTAGGATAAGGATATAGCCATAAGAAAAGGAGATGTGAAATGAAGGAAGCTTCATCCCTGAGAAGTCTGCCAGCATCACTGCAGTAAAATGGAGATGAGACACAGTAAAGTTGTAGTCAGTGTGTAGAAGCTGTTAAAGGCAAAAGGCTGGAAGCATGAGTTTAATGTCAGATCAATATAACATAAATGCCAGTGAGGTGATATATTGTGTACCCCATATGGTGTATACTCTAGTAAACTTATCTGGGGATCAGAGGACAGAGCCAGACAGTAAATTAGACATAGAAGCAAGACAGTGGTGGCACACACCCTTAATCCTATCACTCGGGAGGCAGAGATCCGTCTGGACCTCTGTGAGTTCAAGGCCACACTGAAAACAGAGCCAGGCATGCATGGTAGCACATGGCTTTAATCCCAGTGCTAGGAAGGAAGGAAATGGCAGGGCACAGAAAGGTATATAAGGTGTGAGTAAATAGGAAGTCTTGCTCTAGAGGCTGATAAGGTGAGGTTGGCTGTGGCTTGTTCTGTTTCTCTGATCTTTCAGCTTTCACCCCAATATCTAGCTCCGGGTTTTTTTGTTTTTGTTTTGTTTTTGTTTTTTTATTAATAAGACCTTTTAAGATTTGTGTTATATGCCAGTGTTTTATGCAGGAATGCAAGAGAAACATGATTAAGTGATGGGATGAATTAATATCAGCCTCAAAGTTATGGAATAGAGTTTATATTATATGTCTCAGTTAGGGTTTCTTTTGCTGCAATAAAATACCATGACCAAAAAGCAAGTTGGGGAGGGAAAGAATTTATTTGGCTTACACTTCAACATTGCTGTTCATCACTGAAGGAAGTTAGGACAGGAACTCAAAAAGGGTAAGATCCCAGAAGCAGGAGCTGATGTAGAGGCCATAGAGGTGAGCTCCTTACTGGCTTGCTTCCCATGGCTTGCTCAGCCCACCTTCTTATAGAACCTAGGACCAGCAGCCCAGGGATGGCACTACCCACCATGGGTTGGGCTCTCCCCAGGTGATCACTAGATGAGAAAATGCCTCACAGCTGGATCTCAAGGAGGCATTTCCTGAGCTGAGGCTCTTTCCTCTAATGCCCGTAGCTTTTATCAAGCTGACACACAAAACCACCCAGTAAAACCCATATGGACCAATGTGACTATCACTGTATCCCCCCACTGAAAAAGAGAGGACTTGATTGGCTTCAAATTTACTTATAAAGCTAGTGGTTAGAAGACTTGAAGCGATACCTGTGAAATGGGGAAAGGATTTGAAACTAGAAATCTAAGAGGTGTTAAGTTGAATTATTATCAAGTATGGGACTCATATTTGAATATTACTACACACTATAGAACCTAGTCTATACTCCTTAGAAAGGTCTTGAATGTGTGTTGTTACAAAATGATGAGAGAATACAGCAGTGGAAAGAATAATATAGGAGAAACAGTGGAGTTTACCCATGAATGCAATGAGGAGAGAGCTCCTGTCATCTTAGTAATGGAATGGTCTTAACTGGATCTGAAATTCAGGTTACATAATTTAATTTTTTGTGCCTTGTTAGAAACTAAACATTATTCCCCCCTCCCCAAGCGCTTTTGTATTTGCATGCAGACACTGGCTGCTTGGGATGTATAGTTCAATAAATATTGTCAAGAAGTATGATATTAGAGTTGAACAAGAAGAAAAATTTGAAATGAGGACAAAGTAGTAGCCATTACTATTCTTTCAAATGCAGACAAGCAGACAGGCTGCAGAAAGCATATGGTTTTCTTACTGGTATCTTCAAGACATCTTCAAATAAATAATTCATTTCAGTGCTGTGGGTGGTTGAGATTCTGTTTTTTCTGCAATTTATGTGCTTCCTCATTTCCTGAATCCTGCCTACAGTTCTTCCCTGCCTTCCTTTCCCTCAGCTTCTTCAGTGAGTGTATCAAGGGTCTTCACTAAGTGGTTTTGTGTTTCAACTTGACAAAAGCTAGAGTCATCAGAGGAAAGAACTTCATCTAAGGAAATGCCTCCTTGAGATCCAGCTGTAAGGCATTTTCTCATCTAGTGATCACCAGAGGAGAGCTCAAGCCATGGTGGGTGGTGCCATCCCTGGGCTGCTGGTCCTAGGTTCTATAAGAAGGTGGGCTGAGCAAGCCATGGGAAGCAAGCCAATAAGAAGATCTCCTCTATGGCCTCTACATCAGCTCCTGCTTCTAGAATACTGCCCTGTTTGAGTTCCTATTCTGACTTCATTCAGTGATGAACAGCAATGTTGAAATGTAAACCAAATAAACCCTTTCTTCCCCAACTTGCTTTTTGGTCATGGTTTTTCCTTGCAGCAATAAAAACCCTAATAAGACAGGGATTAATCTCCAGTATTAAACCCTGTATGAAATACCCATTTGTGTTTTCTTCATTCCAGAAAGAATCACAATCCACAAGTATTTTGATAGTTTCAAGGTGTTTTAGTAGAATTTTGGGTGTGTGGTATTTTTGAGATGAAACAGATTCAAGAGCTTGTCTAGTGTCCCCTAATTATGTAGTTGAGACACTGAAAATGTTCTCTCTGGGTCCCTGAAAAGAAACAGATTGTACATTCCCACTGGGTAATCAGATGAGAGTTAGTACGGTTCTATTTACATAGTTGAGGGCAGGTTGTTGCCATTTATAAGTCTGAAGGGCTGAGAATTAGAAACACAGATGGCTGAGTAGAGGACCACTAACTTGGAGCAGTGGCCTTCAAGAGAGGCAAGTAGACAAGGAAGGGCCCAGAGAAAGGGCCCCTGCCTTCCTATCTTCCTGCCCTTTGACCTCCCACCAGCACCTTCCCAGTGAATGTGGGAAATGAAGATCAAAGGGGCTCTTACACAGTCCTTCCAATTCTCTGTAAGAATAATGGAATTACAGATGCTTCCAGCTCTTATGTGGGTTATGGTTAGATGGATCAAGGTCCTCACATTTGCAAGTGTTTTTACCCAATAAGCCACCTCCCTAGCTCCAATGTCATTAGTTTTACTGAGTAAAGAAGAAAATAATATTCTAACCTTAACTCAGAGTAATGGAGATTGCACTTCTTCTTTGTAAAAATTAATAATACCTAGTTTCTTGTGGTGATTTTTCCTCACTGATGTATTAAACCGACAACAACTAATAACGTGTGATGTGCCTGTCACTGCTCGGTGAAGGGCAAATATACAAGGGTGGCATTCATTGCCATTCCTGTCCTAGAGTTTATAGCCAGTCTTAAATGCTGAAGTCATTTTTTCCCTGCAGCCCAGCATGATTTTACTGTAGTGTTAGTCATATTGTTCTCAAACAAAGCTAATATTTGCTAGAGCAAAACATAATTTGGAAAGTAAATCTTCCCAAATCTGAAAGTGAATTACACAGAGTAAAGAAGACTCGCTTCCTTTTTCTAGGGGTGGCTAGATAGTCTCCATTGTAATTACAAAAGGTTCTCGCTTTGTATGTGAACATGGGAGTGTGTGAGGACACAAGCTTATCCCATCAGTATGCTTTTCCATGCACATTTCATATACATGAAATTTTAATACGAGCACCAATGTTCAAGGATGAGTCCATAAGTAACTTTAACCAAATGGAGCATCTTCTTACTTTGGCCTCTCTAGCTTTGGGATACATCCCCATCTGCTTCCAGATGCAAAAAAAAAAAAAAAATGCTTATATCTAAGGCCCTTCTCCACCAAGACTAGCAGAGAGGTGATCAATCCACTTGAAGGTGATGCCCTCTGGAATGGACAATTTCTGGTGACTTCTGATACATCTCTTATGTTTGTCCCACATAAGTCTTAATTTTTAGATACATTTTGGGGATGGGATTGTATACTAGCTCTCAGTGCACACTTGAAAGCAAAATATCAAAAAAGACATTAGACTTTGCTAATGCTACTTGAGTATATTAAATTTTATCTATTATGATAAATACTGAATATAGTGTCCCACTTACTAATACAATAACAATTAATTTTGCCCCAAATCACATATGAGGAAGCTGAGGTTTAGGGATGGTGAATAACAAGGCTACACTGGCATACATAGCTTAAACGGAGGTTTGATCAGTCTCTCCAATTTGTGATTTTGATGGACACCTATATATTATATGTTCTATTATCTTCGTATTCTGTTTTTTCTTGCTGGTTTCATGTAGTCACTAATACTAAGCATGAGATCTGAGAACAACTTTAGCTCATTTTAAGACAAAACATTAGCTCTAAAAATCACAGATCATCTTAAATTACTATATAATAATAGAATTATGATTTAATAAAACTTATTAAAAGTTCTAGACATAGCTTATTAACATCATTTCAAATAAAATAAACAGATGACAGTGGTTCATATTACAACTGGTTTGCCTACTGGATGATTTCAAGAAAAGATATAAGGTAGGAGGAAAATAATAAGAGATTAAGAATCAGGAGTCTTGGATTTGAATTATTTCACCTTTCAATTAGTCTGACCAGTGTACTTTATTTTGAAATCTAGTTTTCAAAACCTGTGAGGTCACTTCCATTTCCAAGTTTAAGTTCTCTGACTTGGGATCACTATTAACTCATTTAGAACTTTCTAGAGAGATCACTGTGTTTCCATGTACAGTCTCTGATGCTATTAAAAAACCACTTTTAAACTTGTTAAGATTATTTGATGACACTTGTTAAGATACAATGAAAAAGAACTTATTCAGGAGCTTTGGAATGGGTTTACATTCAGGTTTGAATATTAAAATGGGTAATTATATCCAAGCACAGAGTAAAAATTTTTGGGTGAAAAATGACCAGGAGAAAACATCAAGTGTAAGGGAGATTATGGCTAAACCAACCTAATAAGATTCTTTCTGAAGACAGGCAAAGTGATCAGATATTATCTGGGGATGGTAAGTAGAAAATGAAAATTGAATCTGCTATTGTAGGCAATTATGTCTGAAAAGAGGGCAAATTCCTGTTCAGCTACATTAGCCATTTTCTCACAATAGTAGACTTTATAAGGAAATGCACAGATAGGACTAGAGGAAGGTTCAGGAACCTGTCAAAGATTTGGATAAGCAAAGGATCATTGTTAGTGTGTAATGTATGAATTCGGGGCTTTGAAAGGCAAACCTCTATAGAGAGCTCGAAATTATAGGTGTTATGTTATGATGAACTTTATCTGTAGGTTTATTTCTTTAAAGGTTTTCAGATTAGAGAGTGCATGAAAAATTAACAGTTAATTACAACTGCCCATGTACCACACTGTGGCAGATGAATGGGAGAGATGCAGAACCAGGTTTTGTTGGGACACATGCATCTTCCTGGGCTTGGTAGCAGAGGAGCATGGAGACAGAAAGACATCATTAAGTGTTCATGTAATCTCCTTTTTAATTAAGTGGTACATGAGGGCGAGAGGATGTGTGTGGGAGAAGAAATAATTCAGATGCCAAAACCCAGAATAGGAAACATTAAAATCCTACACTCTAGGGAAGATAAAAATACATTAATGCACAAATGTTGATTCTATTCTTGATACTATCATTTTAATTCATTTTCACAAGAGCAGAAGAGCGATTTTCATTTCTGTAATCTTAGCTCAGAGTGGTATTTCTGCTTGGCTTTAAAAAACTTCCTTTAAGTCATGACTTAATGTGACGACTGTTTTCTGAAATAAAAATGAGCTACTGGATGAAATCTGAATGGGACACACTGTGCTCAACAGTGGTGTTAATTCTGTGAACCAAAGCCAGGAGCATATGGCTTAAAACTCAATAAGGCAGGCGATGCGGCAAAATATCCCCCTATCCATGAGCTACCCCAAATTAGAGGGCAGATTTCCTATCCCTCCTTGAAAAGAACATATTTTTGGTTGAAAAAGCAGAGATTATTTTTAGTGATTTTAGTTTCTAGCCCATTTTGCTCATCTCTACCTGCTTTGTTAAGGAAGTACACCCACACAGTACTGAGGCAACAGGGATATGCACTTCTCTATTGCTGCTTCCCCCGAAATACTTGCTGGAGTTGGAACAAGTCTGTTACCATAAATATAATAAAATGTTATTTTCAATGAATCATTTTAACATCTATTTTCATATGGTTAAACAAAAGACTTTCTGGGCTTAGTTCAGTGATTACAAGCACCGTATGCTCTTCTAGAGGACCAGGGTTTGATTCCCTACACCCATATGGTGGCTCACAACCATTTGTGACTGGGTCCCAGGAGATTTGATGGTCCCTTTTGGTCTTCCTGGGCACCAGGAACTCACATGATGCACATATATACATTCAGGCAAAACACATATACACATATCTTTTTAAAATTTTTTCTCTTTTACCCTAGATAAAACTTGAAAATGATGAGAAAATCTAATTAAACTCAATGGGCCACACACAAAAGGAAGACCCGAAAGTAGAAGGGGGACTTTTTGAGATGGGTTACATCTAGAGAAAGTTGAGTAAGGCAGGGTATTGGGGGTGAAAATGAGTAAAATTCATTGTATAAATGCATAAAACTGACAAATATTAAAATCCTTTAAAATTAATATAAAAATATTTGAAATAAAGAAATTGTCTGCGATGCTCAGATGCTACAGTGAGCAAAAAAAAATTTCTTTAGTATAGATTGATTCTTTTATTGTCAAACAAGACCAAAAGAAACTAGTGTTTATTTGCTATAGTTAAGAAGACACCTCATGAGGACTCCGCAGTAATGCTGCAAGCGGTTATTGCCTATGGGTGTTTGCTCTATGAACTTAACCATTTATCATTATATTTATTTGAGAACAAAGATTAAAAAAAATATACCAGAGAGAATGGAATAGATGAGGCCTGAACCTGCATTGATATTTGGATATTTGCAGCACACACACACACACACACACACACACACACACACACACACACACACACGCTTAGTGCCTTGTAGGCCTCTAACTGACACTTGTTTTCTTCTGTATATATGTCTATTCCATTTTCCCTTTTTATCTTCATTCTTCTTGGTTTTTACCATTGTTTCTTCTTGATATTTCTACATTTTTATCTCTTATTTTTTTGTCTTAAAATCACTCTTCTTAGCTTTTGTTTCATATTTTATTTCATTACCTATCTAATCACAACAGCTCTTTTTTCAGTTTATTTTCCCCCTTTTCCAAATCTCTCTCTCACCTTCTCGTCTAAATGGGAAGAAAACATATTTCTGTCCACAAGGTAACTGGGTAGAAACCCTGGCTCTAGTGTATGGAGGCTCATAATATAGTCATTAGCATCCCCTTCTTTGAGTTATAGCATTTCTCTAGCCCTATATAATGTACCTTCCCATGACCAGACCACTTTGTTTTTCCCATTGAAGAAAAAGGGATCAAAACCCACAGACCTGGTTGGGTATATGAAATAATTTAAGTTTACCAGTACATTTACTAAGCTAAAATGGGATTGAATAGGACTATGATAGGATTAATAGGATTAGATCTACTACCTGTTTTAAAGCAGTATTTTTTTTTTTTTGTCAAAAGGAAACACATTCAAATACCCATGTATATAAACCAGAGTAGGTAATACTCATGATTTAAAAGGAATGTGGGACTAGGGATATCACTCAGTATCCCTTGTTGTACTTGCTGAGTTAATGTATGAGGCCCTGAGTTCCATCTTCAGCACTGGAATGGGAAAAGAAGAAAAAAAAGAGATAGATGGAAAAGAAAAAAAGAGAGAAAGAATACTAACAAGAAATCTATGCTTAAAAGAAGACATTACAAAAAAATCTCTTCAAGTTACAAAGTAGAAACCAAGTCATGCTTTCTCACGTTACTGCTATATTATGAGCACTGGTGAGCTTTTAATTCCTCATTACTCTTTTATTTTTGTCTTTTTTTTCCCTCTCAGTTTAGAAATAAAACAGCTATTAATTGGGCAATGATATACAATATCGCTCTTTTGAATGGGTATATTAGAAAAAATATTTCCAAATATAGACTTAAACTTAAAAACTAAAGTCAGATGGTTCTTAGAGAGTTGCTAAGAGAAATGGGGTCCTCTGTAACTTCTCAAGTAGCCTTAAAGCCATTAGCTCAAAAAAGGAAATCTATTTCACTTGGAATGAATTTGGTAGTTTTTCTTTTTCTTTCTTTTTTTTTTTTTTTTTGGTTTTTCGAGACAGGGTTTCTCTGTGTAGCTTTGCGCCTTTCCTGGGACTCACTTGGTAGCCCAGGCTGGCCTCGAACTCACAGAGATCCGCCTGGCTCTGCCTCCCGAGTGCTGGGATTAAAGGCGTGCGCCACCACCGCCCGGCTTTGGTAGTTTTTCTTAAATGACATGGTTCATTCCAGTGTCGTTGACTGACTCAGTAATCCACTGTCACTCTAAAGAAGGCTTGGAGCTGTTGCCAAAAGGAAAGCAAACTCAAGAATTCCAATGCAAGAAGATTAAATCAAATTGGAGGAAAAATGTGGGTGAATTTATAAATAATTTTGGAGCAGAGCATGAAAATGTACACTAAGAATACCTAAAGTAAATAACTGACATATTTGAGTGCCAAGAAAATGGAAATATTTGCAAGTAAAAAGGACAATAGTTTAGGGTAAAAATGAGAAAACATTTGTAGAAATCAAACTTATTAGGAGTGATGGAACTATTCATCATCTTGAGTGTGGTAATGAATCTGCCTAATGAGTTAACTTGTCATTTGCAAACTGTCATTTAGAATTTCTTTTTGTTTTCTTCTCCTTTTCTAAGCATTTTAAATCCTAAAGAAAATTTCTGTCTAATGTCTAAGATGTTATTTTCTAGAGTTGGCCATTCTACCAAGAAAGGAACAGAAGGAACACTGGTAGTTAGAATTCCTAATTATTTACCTTTTTTTTTCAGATTTGTTGGACCAAAAACATGTGTGACCTTCAGTAAGATGATGGAATTATATAATAATAATATGAGATGTTGTGTCAGAGAAATGAACTAATGGTACTCTTGTGTCCATCTGTCTATTGACAAAATGTATTTCCTCAAATGTCCTATATAAACTTTTTGTTTGTGTTTGTCAGCATAGATAGCCCTTTGTGCAAGGCTCTTGGGATCTACCATTTTCTGATCAGCTGGCTCATAGTAAAATTCTCTTCTCTTCTTTCTTCCTTACTAACTGGTTTCCAATGTCCTGTGAGCAGACTAAGAGTTTGTCTAGTCATAGTAACAGTTTTGGAGGATATACCTTCATTAAAATCTAGTTGACTATATAAACCAAATATGAGAAGTAAATTTTGTTACTTTTAACTCTATAAAGCTGTTAATAGTAAATAAATTTGTTTTCCTTTTTTCAAAACCATGAATATCAGCCCCAAATTAAGTGAACTAAAGATTTGAATAGATCACTTGCAGAAAAAAATAATACCTGTGTAAAAATAATTACCTGATGATTAAAGAAATGCAAAATCACACCTCAGGGCACAATCTCTATTTTATCTGACTAAGATCAAAACCTTTATAATACCAAGTAATGCACACTAATATTCCATATGGAATCCCATGATAATTAGTAGCAAATTGTTTCCATCTCCTTAAATTAATATTTTCTATGCATGTATTGATTTATAAATATGACATATTAAACATTTGAAGGTGTTCTCTGGCTTTATAAATGAACTCTAACAGATATCCTTAAAATAAAACATCTTGCCTGTCATGACAGAACTCTCATCCAGTGTCTGATGGAAGCAGATGCAAAGATCCACAGCTGAGTCCCAATCGGCAAGAGAGAGGAGGGATTGTATGAGCAAAAGATAATGAGACCATGATTGGAAAAAGCACAGGGACTAATAACCAACCTAGTGAAAATGCATGAACTGTGAACCAATGGCTGAGGAGCCCCCATGGAACTGGACCACACCCTCTGGATAAGTAAGACAGTCGATTATCTTGAATTGTTTGGGAGGCCCCCAGGCAGTGGAGGGACCTGTTGTTGGTGCATGGGCTGGCTTTTTGGAGCCTGGGGCCTATGCTGGGACACTTTGCTCAGCTTTGGTGTAGGGAAGAGAAGACTGGACCTGCCTCGACTGAGTCTACCAGGCTGGGCTGACTCCCCAGGGGAGACCTTGCCTTTGAGGAGGTGGGAATGGGGAGTGAATTGGGGGAGATGGCTGGGGGTGGGAGGAGGGAGGACGGGGAATCTGTGACTGATATGTGAAATTAAGTTGATTATAAAATGAAAATATTAAATAAGAAAAATGAGCATCTCCAAGAAGGATCAAGTGGGAATGCTTACAGACAAAGATGAAAGGGAACAGAAAACCAGTGTGCTGTGCGTTGAAGATGAGGCTGCCTGGAGGACTGTCATAGAGCTATAATTAGACCTGTGTTCTGATAAATAATAGGATGAGTTGGGAGACTTCCATAAAATGGGGTCTACAAAGTTATTGGACTAGAGAACTAGCATACAGCCACAGACGGGGACAAGAGAAACTGACGGTCTTATCTTGGGCTTCAGTAAAAACAAAGCAGTACAGTTCTACTTTAAGAATTTGCATTGGCAAACTTCCCATCCCTTAAGTTTGGAATTCAAATCTTAATTCTGGGTAATCTGGGGAATCTCAGTTTGAGAATATTTTTCAAAGTAATCTCTGCCTGATATTATCTTTGAATACTTTGATATAAGAAGAAAAAATAAACCTGGAACAGAGGCACAAAACTCCTGTGTTAATCCCCACCTAGAGATTGATCATATAATTTGAAATGTGTGAAACCTGACAAAAATGAGAAAGGGTAGAATTAGACCCCAAAGGGTACCAGATATAAGAATTACTAATTAATAATAATATAGACAGATTCTGCTCAATGTGTTTGAAGATAGAACAGAGAGAATGAAAAACTAATATAAAATGAAGAGTTGAAAATGAACTATTTTCTAAATATGATCAATATGGATGGTGTCATAAATGCTGAATCACTTAGTATAGCAAAATTAAAGAGAATTTAAACATAGATTTAAGATCAATTACACAACCATGAAAGAGAAAAGAAGGAGGATATGATGGGAAGATTAGATAACACAGATGTTAGAATAAGAAGTACAGATGAATAATAGATACATGAGGACATGCTCATCACTGTAATCCACTAGGGAAATGCAAAACAATACTGAAATTCCATCTCACCCCATCAGAGTGACTATCACCAAAACATCATTGGCAACATGCCAGTGAGAATGTGGAGAAGAAAGGGTCCTGATGGGTTGCTAGTAGGGATATAAGCTCACACAGGTGCCACAGAAGCCAGTGTGGTAGTTCCTCAAACTACAACTATGCATGTGACCCTGCTTTATCACTCTTGGGAATATATCCAAAGGAATCTAAGTCAGTATACTGATGATACACCTACTTATCCATGTTGATTGTGGCACTACTCACAATAGTGAAATTAATCAACTAGCTTAGTAGTCTGTCAGCAGATAAGTGGATAAAAATGTGACAAAGCCGGGCAGTGGTGGCGCACGCCTTTAATCCCAGCACTCGGGAGGCAGAGCCAGGCGGATCTCTGTAAGTTCGAGGCCAGCCTGGGCTACCAAGTGAGTTCCAGGAGAGGCGCAAAGCTACACAGAGAAACCCTGTCTCGAAAAACCAAAAAAAAAAAAAAAAATGTGATGTATATACACAATGGGCTATTGTTCAGATACAGGAATATCAAATGTTTTCTCCTGTATGTTGTGATGGTTTGAATGACAATGGCCCCCATAGGCTCATAGATCTGAATACTTTGTTACTAGGGAATGGAACAGAATATTTAGAAAAGCAGTTTATATAACAGAAAACTAAATGAATAATTTATTATGGCTAGTTGGTCCTCTAGCATTCACACATTTGCCTAAATTTGTGGAGTTTGGAAAAATAAAAGATATGAAGGATTTTTTCCATATTATTAATTTTTGGGTGTTTTTTGCAAAAGCATTTTCTAGTAATGCTTATTTTCAAAATAGTGGTAAATAAGTTATTGATGATTCTATAGTAAATTGAAATTCTTTACACCAAATATATTGATTTTGTTTTGAAAGACCCCCGGAGGAGATCTTCCCTCAGGAGAGACCCCAAGTCCAAGGAACACACCGAAACCACGGATCAGATGCAAGCAGCAAGAGGGTTTATTCAGATACACAGGTACCTGGGGCGACAAAGTCTCTCGGAGGACTTGCGTGCCCTCCTTGGGTAAAGGGGACTTTTTATATGATCCCAGGGGCAGAAGCACGGTTACAGAAGCGAGAAGCATAGTTACAGGGGATCAACCAATGGGAATTGGTTGATTCAAAGAAGGCCACGGTGAACTTGGGGACATATTTTTAATTCTCGGAAATTTGATGTGTGTGGCTGACTTGGCCTTGGGGGTGCTTTCCCAGCCCAATTGTTTATTCCCCAAGGCCAATTGGCCAACCAGAGATATCTTATTTTGACTCAACAGTTTCTCTCCCAGGGCGGGTGGTCAGGGTGGGTGTTTCCTTGGTCCCAGGCTTTCGCAGCTGGCTGATTACGGTTTATGCCAAGTGATTTATCTAAACGTACATTTTGCAGTTAGGCCAAGGACGCCCTGTTTTTCTGGTACTTGCCTCACAGAATGGCGTTTCTTATGCTAAGTAAAAGCCTGCTATAAGCGGGGTCTTTCAGTTTAAACATCTGTTTTCTAATTACAACTTTAAAGAAACTACTCTCCAGTTTACCTGTAGTAAGTGAAACAACCCATTATCTTTACAAATAATGACATCAGAGCCACTTCTATCAATCATTTAAATCTATTATTTCTTCCCATAAAATGAGTGTCTGGACAATGCTAATTAGGAACAAAAGTCTAAGCAGTCCTATATCATTGTTTTCATCACTGTCATCATCATGATCATCACTGTCATCATCATGATCATTACTGTCATCATCATCACTGTCATCATCATGATCCTCACTGTCATCATCATGATCCTCACTGTCATCATCATGATCATCACTGTCATCATGATCATCACTGTCATCATGATCATCACTGTCATCATTATGATCATCACTGTCATCATCATGATCATCACTGTCATCATCATGATCATCACTGTCATCATCATGATCATCACTTATCATGATCATCACTGTCATCATCATGATCATCACTGTCATCATCATGATCATCACTGTCATCATCATGATCATCACTGTCATCATCATGATCATCACTGTCATCATCATGACCATCACTGTCATCATCATGACCATCACTGTCATCATCATGATCATCACTGTCATCATCATGACCATCACTGTCATCATCATGATCATCACTGTCATCATCATGATCATCACTGTCATCATCATGATCATCACTGTCATCATCATGATCATCACTATCATCATGATCATCACTGTCATCATCATGATCATCACTGTCATCATCATGATCCTCACTGTCATCATCATGATCCTCACTGTCATCATCATGATCATCACTGTCATCATGATCATCACTGTCATCATGATCATCACTGTCATCATTATGATCATCACTGTCATCATCATGATCATCACTGTCATCATCATGATCATCACTGTCATCATCATGATCATCACTTATCATGATCATCACTGTCATCATCATGATCATCACTGTCATCATCATGACCATCACTGTCATCATCATGATCATCACTGTCATCATCATGATCATCACTGTCATCATCATGACCATCACTGTCATCATCATGACCATCACTGTCATCATCATGATCATCACTGTCATCATCATGACCATCACTGTCATCATCATGATCATCACTGTCATCATCATGATCATCACTGTCATCATCATGATCATCACTGTCATCATCATGATCATCACTATCATCATGATCATCACTGTCATCATCATGATCATCACTGTCATCATCATGATCATCACTGTCATCATCATGATCATCATCCTCTTCCTATTCCTCTTCCTCCTCAGTTTTTCTTTTCCTCCTCTTCCTCCTTCCTTTTCCCCTTCTCCTCCTCCTCTTCCTCTGAGATGGGGTCTGAGGTATTCTAGTCTCATTTTTTTAAACTGCTGGCTTATATCTGATATCCTCTGTTCATACCATCTCCTTTACAGCCTCTAAATGCTCATATACCATCTTAGGGTTTTGATTTGTTTCTCCTATTTCCTTCAGTATCAAATAAGCTAATAGTCAAACATGCAGGTTTGTCGATGTGATTAAAGGTAAGGCTTCTGAACTCCCTGCTGCCACTTTACTTAGCATGGCCAGGCCTAAACTGTTTCTGACATTATCAATTGAGCTAATTCAAGATCATCTTCTCCTGCTCTCTGTTGTTTACTTGCCACCTGCCTTCTCCTTCATTCTCTTTGCTTGGTAATTTTAAATTTTAAAACAAACTAATGTATGAACATTGTAAAATCTTAGACCTAGGCTTTACCATAAAGATAAACGATAGAAGAAAAAAAAATATCTAAAACTCTATCTGCTCTTCTCTGTTTCTTTCCTGATATGGAGACTGTGATATACCAACCAAATTCCCTTTTAGGACTAAAAAGTCATTACCCTAACCTAGTGTTGAAGGGCAAGGATTGATTTATTTCCATAGAAAGGGTACTGACTTTCTAAGTATGAACTCCATCCCAGGGGTAGTCCACATGCAACTGTTCTTTAACATTTTTCATTGTTGAAAGATGTCTGTGAATGGTTATCCCAGATGTTCTAAATTGTATTATAAATGCCAAGAGGTAGAGAAAGACAAGGGGAGGCACTCAGGCAACAGTTGGGGAATATCAACAAAAAAGTCTGTTTATTTTGAAACCTTAACTCTCACCTCAGCTGATTTTGAGGGACACTGAATCCTGTATTCATACAAACTTCTTCTCACTGTTAACCCCAAGCAGTCCACAAGCAACAATTATTCCTGCAGTTATCCCCAGTACCGATTCCTGTCTGGGGATGCTGCTGCTGCTGGGAGTGCAGGGACCTTGCCCTGGGCCTGTTGTTTTCTTCTCCTGGCCAATAAAAGCAATGGCTCAAAAAACTACTGAAGTTCAGAGAAAAGATCCTGTGGTCTTTTATAGCTTGAATTTAACATCATTTACCTACAGTTCAATATAAAGGAAAATTGAACTATAGTGTCAAAAGGCAGAACAGTGATCACCTTTGGACAGCTATGACAGATAAGAACTTTTTAGGATGGTAAGACTCCATTGACCTTGACTTGGCTTCTTGTGGGGCAGGAGAGAAAAAGATACAGTAATTAATGTCAAGACTGGACCATAATAGGAGATAAGATAGTATGGAATCTGAAATATGACAGTTAAATCATTGGAGATATTTTGATAAACTTTGTGTTAGAACAGCACACTTGGGTATTCCTCCTCATTTTGCCATTTGGTGCATTTTCCAGAACTCAGGAATATCATGTACTTGTTTCATCTTGAATCTTTGTTTAATATCCTATATCTGCTTGCTTTCACATCACCCTTTTGTGCAATTATTTCAAAATAGACCTCATTAGACAATTTCAAGCTATAATTCTCAATGGAAAAAAATGCATCTTTTATTAATCTTTTTAAAATAATTTAATGAGAAAACTTTATGCTTGTCTTCCCCTAGGAAAATAAGCAGATGAGTTTATGTCAAGAATCACACTTCTGTTGGAACTTAGAGGTTTATGTGTAGATTGTAAGACTTGTTGCAGCTGGCCCAAGGAGACACAGTCTTTCACAGATCACCATGCAAGTCGTGAACATACAGGGACCAGGTCAGCATCTAAAGAGAGGAAAGCATTGCATTCCAGGGCTCCTTGGCTAAAACCATGGCTCTGTAATTTGGGGACAAATTAGTTTTGTCAAAGAGACACTGACTTATTTTTCTTTTAATTTTTGTTAAGGAATAAAGACTTACTTGTATCTGAATGAGGATGTTTTTGAGCAGTTTGTCAGGAGGAAGTACAGAGTACATACAGTCCTTACCCACATAAGTGTGCGTATAGAAATATATAAATCTGTTTCAAGTGTCTATCACCTACAATCTGCTGTGAAAGTATGTGCCCCACTTCTATTAGAGAATTAATACTCATGGTGTTCTGGGATTGTATGATTTGGTACTTTAATTTGTAGGTTTGGATTTTTAATATAAAAACATTAGAATGGATTCTTAAGGACAACCTGATGTACTATTCCAATATTCCTGGTATATTTTCTTTTAAAACAGTCTATGCTGAACAAACAAATACATTTGATGGTTACTGAAAAATGGCCTATTCACTTAGTTTATAGAAACTCATTAATAGTAGTTGATACCTGCTAAGAGCTGGTAAAATATTTATCAGACTATTCTCTTTCAACTGAAATAGAAACTTCCTAGCAGATTCATATGTGCACAGGTATGCATATTAAGCAAAGTCACATTTCAACCTGTGTTTCTGAAGGTCATTTACAGAAAGCTAGAGTTATACCTGTGACCATTCTCTTTCTTTCACCTCTGCTCCCAAGCAGCACTTTGTTACTGTAGGGACTGCTGGTCAGAAAGGATATGACTGGTAATGAATGTAGTATTAATTACTAATTATCCCTGGACATTGACTTTGGCTGTCTATGAATTCAGCAAGAAGATGAAAGAGGTTTGCTTACAGTCTTTGTCATTGAGATCTCTGTCGAGTATATTAACAAAACAACTGAATTTTTCATTTTCTTATGGCGTGGAATGCTTTGATAGGCATTTGTTATCACAAAGCTCAATTTTCCTTGTTCTCAGTGAGTTGTTGAAGAGAATGTAGTAACTTAAATATATTTTACAAAGCCAGATATAAGTCAGTAGCTGTACATGGGATTGAGGTTCAGTTGCTTATACAGATTACAGTAAGCTGTAAGGATATAGAAACTACTGTATGACCACTTATGAGATTAGCACATAGTAAGCACTCAGTAAAACTTGAATACTGTCATTCTGCTTCCAGTGATGTAGCACTGGCTTTATGACTGTCTGTTTTCCTCAAGACTGTGAAATCAGCAGCTGAAGTGGGAACAGACTCATTTAATCATTCCTTACCCTCATCGCTTCTGCCCACATGAGCTGTGCTTACTCACATAGCAATACCTAACCATAAGTGATGTTAAAGTCTAGGTTGGCTATAAAAGTAAAAAGATGAGAAAGATTTGCTACTGGTCACAGACTGTACCACAGTGATGTTGCCATTATATTGCCAGAAAGATTAAACATTTAAGTTTCTTATGACATTGGATACTCTGATACACATTTGTTATTGCTATGTACTTTTCTTATTTTTTAAAAAAATATTTTTCCTATTTATTTACTTATTGTAAGTGTTTGCATGTGTAAACACATAAGTGCTATGGCATATGTGTGGAAATCAGAGGACAATTGTGGGAGTTGGCTTTCCTATCATGTGGGTTCTGGGGATGGAACTCAGATCATCAAGATTAGTGGCATTCACATTTACCCACTTAGCCATCTTGCCAGCCTCATAGTTTTTTCTTCTTGAAACTACCTTCTATTATGGTTAATTTTTTAAGCCCTGCCCTTTGGCTCTCATCATCTGCTTACCTCAGATTCTTTTCAGAGACTGTTCTTTGTCTGCTCCCAAATCTAAGTCCAAATTCTAAAAGGCTCCATTTTCTCACTCTAAACACAATACCTATGATTCCTTAAAGAAAACCCTGATCCATAGTTTCCCTTCTAGTTTGATGATTTTCAAGCTTAATAAACAACTCCACTTAATTCTAGACTCAAGGTCCAACGGTCTAACAAATATTTTAATTTGGAAGACTCAGGGGCATCTCAAATAAATCATATTGAAAAATTAATCACTACTTTCCTCTAGACTCTTTCAGTGTCATCCATCTTGGTGAATGGTGAGACTCTTTGACTTGTAATTTCATGTTCCTTTCCTGCTTTTACACATCATTCAGTCACTTCATTCTCCAGCATCTAGCTCTCATCTTTTTTTTTTAAATCCATCATCTGTTTTTTTTTTTTTCCCCAGAGTTTAGACTTTTATCAGTTTGTTTGCCTGGATTTTAAATCTTTGTTTATTTATAGCTTACCCACTCACCAGACCTGGTATTGTTTGCTTCCAATTTATTTTTACGAAGAGAATCAGAAGGAAGTGTGATAGAGGCTTTAAGGCAGTGCAGGTAGACAGGATGAAATTAGGATGTGTAAACAGCAAGGGGTATTGGTACACTTTTCAGAGAAGACTAAAAGTTGGCAACCCTCAGAAGAATCGAGATTCTCAGGGGGACAGAGTCAAGGACAACAGACAAGAGCATTAGAGACTCACTCATTCTCTGATCAGGGATGCTGGTCAAGGAGATGAACTAACAGATTGAGTATCATGGTTTGAATATGAAATGTACCTCACATGCCAACAGTTTGAACTCTTGGTTCCCAGATGGTGGCATGGTTTGGTAAGTGATTGAAACTTTAGGCAGTGGAGGCTAGCTGAAAGAAGTAGTCACTTTTGTCTATATTTGCCTGGGGCCCTTCCTGTGTCTCTCTGTTTCTGCCCACCATGAAGTGAACAGCTTTCTTCTCTATACACATTCACCACCATGATGTTCTACATTAACATGAGCCCCAAATCAAAACAGCCAAGGACTATGGAATGAAACTCCTGAAGCCATGAGTCAAAACCAATCTGTCCTTCTGTAAATTATGTGTCCAGTGTTTTGTCACAGTGATGAGAAAAGTAATACATTGAATAAGACACAACCCTGCAGTTTTGCTAGAAATACTCTTCCCAGTTAAACATGATTTAATGGGCAAGAAGAAAAGTGGACTGGAGTGAAGTCTAGGAAGCATACGTCCTAGCTGAGGACTCAGTCAGATCTGTTAAGTACTCAATAAGAATCAGCACATGGAAGGTTTAGAGAAGCAAATGTCCCTGAGAATTCTTTTTTAACTACCAGAACTGGTTGGCCAAAAATGCACTGCCTTGTAATTGAATTCCTAGTGTTTGAAATGATCCTACCAAGACTGCATTCATGATGTGAAGCCATTGCTGTGTCTCTTTCTATACACGATAGATGAGAAGAGTAGATATTGCCAAGTTCCTTTCTAAACACTCAAGCGTTAGAGTTTACATTACCTCTCAGTGTGAAAGCTGTGCCTTGGTTTCAGTTTGGACTGTGTTGACACACCCACTGTATCCTCCTGTATATTAGGTATTAACCCGCAGACATTTTCCTTGTGTCACATGCTAGACCCTCCAAAAAGAAGACCCAGGTCTCATTCACATTCAATTAATGTTCTTCACTTTTTCCTATTTGTTTGTCTCTCATTTGCTCTACCCTGTGTGCTTCTGACTGAATTGAACTGCCAGTGAAATCAACCAGTTCATTCAATGAGACACTTTTCTTTGACTGACTTAGTTTTCTTAGAGGAACGGGGAAGATTTAGGCACCCTGAAGTGCAGTGTGCATGTTCTGAGATTTAGCATGGGTGAATAGATCTTCCAAAAGCCAGACCTTCCTGCAGAGACCAAAGCCAGGTAACAGCAATGGAAAAGCTTACTGTGGAAGCTTCTAACTGAAAAGGCTGCACCTCTTCTATTTGTTGTCAGATGTAACATTTGGAAGTGGTAAATCATTGCAGGAGCCAGTGTGCTTGGCAACTGTGTGTCTGCCTAGGTTGCTGGCATTACAAGCTGTGACTTCATCATCTCATACAGTTCTGCTGGGGACATGTGAGCCATTAGTGACTGATCATTTGGGGAAAACCTGACAGAAAACAGAAATTTTCCTTACTTTCTCTGGCTATAATGAAGTGAGAAGAGGCTGAATGAAATAAAGTTGTCTCATTTCTTATACAGATGACTCACAGGCTTTCTGATTCATTCCAGCAAAATTACTCTGCCACTAGCAGAAATATGCCAGGGCCCAAGAAAAATCGTGGTCTGTGAACCAGCTCCCCCTATCCTCCTGAGGCCTGGGACATGGTGATGCTTTTAGACTTGCCCTTCTGCCTTGGAGCTAGAACAGCAAGTTATTGCAGGATGACTTTTCTGACCATAGAATTACCCTCTGGGATAGGATGCTATTAATCAGCCTTGGTCATGACATCATTAACAGCTGCATATAAGGAACATATTATAGCCTTGTCATCATCACAATTAAAAGTGCTTCTGTTCTCTCCATCCATCAGGTAAGGCGAAGATATGTGGAAGGAAAGTCTGTGCTTTCCAAACAGACGCCTTTGTAATTGTGCCCATAAAAAGAATGTGCTGTCATGATCTGCGTTTTGTCTCTTTTCCATCTGCTTTTTGTCTAGTTATGTTTTAGCAGTAGCCATCTTCTCCCTCAGCTTATATTTAAAGCTCCAAGTGATAAGGGAATTGTCAAGAGTTTGAATAGAAACAGAATGCAGTTGTGTGATGTCATTGTCATGCCCTCCCCGCATTACATCATTCTATGCCCCGGGAACTGATCATATTAGATAAGAATGAAATCCACTTGGACATTTATTTGTGTGTGTAGGTGGGCTATTAGTTTGGGAAGAAGGTAAGCAGAGTCTCATGTACTCAGTGTTGGCCTGGGACTTTGTATACAGTTATGGGTGACCTTGAACTCCTTACACCCCATCTGTGTTCTACCTGAAGTGCTAGGCTTGTAGGTGTGTGCTACCATGCCTAGTTATTAGGTGGGCTGTTTCCAAATTCACAGTAAAATCCCAAATTAACTGAACACTCACATTTTACCCTCAAAGTTGACTTTCTAGAGAAATAGATTTGGCTTATCTCGAGGTTTTGTTGTTGTTTGTTTATCAGTTTTTGAGAAGTAAATTGCACATATGTCAAAAAAAGATTTTTACTTGATAAATAAGGATCACTGTTTGCTGATTTTTTTCTTCTCATTGGCCTCCCTTTTGAAAGCAGAGGCCTGGAAACAAGAAGTGACCCTTCTAAGTCAATAGGAAGAAAGTATCAGAGTGAAATAAGGACCTTGGGATTTCTGTCTGATGCTCTGTTAAACACCAAACTCTATACATGATTTATTTTCACAAATGAAATTTTAATAAAATATTTACTGAGAAAGACATTGTAGATTCCTAGAATTGAGTCATTGATGGGCCCTGATCCTCCTTTTCCCACTGAAGATACAACTGCATAAATATTACTATTACTGGCGCCATCTTCTCCCACTCACTGATTTTTCTTGTTTCTATATATCACATTTTAAAAACTCTCTACTGATAGAAGCCTGAAGCATGAAAAGCAGGCATCTATTCCAACTGATAAGGATTTGTTTGCAGATTTTAGTTATGTGTAAAAGTTAATTTCTAATTTAAATGAAGCTAAAATTTGCAGAGAAAATGCTAAGCTATTTAACAAACGTAGATGAAGAGACTAAGTTAGATACAGTTGCTTGTTGACCCATCTCTGAACCAATTAAACAGCACCTTATCTAAAGCTTCAGAAGCTTTGTTCAGTTAGAATTGATTTCACAACAATCTCAGCTGGTGTCAGAAAATTCACTTTCCAACCAAGATACTTAATAGGCATTAGCATGGTAGAACCTTTATAATGTCACATAATTAAGAAACTCTTGACTATGTTCATCTTTGTTAAATATAGTATTTCCACTGCTGTATGCTCTAACTGTTGACATGTTAAAGACAGTGCCCTGTAGGACTTTCTTATATATGGTGGCAATATTAGGGTCTCCCACATGTTAAGCAAGTTCTCTGCACTGAGCAACACCCCTAGTCACATAAAAGATATTTATTAGAAATTTCTGAACTAAAGTTTACTTCTAGTAGTTGAGATACATGCATAAAGGTTATTTGTAAAGAGCTGTGTAAGCAGGGTTTAGTAAAACATAGATAAAGTTTTGGTGTAAGATCATTTGTTTAGATAAATAATTGCTGCCTTTAAAGAGATGAAGGGAGGCAAATCTGTGAGTGTCTTTAGGGAGGGACTAAACCTTTCACATTTGGAACTGTCACTTGGCACAGTACCATGGTCTGAGTTTAATCTTTGTTGATGTAAAAGCAGTAAAGAAAAAGATATCTGAAGATTTTAGAACACTGAGTACATAGGAATGCTCACTTGAATGTTAGAAAATCAAAATCTGTTCCAATCCATACAAAGACTGCATGTTGTCCTGAGATAGTCCAGGCTCTATTTCTTCATTGATTTAAAAAATTGTCCTTTTTATTTTGTGACAGCATCATACATATAATGAGTCTTCGTTGTTTTCACCTTCCATTTCCCTCTCTTACGCTCCTTTCTTTGCAGCTGGGACACTTTTCCTCAACAGGTTCCCTCCTATTTCGATGTTAGCTTTTTGTATGTGGCCCAGTAAGTTTAATTAGGGTTTCTTGCCTGAGCATAGGTGAGAAGTTTTTTACTGGAACAAGGGCAGTTTACCAGTGGCTACAACTTTGGCTCTCAGCAGAATCTCAGTGAGAAGAGATACGCTCCATACTCATTTTGGTGAAAACAACAATAACAGCAACAGAAATGCCAAATGGCTTTTATAGCTCTCCCATGATGAACTAGAGCTAGCTAGCTATTGTTTTCTTTTAAACTATAACTTTTCTAAGAGATCATAAGAAACAACATTCATTACATTTTTAAATTTTTTTCCTGGAAATTTCAATGCAAGTTATTGGTTGGTTAATTTTTTTTTATCATTCCAGTGATAATAAGTGCATAGTGTTTTCCAGTGGAGTTTTTATTTGTGTCTTTGTTGTTATTATTTTCCTTTTGTTTGGAAATACATTGTCATTTGTTCAGGTGTTTGGTGAGTGGTTTGGCAAAGCTGGAAATTGAAAGTGATGGTGTCATTGTATCTCTTTCCCTCTTCCTCCTCCTCCTTCTCTCCCTCCTCTTTCTCTCCTTTTTCGTCTTTTCTTCTTATGCTTAGTTCTGTATTGTAGACGGTTGGTTATGGTGCGATCAATGAAAAAATAAGAGAGAGAAGTACATGAAATTGATAACTATTTAATAGATGATATGCTAGGATAACTGATATACTGTTGGTAGATACAGACTGGGAAGGAAGTATGTCAAAACAAATTGGCTGAGTTGAGGACAGCAATGCCACTTGCTGAAGTAGAAAGGATCCGAAGATCTCCCTAGCAATAGAGTGTGTGTGTTCTATTTTGGATTTGATACTTTTATTTTTTTCAATCTTAATACATTTATGTCATCACTCATTTATGAGTGTGGAGTGTGTATATATATATATATATATATATATATATATATATATATATATATATATATATATGTACATACATGGGCAGGCATGGCATAGGACATGTGTAGTCAGAGGGCAGCTTGAGGGAGTCTGTGCTTTCCTTCTACTGGGTAGATTCCAGGGATAGAGGTCTGGTCATCCATCTATCTTGGTGACTGGATTTTATAGTGATACTTCTGGGTGGTTCCCAGAAAATCTTCAGTGTAGGATTGTAGCATATGGCTGATTATTTGTCACCTAACTCCACAGAGCTGTCAAATGGAGCATTTGGAAATGACAGCCATCTAATCAACACGTGTGCCACTGTTTTAGAATTCACTGATTGTTAACACAGGAGTGCCTTTGCTGCTTGATAAAGGTTATGCTGTCACATAATTCTTGTCTGCACAGCCACAGTCACTGAAAGGTGAATTGAGAAAGAACAGGGCAGTATGTCAGTTCCAGGCAGATGCACAGATATGTGTACATTAGTGCAGAGCTGAGAACACAATTGGGAAACACCTATACTCTGGTTTTCTTCTGTGAAGCCCTGACTCATAAACAACTAATAGAAGTAAAAAAAAAAATTATTTTAATTAGGGGGTCTAATTCAGAAATGTTTGCATTTTAGCAATTGAATTTTCCTTGGTACAAAGTTCTCATGTTTCTAGAATATTAGCCATCACTACTTTCTATGTGCATCTGTGAATTGAAAGGAAAATGCAATTTAAAAATGGAAGCTTTTTTTTTCCCATAATAGCCTTTCATATGTATGGCTCTGAAGAAATAATCCCTTGGTTTGTTGCTGGTTTTATCTTAAGCAGTCAGGTGGTTTGGTCAAAGTTAGGAATGTTCATATCAGAGTTGTTTTCTTTGTTTTGTTAATACTACTCTTTGTTGTTGGCAATGAGACCTTAAGTGTTTATCTGAGCCAATAATCCACTTTTATCATTTCTACTCTTTTTTTCTTTTTTCAGAGTTGAGGACCGAACCCAGGGCCTTGCACTTCCTAGGCAAGTACTCTACCACTGAGCTAAATCCCCAACCCCTACTTTTAACATTTCTAAATCAATCCATTTGATATGTTTTGTGTTACTATAATTAAATGCCCAGAAGTGGGTAATTTATAAAAGTAAAATTAAATAAAATAAACAAGCAGGATCTATGTATTGGGAAGTCCAGTTCTAGGTGCTGGCACTAAGCATAGTGAGGTTTCCTCTTCCTATGTCTTCCTATGATGGAACACAGAAGACAAGTAAGCTACACACTGTTTGAGTCATTTATAAATGCTCAATCTTATTAACAGATAGCCTGTTCCAATGTTTTAATTGCTCCTTAAAGGCTTCATTTCTTAATATGGACAAATTATAAATACCTGAATTTTAGAAGGGACAATCCATAGCATTCTCCCATTTTTATAAATTTAAGCCCTTCTAACATACATGTCAAAATATTCATTGGCCCTTTAAACCTCAAGTAGTCCTGGCAACAACTTCAAAGCTGAAGTCCCAAGTTTCTTCTAAACGTTCTGTGAGTGAGACTCAGAGTATAATTCACTCAGAGTTAAACCTCCCTATGGCTGTGAGCCTGTGAAATCAGATGTTTTGTTCTCTCCAGAACTGTACTGTAAAATGTCAAAAAGAAGCTGTTAGTCTGTATGTTAACTAAAAGAATTAATAAAAGTATTGCAAAGGTCAGGCATGATGTTGCAGGTTTATAATCCCAACACTCAGGAGGTAGAGGCAGAAGAATCAAAAAGAATTAAGTTCACTCTTAGTTATGAGACTGTCTCAACAACAACAACAATAACAGAAGCATGTTAAAATCCCCAAATAAATGGTAGGCTAAGCAAGCATAGAATACTCATCTCTATTCCAAAAGGAAGGAGAGAATAACTAGTCACCAATAAGTAACAGTACTGAAAAAGATGACTGGAAAGGGGGACATTTTGGGCTCAAGTAGAAATCTGGTGCAAGGGAAACTCCCACAAATCTGCAAGGATGACCCCCAGCTAAGATGCCTAGCAATGGTGGATATGTAGTCTGAACTGGCCATCTTCTGTGACCTAGCAGGACTTTAAGTGGAGGGATTTAAATGCTGGCCCAGCCACAAAACCTTTGACTTACAGTCTGTTCTGCTTATAGAATTGGGGGGAGAGGGTAAGGGTGGCATGGATATTGTTGGGGTGGCCATCCAATGACTGGTCCAGTCTCAGACCCAAACTATGAGAGTGAGCTCACTCTTGATACTACCTGGAGTGCCAGGCCCAGAGATGTAGGATAGAACCGAACATGATTGGAGAAAAAGAAAGTCAACATAATGATGCCTAACAATATTCTACTATACTTACAGATTGGTGACTACCCCAATTGCCATGAGAGAGCCTTCATCCTATAACTGATAGAAACAAATGCAGAGACCCACAGCCAAGCATTGGGCAGAGCCTGAGGAGTCCTGCTGAAGAAGGGAAGGAAGGATTGTATGAGCCAGGGGAGTCAAAGACATCACAAGGGAACCCACAGAAACAACTAACCTGGGCTCATAGGAACTCAGAGTCTGGACCTACACCCAGGGAGCCTGCATGGGACCCATCTAGATATTCTATATATTGGTGACAGTTCTGTAGCTTGGTCTGCCTGTGGAATTCCTAGCAATGAGAGCAGGGGCTGTCCCTAAAGCTTTGGATGGCTTTTGGGAAACTATTCCTCATACTGGATTGTTGTACTCAGCCTTAAGACAAGAAGAGGAGTTTAGTTCTAACTGCAACTTGACATGGCATGCTTTGTGGATACCCATGGGAGGCCTGCCTCTTTCTGAATGGAAACTGAGGAGAAGTAGATGGGGGAAGGAGGTGGGAGGAGGAAATAGGAGGAGAGGAGGGAGGGGTAAACTACAGTCAGGATGTAAAATAAATGAATAAATTTAATTAATAATAAAACAAAAATAACAGTGTCAACTTTAGTTGGTCACTTAATAGTGCCAACCTCCTCTAACCTCTGCGAGTTAAAATTGTTTCATGGTCATAGGGTAGCCATAACTTTCCAAACAGCAGTCTTCAAAGTATCCTTATTGTAAACTGTCTTTATCACAATCCTCAAATTTTATGTTTCCTCTTACCTTTATTCTCTTTTGTGTGTTTGCAGTGGAATTTTCCAGAGCTGCATGATCCAATGGATCTGACAGCAATGAGATGTGTGCTTTTGTATTTTTGTGTTTTAATGTTTTTCAATTTTAATAGCTAATGTGTTGCATAGCTATGGATATAACCTAGAGAAATGACTACATTTTAGAATCTTCATTTTTTAAATATAAAAGAATCCTGACCAAAATGTTTACAACCTTTGGTGCAAACTGCTGCAACATGCTCTACAGGTGGTCTTATTAGATTCCACAGGATAAATTATTCCCTATTATTTCAGCTCCCCAACTTCTGATCACTACTTACACCCATGAAAAGCTGTCCTATTGATTATCTTTCAAGTAAACAATAAGAATTTTCAGTAAGGTAAAACTAAATGAACTCCATGGCATTTCGTATCAATATATAATTAATAATCATTTTAATGTAGTTTTAAGTTTTATTTTTATTTTTTTGGTTCATTTTTTTTGTTTTTGCTTTCGTTTTTTTTTTTCAAGACAGGGTCTCTCAGTGTAGCTCCACCCTGTACATCCATGTTCCTGCTTTGTTAAATGGAGATAACCTCAACCATAACCTATAGTTAATAAGGTAACACAGTTAAGGCATGCAGACCACTGGTTAATATATGCTCACATTCAGAAATGTTGAAAAATAGCTCTGACTGTTATTTCTATCCATTTGACTGAAAAATAATGAGAAACTTAATTCAGAATATATATCCTTCTATAGTATCCCTATGGTGCTGCAAACAGTATCTTCTGTGTATGCATGCTTATGTGGCTATGTTTGAGTGTGTGTGTGTGTGTGTGTGTGTGTGTGTGTGTGTGTGCATATGGGCATGTCTGTCCCTTATCCAGTCACCAGCTGGTGGACTCTTAGATTTAGGTTGATTTGTTATATTGGAAATAATGACAAAATTCCAAGGTGATGTACACACATGTACACACACACACACACACACACACACACACACACACACACACATTTTTTTCTTGCCTTACAACTTGAGAATTGTGTTCATTCATTAAATGGATTAGACTAAAACTGCAGGCCTCGTGTTTTTTTTCAGTTATTTGATAATATTAGTTAAACAGAAGATAATAGACTAGCACAAGCTTTGAAAGATCTGGGATAAGAACAATAAATATCTGATTGTCTGCTTTGGATACAGATGGACAATTTGACCTGTAACTCTAAGTTATGTATTGTTGGAGTTCAATCTAACTCTAGAAAACAGGTAGCCACTGAAGTGTTTACCATTTGTCATGCTCAGTTATCTGTAATTGTTAGTTATTGAGAACAATATATGCTTCCAAATTCTGAATGTTGATGAAGATTCCCATTTACCATCCTAAGGGTAGTGTAAAAAGAACTAAGAATACAAGCAAATGGCCTTCTGTTTTTGTCAGGTCCAGTTTGATGAGGCTAATGATTTGTGACATGAACCTGCAGAAGCTGCTGTAATTGACATAGTCCAAAGTAACAATTTGATTATAGCACTGGCAGTTGTGGCTTTCCCTTAAACTAATTCCACCTTGACCTTGGGGAATGATGTCATGATGTCTCACTGTATATATATTTCATGTATACAAAGAGGAAGTAATAGCCACTGACATTTTTTTACAGACTTATTTATTTATCTTTTGTATGAGTGCTCTATCTGCACGTGTGTCTTTATGCCAGAAGAGGGCCTAAGATTCCACTAGAGATGGTTGTGAGCCACCGTGTGGTTGAAAGATCTCTGGAAGAGCAGCCAGTGCTCTTAACCACTGAGCCATCTCTCCAGTCCACCAGTAACATTTTACATGTGAAGATCTGAGTGGACCATTTAGATTGCTTTAATGTTCAGAGAAGTCATAATTCAATTGGGGAATGAGGATGCTGCTTGGTATCTGGCCATAACCCTAGGAATGGCTTTTTGTTTTATCAGGTCAGTCTCATTTGTTTCTTCAACTAGTGTCTACAAAGGAAGATGTAATTCAAAGAATGTATTATTGTTGCTGAGTGCCACGACCAGAGAGAGTTTGGTGGCACTCAGGGAGTTATTGTTTGCTTAAGTATCAGTATCAGAAAGCCAGTAAGGTATATGAAAGTATATGAAAGCCAGTAAAAACATTTATTTAGCCCAATTCCAGTATGAGCACATATAGACATTTTTTTTTGGTATGATTTATGTGGGGTAGCTCAGATCTGAGTTAGGAAGGGCCCTTCACTACCAGTCTAGCCCGTCTTACTCTGTACACTTTTCTCCAGAGGCTGCCATCTGTTGATGAACAGGACAGGAGAGGAGGGAATTTTTACTTTCACAGAGAAAGGGGCCATGGGGAGTACAATCTACTCTGTGGTGCAGCAATGCTGGCATCCTGAAGACAAGAGAGCTATCCAACTCACATGTTATTTTCCATTTTCTGTCAAAATATTCTTAAATCCCACTGAGACACATTAGCATTTCTCCTGGAAGTGATGGTGTGGCAGTGATATGAGTGTAGGAAACTCCAAGCTTCCATCTAGCCAGAACCCAATCTGTGTTAGTTTGTGCCAGCTGCTATAACAAAATGCAATTGTCTGACTGTCTAGAGGACAGAGATTTCGGTCTGATAGTTCTAGGGATTGAATATCGAGGCACTGGCACTCATGGTGTCCGGTGAGGGCTTGCTTTCTAACAGATGCTGACTTCTTGCTGTGTTCTCACATGATGGGAAAATTAAGAGAGAACTGGAATGCCTCTTTTATGAGGACTCTGCTCTCATGAGCTAATCACTTCCTACTCCAATAATCTTGTAATAACTCTTGTAAGAGTTGTGGGAAAAATAAAGATTCAGACTTTGATGCCACCTCA
Source organism: Peromyscus eremicus (assembly GCF_949786415.1). NCBI lineage: Eukaryota > Metazoa > Chordata > Mammalia > Rodentia > Cricetidae > Peromyscus > Peromyscus eremicus. The sequence goes on along the minus strand of NC_081429.1, from coordinate 27,745,496 downwards.
TGAAATGCTTCCAGTGTCTAATGTACCCAACAAGGTCGCAGAGCAAGCACAAAATTACCTGTGACTATGATTAATAACCTCACTAGTCTGAGAATTTGGAAATAGATGAAACATTGAGTTTCTTTTTTCCCTAGATGATAGTCTCCATGCCTTTAACTTTTAATTTCACCTAATGCTTATAAAGATCTTTCATTATGATCTAAGTATCTCTTGGCTTTGTTGATATCAAAGCCGTATGTGGCCCACAAGCACCTCAAAACATTTTCTCTAGACTGATCTCATAATATATGTCTACTGACAATGTGTACTTTGTACCTTCAATTTAAAATTGTAGCCAGCCAACTTTGAGGTCTCTATCTCTCTTTTTTTCCAGTTTAGTTACCAGTGTGTCCTGCCAGTCTGCCATCTGGGTGTCTGCCATCTCCACTTTTCTTCATCTCTATCTTGACTTTCACATAAAACATTCATTTTCTTTCACTTAAACAATTTCCCAAGTATTGCTTTCTTCTAAACTTTCTTACCTTAAAGTTGGATATTACTGTGACATCAGTGATTTACCTCTCATTATGAAGGAAAGATAATTCAGTGGGTATTTTTGAGCAATTACCATATTTAGCACATCACAATGCTAGAACCGGGGGTTATTATGTTTTATTTAATCATAATCATCCTTCGAGCAGATAGAATATTGCTTTTTATAGCTGATGGAGCTGAGTTTTGGAGAAGTAAAGTAATTTGCCTTGGGTCACCCCAGATTGTAAGTAGAAGATCAGGAGTTGAGCCTGCTTGGGTATCTGTTTCTGCTTGACTCTTTTATAACCCACCTGTGGCCATGGGCCATCAAGTTGTCTTAAGATTCTGCTTTACACTGCCAGACATTTCCTTTATTGAGAGACCCCTTTACTCTCTCTCCTGTGACTCTGCATGACTTTTCCCAGAACTCTTTTAAACCTCCCCTAATTTCTTGAGATTTCTTCTGTAGTACCTGTAAAGCTTCATTATTGACAGACGAAGTACTTTGCTGCAGTCATTTCTGTACTTTGTGTGTAATGACTGCTCTCTTAACAGCCTGGGAACTTTCTGAGGGGAAGAGCTATGTCTTTTTAACTAAGCATATTTAGGACACAGAAGTAGAAACAATAAACACATTCCTAGATGGGTAATTATTGAATAAGGCAGTCTCAGGAACCATAATCTTCCTAATTATGCAGAACTAAAATGTCAGCAGACACTTCCATTTTGTCTTCTCAATTAGAATGTAAGCTTTGTGATATGCTTTTTTTAAAATATAATTTATTCATTAGTGTCTCCTGCACTTAAAACTGTACCAGGATGATAAAAACAATCATTCCAAAAGTACATATAAAATAAATTTCTCCACATTATCAATCCCCAGAATTTTATATAAAAGTTGTGCATTTTCTCCAAAGGGTGTTTCATCTATTTAGAACAGTTTGGCTCATTAATGCTTTGAGTAACAAGTATGTGTTCAGTATTATAACTGGTATTGGGATGAAAAGTGTCATCCACAGAGCCTACCTACATTATAGTTGGTAATTATTGACAGTGTCAATATAGTCACTTTGATGCAATATACTGGTGATTAAATGAACAGGTTTTTGGAATCCTATTAAGCCTTAGTCTCACCAAATTCCTTTCAACACATCTGAGCTACTCTTTGCTCACCTCAAGGGTACCAGGTGTGACAGACCCACATAAAGTGGGCATAGCAACCACACTGTAGACCAGCAGAACTTCTGTCATGTGCAAATTCATAAAAACTTAAAAAGATCTAAAATTTTGAAAAACAAAGGTGTGTTCTCCAAATTATGAAGTGCTTCCATTTGTGGTTTCTGAACATATAAGTTTTAATACTAGACTCTATTGCATATTTAAAACAAATATTTAAGTGAATAATCCATAGAATCAATATTTTCTTTAATTTCTGTCTAATATTATTCTCTACTATAATTTCCAAAAAGTGCAGGCAAGGTGACATTGTTAGCTTCAAGACAGATTATCTTAAGCTTATTAGTATTTCCATAAGTCAGGCAAAAATATGAACTTTTGGCACTAAATAAAAGCTGTGGTCAGTAGGATACAATTAAGATTTGTTAAGGAAATCCTATAATTTTTTTCACAAAAGGGCAAGATTTAGAGAGAATAATTATATCTCGAGAAAGTGACTAATACCAAAACAATTTAATATCAGCTTCCCAAGCCCAGGTTTGTGATTTATCTAGTAATGTCAGCTATAGCCAAGCCTCTATCTGGGCACTCCTTTTAAATTGCATTTCATCACCTATGGATGATGAAGTTATGAATCTGGGGCCAAGAAACCTTGCTTATAGGTGTTCAAAACATTATGATGGAACAGTGGTTTAATATGGGGGCAATTTTTTTGGGGGGGTTTCAAGACAGGGTTTCACTGTGTAACTTTGCACCTTTCCTGGAACTTGCTTTGGAGACCAGGCTGGCCTCAAACTCACAGAGATCTGCCTGCCTCTGCCTCCCGAGTGCTTGGATTAAAGGCATGTGCCACCACCACCCGGCCAAATTTCAGTCTTTTAAACAAGATAATGCCTTTACAGACTGCCAGCACATTTATAAAGCATGTGTTTGTGTGCTCATTTTCTCTTTTGTTAATTCCTTCAGTGTTCCTTTCTTTGTGGCCATGCTCAGAATAAACAGGTTGTAACTTACGCACTCAAAGATAAAGTTGACAGTGAAATCAGCCAATCCATGTCAGTGTAATTTGTGTAAGTCTCCAAATTACTGGCTGTGCTGTAGCCTTTACAATGGACATCAATGAGTTAAATTGGCCAGAACAAATAAGGTGACAAAGGGTAATGATGAATGACAGAAACAGAAAGGAACCCGTAATTTAGGAACCAACACAGCCATTGCAGTTAGCCCAGCACAGCAACATTATGAGATACATCAGATAGCTCATTACGTGTCATAAAATAAATGGTTTAGGGTTTTAAGGTTTTCTATAGTGAAGTTCAAAGGGGAGCTTCTTATGGAAAACTGGTTGAGTGAAAGAAAATCGAGGTGTAATTTACACTAGAATTATAAAGTCATTTGCACAAGACATTTAGGAGACGGAGCTACATAACTGGAGGTTTCAGTCACCAGATAGAAAATGAAATGTATTGCTTATTAGCAGAGTAACCAAGTGAACACGGTGTTCTTGATACTTTTTTTCCCGGAAAGGTATTATGGATATGACTTGATAAACACAAAGGTAAATGTGATTCTTTACCATTGAACCCTTGTAGAAAAGAGACAATTCTGTCCCTGTTGATTTCCCTCAAAAGTTCATGTCTTGGAAATTTAAAATCTACACTCACTTGCTTGTAGTATATTGAGGTAAGGCCTGTGGGTAATAATTAGGATTAGAAGGTTGGGTCCCCACTGGCAACAGGTAGTATACATTCTAACATGTGATACTTTCTGTGAAGAAGACCCTCACCAGATGCAGGTGCCATGACAACTAAATAAATCTCTGTTTCCTATCAATTACCCAGCCTTAGGCATTTTATTATAGAAACAGAAAATAGACTGACACCTGTGACATCAGGGGTGCCAAACATAATTGAGTGACTTTAGTGATTGATATATTTTGCAGAACACAGCATTGCAGACCAATGCTTATCATCAACACAACCATATCACCAATTCTGGGACTGAATACCAAATATTAAAAAGTCCTATGACAAAGTAACTGGTTAAAAGACTTTGTCATACATATTAAGTCCAAGAACTAGTAGAAGCATGCCCATCTGCAAAACATTTAAATGAGAATACCAGGCTATCTAACCAACTGATCATCAAATTAAGCTAAAAAAAAAAAAAAAAAAAAAAAAAAAAAAAAAACCTCTGCGGCACCTAGGTTCAAATCAGAAGATAACACGAAGGAATATTCAGGCAATGGGATGGGAAACTATTTAAGCTTACTGACTTGAGGCAGCTCCCTCTCTCTCTCTCTCATGCCTAAAAGAACAATAAATGGAGACATAATTGACTGGTTTTCTCAGGTAGCAATATGGAAAGAGCAGTGACTTCAAACTGTGGTAAGAAAAGGCCATGTTTTGTGGAAATGTGTATGTTTAGTGGGTACTTGGAACATGGAAGAGATCTATTTCCTTCCCATATTTGGACTTGCTATGAAATTATAAGCCTTTGTCTGAATGTTCCTTACTTATGGGAATCCTTTCATAAGAAAAATTTGTTTATATGATAACGTGTTTGAGTAAATTTAAAAAGATGTAAGGTATGACAAGCACAATTGACCCTTTCCATTCCAACTTCTTCTTCACACTTCCATTTCACAGAGTACTGGAATGTCCATGGGATATTTCAAAACATACATATATATATATATATATATATATATATATATATATATATATATATATATATATGGAAGAAGCATGAAAACAGAAGCCAACTCACAGATAGCTGCATTTGTTTTAGGGAGAGATGATATAGTGCCAAGGATGGCTAGTGGAAGTGATGAAGGAGAAAAGCAAATGGATCGAGATATCTTGGCGTTGAACTGATCAGTGCCAGTGATTCTAATTGTAGCCTATAAATCTACAGTTGCTAGCAGCTACTTTAATCCTATTTAGACTTGACATTATGGTTATCACTACTGTTCTGAGAGTCTTACTGTAGCTGAAAGTTGTCCTGTGTCCTGCGTGGCCCACGGTCAGGACAAATCTCTCTCACATGCCAGTCCCAAGTAAACACACAGAGGCTTATATTATTTAAAACTGCTCGACCATTAGCATAGGCTTACTACTGACTAATTATTACGCTTAAACTAACCCATTTCTGTTAATCTATATGTCTCTACGTGTTCCATGGCTTTACCTGTGTGTCATTACATACTGTTGCCTGGACTGCGGGCTGGCATCTCCTGACTCAGCCTTCCTCTTCCCAGAAGTCTCTTTGTCTGTTTATCCCACCTATACATCCTGCCTGGCTACTGGCAAATCAGCATTTTATTTATCAACCAATCAGAGCAGCACATTCACAGTAAACAGAATACCCCACAGCACCTTACTCTCTACACAGCATCATTGTTTATAACTAGACAAGTATTAAGATTTTATTCTGGGGTTTCAATTTCTTCCTCAGTACTGTGCTGGATGGTTTAGAAGAAGTTCAAGCTACTATGTGCTTTTAATCTAATTCCTTGAATGTGTCTTCCTGACTAAAGTATAGCTCCCTTTAGAGTAGAATGAACAATGGTCAGAATCAAACAATTCTATAGGGCTTTTCTTTCAATTCAAATAATACTGTAAAAGTCTTTTGAAAACCACAATGTGGTACATGGTAAACTTTTCTCTTGGTGCTCATTGAGTCTGTTAAACTAATTATGTTAAAGGACTCAGATCCATGTCTTGTCTTTCATCTGTCTTTCTGCTGCCTTACAGTCTACTCTACCTGTATTAGTCAGAGTGACCTTTACAAATAAAAACTGAATTTAGTCACTCCTCTTCTTAAGGCTCTGTAATTATTCCTCTTCATCTTTTAATGAGATGCAAATGCCTTGTACCTTGCTTGCTCTTCCAGATAAATTTCATGTTAGTCTCTTACCACCATGCTATTCTCTAGCCCGCCTGTATTTTTCTTCTGCTATTAAAACCATGAAGCTTTTCACAACCAACTTTATCTGCCTTTATCACCTGAATTTCTAAAACCCATCCTTTCCATCTTGTCTTATATATCTTCTCTATAACTGGACACTCTTTAAAATGCTAATTACAATATGCCTGATGGTCATGTTCTTTCTTTGTTTCCCAAAGCAATGATCAAACATGGAATTTTGAGCCAGAAGAATGACACATGTTTTTAATATCAACACTTGTGAGGCAAGCCTGGTCTACAAAATAAGTTCTAGGACAGTCATGGCTACATAGTAAGTCCCTTACTTAAAAACAAACATGTAACTCAAAATGTATTTATTTATGTTGTCTTCATGATCATCCCCTTACAAAGTATTTATGGCACACCCATTGTATTTTACATGACACTGGCATAAATGACAATAATCCTGATGAAATCTAAGTTTATTAAGAACAGATGGTTAAAAATCATCCAAAGTAAATTAAAATAACACATTCATGTCAAATGTTATTTGTCTATTTTTTTTTCAGAAAGAGAAAAAAAGCAGTGAATTAAAGAACATAGTGATACAAATTTTGAAGACAGATTGAAGGAGGGAAGAGGTTTACTATTTACTTCCACACTCTCCAGAAAAGCAGTCTAAGCAGAAGAAGAGAGCAAAGCAAAAATTCTTGTGCAGAAGAATGCCTGATAACTTAGACAAAGGGCACAGAAGCCACCATACTGGTGCAATGTGATAGGGAGAGCAACAGAAGAGAGATGAGTGTTAATGAGAGGGTGTTCATAACAAAGTGGCAAACTTTCAATGTCTGATAGGCTGACTTTTATTCAGGGGGAAAGGGGAACCATTGAACATTTCTGAGCTTGATTGACTGTCAATGTAGGAGGATTCCTTTGGAGACTTGTTGAGAAGATTGTAGGAGTTCTAGGAAACAAACAAAATTCAGGAGGCTGTGGAGTATGGGAGACCCACTCCCACTTTTACCCCAGGATACTTTTGAGGGGGGAGAAGGCTGTGCCTGTCTTAGATCATTCTCCTTGATTGATCTTCCTTACCCTTCATGGAGATATACTTTCCATCAAGCATACTATGGATTAGGTTGGAAGCTATCAAAAAGAAAATTGCCTGTCTTTGACTACCAGCCTCTAGCAGGAGGTGGTACATAGCCTAACTCAGCTCTTGCCCAGGTCCCTACTAAGCTTGCAAACATCCACAACAATCTCCACAGCTGCCACACCTCACAGTAAAGGAGTGGAGGATAATAAAGATGGAATATCTTTCTTGAAATGGTTCTAAGGTGATTACAACAGTCTTAGCTGCACCAAGCCCTTTTCCTGGATCAAAACTCCCTTCTAACAGATGTTCAATAAAACTTTCAGGAGACTATTTTGATTCTCAAGAGAAAACAGTCATTTCAAAAAACTTCAAAGTATCCACTCAAGTAAACAAAAACCATGCTAATTATAAAGAAGTCCTTACAAACTTGATTGTGGGAGGCTTATCCATTTGCGGGAGTCCTACCCCTTTCTAAACATAAACAGAAGGAGTGGGAACTTCTAGGAAGAAGACAGAAAAGCTCCCCTAATTATGACACCTTCATTAATTATATTTTGGACTATCATAAAAAGTGTTCGAATATCTCTGAAGATAAAAGATATTCCTTTAAAAATTTATGTTACCTAATTTGTCTAGACAAATATTGAGGAGTAATAAAAACAATTCTAGTATGAACATACACTTAACATTTACATGTTTTAGAAACTTACATTCAACACTTACACTTTACACAGACTTACATTCAACATTTATACCCTTCACAAACCCACATTCAACATATATTCATTTATACTTTTTACTGACTCACATTCAAAAGGAAACTATAGAACAATTTTACAGACTTTATATTCAAAGGAATCTCTGTAGAACTATTTTATAAACATTTTATTCAAAAAGAAACTCTATAGGACTATTTTACAGACTTTAGCACTTATCTAGCAGATCTTTCTTAGAAGAACTATTTAAAAACATATATTCAAGAGGAAACTCTGTTAGCAAATATTAAGAAAGAATCTCTTACCAGAATTAACTTATATTCAAAGGCAAACTCTATTAGCAAACAATTAGAAGAGGTTTCTTAACTGAACTATTAACAAGAAAGAACGTGTGCAAATCATTTCTAAAGTTCAGAGTTTATAGTCCGTTTTGATATCATTCTGAAACATTTCTTGGGAGTTTGAAGTTAGAGCCTAATTTATCAGTGGCTCATAAACTTAACTGGGGGTAAAACAGGTAAAATTCCCTCTTCCTAATTTTTTAATGCTGCATTTAAAGATTACCATGAGTTCTTTTAATGATAACAGTGTTTCCCTCTTGTATCTTAAGCACAACTCAATTTCAAGTTTTTTTTCACACTCAAACCAGTGTAAGGGCCATTTTCCCTTGTTTTCTAAAATATTTCAAAGTAGCTTGTTGACAAACAGTATGAGTACTTTAATTATCTCCTTAGAGGAAAGTTGTTTGCCTGAACCTAGTTCTCAAGAGTAAGCTGTCTAACATCACTTAGAAAAGAAACTGCATTCTGAGGTGAAACAAACAAACAAACAAACAAACAAAAAAACAAAAAAAACCCCACAAAAACAAAACAAAACAAAACAAAAACAGAGTTTGGGGGCTGTATCACCATTTTGAGCTGAAAAAGTACATTTCCCATACTGCCTTTCTCGATCACATCATGCTATTACTACATTTCTCAAGCTGCTTTTCTAAATACATTTCCCAAGTTGCCTTTCTGGGTCCAGCAGAACACTTCTGTTCACACAGTTTTGTTTTTTGTTTTTTGTATTTTTTTTTGTACTGAAAATCAAGATCAAGAGCTTTTTTTCACCATTGGGAGGTTTCTGTTCTCCCTGAGCTGGCATGGATAGCTATTTTTCCTTCAGTGTTCCTGGAGTGGAACATGTCTATCCACCTTCATGCTTTGGTGCCAGAAGCAAAAACCCCTTGGGGCATGCTCCTCTTCCTTTCCTGGTCAGTGAAAGAAAATGAAAGTTCTTGGATTAAAAGCTTTTTCAGAAGGTCTTTTCCCTGATAGAAAAGAGAGCTTTTTCAGAGAGATTTTTTTCTTAGCCTTGGATGCTGCACAGCCCCATCTACCAACTCAGGTCTTGCAGGCAGTCAGGTGACTGTTGCCTTTCCCACCAGCTTTGTTTGTATGGCCAAATTTACTCGGATTTTTTTATGCTAGCAGTTTCCCCCAGGTCCTGCACCTCCTCTATCTTGGCTCTCCCAGGCTCTGCCTGCACTCTCCTCAGCGTTTATAGCTAGGCTCTAGCTGCAGGGGCTGTTTTTCTAATACTGGCTAGAAGGAGAGAAAGGACTAGCAGAGAAGACTTGCCCTATTCCAAGAGGGTTTTTTTTTCTGTTTTTTCTTAGAGCAATTACAAGTGACTTTCACATACTGATAGATGTTTCTTCCAGGTGAGTTAAATTTTTTACTCCTACAGACAGAGAGAAAAATCTGAGAAAGCAAAAGTCTGAAAAGCTTTTAGTTTTTTAGAGAGAGAGAGTACTAAGATTGTCCTAAGACCTTTGTTCTCTTTGGCTTCATAGTGAAATGGAAACTAATTTTGATTGTACTGTGTTGGAATGTTGTTTGCCAGCAGAGCAAAATGTTTTGTCCACATCTGCCTCGGGGAAAATTCCCTCCTGCTTCTAAGGGCTTGATTTTAAGCTGTCTTCAGCTTCTGTAGGAATCTCTTTCTGCCTGTTTTTCCCATCTTTGATAGATTTTTCTGATTCTTTTCTAGGATTTTGTGTTCATAGCCCCATAGTTGGAAAATCAAGGATATAGTTTCTCTGTCTTGTTGCTTATCTTATCCCATTTTTTCCCTTAAACTATATTCTTAACCCAATATTTCTATATTCTACCTTACTCTAAATTTCTTCCTACACTATATTCATATATTCCTTATTTTTTATAGACAGAAATTAAGAGAGAGAGAAAAAAGAAAGAAACCTAGACAGAGAGGATTGTATTCACTGCAGCCTCATTTTTCACTTGGGCATCTTTCAGCCACTTACTTCTACTCCCCCAAATAGAATACCTCTGTCTTCATTATAATACAAAACTGGACATGCCCAACTGCTGCCCATAGGGCCCTCTACCCCTTTCACCAAATCCCTGGTCCCTGTTCAGGCACCATCTGTGGGAGACCTGCTCCCACTTTTACCCCAGGATACTCTTGAGGGGGGAGAATGAGAAATATTTAGATGGAAGGATAGAAGGGAGAGAGAGACAGATAGAAATATAGGATAGCTCAGGAGGGCCTGGATCAATATCCACCAGCCTCTTCTGTCCCTTCTAAAGGGCTTTTTAAAGGAATGCCAAGGGGTAGAGCAAAAGACCTCCCCCTAGCACAGCCAAGTGCAGATCCTTCCAAACACTGTGTAACCATGCATGTGGTCCAGCAATCCCCTAATGTAGCTCTGTTGGGTAAAGTAAGCTCAGCTCTCACTAGAAAACCTTGGTGGGCCTGCACAGTGAAGGATATCGGTACAATGCTCACCCACTGAACAAGTGTACATAGCTGGAAGCTTTTCTGTGTCCCTCCCACCAGTCCCCAATCCTTCATCCACCTGTAAGTAATCATTCAGAGGCTTAATATGAATTACAACCTCTTTGGTCTACGGCTTAGGCTTCTTGCTAGCTACTTCTTTCATCTTAAATTAACCCATTTTTATTAATCTATGTGTTGCCACATGGCTGTAGCATTACTAGTCTGATGGTATCTTGTTGCTCCCTGAGCAGTGGGCTGGCAACTGTCCTGACTCTTCTCTTCTTCCCTGTATCTCTCTTGGATTTCCTGCCTGGCTCTTATCCTGCTTCACCATAGGCCAAAAGAGCTTCTTTATTAACCAATAGCAACAATACATATTCACAGCTTACAAAAAGACCATCCCATAACATGTCCCTTTTAATGTCTAATAAAAAAGGAAGATCTTCATTTCAACATAGTAAAATTACATATAACAAAACAGTTATCAAGCAAGAATTACAATATCTAGTCTATTTGCATTTGGCAAAATTGATTAAAATACTCTATCATCTATCCTATATTTATGAGTCTAAAGTTTTATGTGTAATTTAACTTTTATCATAACTAAGAAAAACTATCATTATAGCCATCTAGTCTTCAACTCCATCAAAGACCTAAAAAGGAAAATAATATTATCTGAGTAAAGAGGAAGTGCAAGCAAGCAACTTCCAAATTGCAAGAAATGACAGAGCCAGCTGGTAGCCTAGACAGTCACCCAATGTTTCTCTGCAATGTTGGGGCATCCATTTTTGGCTTTAGGCCTAGAATATTTGACATATCATTTTCAGAAACATGTTATTTTGAAAGACCATCTTATCCTGTCTTGGCAAGGTTCAGCAGTTGGTTTTCCTTGTGTCCTGGTCATCCAGAATGAACAACATGTTTACTGTCAGCAGCTGAGGCAAGGGCAGTTCTTGCCCAAATGGCTAACTTTTGCCACAAAGAAATCAAACTCCACATAGAATTCCTTTGAGCCCATCATCCTCTCTGAAGTAGATTGGTGCTGCCAGAAGCAGACATGTCTCAATGTTCAGAAAAGTCTAAGTTCTTAAAATATTTTGAATGCCATATTCTGTAAGTCTTTGAAGTATTTGAAGATTACCTATCTAATTGAAACATATCTATATATACCTAGAAAACTTAACTAACATGACTATAAATTTGACTATCATAGATAACTATTAATCTGCATTTCTTAATTATATATTATAATTTAAAATGAGTTGCATAAATGTAATGCTTTAAACAATAATAGAAATATATAATATATGTATAGTATAACAAAATTAACTCTAAATTTTATCTATATACCAAAATCCATACTAATGTAAAATACGTAAGATTAATAGTTGTCTTTGGATTAAAATAAATTGAATAATCTACATTTTTATTCTATCATTTCTATATCTCCTTTTCTTTTTAGAATGAGATCCCTGAATCTAATCTCCTTTGTTCAGCTTTTTTTTTAACCATTATCCATTACAACTTGTAACCAACCCCCCTAAACAAATGACAAATATCCATCATTTATTTTTGAGAATGTGGTTGTAGTTCTCTAGACTACTTCCTGCTGATTGTGGGCACTGGTAATCTTATGGGGAACCAAAGAAAATTTAGAATTATGGTCAATCTTGACTGGAGTAGTCTGTGTGGCTGGATCATTTCAGCCAACAGCCTTGAAGCCTTTCTGGATGCAGAACTGAGAGGAAACCACAACTGAGACACTCTGAAACACTGGATCATCTGGGCCATCTGTTCTTATTGGAGATTTTTCAGGGGTCTTACTCAATCAAATCATATTAACCTGGAAGTAACCCATAGGTTCTGATCTTCTGTGGAAAAAAAAGCAGAACCTCTTTTACAAAGCAACAAATCCTTAGACCCAAACTTTGAAGTCAAAATACTTTGAAATACATATATTGGTTTAACTTAGTAGATTTTACAATCACATGTCTCTCTGCAGTTAAAAATCCCAAAGATAACATAATATTATATAGTATCCAGACTCTCTGTGTATATTCCATCTTTATGTGGCTTATTATGTTTATTTATTTATTTATTATTCTATTTCTTTTTTTAAGGATTTTTAAATCTTTTTTTTCTCTCTCAAGCCTACATATATTTTTTAACATATTGAAACCCATTTAGAGTTTTTTCCATCTGAATCTGTTTGATTGTGTATCTGTAATCATTTTCTGACCAGGAGAGTTTTTAAATTGTTAAGCTGCACTGGCTAGGACCAAATTTGCTTTGGCTGCTGGCTCTATCCCGTTCCCAACATGGTGGAGGTACGTTTATTGTCAGCTCTGGGAGCCATGTTCACCCTCAACTCTGGGAAGTAGTAGGTCTATGCCTCCATCAAGCAGCATGCTGCCCAGAAACCTTATAGAGAAAGATAAATCTGCCACATAGAGTGCTGTGTGGCTTGGAGACACCTCTGTATATTGTGGCAGGAATCTTCCATGCTGTGTTCAAGCTTGAATGCCTCAGTGTCTCACTGTATCTTTGTACTGTGGCCCACATAAGAGACAGAAACTAGGAAACTGCTTTAAGCTCCATTTTAGATTTCTTTTTAAGCTCTCAGGTTTTCTGTGGAAATTTTTGCCAAACATCTGGGCACCAACTGTAGCCAGAAGTTTTACTATGTCCCACAGCCACTCGATCCCAAGTATGCACACATTGACTTATATTAATTACAGACTGTTTGGTCTATGGCTCAGGCTTCTTGCTACATAGCTCTTACATCTTAATTTAACCCATTTCTATTAATCTATATTTTGCCATGTGGCCATGGTGTTACCAGTCTGTTGGCATCTTGTTGCTCTTTGAACTGTGGGCTGGTGACTGTCCTGACTCTGCCTTCTTCTCCCTGTATCTCTCTTGGATTTCCCACCTGGCCCTTATCATGTCTTACCATAGGCCAAAACAGCTTCTTTATTAGCCAATAGTAGCCACACTTACACAGCATACAGAAAGGCCATCCCACATCATACGCATTATTCACATATTATGTTATGCCTGGCACTGACACATAAAAGACAAATATTCTGATGAAACTTAAGTTCCTTGTGGGAAAGTAGGTGGTTAAAGGTCCCAAGGTAAGTTATATACCATATTAAAATGAGAGTGTGATTTTTACAAAAAAAAAGAGAAAGAAAGAAAAGCAGCGTTAAAGAATAAGGTGAATTCTGTTGATTCGGGGAGGATCTGGAGTTTGCCAACAGAAAATTTAGTGAGAATTAGTCAGTCTAGATACACTGTGACAGTGCAAACTGCCAGGTGTCCCAACAGGTTGCAGTAGATGTAGGAGATAGGGAAATAAGGAAAGACTCAAAGACCTGAGCAAAGGTATTTCACCCATTAATAGAAATGGGGAAGGTGGCTTGGAGGAGAAAGCCTGAAGGAGCAGGGGGTGGTGCTTAATTTGTGGTATAGGAAGTTTGTGCTACCCTATTGGTACTATCAAAGTCAACATGTCTAACAGAGCACTGGAAAAGAGTTTGAGATGTATAGGCCCAGAAACAGCATTTAAACATGTGGGACTTAATAAAATCATCTAGGAGGTGATGATGAGTGGAAATAAGATCAGGAAGGAAGAGAGCATTCTAGGGATTTCAAATATTAAGAGTTGGGGAAGAAGTGCTGGTGTCAGCGAAGGAAACTGAAACCTTACACTATTTCTAAAAGACCCTAGAGCTGATAACAATCTGAAAAGAAATGGTTTTGAGGAGAACAGAGGGACCATACATATTCAATGCACCTGTTTTGTTGACATTTCCTCTCATTTGACATGCCACATGAGGGCAAAATTGCTGTCTCTCTCATAAGATGTGGATCCCTGATTTCCAGTACAGGGCTTGGTACTTATCAACAATCAGTAAGTATTTGGTGAATAATGTTGAAGATGATGCAATAACAGTGAAATGATTAGACTAGATATGCCTGTGTCTAAAGCAATTACAATAGAAACAGTGCTGAAGATGTATACATGAAAAAGGCAAAAAGAGAAGGTATGGAATTAAGTCAGTTGATCTAAGTCAACCATCCCAACACAACCATCCTGAAACACAAAGTGTTCCAAAAGTTTTAAGTGTTGATTTGATACCAACAGTAGAAAATGTGTATGTATATCACCCTTACTAGGAAGAAAACCCCACAAAGGCAGGGAATGGTTTCTTTTATTTTCCTTCTGATTTATCTCAAGGCACCCACAGAAGTGCCTAGAACAGAGTTGTTGAATGGATGAGTGCTTATAAAGTTAGGACTGGGTCTTTATCAAGTGAACAAGCCCTCTGCAGTCTATTTGAGAGTGGGGGTAGAATGGTGGCAATATTACATTGACAGTTTTTAGAGATGTCAAATGAGGAAGCAGTGCTGCATGAAGCGAGAGTGTATTAGAGCATAACTCATTTTGTTCCTGAAAGGCTAGAAGCAGAGATCAGCCAAAAGCCTGTGGGGATATTTTTCTGTGTGTGTGATAAGATTTTAAGTAGGATTACATTAGTGGGAAGAGAGTAGAAAATGCAACAGAGTTTAAAGTAAGAAAAACAAAGAAACAAACAAACAGATAGGGCCTGATGATTTGATCACTGGTAAATAAAGCCAACTTCCTAGGATTAGGATATACTAAGGGATGGAAGAAGGATCAAAAGCTATTTTTTGCTTTGGCTTTTTGTGGTTGTTGTTCAAAGGGGATACAATATTCAATTTTAGGCAAGATATATCTGAGGAATTGATAGAATTCTCAAGAATATAAATACGTACATTTGAACAAGAATTAAGGGTTAGCAGAGGATCCCCGAGCCACCTGAAAACATGAAGATGGTCAGTGTGAACAAGGATGAATATCTGAATCCATGAAGATAGTCAACGTGAATAAGGAGAACAGTACAGAGCAAAACAGTGGGTATCAAAAAGGAACTTGTGGATGTGAACAAGAATTCCTGGAAAGAACCTGTGCCTGTAAAGACTGACTGACTGACTGAAACTACAGTATTGTGAGAGGTTGGAATGCTGCAGGTCCATAAACTAACACTCTTGGGCTAGCTTTAGCCTCTGGCACAGCCATTCACTGACCACCTCTTTGCTGGAAGTAACATCCTGTGACTAATAGATACAAATGTTTTGGAATCTATTGACTTAGCTTCCACCAACCTAAAAACTAAGAATATCATCAGATAACATCTTATATTTATATAAAAACTTTCTCCATCTTGCTATAAATACCTCTATAATGTAATCCATAGGTATATTTTAAATTTAGCTTGATTTGTGATTTTCTTTGTTCTGTAAATTTCTAAAATTTCATGTAACTGCTCCTATGTTAGAACATGAGATTTGAGTTAACCTAAATCTGTATTCTAGGTTTATGGTGTCTCAAAATATCTCTAGAATAAACAATCCCTTATTCCATTTAAGGTGAGAGCTGGGTTGTTGATCTGGATTGAAAAATTTAAAAAAAATGTAGATAGAATGAAATATACTGAACTCTAAAAGGAGGCAGTCCTGTAGTGTATCTTCAATAGTGAGATGTAAGGAGAGTAAGTTTAAAGAATTCATGAACTTGTAGAGACAAAAAATCAAGATGTGTTTTTCATAATTTGTTCTAGAATTCTGTGTATGTGAAGAAAATTGAAAGGTAAGATACCCTAAAGTCCAAACTCCCCTCACTGAAGCAGACATTATCCACACCAGAAAGGAAAAAATTCCCTCATTCCTTCCCTCTTGCCACTCCTGGTTTTATAGGGATCCAGAACTTGAGGATGGAGAACCACAACCAGCCTGGCTCCCTGGCTTCTGCAAGGACAGAACTTCATGTATGTAGGCTCCCTGAGAAGGCAGGGTCTATGTAGAATGAGGAACGGATGAAGAGTGAAAAAAGGATTATTCTTGTTGTAAATCAAGAAAATTGAGAGGCTTAGATGATTCTGTTGATGGAGCAGACTATATGGAACTGTGCTTCATGGCAAATGCCATGCAGAGCACAGTGGGTTCTGTTAATGTAAGGAAACAGTTTGTGACAATGGCAATCCCATCAGAAGACCTAAGCATATTTTCTAAACATTTTATAGAAGTTCTCTGTAGATTCTTTAAATGAGACTTTAGAAACCTTAATCATAGGGAACATAGCTATTTTTCTTTCTCCTAGAATTATTTCTAAAATACTAAGAAATAAATATGAAAAATTCCATTAACTAGCTAAAGTATCTAGTTGGATAGAGTGAACTGGTTTTGTACTACTTCTTTTACATAGGGCAGAGGAATCAGGGTAGTTTATATACCTACTCTATCTCTCTCTATATATAAATATAATGCAGTACTGAGTATAAATCAAAATTGCAATGCTGGCACACAGTAAGCTCATGAATGCTAGTATATAATCGTCCTCAGTAGGAAAGAGTCACTGGCTAAAATGTAAAGATCTGGTGGCTGGGGAGATGGTTTAGTTGGTAATGTACTTACTGTGCATGTGTAAAGATCCAAGTTCAGGTACCTAGAACCCAAACTAAAACACAGGTGTGGCTGGGCAGTGGTGGTGTACACCTTTAATCCCAGTACTCTGGGAGGCAGATCTCCGTGAGTTTGAGGCTAGCCTGGTCTATAGAGTGAGTTCCAGGATATCCAGGGCTATTACACAGAGAAACCTTGTCTCTTGAACACACATATACACACACACATTCCAGACAGAGAGAGCAAGAGAGAGAGAGAGAGAGAAAGACAGAGAGAGAGAGAGAGAGAGAGAGAGAGAGAGAGAGAGAGAGAGAGAGAGAGAGAGAGGTGGCAGCATATGTTTATATTCCCCAGCACTAATGTGTGGAAACAGGCAGATCTATGGGCCTTGCTTTTCTGTCTAGCTGAGATGCTTATCTCTGTGAGAGACATTGGCTCTAAGCATAAGATGTAAAAGCTATTGAGGAAAGCATCTTGATATCAACCTCCTGTCTCCACAGTTGACTGCAAGGTAAAATGCACTTATACACATGCATACATCACACACACACACACACACACACACACACACACACACACACACACACACAGAGAGAGAGAGAGAGAGAGAGAGAGAGAGAGAGAGAGAGAGAGAGAGAGAGAGAGAGAGAATTTCTAATTTCTCCTACCTTAATTTGATGATGTATGGCCAGAATTCCTTCACAGAAAAACTTGGTGCTTTAATGTTTCTACCTGCTCCAGACATGTTCCAGTGACAGATAAAAGTAAGAACATAACAAACAAAATCTGAAAAGATCTGATGCTAAACTTGAAAGCAAGGTAAAAGTCCTGAGGACTAGAAACAGAGAAGTGTGAGGCACAGAAGCTACAGCTGTTGGAGGCTATGGGTCTTCCAGTCTATAAGGGCAGACAGAATCAAGTTATTTCTATAGTCAAAAGAGAATTAGAATCTTGCATATAAATCCAAAGCTCAGCTCATGAATGAAACAAGAGATGCATTTGAAATTAGACAATAGCAGAATATGGGAAGGAAAAAAAAAAAAACTTCAGTCATGTGCTGCCCACTGTCTGGAATGCAGCTTTCAGCAAGCTGTGAAAACAGTGAGGTGGTAAAAGTCTCAGCCTTGGAACTAGGAAACAATTCAGGCTATTCTGGATCAGTGAAGCTGAGAATTTTATTAAAAGATTTCCTTCTGGAGTTGGAAGAAGTCTGGTAGAAGAAACTCAAAAGTGTTAGAAAAACATACAAATCTTTCATGCAAAGTAAGTCTACAAGCTCAAGTCCCCAAATATGTGAATGAATCTGAACTAAAACCAAATAAGTCAAGGAAACCAATAATTAGAATGATTGTCTATAAAGCTGTTATTTTAAATTTGAGTGAAGCTTTTGGATAAGTTAGTAAGGGCATTGTAGAAGGTAGAATGATGGCAGGCTAGCTCACCTCATTTCTTTGTGAAAATTGAATGATGGGAAAGAGCAAACACGTGGAACCTGCACTCACAGTATCTCAAGAGCCAAGGATGCACTTATACACATGCATACATCACACACACACACACACACACACACACACACACACACACACACACACACACACATAGATGCTGATCTGTTCGGGCATGGAATACAGACACTGGGGTCAAGCAGAGCTAGGGAAGTGCTATTAGTGAGAGAAAAGAAGAAAACCAAACAAACAGAAAACCCACAATGACTGTGGTGGGAGGGAACTCCTGACACTGTGGTGTGAAACATGCCCATCAGACAATGAAACTGAGGCATGAAATGATATGCTAGTGAGAACTTTATTTATTTATTTGCTGATAACCAGTGTTGGAGAAAAATTATTCATGTGCTCATTAATAAAACTTCCCTGCATAAGTTCTTTTATTATCCTTGCTACAGATAGGGAATCAACGAGACAATTAAGAAATGCACTCAATACTACATATTAAGCCAAAAATAATTGGATCTGAATGTTTCATCTAGAACTTTCAGCTTTAATCTTAAATGATTATCTAAAAACCCATTACACTTTTTGCCTTTTATACAGACAAGAATTGCTAATCCATAATTCCAAACTATTTCCAAACTGAATGACGACAGTTTCTGGAATTCAAATATAACAGGTCATGATTTGGTGGGCCATGTTTTCCTAGAGTCCTCCATCCCTCTGACTCTTAAATCTTTCCTCCCTCTCTTCCACAGGGTTCCCTGATCTCCTAGTGGAGGGACTCAGTTGAGTCCTCCAATTTAGACTCTCCAAATAATGTCTGGCTATGGGTCTCTGCACCCACTCCCATATGCTATTGGAGGAAGCCTCTCTGATGACACCTGGACAGGGCACAGCTCTATGAGTAGAGCAAAATGTCATTGGGAATCATTTCATTGATTTTTTTGTCAGTGGTGTTTGGTTCTACCTTAGGTCTCTGAGCTATCCATTTCTGGTGCCTGGCCATCAAGGCAGTGTAGGACATGGGCTCCCTCTCGTGGAGTGGGCCTGAAGTTAGACCAAACATTGGTTGGCTTCTCCCACTAGTTCTGTGCCACCATTGCCTCAGCACATCTTATAGGCAGGACAGATGATATATTGAAGGTTTTGTGGCTGGGTTGGTTGGTGTTCAAGTTTTTCTTTCTATAGCCTGGAGAGTATCTTCTTGCACCAAAGGAACTAGACTGTAGGGGTGAAGGCTCCATGCAGGCATCAGTTCAACCTTTGCTTGGCTATAAAAGATGGCTTGTTCAGACTCAGTATCCTCCGTTACTAGGAGTCCTCACTAGGATAATTTTCATAAATTCCTATAAATTTCCACTAAACTAGGTTTCCACACCACCTACCCAATGCTCACCAGTGTCAGCTGTCTCTCTACACTCTTTCCCTCACATCCCTCCCCTGGTCACCAGTCCCCTTCCACTCCAGTCCCCATCTGTTCCAAATCCACCCTCAAAATTTATTCTTTTCCCTCTTTCCCAGGAGGTCCATGTATCCTCCCTAGAGACCTCATCTTAACTAACCTTTCTCAGTCTGTGGATTTAAGTTTGATTTTCATTTACTTAACAGCTAGTATCTGCTTATAAGTGGATACATACCGTATTTGTCTTTCTGGGTCTAGGTTACCTCACTCAGGATGATCTTTTCTAGTTCTATCCATTTGCCTGCAAATTTTATGATTTCATTGTTTTTTTAATAACTGAGTAATACTCCATTGTATAAATGCACCATATTTTCTTTATCCATCCTTCTATTGAGGGATACCTAGGTTATTTCCAGTTTCTGGCTATAATAAATAAAGCCACAACGAACGAACATAGCTAAGCAAGTGTCCTTGTGGTAGGATGGAGCATCCTTTGGTTATATGTCCAACAGTGATGTAGCTGCGTCTTGTTGTATACCAATTTCCAATTTTCTTGTATGTATGTTTCCAAGGCTGGCCATATGGTATTTGATAACAATAGGTGTATTCTTCACTGAGGAAGACTATTTATCCTGCATATAGCATTCCTTAGTTCCCTGTAATTCTCATGTAGGTTGAGGCCTCCTGGGCTTTCTCACATCTATTAGCCTGTTTATTGGTGTCATTCTTGTGTAGTTTATGTTTAAGAGACTATGTTGGTCAGAATTTGTGGGTGCAGCTTGTGGCATTACTAGGAGAGGTAATCTCACAGCAAACTCCCTACTTATTTTTTATACCCACAGATTAATAGATACAGTTTCTAACCCTCATCAGAGAAACTTTTTTTAGCATATGGTGATTAATATAAAGACTTATAACTGGTCAAAGTAGAGAAAATAACAGACTATGGAGTGCACAGCCCTAAAAGGGAAATAATAATCATGCTTTCACATACATAGTCCAGCAAGACTCAGGAATTATTGTGGAAGAATAGATAGAAAAATTTTTTGAGCCAAAGATTGGGGAGGACTGTTACAAATATGATTTTCTGGACATGATATGGCTATTGCACACAAAACCTCTCAGTAGCTATGATTACACACATTAGATTGACACAAAATTAAGCCAGCTAAAATTCAAGCAATGATGAGGTAGGGCCTCATAAAGTTCCACCCTTAGCTGAGATGCTATTTGCAGCAGATGGCTACTATAGGGCAGAGAGTATGGACACTTGTTACTTTGTCCATATTCCAGTGATTGACCCTTATTCCCAAGCACATACTAACAGCATGAAGTCAACCCAGTAGGTTTACAAAAAGAGTACATGAAGTTTGGAGGGAAGAACGGTGATGTGAGTTTTAGAAGAATTGGAGGGGAAGGACCGTTTCTTTATTTTTCTTTTGCATTCTCTATCATTTCTTTTCCTGATGATTTCCTCCACTCATCCTTGATGTTTTCCTTCTAACTCTATCTTTGTTCTTGATGTTTTCCTTCCAATTCTTATTAACTCTATCTAACTCTCTCATTCTTGATGTTTCCCTTTTACCTCATTTTTAACTCTCTCATTCTTGATGTTGTCCTTTTAACTGTATCTTTATTCTTGATATTTTCCTTCTAATTCCTTCTAACTCTCTCAATCTTGATGTTTTCCTTCTAACTCACTTTAACTCTCTATTTATTATTTTCCTTACAGCTTATATACCCCAGCAAAACCTTTCAGGCCATATAAAAATTACAAAATGTTGTTACGTTCTGTTTTTCAAGTGAATAATCACAATGAATCCAAGTAAGAAACAGCATGTTATCCATATCCCTTACATGATTAAATATTTTACATATTATAAGAGAAAAACAAGTTATCCCAAGAACCCACATACATTCACATCTAAGCAACTTGTTACAGGTTAACAAAGTGTAAGCAGGGAAGTTATTTTTCACAGCCAGGTCTTTTACTAGCAAGCTGCATTTTGCAGTTACAAAGAAAGGACCAATCACTTTATTACTTATCTTGAAAGGTAATGTTATAAGGAATCTTAAAATAATCACAAATCTAAACTTTTATATATGAAAAACAATCAGTCAGCTCCACTTTAAATGTCTAGGGTGCATACCCACTCATCAATAGCTTCTTATATTAGGAGACTGGTGGTAGAGATGGGTATAAGGAATTAATCATCACCTTTGATCATCAACCAATCCTAGCAAGGCATGTCAGCTAATGATAATTGGACTGCTTTGTTCTTGTTCCCTGACCTTAACAAGTTCCTCATTCAATTATGTGCCTTTCTAAAGCTTTAGATTGTCTTCTTGGGTTTTTCATATCAAAGCTATTTGACAGAAACATCTTAGTCTAACTTTACATTATTTTCAAAGCTTTTTTTCAGCAATGATGCACTCTGAAACCTGTGAGTACATCTCCCAACATTAAGGTTAAATGAATTTAAACTAGCTAGGCTACTGGGACTCAATTGTTTTTTTGTAATTATTAACCTAAGCCACAGTCTATATGGCTCCTCAATAGAAACACCTCTGTTCTAATTGTGTGACACCTCCTTGTTTTATTTTTTTTATCATCAAAATTCTATTTAAACTAATATCATTATTATCAACTAGACAGTACAGCTTAGGAAGAAATCATCTTCAAAATAATCCACAGGTAAAAATGCCCAGTAGAATAGGATATTTCCATGAGCTAAACACACTACATTATAGGCAGTGGGGATCTCCCCACACCCATTTACACTATACCAATTACCAGAGAAAGATGGCAGTAACAAACATGTAAAGGCACAACAGAAGCAGAAAACATTCTGGAGTGTATGGTCTTAGGGCCTTTGCCTAGCCAAAATTCACACATCAGCCACACATTTAGCTCCTGTTGGACTGACACTTGAACTTGCCACTTGCTACCTGCTGCTCCTCTGACATGGCCACCAGCACATAACAGCACTTTTACAAATTTTCTTTCTATCTAAACATTTAAGGGATGTCTCTGGCTTCTCAATTACCAATAATTTCATGTTCATTGTGGTGTGTGTGTGTGTGTGTGTGTGTGTGTGTGTGTGTGTATACATAGCATTAACGTCACAGTATGTGTATAGGGGACAACATTTATTTGTCAGTTTTCTCCTTCAACCATAGGATCCATCCAGTCATTGAACTCAGATAGTCAGGTGTACTGGCTGGTTTTGTGTGTCAACTTGACACAAGCTAGAATCATTGAGAAAGGAGCCTCAGCTGAGGAAATACCTCCATGAGATCCAGCTGTAAGGCATTTTCTCAATTAGTTATCAATAGGGGAGGGCCCAGCCCATGATGGGTGGTGCCATCCCTGAGCTTGTGGCCCTGGGTTCTATAAGAAAGCAGACTAAGGAAACCATGTGAAGCAAGCCAGTAAGCAGCACTACTCCATGTTGTCTTCATCAGCTCCTGCCTCCAGGATCCTGCCCTGTTTGAGTTCTTGTCCTGACTTTCTTCAGTAATAAATAGCAATGTGGAAGTGTAAACCTAATAAACCCTTTCCTCCCAACTTGCCATTTGGTCATGGTGTTTCCTTTCAGCAACAGAAACCCTAAGACATCAGGCAAGAACTTTTACCTGCTTAACAACATCGCCAACCTGATACTTGAAACTTAGCATCATTTTCTGTGACCTGTTCATTTTGAATGTTTTCTGCCTTTTTGATCTTCCTCTGCCTGCATTTTTGTCTGCAGCTTCATGGCAGGGTGTATACAGCCTTGATATAATGCCAGCCACCCACATGTTCTCAAGACATTGAGTGACGGTCATTAAACTAATGAGCATATATGCTATGGTGTTGAGTGCTATGTAGATAATCAATTGAAACTCATCTTCTTGTTATTTTTCTAGCCAAGACATTAAGTGCCTTAAGTTAAGGAAGAATAGGGACAGTTTGTTCCTCCTGGGTTATTACAGAGCCAGCAGCTCTTCCGTTGTAGGAATACACTGCAGAGGAGTATGGACACACAGCTATTGGGTTAAGTGGCAGATTCTCTGTCATTTCAAAATATCATGCTTGTGCTTCCTGTTTGAGACTTCTGGAAGTAACAGGTTTCACTGAAATTCCATCCAGAATGTTTAGAGTCTTTAATTGCTTCATCAATATCTTGACTAAGTTTGTCAATAGCAGGTGGCACTTTTATTCTTCTTCAATTCCAAACACTGTTTCCTCATATTTTGGTTATAGGACACTGTGTGCATCATGTCTCCAATGGAACATTGCAGGATATGTAGTGACAAACTTTTACGCTTTGCTTTATTTTTTGGAGTCTTTTTTTTCCTACCATTTACCTCTCCCTGTCTGTGAGCTCTTCAGTGACTATTATTGGACTCATCCAGAAACACAGGGGCATAGTTTGCACACACGAATGAGATGCCTTTGCTACTGTACTGCATTTCGCAACCTCTTGAAAACAAGGGACATCTCAGTACTTTCTTCCCAAAGAAAAGAATTTCAAAAACAAAACCCCAAAATAACAAAACAAAGGAAAACAAACATAAAACAATCCCCAAATCAAAACTTTTAATTCCCAGCTTACTTTTGCCCCTTTGAGACTCATTTCTATCAGGCTCCTTATAAAACTGCCTTTCTCCCCTCTCCTTAAAGCTTCACTTGAGGCTAAAATGACAAGGATAAGTTTAGATTGTATTCTATAGGCCTCAAGCCTGCAAAATAACGTGACACAAAGTCCAGGGGCTCTACTGCCTAGAAGAACTACTTGCACTTTCCAGTTAGCTGCTCAACTCAAGGGTTTCTCTTTGCTTCTTCTGTGGGTGGAAACTCTTTTGCCCAAACAATCATAGGCACTTCTCTCATCTGCAAATGGAGAGACCAACTCGCTTTCCAGCACTTAGCCTTTATGAATAATAAATCTATGACCCCAAGCTTCCATCTCAACCTAGACAGATCCTTCCCCACAACCTCTGGAATACATTTGAATTGGCATTAAAATTTTAAGAGGATTAAAATATTGGCTAGGTGGGAACTACCAGCAGAAATGTAGATTTTTCTAGATTCGTTATTCAGAAAAATTTAATAACATTTTCATCATTGGCTTTTTTAATCCCTAAAGAATTTTTAAGGTAGAAGTGAACAGTAACACATTGAGGTCTAACTATCTCATCAGATAATTATTGATTTTATTTTGAAAGCAAACCTTTTCATGCAATTGAGATTTGGATTAGGTAAAAATTTATTATTTACTTGATATAGTTTTAATTTAGTCTGATAAAATATTCTCATTAATTAACATATTTTGTTTTCTAGATTATCCTTTACAAATGTTTATTTATTTTTATTCTTTAACAATTTAATGCACATATATAATTTATGAGGGTCATTTAAGTACCCTCATTAAGCTCTCTCTTCTCTCTCCCATTGCTACTGAATCCTATTTTCTTCCTAACAAGTCCTACTCCCACACTCAAGTCTTTTAGTTTATTTTAGTTTGTTTTGTTTGCAACCAACTGCATTTAATTAGGGTTGCTTATATGAGCATGGTGGATGGTTATTTCGTGGAGCATGGGCAATTTACCGGTGACCTTACCACCAAAGAAAATTATTCTGCCTCCTCCAGCAACCTTTACCTACCAGTAGCTTGCCCTGGAGGAGTGAGGTCTGTTAATACTCACTGCCATTAATGATGGGATGTTGGTGAAACCATTTTGTGCAAGTTTTGTCAGATTACTCTTAAATGTGAAGAATGGCACGAAAAGTACAGATTTTCTGTTTATCAGTCTTAAAAACATATTCACCCTGATGCAAGAAGCTCTGTTATATTGTGGATATGTTTATCTCAGTCGGCATAAGTCCAGACCTGACTCACTACATCTGTGAAGAGTTACCTGGCTTCTGTGTGCAGTGTTTGCCTAACTAATGGAAAAGAAGGTGATGCATTTTTTCCTTTGTCCTTCACCTTTTACGTTAAAAATTAGAATAAGAATGTGTGATGCTATATTTCAAACTATTTAACTTCTTTTAAAATTTTATTTCATTCTAGAAACCTTACTACTTAACAGGAAATACTAGTGCTAAGTATTCAAATACTGAGATGCAGGAGATTTGGAAGTAGTATATTTTTTAAAAGCCCGACCCCTCTCCAAGTAGATATACCTAGAATTGTTCTAGGTATACAACAAAAATGTTGCTTTGGGTAGCTCTAAACAAAAAACCAGAGTTAAAGAAGACTTTCAGACTGACAGCTTCAGATTACAACCAGCTTAGTACATGTCAGATACACTCAGCAGATCCAGAAGCCCTGGGCACAACCTGGAGGTCAGAAACTGAAGCCCACCAAGCAGTTTCTACTTAGGATATGGTTGTGTTTTGGTGGAAGATACTCGAAATGAATGACTTGTTCATAAAACTAGGCCCAATCGCTTCCTCTTGGTGGAGAAATAACTGAAGGTGCCAGGAAATCTCTCATTTAAAATACTTGATTTGCTTTGAATTGATTAGTTCGGAGACATTCAAAACATTGGCTTTGTCTGAATATATGGCATTAGGATTTTCATTTCCACTGGAATTCTGAAAGGAATTGAGCCTTTGCTTCACTCCCTGAGGAAATAGAACCGATATTCTGATAATTCCACCTTCTGAAAATTTCCATTAACATGCAAACACTAGACATTGCTGTAGATAAAAACATTTTAGTCAAACTACTTAACAAAATTAGGATTGGGATAAGAAATCGTGGCCCTACTGAAATGTTTCCTCTGTTATTTTTAGGTGACTTCTGCAAAATGTCATTTTTTTCAAAATATCTACAGTTTTTAATCTATTGTCTTCTAAATTAACATTCGAAGATCAAAAATAAAGACAAGGAATAGGCTACTCCCTGTAAACGCGGAGGATTTTTCCGTCAGTGTATCTTTCTTTGCATTGTCAGATGTTTCTGTACAGTCATCTCAAGCACAGCTGTTATTTTCATGATGGAATTGCTGAGCATGGAGCTTGCTTTCCTCTGTAGTTCTGCTGCTCAGACTGCTCTCACTCCTTTATAGTCCCTTGTTTGCTCAGACCTAACATTTATGAGAACTGACCTTTTTTATTACTTGTGTTACTTAATAAAAACACTGCAGCGGCTTTGCTGTGTACGACTGAGGGATACATTGCCTTCTAAGAGAGTTTTAATGGCACATATATATGAACAAGGCCCTCTTCAGAGCAAGGATCGTGACATTTATTTTGTTTTATTTCCATAGAGCACCTAGTGTAATGAAGAGACACATAGCAAGAGACTAACAAATCTTTAGTGAATTGGAATGAGCATTTCAAGTGGTGTTCCTGATATGAGCTGACAACAGATTTTCCTGGACACAACCATCAGCCTCCAGGCAGGTTTTCAGGGCACAGAGCAGTGGTGCAGTTATTTTAATGGTTTCAGACAAACAATGGCACAGCATAGTTCAGTCAATTATAGAGGGCCAGCAATGGAGCCACTCATATTTTCTCATTTAAACAGATGTTAACCAGCATTGTGTCCCAAACAAAATGAGAAACAAGATGCGATCTCTGTCTCCAGGGAGCAAAGTCTCCAATGCCCTGACTTAGCTTCAAGGACATTTTATACATAAATCTTATAGGAACAATATTTTGATACAGTTGAATATATCTTTATTTAAAATTTTAGAGGCAAGTCTTAAACATTAAATTAATGCCATTACCTCACTTAGGAAGTATTATTTTTATAGATTTTTATATTTTTATAGATTTTCTTCAAAATACTTATTTGGCCAGTTTAATATTCACTTGAACCATATTTCATTTCCCTACACTAATATGTATGAGTGTGATCCACAGGTTAGTAGATGACCTAAGTACTTCTTCTCACTCAATATTAATCTTTCTAAAGAGTAGGTAGTCCTATATAATGTAACATTGGTTTTCTTTGCACCTTGTCTCAGTTAACATTGTTTTGAAATAATACAAACACCATCACATTTGAAATTAACAATGCTATAGACTGAATATTTGTGTCATGTCCCAATCCTAACATCCAAGATGATGATATTGTGGGACAGAGCTTTGGAAGACAGAACTACCATGAGGGCAGTCTCCATGAATGGGACTGGTGGTGTCTTTATAACAGATCCATGATAAATTTCAGGTTATCTACCATGCCAGTGAACACTTAGCAGACAGCCCTCTGTGAACCATAAAGTCAGCATTTCACTGGAGCCCAAATCTGTTAATGCCTTGATCTAGGACTTCTCACTGAGACTCTGGAACCACTGGAAAGTTTGGGTTGTTTCTAGGACACCCAAGTTAAAGTATTCCACAAAAGCAGCCAAAGTGACTAATTAAAAGGTACAGAGAGAGAGAGAGAGAGAGAGAGAGAGAGAGAGAGAGAGAGAGAGAGAGAGAGAGAGAGAGGAGGGAAGAGACTCGTCATAAGATTGTGTATGTAGCAGAATTCCTATCTATGTGCAGGGATAGTGCATCCCTCTTGAACTATAGACCTCATTTGAGAGGCAAAGAATAATGAGGTTTTTGTTATTGTTAAATCATCACTGTCATCCATCTTCCAAATCATCAATGGAATATAGGAATTAAATAATGTTTGCCTAGATGAGTTTGTAGTGTCTCCCAAATGAGATGACCTTTCCTACAGGTATTATAGAGCCTTAAACAGACTTCTTTTCAGTGAATCTTAGAGTAAGTAAGAGAAGGTTGCTATTTGTATGGATTTATTTACCTGACTAGTCCAAGGGATTTCCAATTATTTTGCTTACTTGCTTACTTAAAAGACGAGGGCAGTGAACAAAGGACTTCCAGAAGTCAGTCTTTCCTATTAATTTCAAGTCAACATGGCAAATTTCCATCTTCTTCTTGCTTGATGTGCTTTAGAGAAAATGTTTATCAGTGTTATTTCCAAACTTCTCTGGGTGCTTTTCTATGTGAGAAGATAAATTATTGCAGGGTGAATGATTCTAGAACCGTAGCAGTGGGAGGAGGCATAAGGCTATAGGAAGCCACACTTGGGAATGCATGTAGCAAACATACCTTCTACTGCCCACTTTAGGAGGTGTTGCATTTACTCTTAGTGTTTCACGTCACCATGGCTGTGGGTGAGAGATTTGGGCAATTCTAGGTTGTTTGTATTCTTCATGCAAAAATTTGTAAAGACATATATCAGACTATTGTGATGAAGTTTTCTACCCTTAACTGTGTGAATAATTCATTCCTTGGGTAGGGATGATGAATGCCTAAATTTGATTCTAGGTCCAGGCTATGTGTTTTAAAACAACCTAGGAATTACCCTACTTAGAGATAATATATCTGTGTCTACTGTGAAATGACTCCTTCACTAATAGGGAAAATTGTAATGTGTTTTATTATTTTAATACTCCAGAATTTCTTTCATAGCACATTTTTTCTCTATGTCTCACTGATCATCATATCCCATCTCTTTGCTCTTATTCATCTGACTGACACCAAGTTTCTCTGCCTTTGAAACCTTTAGTCTCCTGTGACCTACAGGTTGAGGATACACAGAAAATATCTTTGTTAATGAAAATAACCTAAAAGTAATGAGAGGAAGAACCATCCCAGAGGGTTAATCTGGAGTATATAGATACAAAGAAAAGAAAAACTCAATTCACATGACTGATAGAATCTAAGATATGAAGGAGAGGAGTGAAGCAGGGTCCTGTCTTTCAGATGATAAAGCAAGAAAACCCATAGCGGCTTACTGTACAATTAAGCCTTAAAAAATATCTTTTATTTAGTCTTTGGAAATTCCGTATACATATACAATGTACTTTGATCATATCCACCCCCACTCTCCACTTCCAGTTCTTCCCAGAAACCCTCCCACAACTTTCTCCCAACCTTATGTCCTCTTTTCTTAACCCACTCAGTCCATTTAACGCTGTCAGTACATATATGCAGGTTTGACTCTTCCCTGAAATGTGGGTGACCTATCACTGCTCACATCCTTGAAGAAAACTGAGTGCCCTCAGCCAGTTGCCATTAGCTGCCAAGAGCTCCTCAACTAGAGGTGGGACTTTGCAAGTCTCTTTCCCATGCACCCTGAATTTTACAACTTGCTCTTCTACAGTTCTTGTACATGTAGCCACAGTAATTAGACAGAATCAGCATGGTGCCATGGTTTAGGATGTTTCCCAACTTTCCAGAAGTTAAAGTCTCCTTACTTACTCCTGTCTTTAAAGTCAAGCTTTAAGAATGGCAAATGGGCTCAGTTGTGTAAAAGTGTTCACTGCTAAGCCTGGGGACATGAATTGACCCACATAGTGGAAGGAGAAAAACAGGTTGTACTTACTCTCCCCTGTCAGGATCACTGTGGCACCTCACTCCATACATGTACAAAATAAATGTAACGCAAAAGACAATTTAAATAAAAATAGGTGTGAGAGAGGATTATCTAAAAATCACCATTAACTGCATTTTGTTACTTTAAAGGTAACATATTAGGTATTTAAGAAGTGAAATATTATTATATCCATGATTACATATGTGTCTTCTAATGTTCTTAGAGACCAGAGACATTGAGCTAGCTTAAATCATTTTAAGAATTCACAGCTAATCTCTGAAAACGAAGCACACTGCAGTAACTGTGATATGATGAAACAAAATATGGTGACTGTGACCATGTTTCCTCATCCTAATAATGAAACAGTTAGTCATGAAATTTATGCAAGATGGTTTCAGCATGCACCAAAGGTTATTTTAATAAAAAAAGGATTTTTTTGTTATTGATGAGGAAGAGATGCTTAGTACCAATTTTTAAGAGGATTAAGAAGAGTTTGGTGCTGAAAATTGGATTTCATTTTAATAAAAGCGGATTAAAATAGCACTGCTAGAAGAAATATAAAACCACGTGGAATGACAGCAAAATTGAGGGGAAATCAGGCAATGATCTCTACACAGACTGTCAGCCACAGCTTTGGACACCACAATAGTGAGAATTCCTAAGGAAACACCCTCAGTGATCTGTGTTCTTCAGAAAATACTTAAAATGGAGATTTAAAATACTGGCAAATTCCCATGTACTTCAGAATGAAAGAGAAGTGCAACAATTGTTAATCATAAAGCAACATGATTTATAAAAAGCACTTTAAATTGTGTTATTAATACTCTGTCATTTGTGATTAAGGAATTTGTGGAGAAGACTTGAAAATGGGAAGTTGATATACATATATATGATCTATATCTATATCTATCTATCTCTATATATGTGATGAGAATAGTTGTTTCTCATGAGTTTTTCACTTAAAATTTTTAACTTTATTACTGTCCCTCAGAGGAACTTTTTCTAAATTCCTTTATCATTAGAAACATATTACTGTGTTCCATAACACACTTGTAAATGGTAACGTTTATGAGCATCAGGTAAAAGTTACAGGACTCTCTTTATGAAATAGACTGATTTAATATTACACAAGAAATAGCATATGGAACTATATATATATATATATATATATATATACATATATATATTGATCTGATAGTATATGAAACTCTCTATATATGTATGTATATGTATATATGTATATCTATGATATGTAAGGTTATGTGTATGTGCATGTATATGTATGTATTTCGTTCTACTGGAGACTCATTTCACAATATCTTGAAAGAAAACTATCTACTGGAACTTCATCTTTGTAAAACTTGTTTTTTTTTGAGAAAAAATTAATGTTAAACAATAAAAGACAAATATAAATTTGGGAGTGATCATAAAGTAATGTATCTTTTATGTCTTTCATTTAGTTGCTCACTGTGGTACCCTTTGTAAGAAGGCATAAATAGAAAGTAACATGTATATGTATACATACCCACAAACACACACACACACACACACACACACACACATATACATATATATATATAGTCTATGAATCCTTCTATAAGATTGTCAGCCTAAGGAAGAGTGTGTGGATAATCCCAATACATAAACCTGTTGTTTAGAAGCAAGGTAGATACCTGGACTTATGAAAGGTTCCTAAAATGGGAGGAGTCTTGTCTGATTGACAGCCTGTGGTCAGCACTAACTCTGGGTTGTTAGTACTAGAGATAAATTGAATTGGACAACACCATTTGGTGCCTTGAGAATTAGAGGGAAAGCCTCATACATACACATGCTAGAGACAGAAACTGGTACCATTACTGGTTTCAGGGTGCAATTACTGGGTGAGTGGGAGATAGGAAAAGGGAGTAGAGGAGGAAAACACCTACTGGGTACTATAGATAGATATAGATATAGATGTAGCTGTAGATAGATATAAATGTGGATATAGATATATAGTTCAGATATCTTCTGGACTACAGGGTTTCTGGCAGACTGGTTGCAAACAAACATGCACTAAGTATGGATTATCCTGAAGTGGGAAAAAACAACAGACCCTGCTATCCACATTTCATCATGGCCAGTACCATCTGCATCAAGTACATTTTTGCTTGCTACTAGTTAGGGTTTAACTGTGCTTTATCTATGAAACTCTTATTTAGTGACTACTGTGTGTGAATTGTAAGTTCATTTTATGTAAGAGCTTTTGCAAACTTCTGAATTTCATGTTCAAACTTTGGAAATTGAAATGCTAGAAATGTTTAGCCTGCCTTGAATCAGGTGGGGTATACTGTGAGATTCTATGAAGACAGACTATTTCATAATAGAGAATTGAGAGAATAATAAGCCAGATATTGTCATAGATCATGTAGAAATACTTTCTCATTTCCTCAATAATTTCTGCTAGGCTACTTATAATAAACTGAATGGCTTCAAGTATTTGTTCCCATTAATAACTCTGACTCACCAAGTGATCTTTTGTTTCTCACTTCATCGTTTTTCTGATTTTCTCAATATTAGAGTTAGTTATATTCATTGTAAAATTGCTAACATTTATGAACATCTGCTAGACCCCAAGAGTTCTATTTCAAAAGCATCAGAATCAGATGTTTAATCTATTCAGTTCATGCAAGACATTTTTCAGAATTTTTTTCTCTTTTGCATTTGGAAAATCAGTGAGAGGAGAAAATCAGCCATGCTGAACATCCTTCAACGCTGATCAGCTAGTTTGTGGTTCATGTCTCAGTTCAAACCCACGTCAACTTCCTCTGCCAAGTTAATGTGTCTCTATGAAAGAAACATCTCAGTAGGTTTAGTTGTTTAATTATTATAAACCAACAGCTGAGGAGCCCCCATGGAAGTGGATCAGGCCCTCTGGATAAGTGAGACAGTTGATGAGCTTGAACTGTTTAGGCAGGCAGTGGGACCGGAACCTATCCTTGGTGCATGAGCTGGCTTTTTAGAACCTAGGGCCTATATAGGGACACTTTGCTCAGCATTGGTGTAGGGAGGAGGGGACTGGACCTGCCTCAACTGAATCTACCAGGCTGGGCTGAATCCCCAGGGGAGACCTTGCCTTGGAGGAGGTGGGAATGGGAGGTGGACTGGGGGAGGGGGAGGCTGAGAGATGGGAGGAAGGAGGACAGGGGAATCCATGGCTGATATGTAAAATTAAATTAATTATATAAAAAAGAAAGGAACATCTCTCTTTTGGCTATTCTTTATAGCTTGCACATACTTGTGGCTATTTTCCACTTCAGTATGCTATATTAATCTTAGAGTCACATGGTTGTGTCTCTCTGTCAATAAACTGCTTTCCTGCAATCCCCTGTTGTTTTCATCAATCTTCAAACTTCTTGAGTGTACACACACCTACAAAATTTGAGCAGAGGGGTTCTGTTCTATCTTTATCAATTGATTGTCACAGCTAAACAATCTTTATAAAATTAATTTTAATATGTATTATCTTTTTACAAGATATTCTTCTCTAGAAGAATTCACTATAGCATGCAAAATTTGACCTCCTTCAAAATCAGAGAGAACTTATTCACAGCCCATCTGGCTGAGTTTAATTTTGAGAAAAGTATCAGACATGGAGAGCTATTTGGTTTTTCTTTTCAATATTACTACTTCTAGCACATATCAATCACAGAAACTTACTAAAAGGAAATTCCAGGTTTCTGAGAATTGTTTTACAAACAGTAATGATTATTGATTGAACTAGCAAACATATTAAATTTATACCCATTACATTTCTTGCTCTTATCTTTGTTAGAGTAATGTGTTACTCTTTATAAGAATGACCACTATGTAGTAAACACAAAGCTAGGAAGGACACAGTTTTCTACAGAATTTTTCACTACTTTGTGAACTTCAGTTTGTCTTAATTTTACATATTTGCAAATTTTTGTGAGCAGAAGGACATCTGTTATTTTTTCTTATAAATTATTACAATGGTTAGTGTTAAATGTCACCTGGACAAGATCCTGAAACACCTGGGAAAGGGCCTCTAAGAATGTCTTTGATTATGTCTTGATTATATTATTGAGGTGAGAAGACTCATCCAATATGTGTAGCATCTTTCCTAAGCAGAGAATGCTGGAATCTATAAGAGTGGTATGCTGTTTTTTTGTTTGTTTGTTTGTTTTGTTTTGTTTCGGTCAATTTGACACTACCTATCTGGCAGAGAGTACCTCAATTGAGAAAATGCTTCCATCAGATTGGCCTGTAGACAAGACTTTGGGACCTTTTCTTGATTAATGATCAATGTCGTAGGGCCCATTCACTGTGCATTGCCAGCCCTAGGTAGGTGGTCTTGGGCTGAATAAGAAAGGTAGCTGAATGTGAGCTTCAGGAGCAAGCTATTAAGCAATATTCCTCCACGATCTCTGCTTCAGTTCCTGCCTCCAGGTTTCTGCCTTGAGTTTCTGCCTAACTTTCCTTCATGATCTTGTAAGATGAAATAAATCCTTTCCTCCCCAAGTTGCTTTCTGTCAGAGTTTTTATCACAGTTTATATCCAGGCAGTGGGACCGGGTCCTGTGCTCATTGCATGAGTTGGCTGTTTGAAACCTGGGGCTTATGCAGGGTCGCTTGGCTCGGCCTGGGAGGAGGGGACTGGACTTGCCTGGACTGAGTCTACCAGGTTGATCTCAGTCCACGGGGGAGGCTTTGCCCTGGAGGAGGTGGGAATGGGGGGTGGGCTGGGGGGAAGGTGAGGGGGGAGGAGCGGGGAGAACAAGGGAATCCGTGGCTGATATGTAGAACTGAATTATATTGTAAAATAAAATTTAAAAAAAATCACAGTGCTAGAAAGCAAACTAGAACAAGTTGAGAAAGGGTTGAGTACTAGTATGCATCATTAATTCATTACTCTCCACTCTGCTTCAAGTTTCTGCTAGTCTGCCTTCATTCCCCCACCATAATGGGTTGTAACCTTGAATTGTGAGCCAAATAAATCCTTTCTCTCTTAAGATGATTGTGTTGGGGTATTTTGTCACATTTCTGGAAGAGAAACTAAGACAAATATGTTCCAATTTTAATGCAAATCTTAAAATTGGACCATCCTGTTCTTTCACAGTGAAAAAGCTAATAAATGAGCCATTTTGTGCCATTAAGTCATGTTAACCTATGTGTGCTAATGCATTTCATGTGACAAGATTTATAAAATCTGAGTAAGTCCAATTAGTTGTTCTTGAATGGCTGTTAGGATGGTAGAAATTTACTACTGACCTCCACATTCAAGTCAGGAAACCACCAGCAGTGACTGTATCTAATTGCCTTGAAAGTGAGTAAAAGTTGCATCACAAAGGATAATTCTTTGAATTTAAGATTGATGTGACAGGCCCTGTGCTATAAATAAAATGAAATGTTTCATTGAGAAGATAGGAGTCTTTGGAGACTAAACAATGGAGACTTTCAGATCCGGTCACGCTGGTGCACACTGTTCAGGGAGGAGTGAACAACAAAAAAAAGCCACAGCCCAACTTAACTATAGTGTCCAGTCTGAGGCCAACATAATAGGCCTAAATGTCTATATTTTCTCTAATTTTTTGGGCTTCTGACCTGATATTCATTTCCCATCTACATTTTTATTAAGGCAATCTAGCCAGTGAGTGATCACTAACTTAATTCAATTTTAATTACAATCAATAATATTCTTTATTATTATTGACCATATTTGTATATTTTAATGTCCTGATTTTTCTTTTTTTCTGCTACCTGTTCTCTTCAATTTAAAGCATTCTGTTCCATACTTAAGATTCAGTAACGGATGTGGAAAAAGAGGATCCCCGACTCACTGTTGGTGAAAAGTGCAAACTGGTAAAGCCACTACAGAAATCCTTTCAGAGTTTTCTTTCTTTTTCCTTTGATAGAAAATAGATTTTTTTCATGTGATATATTCTGATTACTATTTCCTCTCCTCCAATCCCTCAGAAATCCTCTCCACATGCTCTCCCTTCCAGATCTACAACCTTTCTGTCTCTCATTAGAGAGGCATCTAAATAATAGTAAAATAAAATAAGAAATAAACAAATAAACCTAATAGAACAAAACAAACATACAGGAGAAAAAGATCCAAAGAAAAAGCGTGAGAAACACATACAGACAAAGAGACACACACATGCTTAAATACAGGAATCCCATAAAAATACAAACTGGAAGTCATAATATATGATATATATGCAAATTACCTGTAATGTTAAAAAAAGGTGTCCTGACCAAACACTATGAGACAAAGAACCTCCATAGATGCTATTGAGTTTGTTTTGAGTTAACCATCTATTCTTGGGCATGGGGTTTCCCCTAAGAGTAGTTCATATCTCCAGTGAGACTCTGTAGGAGATAACTTCTGGGTTAGATATGTGGACTTGTGTTCACTTCCTCTTTCAACACTGGTACCCATCTAATGCTGACCTGAGCAGCCCTTTTGCATACTGCAATAGTCTTTGTAAGTTCATGTGTGTGAAAGTCCTGTTGCATTTAGAGGACCTTATTTCCTTGATGTCTCCTATCCCCACCGGCTGTTACAATCTTTCTGTTTTCCTTTATAGAGTATAGAGGGTTTTCTGAGCCCTGAGGGGAAGGATTTGATGGAGACATTACATTTAGTACTGAGTGCCCCAAGGTCTCTCATTCTCTGTCCATCGTCTGGATAGTGGGTCTGTATTTCTTCCCATGTGCTTCAGGGGAAAGCTTCTCTGATCATAGCTGAGCAAGGCACTGATTTATAAGTACAGCAGAATGTCCCTAGGGGTCATTTTATGGCTATGTTCCTTTAGCAGAACGGTAGTGTTTGGTCCCTGGCCTATCTGATCTCAGGTTCTTGGCCATATGAGCAGTGTCCAAGATGGGTTCCATCTCATGAGGTGGGGCTTAAGTCAAATCAGATATTGATTGGTCATTCCTACCAGCTTTGTGCCGTTATTGCACTAGTGCGTCTTGCAGGAAGGTCATCATTGTGTATTGAAGAGGTTGTAGCTGGGTTGGTGTTCACCTTTCCCCCTTTGGTAGAATATAGAGTACCTTCCGGTATTATGATCTCTAGTCCACAGTGGGGAAGGTTCTAGGTGGGCACTAGCTCGACTTCTCCATGTTCAATGAGTTGTGTAGGTGTCTTCAGCAGTAGGGCTTTACCAAGAGCCTTTGGCAGTAGCTTGGGGTGTTCGGGGGTTCCCAAAGATCTCTTTGACCAAAATCTCCATTAGATATAACCCATTCTTGACACTGGAATTTTTATTTGGTGGCAAGAGACATCCATCCAGTTGGACTTAATCTCCCCCATTATTTTGTGAGTTCATTTAGATTGCCATATATATATATATATATATATATATATATATATATATATATA
The DNA here is from genome assembly GCF_949786415.1 of Peromyscus eremicus. NCBI lineage: Eukaryota > Metazoa > Chordata > Mammalia > Rodentia > Cricetidae > Peromyscus > Peromyscus eremicus. Next base: position 27,708,237 of record NC_081429.1, on the reverse strand, counting down.
TATATATATTAGAAAATTTCTACTGTACTGTTTCCATATGATCCCTTAAATGGTCTTTAGTTTTAGCTGCTGCTCATATTCCTCCTTGCCCCTATACTCTCTCCTTCCCACTTGATCCTTCCATATAACCCCCATTCATAATTGTCAAACAAACTAAAAGTGAAATTGCCCAACCAATCTGCTGTTCACTTAGGTACATGTCTAAAAAACTAAGTCCTACCATGAGACACTTGCATTAATCACAATAGCAAATAAATAGCATAGATCTGATATCCACTAAGAGATAAAGAAAGTGTGTTACAAATATCCAATGAGTTTTCATTCAGCAATAAAAGAAATGAAATCATGACATTTGCAGGAAAATGGATGGAACCCCAAACCACTCTGTTAAGCAAAATAAATCAGAATCCTAAAGACAAAAAAAAAGGGTTTTCCCTCATTTTGGATTCTAGATTTTATTTGTGTGTGTGTGTGTGTGTGTGTGTGTGTGTGTGTGTGTGTGTGTGATGAAATTAGACAGGGGACTGTTGACTTTCACTGATCACTGACCTATTGACATCTGTCTGTGAGACCTGAGATCTGACGACCTGAAAGAATGTGGAGAACTACAGTCTAATGCTATTGACAAACTTACTTCAATTTCAGTGGACTTTAATACATGGATATAAAAAAAGGAAGCAATGATCCAAGGAAGGTTGTTGGAGTTCAGAAAAACATGTAAATAAATTCCAGTAAACAAATGCTAAATATCAATAGAACAGCTCTTTCCACAATTTTCTCAGGACAGATCAATTTAAACACAATTGCCGTACATGTACTATAGATTCTATCTGGGGAAGCATGAAAGCAAGGCAGAGGCCATATCCAGATTCAGGGCACACTGGCCAGACTGGGATCTATAGCTACATTCTGACATCCAACAAGAATAAACACGTCTTATAAATTGAATGTAAATGTTTAACACATGTGGCACAAAATCACATCCAAGAACAATCCAGGGAACAAAATGTACTGTTTACCTGGAGCCTCTCTCACGGTTCATCAAAACATTATTCGCCATGCAACATTCTTTTGACTGAATTCCAAAAGGGGACCATGACAGGAGATTAAGAGGTCTTAAGGATAGAAGAGAAGGAAATGGATATATGTTATGAAGCCAAGAGGAGAATACTGAGTGTAAAAAGAGCTAAAAGGGAATCAAGTGGATAAAGGGGGAGGGACCAATAAAAAAGCATGCATGAGAATACAATAACTCAGGTTTGGGGATTTAGCTCAGTGGTAGAGCACTTGCCTAGCAAGCACAAGTCCCTGCGTTTGGTCCTCAGCTCCAGAAAAAAAAAAAAGAGAATACAATAACTCATTTTACATATATTTTTGAGATTATAATATAATTATATAATTTCTCCCCTCGCTTTCCTCACTCCAAACCATACCATGTACCCCCTTATGCTGTCTTTCACATTAATGGTCATTTAAAAAAAATGTTGTTACGTATATAACTCTGTGTGTTTGTGTATTCCTAAATACATAAATACAACTTGATCAGTCTGTACAATGTTACTTGTATGTATGTTTTCAAGACTAACCATTTGGTATTGGATAACCAATTGGCGTGCTCTTCTCTGTGAAACTTTCTTTTTCTGCTTTCTGATTCCTTAGTTGCCTGTAGTTCTTTGTCTAGGCTTGAGACCTTGTGAGCTTTCCCCCTTGATGTTAACATGTTTATTGGTGTTGTCCTTCTCCAGGTCATGTTTCAACAGCCATGTTGGTGAGACTCCATGGATGTAGCTCCTGACATTTCCAGGAGACAATCTTTTTTTTTTTTTTTTTTGGTTTTTCAAGACAGGGTTTCTCTGTGTAGCTTTGCGCCTTTCCTGGAACTCACTTGGTAGCCCAAGCTGGCCTCGAACTCACAGAGATCTGCCTGGCTCTGCCTCCCGAGTGCTGGGATTAAAGGCGTGCGCCACCACCGTCTGGCTCCAGGAGACAATCTTACAGAAACTTGTTGCTCTGTCTTTTAGTCCTTCTGTCTCCTGTTCCGCAATGATTTGAGCCTTAGGTGCAATTGTATTATAGATGTTAAGCCAGCATAATCCCTAGCTACACTTTAAATATTTATCTTATACTCACAAATAAGTGTGGTTCTCACCCCTTATCAAGGAGATACTTCTTTGCAACAGAGACCATTGATAAAAAAAAAAAAGTCATCGAGTCCAGTCACAACTTATCCATCTACAACTAACTCATTACTTTTCATGCTAATAAAAACATTTTAAAAGGAATTTTTAGAGGATATATTTCAGGCCTAGCCAGATACTGAAGATCTTCCACTGTCTTCTTTCACAAGAGTCTTCTTATCCTGAACATACCCTTCATATGTTTATGCCCTGTGGTGTTTGCTGTCCTTGACGTATTTTATTTTTGAAAATGAAGGCTGTTACACACAGTAGGTGTTTGCTGTCCTTGACGTATTTTATTTTTGAAAATGAAGGCTGTTATACACAGTAAACAGAGGTGCCATTTACTGTAAAATATGTTTGTGTCAAACTACTTGATAAAAATCAAGTTCTCTAAGATTGTAATCCAGTAAAAAGAAAGCTATAATTCTCCATTCAGCAAGTTATACATATTACTTTTTTGTTTTATAATAACATGCTTTTATTTTTAACATCATAATGACAGTAAACAAAACAAACAAACACTGGTACGATTAGTTGTGGATCATGTTGCTGTAATTGTCTAGCCAAAGAAAACAGGTGCATGAATTAAGAAATAAAAATAACAGCTATATGTATTTGATAGTTTTACCCATAGGTATATTTATTAGTTTTAATGAATAGGACATGAAGAGAGACTCCTAGAAGAAAATTGGTTTCTTAAAACACAATATTCCTGTTCATAATCTTTTACAATCTATAATATATAGTTTATTTATAATCATATGTCTAGAATCTAACCATTGACAGGTTCTATGTGAATAGAGATGTCTGTGATTCTAGAACAATTTGAGGAGTTCAGTTAGATCTGAATGTTTATGGGTAATGGAGAGATGAGGCTGCTAAGGTTAGACAAAGAGAAGCCTCAGTAGGAAAAAAGGATTAAACTTATCAAAAGTTTAAAGCATTTGGGACATGATGGTATACACTTATAGTCCTAGCAGTCACATTGAAGCAGGATTGCTATTTGCAGTCAGTGCAGGATTCATGGTATTACCCAATCTAAAACTTTAAAGCAAAACTTAATATCTTTTCTATAGTTTTGATGAAGGACTCGTCTCACAGTGAGGGAGATGGATTAGACACAAACAAGGCTTTAACAATGTTAATTAGTCTATAAGATGAATTGCTTGAACAGGGGAAATAGCACAGCCACCATAGAATGTGAGAGATAGCTGAATGCTAATTAGAAGGTAAGACTTCTGGGATCAATTTATTAATTGAACGTGAAAGGACATAGGGAAACATGAATTTAGCTCATTGAAAATTTCTAGGTTTTACAAATGGGTGGTTGGAGATGCCATCAGACTGGAAAACAATGTACTGGTCACATTCTGTGTATGGGGTAGCACACAACTCATGAGGTTCTGTTAAGTTACAAGAACACCTGCTTATTGTGCCTAAGTAACTAAAAGTATAGTGGGAAGCCCTAAACACACATGGCTGTCATACAAGCCCAAGGTCAGATTCTACATCTTATTCATTGTTGTGACTGGACACATAACAGAGGTTCAGTAAATATTTGCTCCATGTGCTAAGGCCAAGATAGAAGGAAGAAAAGGTGAAGGATCAGTATATTTGTCCTTGCATTTCTCATACTCAATAACCAATTTTCTGAGTTATATGCCTTTGATAGGAGATGTACTTTTGAGGCAGCAATTCAGTTTTGCAGAGAATCTGTCAGACAGTTTTATATGTAATTTCTAGTAGCTCTTCTTACTGGTGTTATTACCTGTTTCATGACAGACTTGAAGGTTTCAGTAAGCCTACAGCAAATTCCCGATTTAATAACAAATCCTGAACCACTCAAGAGTTTCTAGGCACTGAATTCCAGTATGTCTTTTGGAGTTTCTTTCCCTTACTATTGCAACTATCACAAAAAATAACAAATCTGCTACTATTTATATGCCTGAGTACACACACACACACACACACACACACACACACACACACACACACACACGGGGAGAGAGAGAGAGAGAGAGAGAGAGAGAGAGAGAGAGAGAGAGAGAGAGACAGACAGACAGACAGACAGACAGACAGAGACAGAAAGACAGAGAGAACCCTATGGAGCTAGAAAATAATGCTCAATTCATAGTGTTGAAAGATTTAAAAGAGAAAAAATATACAAGGGCTATCTATATCTTTATTTATATGATCTTCCATAAAAGGAGAAACTATGGACAATAATAATTTTAAAACCCTTTTTAAAAAGCTATGAAAAAATCTGCCAGTACATTATCTTTCTAAAAGTGAAGATTTTTCCTTCTAAAAAATAAAGGGTATATTTAATAACATTTATAGCCCTTTCCATATTAACTTGACTTATTATGTTTGCTTTCTAAACATATCCCAGCCTTTAGGATCCTAAACTGAGTCATTTACTAATTCAAATGCAAGTCCAAGTAAGTATATCCATGTAGAAGGGGATCAGTAACACTGATAAAATATCCTCAAAACTTCATCATAAGATGAAGCAGCGGAAAAACACTGAAAAAAATGGATCTACTGTCTTGAGTGAAGAAATTTAGCCACAAGTATGTGAGCCAAATTGATACTCAAGTAGGATCATAATAGCATTTTGAATGCTTTTGCTAATAAACTTTTCAATTTCCTTAAAACAGGACTGCTAGTTCATTTTAATGTGCCATTTTTTGTCATTTACAAAGTATTGTGTGCTTTTTGGGGAAACATGATTTTCAGGTTTACTACTTCCAAAACCCAGAGAGGAGCTGGTTTTAAAAATGTTATGATCTGTTCCTAAAGATGTGGAACAGACATCTGATGCAAGTACAATGCCATTCATTAATCAGTGGCCTATATGCATAGCCTGAAACATTAATGCTGGTTAAAGGCAGTACCTTTGTTTCAGTAAGCAGTGCCTTGGGCTAAGTATTTTTGTAAAATGCTTCAGTTGTATTTAGCATAATAGCCTCTAATTAGAAATTGCCACCATTTAATGGATTAATGATGAATGTAGAAAATGACTAGGTTTTGAAATAATTGAAACTAATGGGCTGACACTGGGAAATGATACTCACTTTCCTTTATCTCCCCCTCTTTCTTCATCACTATAAAAACTACATTCAGAATGTGAAAGATAAAATTACAGTGAGAGAAACATGACTTCATTTTTCCAAAGCTTTGGAATTTTACCAGTTATAACTTGAAATATATTAGGATAGGTAAGCTTATTGATTGAATATCCAATATATTGGTAAAACAGGGTGTAAGACCATGCAATTGTTCTTGACTGAAGTTGAAGTGTGTGTGTGTGTGTGTGTGTGTGTGTGTGTGTGTGTGTGTGTGTGTATTCTCAAGAACACCCAATTTGGAGAGTGACTGCATTAGATCATACATCAATGTTTCTGTTCATCACAAAGTGCGTGAAAAAATGTTTCTTTAATGTATCATTGTTTGAATGTAGTTGACCATAGGACCATTCAATGTATGGCTAAATCTCTCAGCTACTCATTCTAAATTTTCTGTACTGCCAGTCATGGTCAAATGATAGCCCATTCTGTAGTTCTAGACTGTTGGAAATATATCATAAATTAGAACAATGAAATAAATTAAATAAACAGAACCATTTCTGGCTAGTATGTACTCTCATGATTAAGAACATAATCTACTTACTGTTTGCTATCTATGTGATGTTTAAGAAATGATATAATTAATTTTTCTTAAATTTTATTTGAAAGATAACACATATAATAGTGTGCCAGGGTTGTCATACATTATGAACTAGTTAATATATAAAGATTATTCAGAACAATGTACACTTTTCACATTATAGGAGTGTTTGCTAGTGTTCTAATTAATTTCAGTAGTACAATAATATGCCTTCACACCTGACAGGTAAAGAAAGCAGAACAGAATTCTAATTTTGTTCTATGGATAGCAATGTCCTAGGGGAACTTTAAATTTTCCCTTTAGAAAATTTCTATTAAGATAATTTATATTAATTCTTTGGAAGTATTCACCACCTACTCATTAAATGAATCACAGCTATTTTAAAACCGTACAGATCGATAAGATTTAGTTGTAACATTTAAGGAACTGTACTCTAGCATAAAACTCTGAGGAGTTACACTCCACTCAGATTTGCCAATGACAGTCTGTGTACTCACATTGGTTTGTAAATAACAACAGGCTTAAACCATAAAAAAATTCTACCCACTGTCTAGAGACACCCAGATACAAAATGATCAGAAAAATATAAAGTACATATTCTACAATCAATACTATAAAAGTGAAAGAATTATGAAGTTCAAGGGTGCGCAAGAGTGTGCACTCACTTGTAGGTGGAGAGGAGAAATACAGCTCAGGGAGAGGTGGAGTGGAGCTTGGATTTGGAGAATATTTTCTATGCCAATAGCTAAAAATAGATAGTATATGTGATAAGGGAGGCTGGTGCACAGAGACTATGTGTTTTAGAAAGGAGAGATGTGTCAACAAGGGTGCAGACAGGGAAGCTTTTCATGTAGGGGAAAGACCAGCTTAGCTATTAAGGATGGCTATTACATTTTCAAAAGGCTGGTCTATAGAATGTTAATATGGTTTGGATAATAGTCCCCTGAAGGTCCAGGATTTATGGCTTAGTTTATAAGGTGATGCTACTAGAAGGTTGGAGAACAGTTAGGAGGTAGCAGTCCTTTGTTTATTGGGAATAGACCCTGAAAAGGAGAGTGGGTCTTGAATCTTTCCAAATGCCTGTATTTCTTTGTCTCTCTTTGGGTGCTTCTGTCTGTCTGTCTGTCTTTTTGTCTGTCTCTTATTCTCAGCTTTAGTTCATATTTAATGATTTTTCTCTTCTGAACATTCCCTCCATGAACTCCCACCACTCACTCTTTCTACTAGGACCAAATGCATGCAAGTGCTTTGAGCCAACAAAACTGTGAGCTTAACAAAGTTTTCCTTAAAATTAGTTGTCTGGAGTATTTGTTATAATAACCTATCATTGGTTAATAAGTCATGGGTCTCAAAATGATTACACAAAATTATACCAACCTTTCTCCCTTAGTCTTGCTAAAACAGAAACAAGTAATATATTTAAAAATCTAATAAAACATTAAACAGTGGTGTTCTTTTATATTAAAAATAACAAGATAAAAAATAGTGTAGCCATGATGAAAAGGGAAGCACATGTCCTAATGTGCAACTTGAATGTTTCCAGAAATGTCTGAATTATATGGATAAACTTCAGGAAACTGAAGATTTGGTTGATAATACATAGTTGCAAAGACTAAACTAGACTGTGGCATCCACTAGGGAAAGAATCCAGGAAATCTTAAGTACTTTGGCCACAATCAGCCTTTCTTTACAGATCTTTACTGGAATTCTCACAGAATAGAGGAAATTAACTCTCTTTCCCTGTTCCCAGAAACCATCTTCCCTAAAGTGTGGTCTGAACAAATGTTACTGATAAGGTTACAGTGTCCACTTAGATGGCATCATGAAAAATACAACAAAGAATCTTATCAATGAGAGAAAATGCTAAACTCTGGGTAACTGGTAGATTTTACAAGTGCTTAATGACCTGAAGAAGACAATAACTGAATGAACAGGAGAAGAAAAAGAGGGATGTGTGCTGAAGACCAAGGACAAAAACTGGGGATATGGATGTGCCCAATAGCCATACAGTACTTGTGAGAAATTGCTTTCTCTGGTTTCCCAGGACACAGAGCTCTCTGCCTGACTCTCACTCCTCAGTTCATCTTCCTGTGCTGCACAAAACATGCACAAAAAAACCCAACTGACTTTTAGGAGTCCTCAGTAGAGTTCATAGAAACCTTCCATAACAAAGGTTATTTCACCAACTACTGATTTCCTTAAGACATTCTAATTCCCAGAAATAATAGAAATCCAAATGAGATTTAGAATCAGCTTTCTACAGAAAATCCCTTGGGATCAACCTTATTAACTTGGATCAGAGAAACCACCGATGCAGATTTTCTGTAAGGTAAAATAGTGCTGGTTTAAACTACAATGGTTTGATAATTTAATACAGCATCAATGGGGAACTAATATGTAAGCAATAAATGTGATTACCCATGTAACTTTCTTGATGTACGTATAGAAAGTTATATACCTATAACTTTCTAAGCTAATTTATAGTCTTAGACAAAGTATATTTTGGTCTGCAAAATCACTGAGATAAAGAAAGCCATGCACTACGTAACTAACCACACAGACTGCAAATGTGCCCTTCAGTTTTCAGCTTTCCTTGACTACTTCCTCATTGACTAGAATCTGGTATTAGGCTTGTGCTTGTGTTGCTAACTTTGGACTTGACCATTTCTGTCTACCTAGACTTTGTTGCTATGACCCAGCATTCATTGTGGTTTATTCATTCAATACTGCTGTTGTTTGCTACCGCAACCGAGCTTGATTTTACTCCCTATGTAAGTCAAATTGATATTTTCTGGGATGAGAATTCTGGCCTCTTAACTGGCTTCTGGCTCCCACTGATTCTCTTTTGTATCTTGGGTAGACCTTCACTGAGATTATAGCATTCCTGGTTGAGTAGACACAGCTGAATTTACAAGATTGGGATTTTGATGGTAGAGCTGAGATTCCAGCTGAGGTCCATGGCATTTGGGCTACTCTTTTATTTGTTTATTTTTGTATTACTTTGTTTTAATCAATGTATAATTTTTCGTATTTATAAGGAACAATGCAATGACATAACACATTTAGGTTTTGTTTGTTTGTTTGTTTGTTTATTTATTTTTATTTTATTTTTTTTTTTGAGACAGGGTTTCTCTGTGTAGCTTTGCGCTTTCCTGGAACTCTCTTGGTAGCCCAGGCTGGCCTCGAACTCATAGAGATCCACCTGGCTCTGCCTCCCGAGTGCTGGGATTAAAGGCATGAGCCACCACCGCCCAGCTGACATTTAGAATATTCATTGTCCCAAACATTTAAGATGTCTCTCTCTCTCTTTCTCCCCCACCCCTTTTTTGGAGGAGGGTCCTGGAGACTGAATTCAGTTTCATACTAGGCAATCTCTCACTAATGGGCCACATTCATGACTGTTGTTTGTTTGTTTTTAAACTAAGTTACCTAGACTGGACTTGAGTTCATTCTGTAGCTCAAGCAGGCCTAGAATTTTCAGTCTTCCTGCCTCAGTTTATTGAATACCTGAAATTATGTGTCCCCTTCTACTTCAAACATTTTAGATATAAAGTCATGTTATATTTGTCTTTTTATATCTGGTTTATTTCAGTTCAAATATAATACAAAATTATAGAGCATGTTAGTGGTGTAAGAACAGACACAAAGTAGAGAACACAGAAATAAATGCATGTACTTGTAGTGTGAGGTGCTTTGCAGCAAACTCAAGAAAAAGGCAGTCTTTAATAAAAAGATCCTGGGAAAACTGTGTAGAGTAGTATAATTAGACCCTTATTCCTTATTCTGTATACAAATCAAGTCAAATGTATGAAAGGTCTAAAGAGCTAAAACAGTGTCACACTTGACTGTACTGTTGGAGTTGTATGACTTTGGGCTTGGCAAGAATTATATATATGAAAGCCTAGTAATAGAAGTAGGGGGAGACAATTGTATTATACCACATGGAAAAGCTTTACACCACAAAAGAAGTAATTCACGAGCAAAGTGTCCACTTACAGAATGTAACAAATATCCATAAATCTTCTTTTAATGTCATATGTTTTATATGGTTTACTGGTTTCCCGACCTGCAGAGACCCTTTCCATGCCTGCTGTTTCTCAAATAGTTCACTCAACTTTAGCTATTCTCTAAGAACTACTTGATAGAAAATACCCTATAGGTATGATCAAGAAGGGATAGAAAAAGAAAATTAGAAGTTTAAGGAAAATGTTAAGCAGCAATCTGCATGTTGAAGTGTGCATACAAAAAGTAATCAGCCATAGAGTAAAGGGCTGTAACCTCCAACATCTAGAAAATTCAAAAACATCAGTGTTTTCATTTAACTATAGAGTGGGTAATGTAACTAACCTTAAACCATTCCTTTTTGTTGTTTTTAAATCACAGTATGAATGGGAGGGTGGTCATATAGTTATATTTCCTATTTCTATTGTTCTGTTTATAGAAGTGATTGAGTATAGAAAGCAATCTGACTTTATATTAAGAGTATTTTTTATTAAGTTTTCTAAAATAAATGTAGTGGTACCTGATGGTCTATTATTACTGTTGTGTAGCAACTTCCTCTGAATGGAAATATTTCCTCCTGGGGGCTAGAAACTTGATTTAATCTAGAATTCCAAGTCTTTAACACAGGCCAGCATGTTGCAAACTTCTGCAGAATATTCATGTCACAATCTTGATGAAGAATCATATTTTCCTTTAGGAAGCTTTAGATAGACTGGATGAGGCTCAGCAATGTCATACAGAGTGATCTGCTTTAGATAAAGTCAACTGCAGGTACATGTTCCTGACATCTAAAAAAATACCTTCACAACATTATATAGGTTGATGTTTTGACCTAGTGATGGACCACTGTAACCCAACCCAATTGGTGCATAATAATTATCAACAGAATCCATTGCTTTTCAATATGACACTTCTTTCTGCTCTGTACCTCTCCATAAACCACAGTCTCTAAGTAGAGATAATGACAACCCAATGTCCTACTAAAAGTGACACAACTGTTTTGCATAGCACAGAAGCTGGACTTACCCTTTTGTCCCAGAAGAGTTAGGGAAGTCCATGGATGATGTCTGATTATCTTCTTCAAATCCTGTAAATTAAATACTGTAATGTAAGGTTCACAATACTGTGAAAGCAAGTAAATTCACCTTTTCACATGCAAGAAACATAAGGGAACAAAATGCATTTTCACTTGTATGTAGATGCAAACATATGACAAAAAGTACTATTCTTAACACTTAGTTCTAGCTTGTGCAACTACAGTACTTGTTATCTTCTTTCACTATGCTTTCAGTGTGTCCTGTGTTCCCTACAAGCATCTAAGCTGCTCTTACCTAGAAGTCTGTACCTAGAAGTGTTACACAAGAAATCTAAGTCATGGTTCTATGGGACTTGGGAATTGGGTTACTATAGTTTGCCTCTGATATTCTGTGCAAGGTATTGAAGGTTCACAGATCTTTTCCTCACACATTTGCTGGTTGATTTTTTTCCCATAGCTTTTGAAGAAAATGAAAATTCACTATAAAATTTAATATACACACTTCCTTTGTCATCTATGGATACATACTTACAGTCCACCACAGAGCATGTTAGTAAACACTGTACAATACTGCTAGTTTTCCTTATTCTTGTGTTGACAAGAGAGACTCAGCAAAGAGGTGTCCCCATTATACTGTCCAGGCAACTCCAGCATTCTGGTCTTTCATTACCTTCAGATTTAAGCCAATTAAAATGCATTTATCTAAGATCTCTTTTGTTTTAGCATGTCTCTATGAGGACATCACCAAAAAGAATCAACTCTGTGAGGAATAGAGTTGAAGGAAATGGGGTCTAATAAGGACATATTACTTTAGAAATATAAATTAATCCCATAAAATATGAGGGAAACTGTAGCTTGAGTTTTCCTGCCTGGCCCACAGTCAGGACAAATCTCTCTCACCTGCCAGTCCCACAGCCACTCAGACCCAACCAAATAAACACAGAGACTTATATTGCTTACAAACTGTATGGCCGTGGCAGGCTTCTTGCTAACTGTTCTTATATCTTAAATTAATCCATTTCTATAAATCTATACCTTGCCACGTGGCTCGTGGCTTACCAGGATCTTCACATGCGGCTTGTCATGGTGGCAGCTGGCAGTGTCCCTCTCTCAGCCTTCCACTTCCCAGAATTCTTCTCCTTGTCCCGCCTATACTTCCTGCCTAGCCAATGGCCAATCAGTGATTTATTTACTGACCAATCAGCAACACACTTGACGTACAGACCATCCCACAGCAGGAAACAAATATTTGGCTTACTTTGGTTTCATGTTTTGAAATTAGGAGTATTCATGGAAAAATAGGCTTCAGCTAAAACCATCAAACATGGGCCTAGAGAAATATCTCAGCTGGTAGGAACATGTGTTGCTCTTTCAGATTACCAGTATTTTGTTCCCAGTACCCACATGGGACCTCACAATCACTTTTACTGCAGTTTTGAGAGATCTAGTGCCCTTTTCCAGCCTTTATGGGCACCAGCCACTCATGTGGTTTACATACATGCGTGCAGGCAAACACACATAAAATAAACTTCTTCTTTAAAAAGATCATAAAACATGCTAACACAATGCTCAGGAGCAAAACTGAAAAGATGAAATCCACCTGATATACATCTCCCAGGCATGAAGAAAATGAAGATCACAAAATTGTTTTTCAATATACAATTAGTATAAAATCCTGCAGTCTTCAAATGTTCCCATATTGGTTTGTTTTGTGCACCAGAACACATGTTTTCTCAAAGCAGAAAAATCCTTTTGTTTGAAGTTCTTAAGATCAGTCTAAGATGTTTGCTTGTCTTCTTTTACTCATTAAAAAAAATAATTGGTTGATAAGTCCATGTTTCTATAACTAGGTTTGCTGGAAACACAAACAGTTATGGCCATTCTCACTCAATTACATTTTCTCTGGGTCTCTATCTGTCAGTCCCTCTCTTTCTCTGCTCTGTCTCCCTCCTCTTTCATAATGTCTTGATACACAGTCCGGTGTTGTTCAGCTTTCTATAGCCCCATGTTGGAATATCAAAATGTTGTTGGTAGTTTTGCTCTGTTGGAGGGGCCTGCCATGCAGCTCCCAAAAAGTCACACATGGAGGCTTATTCTTAATTACAAATGCCTGACCTTAGCTTGGCTTGTTTCTAGTCAGCTTTTCTTAACTTTAAATTATCCCATCTACCTTTTACCTCTGGGCTTTTTCCTTTTCTTACTTTTGTAATCTTACTTTCACTCCTACTCCATGGCTGGCTGGGTGGTTGAGTGGCTGGCACCTAGCATCCTCCTCTCTTTGTTCTTCTGCTCTTTCTTCTTATCTTTTCCCAGATTTCTCCTCATATTTATTCTCCCTTCCTGCTAACCTCGCCTATTCTTTCTCCTGCCTTGCTATTGGCTGTTCAGCTCTTTATTAGACCATCAGATGTTTTAGACAGGCACAGTAACATAGCTTCACAGAGTTAAACAAATGCAGCATAAACAAAAGTAACACACCTTAAAATAATATTCTACGACAGTCCAGGATGGCCTCAGTCTCACTATGTCCTCAAGCTAGTCTCAAACTTATAATCCTCCTGTCTCAGCCTCCCAAGTACTGAGGATATAAGCGTGTGAATTCTAACAACTTTCAAGAACAAACACAACCACCAATGATCATAGATCTGCCTGTATGTTCTATAGCTTGTTGTAAAGGAGAAAGAAAGATATATTACATGAAAGAAGTGTCAAAATTATTTTCAAATCACAGAAAATACCCAGATTGTTTTTAAAAGTTCAAGTAAACTAAGACTCAATGAATAAATGAATAATTATACATTTCTGAAATAAGTTAACGAGCAATTTGGGGTCACATGGTGCTTGTATCACAACCGTACAAGAAAAATCAGACATGGGTTGAGGATGTGGGGATGAGGGGAAGCAACAGAGCACTTGATGAGCATGCATAAAATCTTGAGTTCATTTCTGAGCAGCACACACACACACACACACACACACACACACACACACACACACGCACACACATGCCAGACGTTAGCCACTTGAAAGGAAAATCTACAGTGCTTAAGAGCTAGATCTTTGAACTAGATGACACAGCTGCCTGCCAACAGCCTCCCTTTGAATTCAAAATATTTACATTTATGTCATTTAACTGCATGGTTTTGTATAGCCTATTTTATCAATTTTATTTTTGCTAGTAGCACTGTATACCATCCATACATGTGGGATGACAAATACTTAAGTTACATTTAGGGAATTTAGATTCCCATTAAGGATTAAATGGATGGTAATCATTATGTGAATGAAATACTAACACAATGTAAATTGATTTCTGAAAATTCATGGGTCATTTGAAATAATTTCCCACAGCAAAAAAGTCTATAAATTAGTTAACTCAGACAGTATTCTCTCCTTAAGGAATATTAAATGTCCAGTGTCAATTCAAAAATCAAAACTAAATTTAAATCAGACTGTGGGCAGTTGCAAACGATCCTTACAAATGATCCTGTTAATTATCAAATGACCTTCATGTAATCCATACCCCATCAATAAAGAACATGCTAAGGCTAAGGAAAGCCTTGTTAAATATAGTGGTGGTCAACAATTGGATAAAAGTAATGTTTTTTTTTAATTTTAAGAAAATTCATAAAAAAATGGTCAAAAACTATTTTATTTTTAGTCTGTCTTCTCCACCATGGGACTACTGTGCACTGAAGTTACAGTCACAGACTTGAAACAAGAGAACATGGCCCAATCTTTTTCCACATAGTTGAAGAACCGTGCTATGCAGAGATTGAATTTGCTGTTATGAATCCTAGATTCTTTCTGTTTTCATTCATTATCCTGACCTGTTTGCCTTTCTATTTTGCCCCTTTCATTGCTATGTACATGATGCTGGGTGGTTTGATAGGTTACTGAAAAATAAATGACTGTCAATTAGCATGGAATTAACAAGTGACTTTTAGAATTAACAAGTATTCTTCTGGTCTTAAAAAGCTACATAAAACAAAACACCCATAGGTCATAGTGCCAATGGCCATGCTGTCAAGCTAACTTCTAAATATTTATGTTTATAGCCATGGACTTGTTTCAGCCTTTGTCAGAGAAGCTTCTTCCTTCAGTGAGCAGTAGTTAGTGCAGAGACATGATGCTGTTCAGAGCCCTGGGAAAAAGCAGCTGTGAGTGCTCAGCTTTAGATGGGACTCCTGTGTCAACTACCTTCAAGGCTTTGGAAATAGCACAGAATAGGGGTGGAAAGAATTTGAGAGCCAGAAGAAGATGATGATGATGATGGTGATGATGATGATAATAATGATGATGAATGTGTGTGTGTGTGTGTGTGTGTGTGTGTGTGTGTGTGAAATTCTGTCCTCTGGATATGACATGGCTGTTGCACACATGAATTCACATCATAGCAGCTGTGTTACCTATTATGCTAGTTAGGTTTTGTCAACTTGTTATAAACCTAGACCTATTTGGGTGGAGGGGATATCAGTTGAAGAACTGCCTGATTCAGATTGCCCCACAGGTATGTCGGTGGAACATTTACTTTATTAGTGATTAATGTGGGAGACTCCAGGCCACTGTGGTCAGTGCCAGCTCTGGGCAAGTGGTCATGTGTTATATGAGAAAAGAAGCTGAGCAAGATATGGGAAGCAAGTCGGTAAGCAGGATTCCTCTATGGTTTCTGTTTCTGCTCCTGCTTGAGTTTGCCTTGACTTCGCTCAATGATGGAGTGTGCTCTGTCCATGCAAGCTAAATAAATCCCTTCTCCCTCAAGTTACTTTTTGGTCATGATTTTTATCAGAGTAATAGATAGAAAACTGGAACACTGGAACACCTGAACAAGATTTGCACAAGATCAAGTTGTTAAAAATTCCAGGATACAGGGCAAGGGCCCTTGAAGCCCTGCCTCTGACTGGGAGCTATAAACAGTGGGAATTATTAGCAGTAGCTAGGGAAGAGAAAGGCTCCTTCTTTGGGCCTGTGTCCTTCTCTTGGTTGCCTGTGCTCTTGTAAATGACCCCACACTGGCATGCATATGGGAGGAAGTAACTGGACTCAATAAAAAGCTTTTTTAAAAATATAACACAAAGTTCGGAGGGAAGGAGATGTTTGGGAGAGGGTCTGGGACAGTTGGAGTGAGATAGTATAGGGTAGATATGATTAAGATACAACGTATACTTAGGAAATTTTCAAAGAATAAATAAAGTGCATTGTTGCTTCAGAATTTCTGGTAACGTCTCTGTTTTCATTTTTATAACATTTACTCTTCCTCCTATCAGACTGACAGTTAATGTCAAGGAACTGCCATAGGGTGATTAACTTAATTATGACTTTGGAGCATACAGAAAAAGAAATGGAAATGTTTATGCTGCACATCAGAGGATATATGAGCATTCATAGGAAGCTGGATATTATACTTACTATGGACTGAAGAGCTTCCAGTCAGGACCTAAAACTTTAGGTTTTTTCTGCCTTTGTCTACATATGCGGTGCAAGGCCCATTCTGGGCTTTTGTTGGTGTGCCGTTTAAATTCAGTTTGGGTTATTCTCCTAACTATCTGTCTGTCTGTCTATCTATCTATCTATCTATCTATCTATCTATCTATCTATCTATCATCTACCTATCCTCTATCAATCTACCAACCTCCAGAACAAAGGCCCCTCTCTGTTTGTCTCTCAGGGCATACCCACCACAAACTCACCAGGAAGGTAAGGACGTCTGGAGGTACCCAAAATTTAGATAGTCTCAGGAACTCTGAAAGTTCCTTGGCTTTTGCCACCTGATTTCTACAAGTCAAGGTATTACCTCTTCTTCAAATTAGGCTCCTCTCTTTAGCTACTCTCTGGTCTCAGGTGAGGACTTGGAGAAAGGTATTAACCTCCCTTGACACTGCTTCTCTAGATAAAGGACACTACTTTGCTTTGTCTAAAGTCTAACCTCAATATTCTAGATCTCCCTGATCTCAGACTTGACTCTCTCTCTTTTAAAATTGAATTAATTAATTATTTTATATCCCAACTTCAGTTTCCCCTCCTCCTTTTCCTTCCATTCTCTCCCCCCTCCCTCACCTCAATTCACTCTTCTATTTCTGTTCAGAAAGGGGCAGGCCTCCCCTGGATATCAACAAAGCGTGACATATCAAGTTGTGGTAAGACTAACCACCCCTCCTTGTATTAAGGCTAGGCAAGGCAATCCAGTATGAGGAATAGATTCCCAAGAGCCAGCCAAAGCATTAGGGATAGCCCTTGCTCCCATTGTTATGAGTCCCACAAGTAGACCAAGCTATACAACTGTCACATATAAGTAGAGGGCCTAGGTCAGTCCCATGCTGGCTCCCTGGTTGTTGGTTCAGACTCTGTGAGTTCTTATGAGCTAGGTTAGTTGTTTCTGTGAGTTTTCTTGTGGTGTCATGGACCCTCCTGGTTCCTACAATCCTCAACTCTGAGATTCCATCTTACACCTGTAAGACTGGCTAAGATCAAAAACACAATTGACAGCTTATGCTGGAGAGGATGTGGGGCAAAAGAAACACTCCTTCCTTTCTGGTGGAAGTAGGAACTTTTACAGCCACTTTGGAAATCAATATGGCAGTTTCTCAGAAAATTGGGAATCAATCCACCTCAAGACCCAGCTATACCACTCTTAAGCATATAACCAAAAGACACTCAATCCTACCACAAGGACACTTGATCAACTATGTCCATAACAGCTTTATTTGTAATACCCAGAACAACCTTGATGCCTCTTAATTGAAGAATGGATTTAAAACCGTGGTACATTTATACAATGGAGTATTACTCAGCAGTTAAAAACAATGGCATCATGAAATTTGTAGGCAAATTGATAGAACTAGAAAAAAAATCATCCTGAGTGAGTTAACCCAGACCCAGAAAGACAAGCATGATATGTACTCACTCATAAGTGGATATTAGCTCTTAAGTAAAGGATAACCATGCTATAATCCACACACCAGAAAGGCTAGGTCACAAGGAGGGCCCAAATGGGGAGGCATGGATCTCACTGGGAAAGGAAAAATAGAAGAGATCTCCTGGGTGGACTGGAGACAGGTGGGGATGGGAACTTGAGGGATCAAGTTAGGGGATGGATGGAGGGGAAGAGTACTGAAAGAGATGCCTGGAAAGGGAAGGCTTTTAGGGGTCAGATAAAAACCTGATGCACTGGAAACTCTCACAAATCTACAAGGAAGGGGATCCATCAAAATAAATTGCTCTACCTCTAAAACACTAAGAAAAAAAAATGCTTTCTGTATCTTGTCAGCCCCTGTTCCCAGTGCATAACCACTACCCATCTAGACAAACCTATATTTATTATAGAAGGACATAATATAATTTGGAAAGCATGATATAAATTGTAATAGGTTTCTGGACTTGCAATATTCTAACCTCTCCGTATTCACTGACAACTTTATTAGATGATCAGCCTTGTAGATGGTTCAATATAAGGTATGGTTCACCTATGCTCTGTGACTAAACCCAATAAACACATTGATTTGACCAGTTTCCCTTTCACAATGAGGACTCAATCTATATCTAACATAAACAAACATCTATTCTTACAAATAACTCAATATATAGTATTCAGTTATATCAACAGAAAATATATTAAGAAACTGGTACTAGGAAAGATATGCTAGTATAACAAGTATGCCCAAACTCAAAAGTCCATAGAACGGTTTGGTGACAGCTGAGGAAATGGTTACCAAGGTAGAAAGACGAGTATTTTTATAATTCTAAAATTTTTAGAATTTTTTTAATTTCTATTATCGATCAGTGTTTGGACAAATAAAAGATCTTGTAAAGCTGAAAATCTTGACGGTATGAAATACAGGGCCTATAACACATGTGATAAAGCTCCTTGAGATGAGATTGCAATTTGAGACTGCATTCAAGATATGCTGGATGCTTCTTGGTCATCACAAATTGTTCTAAGAAAAATGGTGTCGACAATGAAGTAGTGAACTACACGGAAATAAGGCAGTTAGGACTTAAACTATCAGAAGAGTCAAAAGCATTGCCACCAACAATCATAGATTCTAAAAAGCCATCTTGAGAACAATTATTTTAACAAATTAAAATGCATAAGGCCAAAAGTAAACTAAATCAAATAAACCAATATCAAAATATTTTCACTGAAAGGAGAAGGGACTCAAGGCACTGTCATCAATCTTGGAGAAAGAGAGAATTAGAGGGATAAGAAAGCAAATAAGAATTTCTTACATGAGGATGAAGATACTGTGTGAATTTTTTTGTACATCAAGCCAACTAGAATTGATTATATTAAACTCTATGAACATTTTGAAGCAGTGTGACAGAGTTCACCAGAGATGACCACTAAGACACAATTTATAACCTACTGAAAGTCTTTATTCCAGCTGTCTGGGACTACACTCAGGTATTTGGGATCCAAGTGTAGACCCAAGCATTTTGACCAAGGGACTTTTAATGGATAAATATACATTCTGTTACCTCACTCAGTAGTTGCAAAGGGAGGTGTGCACAAACAAGCAGTTCAGCAGAAGCTAAGATAAGCTTGCTGGGTCATCGTGATCTCAGGTTTCTAGACTAGAGTTGGGTAATTTTCCATGGAGTTCTCCGTCAAGGGAGATCAAATTTTAGTAAAACCTGAAATGGTCCCAGCAAGAGTAGAAGACAGAGGAACCTTTGCATTGTCTTGCCCTGTCACAGCAGTTACAGTGCCAAAAGGTCACTGGACTGAGATGTAAAAATGGAAATGACCCCAGGAATTACATGGGTTTTGAGATAGGTTATGTTAAGACTTGGCAATTTTCTATAAAAGGCCAGTTTGGCTTATGGCTGGCTAGGCTTATTTCTCTTTCACATGCCATGACCATCATGGATTGTTGTTGTTTGTTTTGTTTTTTTTTTCTTTTTGAGGTGCCCACTACCCAGCTCCCTAATAAATCGCTCATGGAGGCTTCTTCTTACTAACAAAGACCCAGCTTTACCTTGGCTTAGTTTCTAGCCAGCTTTCCTTTACTTACCCCATTTACTTTTGCCTCTGGGCTTTTCCGATTCTCTTACTTCTGTAAATCTTACTCTTACTCTGTGGCTTGCTATGTAGCTGTGTGGCTGGCCCCTGGAGTCCTCCTCCTCTGGCTGCTAAATCTCCCTTTTCCCTCCCAAATTTCTCCCTCTACCAGGGACGGCATATAAGATGGCTGACGTGCTGCCAGCAGAGAATGGAGAAAAGGGGACCCGAGATTGTGGACCATCAACCCTCCGTGTGTTCCCCTCCAGATCTTCTGCTTAGCATGCCTCTAGATGGCCAAGGAAGAAATTTCTACGTGTCCCAAGGTCATGCTTTATGGCTTGCACATGTTATGCCCTCCTCCATATAACTATTTCTTGTAATACTAGTCATTTTCTTCTATCTGATCTTCATGTTCTGTGTTCCTAGATCAATGGTGATTTCTGTGATGCAGGAAAGGAGTGAAGTAAATTTCACAGGAAATTATACAGAGATGATCACTCAGGCTGGGGTTAAGGCAGTTATGTAGTTCATGGAAAAGAATCTGTAGCCTGGAAAAGCTTTTTAGGCTTGGATAAACTGTACTGAATGTGTGGTCAACTATAGCACATGGTATGATGTATATCAACACACTGGACTTAAATTGGCCATGATGAATAATTCAGTTTCTGAGGATATTCCAAGGACACTGTGTAAAACTTGAGACCCTAAGGGGTATTGGCTGAAGACTATGGATGGAGTGACTTATAGATGGGATGACAAACTAAAAGTGTGGGAACCTAGAATAGGAGGAAAATAGTGGCCTCCACCAAGAAAGGGAGATGGCAACTTTAATTCAGATACTTCTTATTCCTCCTGAAGGAATATGGAGATAATTTGACAATTGATGGAGAGATTGCTACAAACTTTATTGGGTTCCTAGATTGAAAAGAGCTGCCAAGAAAGGTGAGCTTCCTTTCATAGAAGCTCTATAAATTAGGTTAGGTCTTCCTTGAAATTGTTGGATATAGAAGGACAGAAGTTGCTGACTTGTAGGGACAGATTTCTTGTCTGAGGTCATTGTGGCTCACCAGTCATGGGGCTTAGTGTTTGCAGAGGGCTGAGGAGAACTTAGGCAGCTACAGGGGTCTTGAGGTTGGAGTAGACTGTGTGAAAAGGAAATGACTGTCTGGTACATTGACCACTGTTCTTATTTTTACCTTTTTTGCAAAATTGCATGTTGCTAGCCTTTAGGTCAAGTGCTCAAAAGATTGTATAATCATTAATAATAAAAATAGATTATGCTTGCTTTGGTGTTAAGTCTGGGATAGTTCCTGTGTTTAGTAAAAGATGATGAAGAATATATTGGTGATTTTCTAAGAATAATCTTTGGAATCATGAGAATATTTTGTATTGGGTGATTTCCCCTTTTCTCTCTGTTCCCCCTTGCTTATAATAATAAAAGACTGAGGTCACCAGGGCAAAAGCAGAAGCTAAAGAAGCTGTAGCAAAAACTAAGAGAAGCTAATAAAAACTAAGAAGCTAAGAGAAACTAAGAGACGCTAAGAGAAACCAGGGAAGCAAAAGAAACTTAGCAACTGCAGAAGCCTGCAGTGACCTGTCAGCTTGCATGAACATTGTCTCTGAGTCGTTATTGTGCCTTCCATGTATTGCATCCTTCAGACCCCCAAAACTGCTGAGGCTGGTCCCCGGCATCCCTCTATATATACTCTTTGCCTGCCAGCCCCACCTATCCTTTCTCCTGCCTTGCTATTGGCCAGTGTTTTACACAGGCACAGTAACACAGCTTTAAAGAGTTAAACAAATGCAACATAAACAAAAGTAACACACCTTCAAATATTCTACTACAATGGAGTACCTGCTCTTTTGTTCCATGCTTTTATTATTCTATGTCCCCAGTCATTATGGCAAATGTGAAAGTCAGAGTCCAGAGCATATGCCATACAGACCTTCTGTTTGGTATTGCTTATATGTTCTTGATGCAACAAATGACAAACTGGAGACTGACATGAAGGGGGACATACACTTTTCTGATAAGGAGAAGCAGTGTTTACTTATGAACATCAGTGAAGACAACCACAGGCTGCTGAAGATTGTGTGGGCACAAATTGTGCTGAGAAAGTTGCACACAGAAATGTGTTATACTCACTAGTGCTGTATTCAAAGTAGCTGAGGGAAGTGAACATTAGGCATTGAAAGTCATTTCCCATTCCAGGTGAGAGTGTACTTGATAATGTGTTCAATGGGCTTTGGACTTGCTACAAAAAATACACTACTACTTTTCTGCCTACTTTTCTCCCCAAATTAGAGTCTTTTACCATTCTTCCCATTAGAAAGCAAAGAGAAAAGACATTTTAGTTCACATGTCTTGACCTAGAGGAGCCACAGAAGAATTTAGACCTTAGAGATAACTACACAGCACCCAGATATCTTAGCCTTCAAGATGAGTCTATGACTGGGTGGAATTTTTATGTATAGTGTTTTAAAATATGGTCTATTTATTGAAATATTGTGGAGGAAGATACTGTTTGCTCAAAATGTCATCTGGAACACAGACAATAAGGTTCTTCTAGACGATAACTTCAAAGCTGAGTCTGTATGTGATGCATAGCCTCTTTATACCATTGAGAGAGCACTCTAGTCTGTACATCTGCAATGACAGAGAGCTATCTAGACTCTTTATCTAAGGGCTGGGGCAGATGCTGAGGGAATCAAAACACCATGCTGATCTGCATGGGCACAAACCTGAGTAAGTAGAAAACTTATTTTAATGTAAAATGCCTGGGTCACAAAGGGAATAACATTTTGGAGGCTCTAACTCATTAAGATGAACTCAATACCTTGAGTAAAGGCATTTTCTTTTCCTTCACATTGACAAACATATATATATATATATATATATATATATATATATATATATATATATATATATATATATATATATATAAATGTATCTCATCCCTTCAACTCACCCATCTCTATAGTTCAGGGAGAAAAATAAATGTAAAAATAATGGTAAAAGTGCACACAGAAAGCTCTACCCAACTACAAATGTGCTGTTTTAAATGCCACAAAGTGTGGGTAGAGGGTTTGTTTTTCTCTTCCAAGATAATGGAGCATCAGAGGTTAGATACACTCAGGAGAAGATTACTGTGAGTGTCTTATGGGAATTCCATAATGGGAAGTAGCCTCTGTGCATTCTTCACAATCAATGCAGAACAGCAGATTGTGGGTTCCATAAGCAAAAGCATAGACATTTAATCACACAAATGCACACAGATCCCAAAGAGGAATTAACTATTAATGATGTTGTGGTTGGGCTCAACTTTAATTAATAAATAATACAAAGAAACAACATTATAATAAAAAAATAAGGTAGAGTCTTAGCAGAAACTTCCACCTCAAAATTTAAGTGGTCATTTCTCAACATTAGTAATTCCTAATGGTGTAATATTCCAGGCAGTCCATGTCTATTTTTACATAGCAGCACCCACTGGTCAGAATGAGAAAAAGACTTTATTAATATTTACAAAATTCTTTTCAGCAATATATGATAGAGTATTATAAAAAGGGAAGAATTCAAACTGTATGCTGGGTCCATCCAAAACAGTAATTATTAACACATAGAAAGATGACAAATTTCTCTCTGTTGCTATTATGTCTAGACAGTGCCAAAGCCTTTTGAATCCCAAAACTGCTGTAAGCAAATTAACAACCATCTTAGAAAGTAATACTCATCAGGTTCCACTTTAAACTAATGGTCCATCTGCTCCAGACTAATGTATGTGACAAGTTACTTCTGGAAATCCATCAGCAGTTAGACCCAGGAGACAAAGAATATCATCATGGAATGGTATTTTCTTTTGAGATGCGTTATGGTCCTCTAGCTTTAGTGGGGGAAGACTCCTATAAGACACCAGGAAGAAATTAATAAGGGAAGTCAAAATTTGAGAATTGTTTTTGAGAACCTCTGGTGATTCCTCCTTTCCTCTTCTTCCCACAACAGTAAAAGAGAAACAAAATATGATTTCCAATTGATGTTTCAAGTTTCCTTGGCAGTAACAGCATTTTTGAAAACCAAGAGACATTTGGACAGCTTCACATCCAGTAATATAAGTGGACTGTTTCCTGTCACATCCCTCTGCTCCTAGCATAGCCAATTTCTGGCATTTGTGATGCTCTGGATAAAACTGTCCCTAAGTATAATTTCATTTTCATAATTTCTTGCCTTTCAAAACCAGGAATTCATTTGAGTCACACAAATATTTATTATCAGTGTTGTCTGTACCTTTCCTCTGAGTCTGAACATTAGACAGTAATGAGGTAGCTACCTAGGTGCTGATACAATGATCAATTTCTCCATAAAGGTCTATTTCCACTCTTATTTGTAAATAAATATAAATTTCATGAGGAAAGCTATAGCTTTCTAAAATTGCTCAAAATTCACAAAATGAAATAAATAATATTACCTATTGAGGAGCTGGCTTTGTTCGATTCCAGTAGTAACAGCACCTCAAGGAAAAACAGATTATTTTTTAATATGCATAGAGTTATTATTAAATATCTTCTCTATGATATGTTACATAGTCCATTCTCTATGTTTTATGTTATATAATATATTACATTTTATTCAAAATATAAAGTAAGATTAAATTTTTATTAGTTAAAATCAGAAAGTATTTGTAAGGATGCATGAAAATTAGAAGCATGGTATACTGTTTTAGGAACATTAAATGGCAATGTCCACTATGGAGAACAGTATAAAATCTCTTTAAAGACTAAAAATAAAATGCCCATGGAGTCCATTAATCTCCCTCCCAAGCATTGGTCCAACATAATTAAATAAGGATCTTAAAGAGGTATCTTTTCATTTAAGTTCATTGTAGTATCCCTTAGAATAGCCAAGACAGAGATAACTGAAATGTTTACCAGTTGATGAATGGATAAGAAAATATGGGTGTGTATGTGTGTGTGTGTGTGTGTGTGTGTGTGTATTAATATTGCTTCTTAGCCTTAAAAGGAGTAAACAATGCCATTTTCCAAAGCATAGCTGAACTTTAAAAACACTCCATTGAGTTGTATAAGACAGTCACAGAAGGGCAATTTCTGCCTGATTTCAGTTATTGAAGAATGTAGAGAATAAGATAGGTCAGGAGGACAATGTTGCAAGGTTAGAAAGGTTTAGTTAAATGAATTTTAGAGGTCTGCTGGACAATTAACAAATTGTACTGTTACTTAAAATTTTGCCAAAGGTTGATCTCATGTTAAGTATTTTTATCACCATGAAAACAGGGAAACAAATTCTAGAAAACAGTGAACTTCAGGGACATACAAGTCAGTGGTTTCCAGGGCCTAGGACCCAAGCAAATTTTAGGGTTAAATGGTATAATAGTGGACAGCAGGGTAACTGAACCCATTGGGGACGTTCAAGGTGGTGGAAAGGATCATATTTACGATAGTAGTGCTCACAAGGGCTGTATAAAAACGCCTGGTCTCAACAAACTGAGCACTCAAAGTAGGTGGAATTTTGTTACCACACAATAAACATGGAATGGAAGTAAATGATAGATGTTTAAAATTAGTTAAGAACCAGAGATGGTAGATGACCACAAAAGAACTGTTTTCTGGACACAACAGGGCAACTGCACATATAAATTCACAAGGGTGTGATTTCATGCACAAGATCTGTGCAAGCTGAAGCCAGAAAAACTACACTATGGAGATGGGAGGTGGGCATGAAAGCCCACCTCTACCTAAGGAACTACTAGCAATTGATAGCTGCTGGGAGAGGATGAGCCAGATTACTTATTTCTTTTAAGATTACAGCCCACAGTAGATTTACCATGGTTCAGTGGGAAGTCACATATCCAAGAGCATATGAGTACTACAAACTGAACTTAGTTGGTTAAAGGGGAAAAAGGATACAAAGTTGGGTAGGAAAGGAAGAGGTAGATGAGAGAGGAGATAGGTGAGGGGACGAACATGATCAAAGCACACTGTATGCCTGCTAGAAGAGAAAGTAGGAAGTAGTCTTGAACGCATTGGCATAGGAGACCACTTTCTAAATAGAACACCAGTAGCACAGACACTGAGAGAAACAATCAATCAATGGGACCTCTTGAAACTGAGAAGCTTTTGTAGGGCAAAGGATACGGTCAACAAAGCAAAGCGACAGCCTACAGAATGGGAAAAGATCTTCACCAATCCCACATCTGACAGAGGACTGATATCCAGAATATATAAGGAACTCAAGAAATTAGACATCAAAATGCCCAACAGTCCAATTAAGAAATGGGCTATAGAACTAAACAGAGAATTCTCAACAGAGGAAACTCAAATGGCTGAAAGACATTTAAGGAATTGCTCAACATCCCTAATCATCAGGGAAATGCAAATCAAAACAACTCTGAGATACCACCTTACGCCTGTCAGAATGGCTAAGATCAAAAACACTGGAGACACCTTATGCTGGAGAGGATGTGGAGCTAGGGGAACTCTCCTCCACTGCTGGAGGGAATGCAAGCTTGTACAACCACTTTGGAAATCAATATGGCGATTTCTTAGAAAATTGGGAATCCATCTCCCCCAAGATCCAGCTATACCACTCTTGGGCATATACCCAAGGAATGCTCAACCACACCACAAGAGCACTTGTTCATCTATGTTCATATCAGCATTGTTTGTAATAGCCAGAACATGGAAACAACCTAGATGCCCTTCAACTGAAGAATGGATAAACAAAATGTGGTACATATACACAATGGAATACTACTCAGCAGAGAAAAACAATGACATCATGAGGTTTGCAGACAAATGGATGGATCTAGAAAAAATCATCCTGAGTGAGGTATCCCAGACTCAGAAAGACAAACATGGTATGTACTCACTCATAACAGGATACTAGATGTGGAACAAGGATGACTGGACTGCTACTCACATCACCAGGCAGGCTACCTGGAAAACAGGACCCCAAGAAAGACACAGGGATCGCCCAATGACAGAGAAATGGAATGAGATCTACATGAACAGCCTGGACATGAGTGGGGGTAGTGAAGGGCGAGGGTCAAGGGAAAGAGAGCTTGGGTGAGTGGGAGATCCCAGCTGGATCAACAACAGAGAGGTAGAACAAGGAATAGGAGACCATGGTAAATGAAGACCACATGAGAATAGGAAGAAACAAAGTGCTAGAGAGGCCCACAGAAATCCACAAAGATACCCCCACAACAGACTGCTGGCAATGGTCGAGAGACAGTCCGAACTGACCTACTCTGGTGATGGGATGGCCAAACACCCTAATTGTCATGCTAGAAACCTCATCCAACTACTGAGGGATCTGGATGCAGAGATCCATGACTAGGCCCCAGGTGGATCTCTGGGAGTCCAATTAGTGAGAATGAGGAGGGTTTATATGAGAGAGAATTGTTGAGACCAAGGTCGGATAAAGCACAGAGACAAATAGCCAAACAAACGGAAACACATGAAATATGAACCAATGGCTGAGGGGTCACCAACTGGATCAGGCCCTCTGAGTGGGTGAGACAGTTGATTGGCCTGATCTGTTTGGGAGGCATCCAGGCAGTGGTACCGGGTCCTGTGCTCATTGCATGAGTCGGCTGTTTGAAACCTGGGGCCTATGCAGGGTCCCTTGGCTCAGCCTGGGAGGAGGGGACTGGACCTACCTGGACTGAGTCCACCAGGTTGATCTCAGTCTGTGGGGAAGGCTTTGCCCTGGAGGAGATTGGAATGGAGGGCGGGCTGGGGGGAAGGTGAGGGGGGTGGGAGGGGGGAGAACAAGGGAATCTGTGGCTGATATGTAGAACTGAATTGTATTGCAAAATAAAAATTAAAAAAAAAAGAAATTCTCAAAGAACTAATTTAAAAAATAAGCAAAAATAACAAGGACATACTGATGGACCAGGTTTCCATTTCAAATTTCAGTCATATCTACCTTTATTAAATTCATAGCATTATCTTGAATGTTGGACTTAATTTTAGCAAGCCATAGATATAGTTTTCAGAGAATGGGAGGCTTCTGGGTGTAGAAGCATGCATTTGTAGCCACAGCACTAAGGAGTATAAAGCAGGAGGACCAAGAACTTAAGGTAAATGTAGGTGACAGTTCAAGACTAGACCAGGGGCGACATCCTTCTTTTTAATCTTTTATGAGAGATAGATCCTCACCTTTTCCATACAGTATCATTGATAATATATCTTTATCCACTCATGTAGTGTGTGTCTGGTATAAATTTCTGAAAGTGAGATGGCTGGGTCAAAGGCTCTTCAATAAAATTTCTTATTCATTTAAATTTTAAATTTGATAGAAAATTTGAAGGGTTAGTAGTATGATTATTCCCACAGTGTTTCACTCTACATAGATCCACATAGGCAACATGGCACTTCATCCTTAAATGTGCATTCAGTAAACAGCTATTTAAAGAATATGAAAATTCCTCTATAGATCCAAATACCAATGTCAGACAAGTTATATAACTTCACATATTTATAATTCCCTTTTTCTTCAGCTATTTTTAAAATGTTCTAAATCCAGGTATGATTCACAATTGAATTGTTGTTTTGCCTATTTCTAGTGTTTGTTTGATTAATGACCCTTGAATATTTAAAAACAAATGGTACATATTTTATATTTATCTGATAGTTTTCAGGTGATTAAGTGCTAGACAGGCATTTCTAACATAAGTGCTATGTACTTAATGACATATCAAAAAAGTGCATAAATGTTAGATCACACTACTATAAGTGATGCTATTTTTTTTCAGTTGGCCGAAGATGGTGCCAATTAGACCTTTAATTGTAAATGGCTTTTGTCTTGTTGGTAATTAATAATCTGTACTATGGAATCATGCCATGTGAATAACTTGTTTCTCATTATCTTTGAGGTCAGGATTTAGCATCTATTGATGATCCTTGCTTAGATTAGAAATTATATAAAAAGAATGATATTTTTCTAATTCTTTCTATATTTATAAACTAGCTCATCTCTTGGCCTGTTTTAAATACTTTCCTTTGTTCCTCTTACAAACAATCACCATTCAGTTTTATTTGTTTCGCTTCTCACTGTCTTTTTTACTCTTACTGGCTGCAGGATATTTTTAAACATTGAATCCTTAAAGGAATGTTCCTCAAGGTCTTTTTACCACTAGGCTCCCCAGAATTCCAAGCTGGCCCACAACCACCTGATTTTTCTGCTCCATCTCTGGAACCAGATGTTTCTCCAAGGAGCCATGGCCTTTTCAGCAGAGGCTGGCACTTAGGAAACAATTGCTGAGTGTAACCATTCCTGAAGTCTCATTTCCTCTAGGCCTTTCCAAAATACAGACTTAAAAAAATGCTCACTTCATAAAATACCATGAGCTCACACAGGCATTTTGAAGAAAACGTGATATAACTGCATTTCCTTGCCATTTTGATTGTTGAATATTTTCTTATTCACAATGAATATCTTTGATGCTGATGATATTATATTTGCAAGATCAATTTAGCAAAATAGCACACACATAGTCATTTTTAGTTGATACTAGTAATAAGTAACAAATTTTGAGACTTCTTTATTTTTCTTTAGAATAGTACATTAAATGAAATATTTAAATATTATCATTTTAACTATTTTCTTCTTACTGTCAATACTATCAATTTGCTTCATTTATTCCTACTTATATCCAATTTATTATTTATCTCATCCTTGTTGAATAAATTTTCTTTTCTAAATTTATATGATATATCAGTAAGTTACTATCCTAATTTTAAAATACATAAAAATGTAAATTATACTTTCTAAAACTTCTATTTTCCCTATTCTTATCTACCCCTAAAATATTATTTTCATCATTCTATAGATTGATTTTGTTTCTTTCTCCTTCCCCCCTTTTCTTCCATCCCTCAGGCCCTCTTTCCCTCCTGCTGTTGGGAAAGGGAGACAGGTAGGGCAAAGCCACACAGTATATATGCTCATTTCTACCTTTCTGCCTAATGATACATCCAGATGGTATTAACTAATTTTCTCAGTTCTGTGACAAAACACTCAATTGAATCAAGTTAAGGAAGAAGAATTTACTTTAGTTCTGTGTTTAAGAAGGAATGCACTCTCATGGTGG
Source organism: Peromyscus eremicus (assembly GCF_949786415.1). Classification (NCBI taxonomy): domain Eukaryota; kingdom Metazoa; phylum Chordata; class Mammalia; order Rodentia; family Cricetidae; genus Peromyscus; species Peromyscus eremicus. The sequence goes on along the minus strand of NC_081429.1, from coordinate 27,678,240 downwards.
GAAACATGGCAGTGTATCGAGTCAACTGGTCACCTTGAATCCATAGTAAGGAAGCAGAGAGGTGAATGGTGAGCTTAACTGGCTTCCTCCTTTATTTCTTTTTATGAATCCTGAACCTCTTGCCCAAGGAGTTCACTTACATCCAAAGTAGACCTTCCTCAGCTAAACCTCCCTGGAATCTCAGTAAAGAGACACCCAAAGAGGTACCTCCTATATTACTCCAAATCTAGACAATTTTGACAATGAAGATTAACTACCACACAGTAATCACTTATGTCAATTTATAATGAGGTTTCTTTTCCTTTTCTTTTTTACTATAACTACAGTGAGTTTCATCAGCTTATTTAAGTAGCTACCTATGTACAGATGTAGATTATTTGTAATATTTTATTATTGAAAATATTGTAATGGTGATGTTACAAAGCTTAATTTCTCCAACAAGTTTGAGTTAGGCTATACTTCTAGCAACACTGATTAGGGCCATATTAACATAACAACATGATAGAAAGCAGGATGCAAGTCTCTAATACACTTGGGTGTTCTTTCCTATTCCATGGAAACATGTGAATATGGACAAGAAGACACAGTTCCTCCTTTTCTGTCCCCTGAGAGGTCTACAGAAGCTACTTAAGGTGTAGGTTATTGTGGAACTATGTTCATTGAAAAATGGAGATAACAAGATTTATAACTAGAAGATGCTCTTCCCTTGTCTAACAACTTCTTACAGAGTCTAGTTTACTCTGAAGTCACTCCAGAACAGAGTTGGGAATCATCTGACCTTTCTCTCTCTCTTCTCTTTTCTCTCATCTCTCTTTTTTTGTTGGCAGTACTGAGGATTGATTGACCTTAGGGTTTCATGCATATTGAACAAGCAGGCTATCACAGAGTTATATCCCCAGAACACTATTTAATTTAACATAAACTAATTTTAATTTGAGACAGAGTCTCAGTAAGTTTCTCAGAATTTGTTGTTCTCCTGACTCAGCCTCTCAAACAATTATGCAAGTTTTCTGACATGACAGAGCACCATGAAGGCATTACAGACAGTCTGGGTTGTCACTGCCTACTCTGCTCACTGGCACCAGGCAACAGACTTCAAGAAAGTAATGGGGTACATGATGCATGTTGTTGTCAATGTTGCCAGCAAAGATAGGTGGGTTATCTTTGCTTAAAAAAAGCATTATCCTATTTACTATGCAAATATTTTGCTTTCTGCTGTTCTGTTTCAGTTCTATGTTATTGCAGAGTTACATGTGCTCAATTTTGAGGAAGGAAGCAGTGAACACAGTCTTCTTAAGTGCACTTATAACTATTATAAATGACGTACATGTATGTGAGTTTGTTTAGTGCACTTGACTCAATATCTATTTGACAAATACTCAGCCCTGAAATACCACTATAAGTTTATAGAGCTTTAATAAAATAAGATGAAAAATGTCTTTAATAGATTTAGAACAACAACTTAGCATATGGGGTATTTGTGAAGACCCTGAAATATGAGCTTGCAAATTTGGTATTAAATTGCTTTAGAAAGTTTCAATGCTTCATGTCCCATGGTAGAGGTTAATTATTTTTATTTTATTTTTTCATTGCATAGTATATAAAGACAGAATATTTACAACAGGATGAGTACAGCAGGGACATTAAACTTTCCAGTGTCATTTGTTTCTTCCCAGTTCTCATTCACACTCAAAAGTTGGTTGAGAATGTTACCATCATTTCCCAGAGTTAGACATGGCACAGACTCAGAGATCTCCCATTATAATCAAAAGACTCATCTAAGGAAGACCTGCCCAGACAATCTTTTCCACTTTGTAATAACTGAATGTTCTGACTACAGACTAATCACAGATAAAATGACGATGTTGGTTGTGTTTGTAACAAAATTAATTTTTATCTTTGTTGACACAGTCCTTTCCTTTTTGCTATTTATAAGAGCAAATGAATCAGCTTGCAAGTACAGTATTTTCAGCATCAGTTCAGTGGTATGTATTATTAAAAATGCCTGTAGAATTCTTAGCACCTGTAAGATGACGTTTTGATGTATTGTGGATGTTCTGTATGCAAAATAACTGTTACTGAGAAAACAAAAAGGAAGTAGAAGAATAAAAGGAAAAGCTCAGGATTGGGGAGCCATCTCTGTAGTTAGAGCACTGGAACCTCTCACAGAGGACCCATGCTTAATTCCCAGCATCCATACCATCACCTGCAAATAAGTCTGAGGAAGGATGGGGAAATTTTGGTGGTAAAGTGTTGACCTTGACTCCTGGGACATACATGAAACTTCATGATTCTCATCTGAAGAATGGACTTCATGCTATAGGTTGTGTCAGGTTTTTGAAGTTGCCACATAGATTTTCTCCCTGACTATCTGGAACCATACTACCCAAGGCGGTATGAGGAGAATACCATGTTGCACAATGGTGCCAGTAAGAACAAGTCCTACTCCTTGGGCATCTCTGGATACTGCCTTTCCAGCGAGCCTCCCATTATCTCTTTATGTCACTTTGAATTTCCTCCTTAATGATTCATTCCTTTCCATTTCCTCTTTCTTCTCTTCATACTCTGCTCTCTATTGTCTTGCATTTTCACAAACTGAAACAAACATTTTCCTGTACTTAAATACCATATGGATGGCTCCCATCTCTATCATGACCTTTCTTTCTCCCTGACTTTTTCTGTCTTTGGAATTTTATAATAATGGCCTCTAGTTTGTAGTTAAGAAGTTGTGGGTGGTGAACACCATTTTAAGTCTTTATTATTACTTTGCTTCCCTGAGGGAGGAAATAAATAAAAATATAAAACTTTGATTTTCATCATTTCAGGATATACCTTACTCCTGTCTCACTATTATCATGAGCCACTTCTTAGCTGATATTCACTGAGTATTGGCATATTCTTTTCTGACTTGCAAATCCTGTCCCAATTTCATCTTTAAACATTCTCTGTATGTCCTCAGCTGCAGCCTGGATGAACTGCTTGCCTTGTTTAAATGTTACATCTTCTCTCTAGTTTTAGTGGCTTTATGTCTGTTGCTGGTTTTATCCCTGGTTCATAATGTCTACTGCTGAATGGCATTCATTGTTCCCATTAAGGAACATACATTTCTGGAATAGTGTTTCTCTTTTCTTAGTGCTGACAGTTTCCAATGAATTGTGATGTAAGAACAGAAGTTACGCTGGCTCTTCTCTATTCTCTAACTGTCAACTAATTGATGAAAAGTATCTGTTTAAAATAGTATATATATATATATATGTGTGTGTGTGTGTGTGTGTGTGTGTGTGTGTGTGTGTGTGTGTGTGTTGTGTATATGTACATGTGTAGGCACTGCATAGGTTGAGTGTCCTGCTCTATCACTTTCTAGCTTCCTTTGAGACAGGATTTCTCATTGAACCTAGAGCTAGGGTGGTATCCAGAAGAAACCAATAATCCAGTCTCTGTTCTTCATCCTCCACCAAAAGAACTGGAGTTACTAGCACTCATGACTATGCCCACCTTTTAGGCAGATCCTAGAAATCTGAATTAAGTTTCTCATGCTTGTGCAGCAGATGCTCCTGCCTTCTAAGTCATCTCCACAGATCACAAAACACTAGCCTGTTCACTGAGTAGAAGTGAACAGGGAAGTGAAGGAATTGTCCGTGATGAGTTACCAATGTGATATCTAAAGACCAAGCTGAAGCTGCAGAGTTAGAGCTCCTTCCTAGTCAGTGGATGTCAATGACTTGCAAATCCAAGGATCTTTGTTGTTGTTTGTTCTTTAGTTCTTTTGGGAGGCCCATCACTCAGCTCCCAAATAAATCACACAGAGGCTTATTCTTGATTATGAATGCCTAACCTTAGCATGGTTTTTTTCTTACCAGCTTTCCTTAACTTGAATTATCCCATCTACATTTTGCCTCTGGGCTATCCCCATTCCTTTACTTCTGTAAATCTTACTCTTAATCCATGGATTGCTGTGCAGCTGAGTGGCTGGCCCCTGGAGTCCTCATCCTTCTCTGTCTCCTAGATCTCTCCTCCCAGTTTTCTCCTTCTGTGTTTTTTCTCTGCCTGCTAGCCCTACGTATCCTTTCTCCTGCCTCACTATTGGCCATTCAGCTCTTTATTAGACCATCAGGTGTTTTAGACAGGCATAGTAACACAGCTTCACAGCATTAAACAAATGTAACATAAACAAAAGCAATACATCTTAAAATAATATTCCCCAACAGATCTTTTCTAGTCTTATTAATATTCTGTTCCATTTCTATAACTCTTCCTGTTGACTTCTGACTCACCATGCAGGATGCCTTTAATTCTAAACTTACACAATACAGTAATGTAACAGCAAAGAAAGAAAGAAAGAAAGAAAGAAAGAAAGAAAGAAAGAAAGAAAGAAAGAAAGAAAGAAAGAAAGAAGGAAGGAAGGAAGGAAGGAAGGAAAGAAGAAAATGAGGTAATATGACTGGTGGTAGCCAAGAGCACATCTTGGCTTGAACATGAGCAAAGCAGCTCATAGACCAAGTATAGTTAGTTCCCAATCTCATCTCATCATGCCCAGAAAACATTTTTGGCACATAGATTCATTGGATCGATATTAGAAAGGGACTGAGTGAAAAGACAAGTAGGAATTACACACACTGAGAGTTCTTACTAATGCAATGTTTTGATTCCTGATCTAGGGTTATAATTTCCTGAACACAGTCACACATATGATTATATATGGACATTAACCACTTTGATAAGTAGTTAATATATTTACTGATAATTATAAACATGCTGTTTGCACATCTTAGAGCAGAACTCACATAATTAATTTCACAGAATCAGTAGTAACAGCACTGATTTGTGTTATGAGACAGTCTTGACCATCACTTAGCAATAGATGACAAAACTGTAAGCACAAATATTTAAAAACTTTCCCTAATTTTCCAAATAAATTTCTTAGTAATATGGAACTTAAAATTAATGGGTCATGCCTCCTTAATGTCTTCCTGACAGCTTAGAAGGATGAAAAACAATTATTTTGGTTTCATCTTTTGACCTTTGTGAAGTTCCAAGAACAAGTGCTTCCAAGGCTGCATGAATAAGAATAAATCCTGATGGGTGAATCACCCAGTCCTCATGAGCCTCTGAGGTTTTTATTATCTGGTAGTTACTCTCATCATTTACATGTGGTTTTAGTTTATTCATTTTAAAGGTGATCTAAAACATAACTCTGTAAAGTTTTTGAATTATGTTCTATTTTTCTTGTAATTATATTTGGTTTCCTTATTCAAGTGAACTTCACAAAAACAATACTACATAGAAAAAGAATGTGGAAACCTCTCTGAACTGTGCTATCTTTAGTCATATTTTCAAGTACTCTTAGATATAGGTGTCATTTTTTATGTAAGTATATCTATATACAAACATGCATGCATATCTATGTATATATGTAAATGTACATTATAAACTTCACTCCTGTGTTAGGTCTCCCATCTTATGGTCTCAAATTGTTAAAGGGTTACAGGAAATCTGTTTAGAAAACTTTTTGTGTAGCTTTGAAATTATTTTTTTCTGCATAAAAACTGGTTGTTTTTTAGTAAAAGTCATAATGTAGTGTGATGGTTAACTCTGATTGCCAACTTGACAGGATCCAGAACAATCACATAGGGGAAGAGGCTTTGGGATGCTTGTGAGGGGTAATAGATTAGTTAGATTGGCCTCTGGACATGTCTATAAGGAATTTTTTATTAGGTTAATTAATGGAGGAAGATTCCTCCTAATTGTGGGCAAGATCATTTCATGGGATGGATCCTAGACAAATATAAAGAGAAAGGGGGACTGACCATGAGAATTCCTTTTATTTGCTTCCTAACTATAGATGCAATCTGATCATGTGCCTCAAGTTCCAGCTACCTTGAATTCAGGCCATAATGGACTGCATCCTCAAATTGTGAGCCAATATAAGCCCTTTCTACACTCTTACTTTTGTCGGAGTATTTTGTCACAGCAACATGGGATGTAACTAAAAAAGTTGTTGCCAGGATGGAACATTGCTGTGATGAACCTGACTGTGTGGTTCTGAAGCTTTTGGAACTTGTTTGTTGGAGGAATGTGGAAGATTTTGGAACTCTAGGTTAGAAAGCAGAACTCAACAGGAAATTCCAGTGGAAGTTTGGAAAACAAGAAGGTTTATACAAGAAACACAATTCAAGGCCAGCCCATGAGGTTTCAGAGTAGAAATGGGACTTAGGGCTGCCAAGCATCTGGCCTCAATTTGCCCTGGAAACTTAAGCAAATTTTCCTTTAAAAGAAACAGAATAATTTGTTTGATGGAAGAGGTTTCCAGACAGGATAGCATTTGGGTTGGTGATGAGAAAGTAGCTGTAATTGTTGAAGAGATCATCACCATTGAATAGAAATCTTTTGTACTATACTAGTAAATGTGAAAGATGTCTCAAGCGCAAAAATCTCACCTTTGGAGGCTCCATTTTGTGAAGACTCAATGTATTTAAAGGTTCTTCCTACTTGAATACAAACACCTAGGGAAATATTTTGCCAAGGTAGTCTGGAAGGCACACAGAAGCTCTGCAGTTGTGGTCGAAGCAGGCCAGACTACATTCTAAGTCAGTAGTAGAATTTGGCCATGTGGTACTGGTTTTAGAGGAATGAAAGACAAAATATTGAAGTATCATGTTCCATGGCTCTACAACTGCTAAAATCAGGCAGTGTATGACAGATTTGGTTGGAATGTCAGCAAGGAGGCTGTAAGAGGTCCCTGCATATAGCTATGATGGTGACACCCAAGTTGTAATGGATATTACAGGGTGGAGAAAGTGGCAGAATCGTGGAACAGCCTTAGAAGAAAGCTGCATGTGTAGAGCTGAGCTGGTGCAAGAAGGATGACTCAGCAGACTGGAACTAACTGTAGATGCAATCTGACCACTTGTCTCAAGTTACAGCTACCTTGTCCTCTTGAGGCCTAGTGATTGTCCCAGATGTCTGACATGGAGTCACAGGAATTTCTGTTTTCTCTGAAGAATTTTTATCCCACTTTGGCCTGATTATTCCTTGCTATACCCCATTTGTCTTTCTTAAAATGTTAATTCTGTGCCATTGTATTAGAATTAAACAACTTGTTTTTTATTGTACAGAAGCTTACAGTCAAGAGATTATTTAAGTCTTGGGAGAAACTTAGCACTTACACTTCTGAGAATTGTTGGAACTGGAGGACTTGAGTATGAGCAAGGTAGAAAGTTGGCCCAGCCATATTCAGAAAACCTGGTAGAATACTAAATTTCCACTCCTGAGATATATAGCAATACTGAGTATTTTGAAACTTTACTTCAAACACTGAACAAAGTCTCTTTAGTACAAATTACAAACAAATGAATATTATAAAGTTTCATATTGTTGTTTATTTGTAGTGCTAAGGATTAAACTTAGGGCTTTGGACATGCTGAGCAGGAACTCTATCAGTGAGCTATACTCATTGCCCTTTCTAGTAATTTTAAATTATCTTTTCTTATCTATTATGAAAAAATTGTTGAGTTTAGATATAGAACTTAAAAATAGCAATATTTGATGCATTTAAAATAGTTTTAGAATTTCTGTCAATTTATTATATTTGAATTGATAGCTTTACAATTTATAATTATATCTAGATAAGATTCAAACACACATTGGACTGATTATGGGTTATCTTAAACCATATTGATGTAGAGAATTACCAGCTTCCTAAAATTATTCTTGGGTGAAGACATTTTTGTACTGGTATAGGTGTCTGATTTCAAATTATTTATGGTTCAATATTTTGAGGATATTTTTGTGATAATGTTAATTAAAATCACTTTATGGCATTGCATATTTTATAAATAAGCAAACCATGTTTCTTAAATTTCTCCTTAATAGGGGACTATGAAAACTAAAATAATGATTCAGAGAGAGAGAGAGAGAGAGAGAGAGAGAGAGAGAGAGAGAGAGAGAGACCTATTTTATTTGATGTCCATCAAGCTTTCTCACAAAATTTAAATTTCTGAGTCATGAGATGAACCTTTATGATATTGAGTAATTTGCATGATAATGGATTTCTCTGAGCTACTGACTTACAATCTTTATGTCTGTTGTACCCTCAGCTGGAAGCTATAATATTATGATATTCCTTTGAGTTTAGGGGGGCTTAAGAATTTGTCAGCAATAGAATTGAAACAAAGGTCATCTGTGTCTGTGAATTAATATAAAACTTAATCAGGAGAGAGACATGTTATGCTCTGTTCTTAAAAAGTTTTTATCAACTAGAAATGAAGTACTTGTTGAATTGTTTATAGAATTATGCAGGGTTTTATTCTGATTTCCATTTACAAAGAGATAGTAGACAATGCATGTCATAAATGTGGAATAAATTCATGTGCTTGAATACACATTGAGGAAAATTACATTAAGTTGGCATGAAAAAGTGTTACAGAGCAGGGACAATTTGAAGAGCAGAGAAAGTGGTAGATGTGATCATGACATAGTGTATATATGTATGCAATTTTTCAATAATTAAAAAGAATAACTGTGTCAGTCACATATTGCGTGTGAACCACAGTCTGTTTCTGGTGAGGAAAACCAGAGCTAGTAGAGGTATGTCACCGCAGAATCATATTGTCTTCCTAGGTATTTATAGAGTCATTCTGCCTGCTGTGTTGAGAATCTATTATGGATGTGTTATAGCGTGGCACTTAGAGAAATTTGAGAGTCATGAGAATTAGTAAGATTATTTACATATTTTAGGACACCACTTCCCTCTCCTCCTTGTAGTTCAGGAGATCAAATCCAGGGCCTTACCATCCTAAAAATGTTCAATGATAGCTATATCTCCAGCCCTCCAAAAATTTATTGAGTAAATTGAGATGCGATATTGTAACAGAGCAATATTTCCTAACATTTCTAATACTATGATCCTTTAATACAGTTCCTCTGTTGTAGTGACACCTAATCATAAGATTATTTTTGTTGCTAATTTATAACTGTAATTTTGCTACTGTTAGGAATTGTATTGTAAATATTTTTGGAGATAGAGGTTTGCCAAAAGGTTTTTGACTCACAGGTTGAAAACCATTCTGATAGAGGGCAATTAAGAATGCTCAGCAGCCCTTGTACAAACAAATAACAAACAGGCCAAGAGTGAAATTAAGGAAATAATACCCTTCATAATAGCTACAAGTAACATAAAATATCTTGTGGTAGCTCTATCCAAGCAAGTAAAAGACTAATATGACAAAAATTTCAAATCTTTGAAGAAAGAAACTGAAGAATATATCAGAAGATGGAAAGATACCCTTTGTTTACAGAATGGTAGGATTAACATAGTAAAAATGGTCATCCTACCATGCCCACCTGGAAGTTTTTTGTACCAGCCTTGATATGAGGGTTTATGACTAGTTTTATTGTAAGTTCTTAGGCCATGTTCAGTGGATATCCCTGGGAGGCCTGCTCTGTTTTGTTTTGTTTTTAAGGGAAAGTAGGGAGGAATGGATTTGGGGGAGTGAGGAGGTGGAGGGGAGAGACTGAGGGGAATGGAGGAAGGGGAAACTGTTCTTGGGATGTAATATATTAGAGAAGAAAAACTAAAAAAAAAATGACTTGAAGCTAAGTAGAAAGAAAAGGATGTTGCCAACACCAACAGAAATGGAGATGATCTTACAAAATAAATAAATAAATAAATAAATAAATAAATAAATAAATAAATAAATAAATAAATAAAACAAAAAACTTCCAGTAGTCTACTATTATTCTACTATTCATAACAATACAGTAGAGTGAAATAATGCCATATCATATGAATCTGATTTCTTTCTTCATGCGTGCATGTGTGTGTGTGTGTGTGTGTGTGTGTGTGTGTGTGTGCATGTGTGTGCTGTGCTGTGCATACATCTGTGTCCAGGTGGGCATGTGCCTGCACAGGTATAGTGACCAAAGGAAGATGTCAAGTGTTGTGCTCTATCACTCTCTGTCTTACTCCTTTGATACAGGGTATCTTACAGAACATGAAGCTAGCTAGTGGTTAGCATGCTCCAGTGATCCTCCTGAGTTTAGCATGCCCCCACAGTAGGTTTACAGTAGGCAGGTGCAACCATGCTCAGCTTTCTTTTGTGAGTGCTGCGGACTTGAAATCAGGTGCTTGAGCTTGCAAGCAAGTGTTTTTACCTGCTGAGCCATCTCTCCAATCCCTTAATTAGTCTCCTTGATCTATTATATATTAACCATTTAAATAACTTATTAAATTCCTGTTTTCTCATCCTTATTTGATGTCTACCTTATGAGATATAGGCATCAACATAAGGTCTTGTTTGTTTAGTTTTATTTTCTTTTGTGTGTCTGAGTGAGAGATAGAGAAACAACTGAGATAATGAAGGTAAAGTATTTTAATACACTCTGTTAAAGAGATTAAAGAGTGAGTTTATAATTTTATAAGATTTAATAAAGTATGAGATGAAGTCCATTATATCAATATAAAATATATAATGATGCTATTTGTTTTAAATATAACAAGCATAAGGCAATTTGAATATTCTCATAAATTTTAGTGCAGATTCACAAAAAACTTTACTGAAGTAGAATTTAGGTTCAGAGAATTTAAGTAAATTCTCAAATTCATGTCAATATTAGTGTAACTATAATGTAAATGCAAATACTTTCTCTTACATCATAGAAGCCTACTATTAAACAGGAAACTATTAACTAAATCTAATGAATTATAGATATTTCTCTTTAAAATTTTTACAAGTAACATTATGATGAGAGAATACCAGCAACTACGTGTTCAATGGCTCAGAAGATGCTGAGCCAAGGTTTGTTTTTTAGAAAGGCAAGTTAAAAACTTTTGGATCTGGGATGGAAGAGAAAGGACCCTCTGAGGTTAGAAAGGCCACTTCACTGATGTATCATGGCAATATTTTTGTTGTTGTTGTTTGCTGTGGGATGTTCTGTATGCTGTGAATATGCGTTACTCTGATTGGTTGATAAATAAAATGCTGATTGGCCAGTAGCCAGGCAGGAAGTATAGGCAGGATAAGGAGACAATGAGAATTTTGGGAAGAGGAAGGCTGAGTCAGGAGACAACAGCCTGCTGTCCAGGGAGCAGCATGTAATGGCACACAGGAAAAGCCACAGAACACATAGCAACATATAGATTAACAGAAATGGGCAGAGTTTAAGTGTAAGAGCTAGTCAGTAGTAAGCCTGAGCTAATGGTTGAGCAGTTTTAATTATTATAAGCCTCTGTGTGTTTACTTGGGTCTGAGTGGCTGCAGACCAGTGGGACACGGGAAAACTCCAGCTACAGTTGCTGTTGTCTAAAGAAATATGGTGTGCTCAGGGCTTTACCTAAAACACATAGACTTTATGCATCTAGTGAATTACTATCATGCATGCTTTCAGATTTTCTTGTATTAAGTAGTACTTAAAACACATAGCTTTATTCATTTTATTGGTTGTCACAGAATTTAGGCTATACATTTTTGGTTTTTTTTTTAAACCAAGGGAGATGGATCATCATCAGTCCCACTATGTCCCACTACGCATTTTCTACCTTTACTTTTGTGATCTCAGGTATCTAATAGAGCTGGGGTCTGAGTGAAGCTCTGATATTTTCCTTATTAAATTCTTACTAGCACTTGAAATCATAAAAGATATGCATATGAATGGGCTATTATAACATTTTAAAATATGTATATATTTTGCAATGTTTACATCAGGCTGAACATATTTAGCATATTTATATCTCTTCAAACATCATCTATAAGGAAGAAATCCCTAATCCTCTCCTCCAGCATTTAGAAATGCATAGGAAACTACTGTTATTCACAGTCCCTCTTCTGCACAGTAGCACAGTGGAAATTCACAACTTCTAAGCATAACTGAGGGCTACTTCTTAATACTTAACCTTCTCTTTACTTCTCACTGTCCACAGCCTCTGGTGCCCCCCCCCCATTCTACTTTCAATATTCATGAAATAAACTTTAGATTTTCACATGAGTCTAAAAAATGCTAACCATTTTATACCACTTCTTCTTTATAATTCCCACCAACAGTGTACAAGGGACTTATTTCCCTTAAATCCTCACCAACACTTGCAATCTTCTGTCTTAGGTACCTACTTTGGTTTGTAATAGGAGCAGACATGGCCCTATCATCCAAACTGTGTGAAGCGCTCATTGATTCTCTCAAAGAGGAAAAATCTCCCAAGCTCTGCTATCTGGGTTGAGTAAGGACTGGCCTAAAAGAGACAAAATCCTTTTTATTCTCTATTGCGTTGTTATTTTATATTTCTCTTTGCATCTGCCTCATACTTAGGTCTTGGAAAGCATATTCAAACAGGAAAACTTACCTGTATTGATGTGTTTTATGAGGGAGGAGTGCTAGAAATCCCTATTCTATAATCTTGTGGCATTAACACTATATATACTTTATGAAGATGTCAAGGATAGAAAGAATTGAGTTTTATTTTCAAGAAAAAACAAAGAGTCCATTATGATCTAGAATGTCTCCATGATATACTTATGCAAGTGGGAGTGGCCTTGTATTTTTTGGGTGCTATTGGCAAGAGGGCACAGCCCACAGAGGAGAGGGATCAGGGCTGCAAGATGGCAGAAATAGAGTAGTGATCAGACTGAGGGCTTGTAGACTGAGAGAGATTAGCTTATCAGAATTTTTCCATGTTAGTTGCTGAGGAACAGCTGCATGTTAAGATGAAAGTAGAGAGTAACATTTTTCATGGTATCTTCAGCTCTTAAAGTCTGATACTGACTTCAGATGACATCATATAGGTCATAGCTCCATAAGCGTGCTTTTACATTTCAAGGTAGCTGTGGAAGTAATAGAAATGGTCCCTGGACATGGAACTGATGCATAATCATAGTGAAAATAATTTCAACTTTCATGTGGTACAGAACATCCACTGTTGCCAATGAGGAACAGGTAGAAAAAGGGAGCATTAACTTTTGATTTGTGAGCTGAGCACTGGTCTTTATGTCTAAAAACAAAAGGCAGTTTGTATGAGACATAGAGAATAGGAATGGCCATTTGTTACCTTTTTTTAAGAATGAGGAGGAAGGAAGGTGACTTTGATATATGCTATTAAAATATGTACATAATGTAGCCTTATGGGGGGTGAGTAAAGTAATTCCTAAATATAAACAGTTAACCCAATGCTAATGTTTAGAAATAAGCACTGACTTAGAGCTAGATACTGTTTTTCCACTATATATATATATACATATATATGTATATATATTAACGAAAATAAGAAAAATAGACATCAGAGGTTCATGAAAGAGTGTACCAAAATAGCTACACTATTTTTTTAAAGGTGAGAGAATATTTGAAAAAGTGGAATGAACTGGAAACAGCAGGCCCAGATGGTATGCACAATAGGCTACTAAAGAGAACCAGCTGTGAATTTGCCAAACTCAGCTGCTTCGGTCAGCAATAAACCACGGGCATCTGAATGGGAGGAACCAAGTCCAACTCACAGAGAACTAAAAGTCACACTGTCTACTGAAATGGAGAGGAAAATGGCAAGTAACTGTGTCAGAAAATGTATACACGATGAAAAAATTATTGTCAACCAGAAGAAGGGAAGCAAAGGTGATATAAATCAATAAGTGAAAGTACGAAAAATAAAACTGTATGTGTTTTACCTTTTGGTTTTTCCCTAAGTGATATAAGTTTATTTGTAATTATAAATTTAATCAGATTTATAGCCTACATATTATAGCAAAGCAATAATAATATGCTCACTGAGTGAGCAGGAAGAATTTAATTTAGCATGGTTTGGTGGGCTAAATTACTTGACTAGTACATGAACACAAACAGCCAGTATCTTAGAAAAACAGGTCAAGAATCTTAACACCAACAGCAATATATTTACTATATTTTCTTGAAAACAAATTTTATGTAAAATGTACTTTTTTTGCTCAGGAAAGATTAGATACATATATAGTTGGAAAACTAATATAGTGAAGTCTACTTGAGTATGTACAATGAACATATAGGTTTTCTTTCTTTAAAAATATGAAGTTTTAAGGCTCACAATACATTAATTGTAACGTCTCCCCTCCTCTTTCCTACCTATAGCCTTACTCGGCTATTTATGTTAGAGTATGAACTATCATCCTAGAAAAATGAATCTATTCACTTGGCTGTGGATACTAATTTGTTGGAAAGAGATGTGTACAGGTTGCAGGTGGATATACCAAGATGGGAGGACCCACCATGTACACAAATGCACACATACAAATACACACATGTATGCACACAAACACATACATCCAGGCACATAACATACATGCATGCAGACACATATATACACATGGAAACATATACATACATGTGTTTGTATGTATGTATGTGCACATACATACATGCACACCCATTCAGGCATGCATAATTGTGCGTGCATACATACACTCAAAGTAAGGAAGATGTATCATGCTTCCAATGCCCCCCTCAAAAGAGTGGCACCAAAGAAATACATAGTGACAGTCACAGTCACCTATGAAATTCTCACTATGTCACATTGTCCTCAGTCTTTGGGAGACATTGGATGAAATCAACCTTTTGCTTCCTCATTTGACATAGGAAGACATGAAGCCCAAAGTATCTCAGAGCTTCTGTCAGACCCATTCTAGTCAGAGAGAAAACCTAGTAAAGTTCCACTGGATCTTTTTTTTCACAAAACAAAGCAGATAGTGAATGGTTATCAGATAGTGCTACACTGTCCTCTAGACTAATAAAAAAAAAAGTTCACTTTTCCCTAGAAGTCTCTATTTCCAGGTCTAGTCTTGGGAAAGTAAATCCTGCATTATTAGTGGTGTGTTCTCAACCTTAAAGGAAGCTGCTGTGTTCAGCAAAGGGATCACACTGTGTTGTCACAACTTCAGGAGCTTTAGAACTTAACCCCATTGCAGAAAAATGCAGGACACAATTGCCTAGTGATAGCTATGAGACATGGTGGGATCCGGTTTTCCTTGGAACCTGGAAATGGAACTCCCTGCTGAGTTGAACACTCCATCTGCTGGTGCACACTACAGATCTTCCACCTCCAGGGTTGTGGTGGTATGTTAAGTTCTAAGGGGACCCAGAGAGAGAATCCTCAGAATTCAGCTCTGACAGATGTGTGTAAAGGAGAAAAAAAAGACACAAGAAAACCACTTTCTTGGGTTTTGTTGTAATGGCAAAGGATTTTTGATTTAAGATGATCAGCCTGCTCTTGCCCCTAGTGGCCTCACATTCTTCATCTTCCTTAAATGGAGATTTTCTATATATTTTTTAAAGGATTTATACTTTCCATTCTCTCTCATTCTCTCTCATTCTCTCTCTCTCTCTCTCTCTCTCTCTCTCTCTCTTTCTCTCTCTCTCTGTGTGTGTGTGTGTGTGTGTGTGTGTGTGTGTGTGTGAGTGTATGTCACATGCATGTGCTACATGCTGGGGCCACAAGAGGGTATCAGAACCCCTGGAGCTGGAGTTGCAGGCAGTGCTAAAAACTGAACTTAGTTCCACTGGAAGAACAGAAAGTGCTCCTAATGGCTGAGGCACCTCTCCAGCATCAACTTTTTCCTTCTTTCTTCCTTTCTTTCTGTCTTCCTTCCTTCCTTCCTTCCTTCCTTCCTTCCTTCCTTCCTTCCTTCCTTCCTTCCTTCCTTCCTTTCTCTCTCTCTCTCTCTCTCTCTCTCTCTCTCTCTCTCTCTCTCTCTCTCTCTCCTTTTCTTTTTTCCTTCCTTCCTTCCTTCTTGTTTTCCGTCTTTTTAAGCCTTACTGTCCTTCCTCACCCTGGAGCTCAGAAGGCATACAACAAGGGCACCACTGTAAACATTATCTGGGGTAGAAGCTCCTGTCCTTGTCTTGTCTCTTCCAGAATCTAAAGGTGTTCCAGGCAGAGGTCAGGATTTTTTTTTTTTGCAGGATAAATGAATAACAAAACATGTGGTAGTTAACACAATTATCAACTTGATAGGTGTAACACGAATCTTAAAAGGTCTTATTAATAAAAAAACTCAGGCCATATATTGGGGTGAACGCTGAATGATCAGAGAAACAGAACAAAATACATCCAAACTCACCTTGCCAATTCCTCAGCTGATCTTGTTTCCTCAAACTGGAAGCCTCTGTGATCTCATCTGAATGGATCTCAGCTGTACTGCTGCTCAAAAGCCTAAAAGCTTAAAGGGGCTCTAGTTCCTGGTCTTCATGCCTTATATACCTTTCTGCTTCCTGCCATCACTTCCTGGGTTTAAAGGCATGTGTCACCATACCTGGCTGTTTTCCAGTGTGGCTTTGAACTCAGAGATCCAGGCCGATCTCTGCCTCCAGAATGCTAGGATTAAAGGCATGTGCTACCATTGCCTAAACCTATGTTTAATATAGTGGCTGTTCTGTTCTATGACCCCCAGATAAGTTTATTGCTGTGCACAATATATTAACCACATTTCCCCCTTTTATTTTCCAGATAGGATCTGGAATCACTCAGAGACAATTCTCCAGGCACATTTGTGAGAGATTATATTAATTAATTTCACTCCTGGGAGAAGAACCTGTGAGAGATTATCTTGATTAGGTTGACTGAGGTGAGAAGACTCACCCAAAAAGTGTCAGTGACCATTCCATGATCTAGCTCCTGGACTGAATAAACAGGAGGACACTAGCTGAGTACCAGTAATCTCTCTTTCTTGCTTCCCGACTATGGTTGAAATGTGACCAGTTGCCTCATACTGCTGCCACTGGAACTTCCTTACCTTGACACACTAATCACCCATTTTCTAATGACTAGCGTCTTTACTGAAGCAGCACTTCTAATTTTGTTTAAGAATTTCCTTTCCATTATTCCTCAAACTGTGAGGCAAAAGTAAGCCCTTTCTCCCTTAAGTTGTTTTTGCCCAGAGCATTTTTTATCATCACAACAGGAAAAGTAGCTAAGACAGAATCTAAATAACAAAGCCTGTGTACCTTTTAGTACAACACAAAGGAGGGTCTGACTTGTTCCCTGCACTGCTTTGCATGAACGTGTGTGTGTGTGTGTGTGTGTGTGTGTGTGTGTGCGCGTGCGCGCGCTCGCGCGCGCGCGCGTGCACGGTTCCCATTTGCAATTGCCTAGCTGAATTCTTCTTTAGCAGTTAATGGGTTATACAAGAATTTGGTGGGGTCTAGGTAGCCAGAGATGACTGACTGCAGAGTCTGTGTGCCTGGGTAGAGGAGAGAATACACAACCCAGGTGTGATACCTGTGGTCACCTGTCACTTCAGAAACTGCTAATACTGAAGCTAGTCAATGTGAGGATTATAACACAAGGGAATTGGTCATATAAGAAAGGAGGGTTAGCTCTAAGTCTTTATGAGGAATTATTAGTGACATTTTCCATATGAGAATAGACAGTAATATTGAACCTTAGCATATTATTGCCTGGTGAAACCTTTAGAATCAGCCACATTGGGAGAATTCAGTAAGAGGAAGATGCAAAATAGTAGGGAGTTTTATGTCCACAGGCATCACATCTGGGGTAGTTAGTTCGTGAGTTGTATTAGAACCTAAAGACTTCCCATAGAGGGGATTATAAAACAAAACTGTTGAATCTTGGAAGGGAATTGGTTGATAAATGAGAAAAAATTCATTTAGCCAAGGACTATCAACAGTCAATGATAAGCCAAATTATCCCCTTTCTCCAGGAATATTCTTCCCTTCTAAAATACTCAAGCTTTGTGGGGGCAGTGAGTTCTTTTTACATTGGAGTTTGAGTGTTTCAGTTTCAGATTGGCTAAAGGATACTCTAAACAGACCATCAAAACTGCAGTACCAGACTTGGTACCTAAAGCAACCTGAAAGTTTCCTTTCTTAATCCTTAGAATAGTACATTTGGTAACCTAAAATTAGCACTCAGATTACTCACCATTTTGGTTAAATAGTTTAAATTCTCCATTCTTTCTATTTAGAACCCAAAAGCTCAAAGTTACCAGAAATCTATCCCTGAGAGTGTTCTGAGGATTAACTAGGCAATATGATTTCTCTCAGTGTTGGAAATGCTACTTTATTACAAAATATTAATAGCATCAGGCAGAGAAAAGCTAAGAGTTTGCTTTATGAAATTTCTTTAAAAACATGACTATCCTTGACTGATTCAGTTAGGAAGTTATTACTGAATATAACAGAATTCAAAGCATCCTAGTTTACTGTGACTTTAGTTGAAGATTTCTCAGAGAAGTGCAAACGGCAAAACCATCAAAAAAAGCAAACTGTAATTAACATTAGAAAAAATTTTAGTTCTTACCTCGCATTTGACAACAATTAGAAAATGTACATTATGTTCAGCATATATAATTTTAAATCTATAAAGTTTATTTAATATTTTATTATTCTGTTTTTATGATTATCCATAGTTATATTTAAATGTCTCCCTAAAGATTTCTAGTAGATATTGCTAATTTGATTCTATACCATCGCCCTAAAGGAAGTCACATGAACATGTTTACACAATGATACAATCTAAATGTGCAATGATATGATGCCCAAGAAAGAAGCCTACATACTTTAATTAAAAATGCATTTGCTAAAGATTGAATATGAGTCTAGGGAGTTGTAAATTGTTTTCTGTTGGAGTATCTGAAGCCTCAATGTGAATGGCAACAGACTGACCAGGGTAGATGAAGTGGTTGGGGCAATTTCTTAAAATAGGACAATGAAGTGTGCTGCATCAATGGATTTTTTCCTTTCATATGAGATTTCCTGCTGCTGCTTTGTTAATTAAGTTTATGCAATACTTTGAATCTTTCGTTGTCATGCCAACAATCTTCGTAGCATCTTCACTGAGTATAGATTCGTCTCAAGAAACTGCTTTCATTGTTTATCCATAAGAAGCATCTGTTACCCCTGAGCAATACTCCATTGTGTAAATGCACCACATTTTCTTTATCCTTTCTTTGGTTGAGGGACCTCTAGGTTGTTCCCAGGTTCTGGCTATTACGAATAATGCTGCTATGAACATGGTTGAGCAAGGTCCTTGTGGTATGACTAGGTGTACCACAAGCAGGAGCTTGGTTTTGCCTCAACTTGATATGCCGTGCTTTGTTGACCCCCATGGGAAGCCTGTGTCTTTCTGAATGAAGGAGGAGTGGACGGGGATAGGGTAAAGGGGAAGTGGGGGCAGGGAATGGGAAGAGAGGAGGGAGAGGAAACTGTGGTTGGTATGTAAGAAAAATAAATAAACATAATTTAAAAAAGGGGTATACTGAATGACACATCATAGTTCCTGATGATACTAGAATGAATGAATAGGTATTGGATTTTTGTTTTAACTAAAAACAAAACAAACAAACAATTTGGTTTGTTTGTTTTGTTTTTAATTAATTTAGGGGGACACAGGGCAGGAATGAGGGCAGATATGGAGGGACTGGGAGGTGCACGGGATTGGGGTACATGATGTGAAATTTCCAAAGAATTAATAAAGAATTATGTTTTAAATAAATAATAAATAAAGTCACTACTGCTGCTCCCCCACACGCAAAGATGCATCTGTTAATGTCTCACCATATTATAGTCACTCAGTCATGCCATCAGTCTCCACTTCCACAATCAGATCTGTATCTCCTGTGGAAATCTTTATCAGTGACATCGGCTGGATCTTTTAGATCAGTTGTTGCATCTTCTTCTTCTTGCAGTTTTATGTTACAGAAATGATTGCTTTCATTAAACATCACAGACTGACCTTTGTTAGCTACCAACTATTTTCCCTACAGTTTGCTCACTCATCTTGGTCTTTACAGTAATGAAGAGAAGTCCTTGCTTCAGAGTAGGCTGTAGTTGGAAGTTTCTCCAGCCCCACCAGTCCCCCAGAGTCCCACAGCCCACTTATAAAATAATCTCTTAGAAGTTTATATTAATTATAACTCCTCATCCATTAAGCAATCGTTAGCTCAGGATTATTACTGACTAGCTCTTATATTTAAATTAACCCATAATTCTTATCTATGTTTAGCTGTGTGGCTTGGTACCTTTTCTCAGTTCTGCCTTGACATCTTGCATCCTCTGTGTCTGGCTGGTGATTCTTGACTTAGCCTTCCTCTTCCCAGAATTCTCCTTGTCTGCTTATCCCACCTATACTTCCTCTCTGGCTACTGGCCAATCAGCATTTTATTTATCAACCAATCAGAGCAACACACCTTCATAACATAAGGAATGACATCCCACAGTACTTCTCCTTTTCTGTCTAATCAAAAAGGAAGGTTTTAACTTTAACATAGTAAAATTATATACAATAGAACAGTTATCAATAAAGAATTACAGTTATAATATCTAGTCCATTTGTATTTGGTAAAATTAAAGAAAATATTCTATCTATCCTATATTTGTGAGTCTAAAGTTTCATATCTAATTTATCTTTTATAATAACCAAGGAAAATTATAATTATCTAGTCTTCAACTGCATCAAAGACCCCAGAAGGATATAATGTAACCTAAATAAACAAGAAGTGCGTTGTAAGCAACTTCCAAAAATCTGGAATTGACAGAGACAGGTGCCTGCCTGGACAGTCATCCAAAGTTCCTCTACAATGTTAAGGAATCCATCTTCAGTACATAGCCCTAGAATTTTTTGTTTATTTTTTATTGTCTCTTTTTCCTGTATCCTGTAGAATATTTGGCAGTCTCCTCTGCAAAGAAGGAACCTAAAGGACCATCTCGCCTTGCAAAGTTCAGTGATCACCTTCCTATGGGTCCTGCATGTCCAATTGATACAACATTTTGTCTAGCAGTCCAGGAAAGAAAAGTTTCTTGCACAAATGGCTATTTTGCCAAGAAGAAGATAAACTCCCTATGGAGTGTCTTTGATGCCCATCTTCTTTGAAGTAAATTGGTGCTGCCAGGAGCAGACATATCTCAATGTCCATGAGAGTCTAAGTTTTTAAAACATTTTAAATTTGCCATATTCTGTAGGTCTTTGAAGTGTTTAAAGATTACCTACTTAATTGAAATATATCTATGTATACCTAGAAAACTTAGCTAACATGGCTATAAGCTTTATTATCATAGATGACTAATTATTAATCTGTATTTCTCAACTAAACATTACAATTTCAAATGAGTTGCACAAACAAAATACTTTAAACAAGAGTAGAAATATACATACAGCATAACAAAATTTACTTTAAATTTGTAACAATAAATTAAAATCCACAGCAATGTAAAACATTTTAAGCAAGTTGTTACTCTTTAAAAGTAGGTTCAATAATCTACCTTTTTCACAGCATACAGAACAATATCCCACAGCAGTATGCTTTGGCTTAAGGGAGTGTTGATCTGGTCTGGTCTTCTATCATAACCATACTCACTTGCTATCTCACAAATAAGGCTGTTTCATTCTCTCATAACCAGGGTGTTTCCTGTAGTAGCCCTTCTAATTTTATTTAAGAACCTTTCCACCTCCATTTCTTTGACAGATACAAAAAAATTTAAAACTATTAGAACCTAGAGAAATATCTACATCAGTATATATGGGTTAACTATATTTCTGAATAACAGATACAATTAACAAGACAGTTGAAGTTAGAAATCATACCATGTATAACATCAAACACTAGGTTAACACATGTGGAGACATAGGAGCGAATCTATTTAAATACATAAGTCTCCTACACAAAAGATTATAAAATGTTATTGACAAAATTAATAATGACATAAATAAGTGATGAGTATCATTTTTCTAGTATGGAAAGCATAGTATTCTACAATTGTTAATCAACTGTCTTTTACTTGATGTAAAGCTTTAATGGAATCACAATTATAATATCAGCAGGATATTTTTTATTGGAATGTCAATCTAATTCTAAAATATATGTGGAAAATTCAGAGAGAAACTTGGAACACCTTCAAGTACCATAAAATCACATGTGTTGCTAACACATCAGTTCATGTTACACAGCTACAATAATGAAGCCATGTGGCATCTACCCAAGTATGAAAAATTAGGAAGATGAAACAAAGTACAAAATAATAAAAAAGACTCAAACATATACAAATGGTTGGTTATAGAAAAAGCTAGCCCTATAAAACTGTGGCAAGTACAGAGAGTTAGATATACCCTCCACCCCCAAAAAAACTTGTTGACTTCATTATGCAAGGATAAAAAGGAGAAGAAATTCAGATTTTAGATAAAAAGATATAAGGTAGAATAATTTTTCTGAGTTAGTTCATTAGTAAATAACTTCACGATTTAGGGAAAAATATAGATTGTTGAACAGGCTAAGATTCTTAAATAAGGAACACAAGTCAAAAAGAAAATGCAATAAGAATATATTAAAGTTAAAAACTTAAAAGTTAACAGTGAAAAAGCAACTTATAAATATCTTTATTCAATAAGTGTATAAATACTATAAAATGAATGACATCACCTCACCAAATACAGAAATGTGGGGAGGAACTTGACAAAATTCCAAATACAAACACATTCATTTAGATGGCAATTTTATGAAAATGAGCTCAAACTCAATTTTGGAAATCTAAAACTAGGGTCAGATAATATGTAGTCAATAATTGGGAACTCTGGAAAATCATATTATAGACAATAAAGTAAAACACCTGGAATTTTTATCCATTGTTGGGGAACCAAAATGGTCTAACACTAGAAAATTTGTTACAGTTGTAGGGCTAGTTATACATCTACATACCTATAAACCAGACAGTCTACTTCTAGGTACCTTCTCCTCTTTGCCATCCCCAACAAGTATATAAATAGTTAAAAAATATATGTAAATGTCTACATCATAGTAGCACTCTTTGGTACTTATAGGCATATAACTCCACCCCTTCACCCTGAGTAAGATTATAAATTAATAACACAATATGTGTGAGTCTATGAGGTTTCAAAGTAGCAATATGGGAGAGCTAAAACTGAAATGAAGCAATCAGAAGGAAATAGAGCAGGCATTAAATTTTGGTGCTCTTACATATATATGCCGTTGAGATTTCTGTTTCCATAGCATTTTTTCCTTTATAGTATTGAAAAGGTATGTTGCTCTCTTCATCACTTGGAAGTTAACTGTGAGAACAGTAGCCTTAACACCCTCATCACATTAAACACACTACCAAGTATTAAGTCAGAAATTCAGTAAATATTAGCTGAATGAACCAATGAGCCCATCACCTGTAACACTAAAAGTTGTTTTTCTAAAAAGCATTGGCAATAATGAGACAAACAGAAATCAGAAAGGCAGCAAGGCAAATCTGGAAACATCGGCTTTCCAACATTCTTTTCTTCAAATCTAAGTAGAGACACGGTCTTTCCAGTCATGTTTGTCCAGTAAGATCGTTTTTACTTGAGCTCCTTAGAACTGAATTTCTCTTTTGTATTATAATAATCATGACTAATAATTTTGATATTGGCCAAACAAGTCACTTAAGAAAAGAAAATTAATGTGGTTAGAAGAAATACATTCCTGAATTTATTGATTGGTTACTTTTGCCCATTAATCTTCTGTGTTCTGAGAACACAGTGGCGTCTGCAGCAGATAAATAGCTTCAAGGAGCTCACAGAGGAGTGAAGGAGAAGGCATATTCTACTACATAAGTGCTTTTAAAGAACATTAAATTCAACAGAGAGAGAAATAACTCCATACAGAGAACTGCTGAGGATTTGGATACACACTGTGATGGTTTAAATGAGAACTGTCCCCTGTGGACTCTGGCATTTTATTACTTGGTCCTTCATTGATGGTGCTGTTTGGAGACTTTAAAGTGTGACGGTGCAAGAGGGAGTAAACCACTGCAGGTAGGTCTTGAGAGTTTAAACCAGTGGTTCTCAACCTTCCTAATGCTGCAACCCTTTAGTACGGTTTCTCATGTTGTGCTTCCTCCCCCTGCCCCCCTCAACCACAAAATTATTTTTGCTGCTACATAATAATTATATTTTGCTACCGCTATGGATTGTAATGTAAATCTCTATGCTTTTGAAGGTCTTAGGCAACTCCTGTGAAAAGGTCCTTTGACTCCCCAATGGGGTCACAATTCTCACAGGTTAAGAACCATTGGTTTAAAGCTATGCATACCCTTCCTCCAGTTTGTTCACTCTGTTTAGTTCTTGTGGTAAAGGATGTGAGCTCTGGGCATCTAGCTCTTGCTGCCATGCCTGCCTCCTGCTATTATGCTTCCAACTGTGATGGACTCTTATCCTTCTGGAATAGTAGGCCCAAATAAACTCTTTCTCCCATAAGTTGCTTTTGTCATGGTGTCACAAACTTAAGCAAAATCTTGTTGTGGTATATTAATCCTGAACGCTAGTGACTGCAAGCATCACAAGCTGGCTTTCAAGAATTGCTTTTTAAGGGTTTAGGAAGTTTGACAAGCAGCTTCTGAACACAGCCATTATAAAGATTAAAATACATAAATTTACTCAAAATTTTAGAGATTAGATAATAGTATTTCTCACCTCTCATCACCAATTAGTTATTTGACATTTTACAATTCCATATGCCTTTGAGGTTATGTACAATCTTGCACCTGTTACAATTGAATTGCCACTGACAGTGCGGTATGAGCATACTCTGTATCAGCTCCATGTTCCTTGATGTCACAATGCAATAAAATTTAACTATTGTAAGTTGATAAACACTGATGTATTGCTGCTGTTAAGGCACCATGTATTGCTGCAGTGAGGATCCGGCTCCAGCAAGCTCAGGGTTTGAGGAGGAGCATACAGAGTCAGCAGACTATCAATAAACTTGACTTTCGTATCTGATGAAGTAAAACTTAACTCTCTGGGGCAGTGAAAAAGGGGAAACACACACACACACACACACACACACACACACACACACACACAGTCTTTCTATCACCTTCTGTCTCACTTCTGTCTCTTTATTTTTCCTTTACAACTTATATATCCCAACAAAATCTTTCAAGCAATATAAAAATTACAATGTAGTTACATTCTATTTTTCAGGTGAATGATTGTAAAGAATACAGGTAGAAAACATGTTTATAGTTCGCCTTAACCAAAGTCATCCCAAGAACCCACATATATTCATATCTAAGCAACTAGTTATAGATTAACAGAATGTAAGCAAGCAAGGTATTTTTCTCAGCCAGTTCTTTTACTGGCAGGCTGCATATTGATATTACAAAGAAAGAATCAATCACATTGTTACTTATCTTAAAAGGTAATCTTATAAGGAATTTTAAAAGAATCACAAACCTAAACCTTTACATATGAAAACCAATTGGTCAGCTCTACTTTAAATCCTCAGGGTGCACAACCACTAGTCAACAGGTTTTGTTTTGTTTTGTTTTGTTTTTTTTATCAGGAAGCTGAGGGCAGAAATGGGTACAAGGAATTAATCATCATCTTTGACCATCAACCCATCCTAGCAAGAAAGGCACATTAGCTAATAATAATTCAGCTGCTTTGTTCTTGCCCCCTAATGAGTCCCTCACTCAACTATGTGCCTTTCTAAAACTTTAGATTATTTCCTTGGTTTTTTGTTTGTTTGGTTGGTTGGTTTTTTTTTTGTTGTTGTTTTTTCGAGACAGGGTTTCCCTGTGTAGCTTTGCGCCTTTCCTGGAACTCGCTTTGTAGACCATGCTGGCCTCAAAATCACAGAGATTCGCCTGCCTCTGCCTCCCAAGTGCTGGGACTAAAGGTGTGTGCCACCACCGCCCGGCTTATTTCCTCGGGTTTTGCACCTCAAAGCTATTAACAAAAACATCTCATTTTCAAAGCTTTGTTTCAGCCATGAGGCACTCTGAAACCTATGAACACATCTCCCAACATTAAGATTAAAAGAATTTAAGCTAGCTAGGCTTCTGGGACTCAGTTGTTTTTCTTAATCATTAACCCTAAGTCACAGTTAATGCAGTTTCTCAAGAGAAACTAGCTGTGTGACATTTCCTTGTTCTTAGTTTTTTATCCTCTGCAGCCTCTGCTTTATCAGAGGCAGGGGCAACATTTTATCCTACCTTTACCTATGCTAATTTTTCTACTAAACAACCTCTATCATAATCCCTTACTATATTTATTAAAAAATCCCAGCCATCAAAATTCTATTAAACTAACATTATTATCATATCAAATCATTGCTTCAGTTTAACAGTAGGGCTTAGGAGGAAATCATCTTTATAGTAATCCATAGGTAAAAATGCCCAGTAGAACAGGGTATTTCTAAGGGAAAATCATACTACATTAAGGGCAGTGGGGAATCTCCTCATACCCATTTACACCATGCCAGATACCAGAGAAAAATGGCAGTGGCATGTTTATGCAAAGTCACAGCAGTAGCAAGAGACATTCCAGAGCTGAGGCTCTTAGGGCCTTGCCTATCCAAGATTCACCCCCTGGAGCCTTGCTTCCTGGTGGGCCAACATCCTTAACCTCAACCTCCATCTGCTGCTCCTCTGACAAGGCCATCAGCACAGATTATAGCAACACTACAAATAAATGCTTTTTTTTTTCACCTGGTTTATGAAATATATGTCCTTATATTGTTATATTACACTTAACTTTGTTATATAAACTTAGGAGAAATGTGTTAGTAAATTATAATAAAATTAAAATATATGTTGTGTTTCTAGATGTTGTATTGAAATAGAAGAAAGGAAATGAGAAAAGAGTCTTTTTTACAATTGGAGTTTTTGTTTTACTTTTACCGTATTAGTGAAAATAGAATGTTCAACTGTATTTAAATTGGATCAACATTAATTCATCATATGCAACTATACATTGGATGTGAGTATAATACTTCAATAAAAATAATTGAACATATTTAGAGTGAATTATATTGTTTTGTAAATGTTAGGTATATTTGTAAATGGGGGAGGAATATGGAAAGAGATTTCACAAAAAAACATGTAAGCATTTTAGGAAAATCAAGGGCCATTTTTTGGAATTTTCCATAAATAGTATTATGCACAAGATCTTATCTTCTTATGTAAATATTTGCTACTCGGTCCTTACTAATAAATAGAGTAAACTTGTATGTGCAAGTGTTTGTTTAACACACTTTTAACAGAATCATGGGGAACCACATATCAGCACAAATTGTGATAGAACAGAGAAGTTACAAAAGCAACCAAGTCA
The DNA here is from genome assembly GCF_949786415.1 of Peromyscus eremicus. Taxonomy (NCBI): domain Eukaryota; kingdom Metazoa; phylum Chordata; class Mammalia; order Rodentia; family Cricetidae; genus Peromyscus; species Peromyscus eremicus. The sequence goes on along the minus strand of NC_081429.1, from coordinate 27,651,185 downwards.
GTTATACTGGTTTCTGATTTTTCTCCTTCCTGTAATGATTCTGTATTATTTTTCAGTTTGTTCAAAGGCATTTGCACAATGAGTTACCAAAAAAATTATATACACGTAGATGCACTCTACATATTAGTGTATGCCAAGTATAATTAACAAACAGAAAAATGTGTCAAAATGCATGGTATAATCCCAGCTCCTCACAAAGTTCCTTGAGGGCCTTCTTTCTGGACAATCAGATTGGCTATTTTTCGTCTGCTGTAGGTTAGCTTGGCTTGTCCTCAAAATATATATAAGGAATACATCTTTCAAACAGAAGCCTAGTTTTCATAGGATATGTACCCATGTTATAGCTTCATCAGTAGTTCACTTTTTATTATTGCAAACACATACACACAAACACAAAAACAAAACAAAACAAAACAAAAACAAACTATTCACCTCTGTGTCAAGGACATTAAAGGTAAAAAGGAATTGGAGTCCCTTAAAAGGCATGCTGTAGTGACCAGAAGACATTCCTCTGGGGATCACTCCTTATAGCTCTTACAGTTCACAATAGTCCTCAGTGGAGAACAAACTTTTACACACTGTCTTTCAGTAGCTACCTAAGATTAAAATAAAACTGGAGCATCTAATATAGGGAAATGTATTTGAGGTCAAGACAGCAGCAATGCTCTGGTTAGAAATGGAAGAGAAGAACACAGAGTGATAGCGTGACAGGTAAATTTCAACATTTTTATATTCTGACTCTATATCCTGGTGGATGGTTACACAGGGATGTCCAATGTGTGAATATCAAGAAATGCAGAGTTGGTATATTATGTTTAAGTGCTTGTAGTCATCCCTAAAAACACTGTAAAAAAAAAAAACAACAACAAGAATTAACTACTATTGTTTTCTACTGAGAAATCTATCTAGTATTTGAATTGATTGAGGCAAGAAAGGATTTTTGTCAGTAAATTGAATACATACTTGACAGTACCTTGTTTTAATTTATAACTGGAAGAACCAGAGAAAAGGCCTTACATGGTGGTGTTTACTTTTAAAAAGCAATATATTTATTTTATATTTTAGATTACAGTGTAATCACTATATTTCTCTGTTGCACGAATCCTAAATGGTCTTATAATAGAAACCTGGAGCCAGATATTGGGATAAATGCTGAAAGATCAGAAGAAACAAGCCACAGCCACTTTTCACCTTGCCCACTCCTCAGCTGATCCATTCTCCAGGAATCCTCAGACTGAATGCCTCTGAGTCCTCAACAGAAAAGGCTATAGTTCCTGTCTCCTCAGTCTTATATGCCTTTCTCCACCCAGCCATTTCACATCCTATCTCAACCTTCCTAGTGCTGGGATTAATGGTGTGTGTGCTTCCCAAATACCAGGGTTAAAGATGTGTGCCACCACTGCTGACCTCTATGTTTAACTCTGTGGCTTGCTCTATCCTCTGATCTTCAGGCAAGTTTTATTAGAGTACAACAAAATATCACATTTCTCCCTTCCCTTTCCTCCTCTAAACCCTCTCGAGTATTTCTCTCAATTCTCCTTCAAATTCATGGCTTCTCTTTTCACTGTTATTGCATACACACACACACACACACACACACACACACACACACACACACACACACACACATGCATTCCTTGACATACCTATTCAGCTGTTCAGTCCATATGTTACATGTATGTACATTTTCAGGGCTGACCATTTGGCATTGGGTAACCAATTGATATGTTCTTCCCTAGAAAGGAATGTTTCTTCCATTCTTCCACCCTCAGATTTTCTCAGTTGCCTATAGTACTTTATGTAGGGTTGAGGCCTTGTGGAATTTTCTCCATCTACTTTGGCATGTCCATTGATGTCATCCTTGTTCATTTCATGTTTGTGAAGTCATGCTGGTGAAATTTTTATGGGTGTAAATTTTGATGTTAGTAGCTTCTGATGTTACTAGAAGACACAATCTCACAGCAAGGTCCCTGATGCTATGGCTCTTACAATCTGTATGCCTCCTCTTCAATGTTCTCTGAGCCTTAGGAGTAGGAGGACTTTATAGATGGATTGAATTTTATAGCCATTGGAACTGGACTCTGAAACTCTGTGTATAGCTTTGTTGTGGTGTTCTGTAGCAGTCTCCTTGTGTTGCCAAGAGAAATTTCCTTGATGAGAGGTGAAGACTATATTTATCTGTGGTTACAAGGGCAATGTTTATAGAGTGTTGTTAGGGATTGTGCTGGTTTAGTAAAGTCATGGTTATAGAGTCTCCTCCAATATCATGACTTTATTAGCACTGAGTAGTAATCTAGGTTTCCAGTACCAGGCATAATCTCTCTCTCTCGTTGAGTTCATATTAAGTCCACTCAGAGAGCTGATAATTAGTTACCACGGAGATTTGTGCACCACTGCTGCACCCTTAGTGACACTGTGCCATGCTGTTTGTTGATGTGATTCATAGGCATCATAGCCAGATATGACTGTTGGTTGCCTTCCTCCTTTGTAAGTTTGCAAGGTACCTTTTTGTACCGTGAAAGATAGTCCTCAGTGATGGGGAAGCATTTAGCTCACTTCCAGCTGATGGGTCTCTGAGCCCTGTTTCCGAAGTGCATGTTGTCTTCAATACCAGACTTACCTTCTACCTCTGGGGGATAACCAATGGCAACAGTAATGAGAAGTATGTTTTGAGTGTCTCTTGGCCAACGCTGGCCAACAACTCAAAAGGGGGCTTCTCACGTCTGCTACTGGGGCTTTTGTTAAGTGGTTTCTGGTTCTTGGAGGAAGCACTATCAGCCCAGATGAGAAAAGTTCATTAAAACTACATATTTATATTTATACACAGAATTAACAGATATTATAGGGGTTTTTTTAGGTAGATACTTAGTAATATGATTCCTTAAGTCTTTTTCAGAAATTCTAACTGTTATTGTATCCACCTCTCTTCTTCTTTGGTATTTACCTTCCACCTCTACCCCTAAAGGGCCCCTATTTTTCCATCTCCCTTACCAGAGCACTTGTATCTTGATGTTCTCTTTTACCCTCCTCCAACTTACTTATATATTTACCTCCCTGCCCCACCCACCATCGATTCCCATTTCCCATTTCCCCTATTGGCATACTTGATTCTTACTATTCCCCTTTGGCCTCCTTCTACCTTCTTTTGAATTTATCTCCCCTCCTTCCTAAATAACGCTCCCTTTTTTTTCATTTCCATAATCAGATTACTTGTATACTGCTATTCTCCTTCTCTGTTACTTCCCAATCCTCCTATCCTGGCAATAGTCACATTTTACTTGTGTCATGCTATGTGTTGACGTGGTTCTTAGGGATCATAGATTCTGTGGTTGCTAGAAGCTGTGTACTCACATCTGAAGATTTGGAGCTAGGAGTCTCCAATGAGAAATAACATGTGGTATTTGTCTTTCTGAACCTGGGTTACCATACTCGATAGGATCCTTTTTTAGTTCCATCCATTTACCTGCAAAGTTCATGACTTTATTATTTCATTATAGCTGAATAATATATCATTGTATATGTACACACCACATTTTCATTATCCATTTATCAGTTGTAGGACGTTAGAGTTGTTTCCATTTCCTAGCTATTGTGAATAGAACATCAGTGAACATGGCTGAGCAAGTTTCTGTAGATTATCATATTTAGTCCTTTGGCCAAATGCCAAGCAGCAGTATAGCTGGCTAGTATTGTAGATTTATTTTTAGCTTTTAGAGAATTCTCCTCATGGATTTCCACTCACTTTTTAATTTCTTACTTTTTTTTCTTGCAGTATGTACAAAGAATTCGTCTTTCAAATAACAGACTGGTTTCCATAATGGTTCATTTGGTATAGTTGAACATTTCCTCTCAATACTGCTGCTGTTGTCTCTGCATTTACATTCATCATGAAAGCATAGATAGCAAGCAGCATATAGAAAGGAAAATACTTTAAGAGAACTGAAACATTATATATTGAAATACAACAATTCTGTAGAACTACCCTGTCCCCGATCTCTCCCTCGCCCTCTTTCTCTCCTCCAGAAACATTGCTTAACTTTCGGGATTGTGCTAACCAAATTGAGTTTGCCTTCTCTGTTTTCAATTTGTGTTAATTCTCTCTTGACACTCATTTCCCACCAAGTTTCACATTAATAACAATGGAAATACAATACTGATTTGTCATATCCTGGTCTTAGTTAGTTGATTTGCATTAATTGTCTCTTATGGCCCATACACCTACCTAATAATTCTCAAAACAAGGAATATTTTATATTTCCCTTCATTCACTCTTCCATGTTTACTTCTAGTTTCACAATTACTTGTTAGTTATTTCTTGTTATACACAATGATTTTAACTTCCTTTCTGATATATTAGTAACTATACTATGAAATACTTTGCAGTTAGTTCAGAGAATCCATTCTTATTTGAAGAATGAAATACAGCAAGATTTTGAGTTAGACATTTGACAAATATTCGGTGCTTTCAATAGGATTGTGCTTTTCTAGCCACAGGTAAGCAGAAATGGAAGAAGACTGTAGTGGCTTGGATAAGAATGATGCCGTAGTTTCATATAGTATGGCCTTGTTGGAGATGTGGCCTTCTTCGAGGATGTGTGTCACTGGGGATGGGTTTTGAGATTTCAAAAGTCCATGCCAGCTCTTGGCTCTCTCTCTACCTTAGTTACTGCTCTAGTGCCTTCCTGATCCCTCCCCATACTCCCTGCCATGCTGGTAATAGACTAAACCTCTGAAACTGTAAGCAAGCCCCCAATTAAATGCTTTCTTTCACTAGAGTTGCCATGGTTATGGTGTCTTTCTTAAATAGTAGGAAAATGACTAAGACAAAGACAAAAAACAAACTTGATCTTGTTGGAGGAATATGCCTGTAATCCCAACATGGGAGGCAGCAAGATCATGAAGCTTCTATCATAACTAAGTAATACAGTAAGTGCACTAGGGATAAAAATAAAAAATAAAGAATTATATTATTTTAAAATTTTATTATTCGAAACTTAAGTTTATGATTCATGTGAATTCAAGGAGTTAAATTTTGGATAAGACTACTAAGGGAAACCCATTATCAGAATTTGAAAATTATGAATCTTCAGGTCAATGAGATTTTACACACACCTACACACACACACACACACACACACACACACACACACACACACACGTCAACAAGGAAATGTAAATAGATAGAGAAGAGGCTCTTCCTATGAAATTTATCATTCCTGAGGATTGTAACAAAAAATCATCTGGGGATAATGTATCCTATACGGCTTTTAAAATGACACTTGGAGAAATTCTGTTTCTTTGAAGATTGTTTGACAGTTGAATTTGCAGCATGAAATAATCAGACATTTAAGGAATTCTCAAGCATATGTGTTTTTCTAGCAAGGTACTGTCCTAAACCACATCCCAGAATGTAGCAAAGTCTAAGGGAAAATGCTAATTCTAAAGAATAGGTGGGCAAAAATGTTTTTTTCCAGTGTACTAGTTAGAAAAAAATTAAAGAAAAATTTACCAACTCCCATATTCTTGTCACCATGGTTTGCCAAATTAATTTTATTATCCCTAATCTATGCTTGTATTTTTCTACCTTCCCACTGCATGCATATCTTTCTTGTTATATATGTATGCAAAGCATAAGAGGACCCTTAAACACAATTGGTTTTATGATTCAGTTTTAAAAGTCCTAATAATATAAAGCAAAAGAGTCAAGTTCAAAGGACTGAGAAACCAGACAAGAAGATTCCCAGTGGACAACAGACAAAGTTAAACTGCATTACTCATAAATTATGATCTGTTAGATTCCATAATAATGTGTGAGTGCCTACTAATAAAAATGACAAAAAGAACAGATAAATGGGAAGCAAAAGACACACCCTTTCTGCGAGAAAAATGATCATTTAATGAAAGAAGTAGTAATTGCAAAATTAGAAAATTATGGTTTTGTAACCCTCATAATAATACTTGGTTCAGGCAAAAATGATCACTAAAGGCTAATGATGAAGAAACTACCGATGAGAACATGAATGTTTATGTTATGTAGTCTCAAATATATCATTAAAAATACATCATTAACCATAAAAGAAATGAAGAAGAACTTTAGATAAGAGGAATATTTAAATACTAGTCAAAGTTATCATGACAACAATGAGATAAAACAAATTACCTATTGCCTGACATAATGTAGTAGAAAGAGATACCATGCACTCAAATACCATTCCAGTTAATAGTACATATGCCATGTCTGGCTGGAGGGATTCTGTAGTGGGTAAGAGAGCTTGTTGTGAAAGCATGAGAACTTGAGTTTGGTATTCCATAACCCACATAAAAATTTGGGTATAAAGGCTGTAACTCTACTTCCAGAAGATCTGAGTCCCTTTTCTGTCATCCAAGGACATGCATGCAGTACACAGATATACATGCAGGCCAAACACACATACACATAAAATTAAAAAAAAAAACATACTAAAAGAAATACACTTTTTAAAAGCTGGGTTCTTAGTCACCCAAGAAGTATGAGATATGGCTTCCATATCATGGTGTGGACCTTATATCCTATCAGATGGTGGTTGGTTATTCTCACAACTTTTGTACCACTATTGTGCCAGTGTATCTTGCAGACATGCCCATATGTTCCTGCAACTCCAGCCCTGGGGAAGATGAATAGAGACAAGAAGATGGTTGGCTTGGCCTGCCAGCCTAGCTAGAAAAGCTGTAAGTGCCAGTTTTAATGAAAGATCCCATCTCAAAAACTCAGGTGGAAAGTTATAGAGGAAGAAATGCAAAGAAATGGACTCCCTGAGTCAAACTTGAGAAACCTCAGAGAATCTCTAAGTAGACTCTTGTCTTCTTTAACATTTCTGCACCAGAAAGGATAAAAACTAAGAAATAATTACACATTAAATTGGAGGACAAAGCTCAACTAGATAAATGCATTGAATAATTTTACAGCATTGCTCGTAAGCAGGATAAATTGTACTATAAAAATAATACTGGTACAATTGACTTAATCAAGTTCCCAAGTAAACAGCCATATGGTTGCATACATAATCTAATTTCCTAGAGACTTCATAAAAGAGAATCTTGGTTGAAATTCTTGAAAATTTTTTAGAAGAGTATCCCCTCTCCATTTCTTGGCTTTTGGTAAGTGCTGGCCATCTTTGAGCAGGGCCTAAATTGATGATAACTATAATTTCTATTTTTATCCTCTCATACTTTATGTTCTATCACTTCATCTCATTGTTGGTCGTCACAACTTTAACGAGATTATGTAATGGTTGTTGAAAGAAAAAAGTCCTTTTTCTTTGACTATTTTGTTCATAGATGATTCAGTGACCAATTGTAAATGTTTTCAGTCACTTATAATCTTTATGGCCATTATATGTAAAAATGTACTAAAATAATTAATATAGTGCTTTTTTTGTCCTTTTGGTAGTATAAGTGGTGGAGGAATGAAAGAAATAAATCTTGTATTTGTAAATAGGTATGTTGATATAATCTATTTATTTTATCACATTTAATCCTAACTATAAGTCAGTAAGAGAAAGAATTATCATTTTAAAGAGGAAATTGTGATTTAGAATATTAAGCAGCCTAAGGTAAGCTGGGAAGATGTGATTTAAGAAAAGTTCTCATAATGCAAGTTTTACACTTATTCATTATGAAGGGCAGTTTCTAGCTCTCAGCTTAGACGATTTGGTACACAATAGTAAGTACAAAGATGAACTACTACCACACTTGTATAAACACGTCACACACATCCTCTTAGGAAGCTTGTTACCTAGAAAGTAAGTAGAGTGCAAGAGCAGAAACTGATTATCAGAGTATATTTGGTGTCTCTATATTTCTTCATTATATGCAGGACACGGTACAATCGAGTGTGTGTGTGTGTGTGTGTGTGTGTGTGTGTGTGTGTGTGTGTAACACGAATCTTAAAAGTTCTTATTAATAAAAACAAACCTCGGACCAGGTATTGGGGTGAATGCTGAAAGATTAGAGAAACAGAACTAGGCACAGATAACCTCACCTCGCCAATTCCTCAGCTGATCTTGTTTCCTCAGACTGGAAGCTTCTGTGTCCTCATCTGAATGAATCTCAGCTGAACTGCTGCTGAAAAGCCTAAAAGCTTAACCAGGCTCTAGCTCCTGGTTTTCACTCCTTATATACCTTTCTGCTTTCTGTCATCACTTCGTGGGATTAAAGGCATGAGTCACCATGCCTGACTGTTTCCAGTGTGGCTTTGAACTCACAGAGATCCAGATGGATCTCTGCCTTTGGAATGCTAGGATTAAAGGCGTGTGTGCCACCATTTTCTGGCCTCTGTATCTAGTGGCTGTTCTGTTCTCTGACCCCAGATAAGTTTATTAGGATACACAATATTTTTGGAAACACAATATCACAGCGTGTGTGTGTGTGTGTGTGTGTGTGTGTGTGTAGCATGTGTTCACACATGCGTGTGTATTTTCTTTCTTTCATATACTCTTCTAGAGCTTGGTTCTTTCAAATAATCACTTAATTTTATAATATCTTTGTATAGTAGATAATACAGATATCATTGTGCTTATTTTCCTTGGGAAGAAATTAGAGCTCAGGTTTGTGGTGTCAGTACCACAGTACCCAGCATTGATTAAGGGAAGATATTTTTCTCAGTCCTGACTTTAAATCATTTTCCAAGTAAAATTTGAATTCATTTAATAATCGCCACTCTTTGACACTGCCACATAATTTTCTTAAACCTCAGTTATAGTCCTTATCACACGTGCCCTGCTGAAGAGTCTTTCTAATCACACCAGAGAGTGCAACTCATTTTATTATATTCGCTGTTGTCTTTAGAATAAAATTTCATACACTGTGGATAATCAATACATCTCTAATAACATATCAGATACAGTAAATATATAAAATAGTGATATTGTAGCTTTATATTGTTTCTTTATAAACTCTATTATTGGAAAACTTTTATTTAAATTTTGTAAGAAAGATGCGAAATGAACGTGGGAATAGAGGGTTTTGAATTTCATAATGTGCGCAGTAAGTAAAGACTGTAGGTGCCTCCCTGGCATGGGTCTGTTTTTGAACCATGACAAATCTAATTAGCAGGTGAGATTCCAACTTCAATCACCAAGGGGTTGAGTATAATTATGCAGCTGCACAGAGAAAGTCAATAATCATAGGTGAGAAAAAGAGGCAGCATACACTGAGCTCCAGTCTTAGGTACATTTCCATTTTTGGTGATGCCAAAGAGGTTGGAAGTTATTTTGATCTCATTGTCATAATATAATCAGAGTGAGCTCATGCCACTCAGCAAATGACAGAGGGCGTTGTCTTCTTCTTCTTCTTTTTTTTTATTTTAACTGTGAATGGCCTTTGACACAGGAAATAATTACCTTTCACAGTGTTAACCTGTTAGCAGAAAGTATAAGCCAATATTCATGCAATTATGGAGATTTTTTTAACCCAATACATTGCCTTGGAGTACTAGCTTCCTTTAGCAACTCCTGTGAAGGAAAAAAGGGCACCTCCTAGCAACCTTCCCCTATCCCACCTCCTAGCAACCTTAACCCATCCCTTTTTCTTCAAGATTAAACTTGATGTCCTCTTATATTGTAACTGGTAGAGAATTTATATCTCTAAGGCTATTAAATCACTTTAAATGCAACAGAGGAAAGCATAACTGTGGGGTATAAAGTATGAAAGTGAAAAAACATTAATAATGGATATGAAGTCCTTTTATAAATATATACTTTGGCAGCTGTGTGTTTCAGAAGCTGAAGAAAATATAGTTGATACCAATGACAGGGAAATTTATTAGTATGTTCCCAAACACCACAAATTACAAACTGTTGCTTTATTGATTTGTTATAATTACTGTGATCTTTTATTTACGAAAGGCTAATGGCACGTGAGGACTTCACAATTAGGTTTTAGGAGAGAACTGCTACCTCTAAGCTTCTTAAGGGGTATAATATTTGTAGACTTTCATTTTTGTGGCTTTAGTTTTACGGATATTGCAAACATTTGTTTGATTTTCACTTTGCAATAAATCTATGTGAATCGTCCCCCTCCCAAAAAGGCTTTAATCAGTCCCACATCAGCATGTTTATGAATCCTTGCTTCTGTCTTAGAGCTCTATGTACACATGATCAAAGCCCTTCCCTAAGATATTGAGACCATGATTGAAAAGCACAGGGACAAATAGCCAAAGTAGTGGAAACACATCAACTATGAACCAATAGCTGAGGAGCCCCCATGGAACTGGATCAGGCCCTCTGGATAAGTGAGATAGTTGATTAGCTTGAAATATTTAGGAGGCCCCCAGGCAGTGGGACTGGGACCTGTCCTTAGTGCATGAGCTGGCTTTTTGGAACCTAGATAGGGCCTATGCTGAGACACTTTGCTCAGCCTTGGGGTAGGGAGGAGGGGACTAGACCTGCCTCAACTGAGTGTACCAGGCTGAGCTGAAACCCCATGGGAGACCTTGCCTTGGAGGAGGTGGGAATGGGGGGTGGATTGGGGGGAAGCAGGGGATGGGGGGTGGGATGAGGGAGGACAGGGGAATCCATGGCTGATATGTAAAATTAATTATAAGAAAAAAGAAAGCAGAAGGAGCTTTTTTGGACAAATATCTAGATTTGTAAATAAAATTTTATTGAAAAGCACCATGTCCATTTGTCCGATTAGTGGCTATTTCTGTGTTGCAGTGACACAATTGAGCAGTTGGGAGAGTCTTTTGGGTTGACCTCAATTACTACAAACCTAACATCTCAGTCCTAGCAAATTAATCTAAGAAAATCGTGTTCATACATTCAAAACCTGCACTCCTGTGAGACATCTTCTGGATGGGATGTTCTGTCTTTCTTTTGCTGTGTATTATTCCCAGGATTATGGAAAAGACTAGACTCCAGACTTTCTTATAGTTAATTAGGTTGTATGACTGAGTTTGAGTTGGTAGGTTGTGGATAAAAATGTGAGGTACATTATTTTTTGGATTTTACATTTACACTAAAAAACATCTCATATCTTGTTACTGTCTTCCCACATAGCTCAGTTTCTAGAGGAGGGTGTTTCCAACTTAAAGTGGATTTTATAAGAATGAAAAAAGAATCCCCCTTAGTATGAAACAAAAATATAGTTTGGATATTATTGCAGGATTGCCTAACTTATCCCTCCTAATATACACATGGAATATCTTCCTGAAATTGACACATTGTTATTGGAACACCTAGAATGCTACATTTGGGATTTATCTTGGAGGACAGGCAGGGAATTGTGCATAGGAATTGGGATATCTGGTGGGTGAGCCATTGTGAAAAGGGGACAGTAAATAATGAATGTACCATTCTGGGTATGAGTATTTGACACCTATAAAAGACTTCTAAACTCATCTTTACAAAACCAGTCTTGAATGAAATTATTTCTCAACTTGTGATAAAAGGGTCTCAGATACTGGTATGTGAATGTGAGTAGAAAGTGGGAACTTTTGGAAGACTCCTATTGCTGCGAGGACTAGAAAAAGACTAATCTTTGTTAGAGGAACTTCTATACACCCAAAGAGACGTCTGAAAAGGCAAGAAAGGGGGAATTAAACTGTCATTATCATTGAAAATGCCCTGTCTATAAAGAATAGTTTCCTATGCCAATTATTACAAGTAAAATTTCACACAATATAAAATATGCATAGCAATTGTCTTGGGCATCATTAGTCAAAGATAATTAGTCTTTATGGGCAGAGTAGAGCAAGTTAGCTAACTATGACTGAGATTGCTTTGAAGGACCATTCCTACCCACAGAGTTTGGTAGTTCTGGTAAATTATATCCATGTATCATTCATTCTCTCTTTACTTATTTATTCAGAGTGACTGCACCTTGAGTATTATTCTGTCCCTAATCAGAACATAACAGAAGGTAAGATGAAAACTGAAACAAGCTACAGTACTCCCATAACAAATGTGAAAAGCATTCTTTGTCAGAGTTGGGATCAGCGCAGTCTCCACAAGTGTGAAGACATTTAATCTGATATTTGATATATAGACTGTACTTAAGGATATATATATATATATATATATATATATATATATATATATATATATATGCTATAATGAGGATTTACTATTGTTACTTTGGTTTGTTTGAAATCATTAAAAGTATGTGAAAACTCAGAAATCTCACTATGGATGGTAAGGAGGATGAAGGTGATTTACAAACATGATTTTAAAACTCCAGGAAAATCTCACTCCCTATTTAAATACCCCATGAAAGAAAGAGCCCCTTTGTAAATTAGAGATGAAAACAAATTGGAAACTTCCTTAATCTTTTGCCCAGTGGGGTGAAAGAGAGAACCCCAGAGAAGCAAGTCATAAACAGCTCATATTCTTGGGCAAAGAACATCCACACTGTGAAAAGCTTGTTGTGTTCTAATTAGTCTTAGGTACATGAGCCCTCTACCCTGAAATGATCTCTTAGTTTTTAATAAAAGGAAACATAACATTCCAGGCTTGGGTAGGAGAAAACACGCACTCATTAATGTAAAAGAGTTGTTACTTTTTTAGGTCATTTTGCCCTTTGCCAAACAGATATTGGAGAAGAAATGGATCCCTCTAGTCAGAGAGCTTTTTAATCTTACCAGTAGAACTCCTACCCAATCTATTTTATCTTACTTCACACTGTTAGTACAAGTGTCCTCAGATTGTAGGAGCAAGAAATCCCAATCCCAAACATATTGGCTGATGATTCAATTTGATGACTCTCTTTTATTGATCTTGTACCTTGGGAAGAACAATCAAAATATTGTCCTCTCTCAAGACCCCAAGAGCTACTTCTGTAGATCTGATTTAAAGATCAGAGTACCAATCCTCAATACATTATACTCCCATCTTTTCCTTGAAAAGTATTTTTGCTATTTTAAACACAGGCCCAGACATACTGTAATGAGTTCTCCTTGAATAATTTAACCTGAATTTCAGCAGTTTTTGTGGTGTTCTGTTGCCCTTTCTCTTACTCCAAATGACCTTCCATTTGGTTCCTCTACTGTCTATCCTTCCACAGCCATGATTTCAGCTGCCAATAAAACTTCTTTGTGGTTTTCAGGTCATGCAACTTCAAGGCCAATAGCTTAATAATATCCAGTTTCTGTTTCCACAATTATAACATGAGCAAGTTGAATAAAAGAGACTCCTAAAACTCATAATTTTTTTCAAGTTTACATAGAGAGCAAATTGTTGCTATTGACAGAACAATTTGTTTCAGAGTTCAGTAATTCAGTCACAAATTTATGTTACTCAAAACCATAAATACATTACTTTTCAATGGATGAATAACAAAGCATAAATTAGCTGCAAAGAACAACCTATTTTTCTATGAATATGGGCATAGCTTCTGAATCATTCACTCAGAGATTCACCAGACTGTAATCTACACAGACTGGGTTTGTACTATATATCATTTGCCTCTTGAATCCTTCAATTGATGTTGCTGGTAGCTGGTACAATTCCATTTCTTGCAGTAAAAGGTCTGGGGCTTTCAGTCCTAACACTTGCCCACTCTCCCTTGCTACGCAGCTGTATCACTGTTTGCTTGTCCAATGGAACAGGAAATCAACTCTGTTACTTCCCCCATTTCTAACTTACAAACCCTCTTTGAAGGGCTCTCCTGGTTGAGGTGTAGTCAACAGTACAACCTTTTGGGCAACACAAAATCAACTGATGAAGACCTTGATATAACTGCAAAGTCCCTTCACCTTTGCCATACAATATAATATTAAATGATATAATAGGGAGATATCATACATTATCACTGGATCATTTAACTTCCCTTCTTTAAAACTCCCAAGGGTTTCCATTTCATTTACAACAAAAACACATGTGGTCTGGAAGGTTCAACATTCTCTGGCTTCTGCCTCTCCAACCCAGTCTCACATATCATGTGCTTTGGCTCCAGTGTCAGGAAATCACTGACTTGTTGCAGCGATGGGTTTACACCTCTGCACTTCTCTCATCATCCCTGGGGTTTTCATAGGGCTGGTGCCATCTGTTGTATAGGCCTTGACAGAAATGTTAACTCACAGTTAACATTTGTTTTTACAGTACATCTATGTTTGGAAAAGTGTGCTTTCTAGTTACTATGTTTTATCTATTGACAATATAATTTTGCTTCTTGGGTTACACACCTTACTTCCCCTCCAGGAAATCTCAACAATGCCTCCCTTGCACAAGCAGACATTGCTTTTTGTTTGTTTATTTGATTTTCAGTAAGTTTATTCACTGTGTAATGTCACTAGGATTCAGATTTAGAATACACCCATCGACACTTCATTCTAATAAATGGACAAATTGACATTCAATGAATATTTCTTAAATGAATGAATGAGTAAAGCATGAATCTTTTGTCCCAATCATTGTTCATGTGTTTTTCTCTTTAGACAAGGTTCTCACTAATGCAAAGACTTGAATATCACTTTTCCTTGGTTTTTATGTCCTGTTCTCTTCCATTACTTCCTGTTGTATTATATTTCTTCTATTACTTAAAAAAGGTATATACAAAGGGATATATCATTTTTTTTTACTCTTTGTATAGTATATACACATTAGGCAATTTGCATATTTATATACATAAAGAATAATTCCTAATACCTTTTTTCTCCTGCCCAGTATAATTTGAATTGTTGATGCAAAGAGTGTCTGCTAGAGGATGGATTTCTACAGGCGGATTTTTTTTCCTCTTTTGGACTGCCAGCTCACAAAAAAAAAAATCATGGAGATTTACTTTTAATTATGAAAGCATGGCTGATAACTTAGGCTACTTTTTAACTAGCTCTTATAACTTAGATTAACCCATTTCTTCTAATCTATATGTTGCCCTGAGGCTCATTTACCTCATCTATGTACTGTCTATCCTGCTTTCCTGCTTCTTCTGTGTCTCCTCACATCTCCACCCTTCTTCTTCCCAGCATCTTCTGTGCCTGGAAATCCTGCCTAGCTATCAACCATTCAGCTTTTTATTAAACCAACCAGACTGACACTTCTTCACAGTGTACAAAAAGATTATTCCACAACAGATTTCTCTACTTGTTCTCCTCTGCCCTATAGCAGGTGCTCTGAAATTGCTGTGCACAGTACTTCTTGGTATCTGTCCTCCAGGCGCATTTTGCACACTATATGATAGGACATAGAAGAATTAGCAGAGTTACCTCAGATACGATTTGTAGCATATCAAGTCAAGAGTCAAATTGTAGGACTGGGAGCCACATGTGACCACAAAACAATTTTTATTGACCCAAGCAGGGTTTAGTAACATCCATCAAGTGGTGTACTGACAGCTCCTTGATATTTCCTGGCTGTAGTGAGAATTCTGTTGACATCTTTAGACATTCTCCTCATCTGTCTCTATGTTTGCTGTCCTTTCCCCACCATCAAAACTGATTTACAATCAGGTCATCTGACTCAAAGGCACTGGTCTTTTAAAAAATGTGTTAGAAAAAAGGGGACTCCAGGCTACCATTCCTCTTTTTGTTATAGTGTTGGGCATGATGGCACAAAAGATGTGAATTTCTCTGATAAAAGCACATCTTCTTTTGGTTAGCTAAGATTTAAATATTCTCTCAAAAGAAGATGTAGATGAACAGTGCAAACATTTATGTTTCAAAACTTTTCAAGTAGTGCTTCTATTAAGGGAACTATTTCAGAACTCAAAGTCCACTCAGATTTAAGTAAACATTTGTTGAATTTTAAGAAATCAGTAATAGATCTTATGCAAATTTGTTCTCTTCTTCCTCACTCTTTGCCAAAGAAGCTTTCAAATTGACCAGTAGATATAGAAGGAGAATACCTAGCAAAGAATAGAATACATGTATTCACTTTTTATATTGGTGTTTTAATTCCATGTGTATATTTTTCCTAATCTAAATCATGTCTGAGTTCATGTATTTCTGCTTAGCTGCATGAATTAATTAATCTTTCATGAATTTGTACTCACACTTCATGAATTCATTTAACAATGATTATTTTATTTGTTGAATGATAGTGAATTTTTGTTTGAACTAACTATAGCATCTTGGCAAATATTTGCTGACCTTCTATATAGTAGGTATTATAATAGATCTACAGCTTATGCAGAAAATGGAGTTAAGAAAATTCAATGCTGATAGTTTAGTGGGAATTTTACACAGGAACCTGACTCAGAAGAATAGATTGACTGCTACGGAGTTATTAAATGTCAGACAACATCTTAACTCCAACATTACTTACTGCAAATTCAGGACAACACTCTGGTCCCTCCTTCCAACAAAATATGTATGAAAATATATACCATCACCTATTCGTTTTTTCTTTCTAGAAAATTCAATACTTTAAAATTTTGTAGCTGTTAAAGGATAATATATGAACTATGACTCTTTAAAAAAAATGGGTAATTTGGGGTTTATTTTTCATTACACTTTATAAAAAGATTAATCCTGAATTGTGGTGTATATAAGACCTTCTAAGGTCATAATATTAAATATAAATTTAAACTATAAAACTCGAAGAAAGAAATAACATTGAGACCATATTTTATTTATATATTTTTATTTAAATTTTTTCATTCAATATATTTTGATCATATTCTTTCTCCTCCCACAAATCCTCCAGGATTCTCCCACTCCATACCAACCCACACTCATGCTTCTGTCTTTTTCTAACAAAAATTCAAATCAAAACAAACAAAAAACAATTAAGCCAAAAAATGCACACAAAAAATGTAGTATTCTATTTAAAATAAAGATAAATATGAAAGAACTGATTTGCTAAAACACAGTTCGTGAGGACTTTAAGCAAATTTATTCTTTAATACTTATTGAAATTTATGGTTTGGAGAAACTTTATAACTGAGCTAATATCTTTTGTCCTTTCCATTTTTTAAAGCAATCCCCTAACTACTGCCAAATGTAATTGATAAACCAACAAACACAACAGAATATAGCATTCAAAAGTTGAACCATCTAAGTGCAATCAGTAGATTTTGACAATAATACAGGATGTGAACAGGATTTAAGCAAACACTCTACCAATAAGTTACAACCCTCCCCAAAATACTCTTCATATTTTAGAATACTAGCTATAAATATCCCTTCTGCAGTAAACCACCTACCTTTTGCCTTTTGCTGAAGGAACAAAACATCTCTATATTATAGACAAAACACAAGTGACCATGGGCAAAAAAATGGATTTTCAAAGTAACTATATTACTGATAAGATACATTACATGTATGGTGTATTATGATAAACAATGTATCCTCAACATATTCACTTAGTTCTTAAAATAACCCTTTGAGGTAATTATATCTATTTTTTCTTCTTACAATCAAGGGTTAGGTAAGAATGTTGCACACCTTTCCCAAGGCCAAGATGTAAGTGGTTCACATTGCCATATGTGTTTTCATCCAGATAAATGAGCATGTGCTAGCTTCCTTTCTGTAAAGGAAAGATGGTCTTAAATAAAGATTTAAGCAAAGATGGTCTTAAGCTTAAGCCACATGAGCTCTTCAAAGACTTGAACTCTCTTCAAATGGTCACAAGATGGCAGTGTATCAAACTTTGAGGGAGAACGTTATATATCTGCAGTATGTTGGCAATTGCCTGAGATGTACACTTGACAACTGATTGGTAGATATTTCAACAAAGGGAAACTGTACAAATAGTTACAACTACATTAGGAACAAAGTTCCATGCTACATTTTTTGTTAACTACTTTTTCTTTAATTCCCATTTTCATGACAAAAGGTCTCACTATGTAGGGTAGGTTGGTCTAGAAGTAATGATCCTTCTTCCTCAGCCCTGAGTACTGGGTTTGGAAACTTCTGTGATTGTGCCTAGTTTGTTTTTTTCTCTATGATCTACAAGGAAGAAACTATGTTACTTGAAGATATAAGCATATAACAATTTTTATATTTTCAATATGAATTGTAAGTACTTTTATGCAAATATAATTCTAGGACCTAAAATTTGCATGAATTTCTTATGTGAAAACATTTGTCAGGTCACTATTATTTTTGAGCATGTATGCTGTGCTTCCAGGAGTCATGATAGAATTCACCTAGTGGTAGAAATAATGTTAGAAAATTGCAAGATTTTTATGTAGACCTTAAAATTGAATACTTCTTAACTGTAACTTTAAAATCATTATTGTATAAATGTCTGGTACTTCTTCTATTCATGTGATCTTTTAATTTCAAAACTATTGCTTTCAACTCCTTATCATTTTTGACTTATGAATATCTTTCTTTAACACAAATCATTAAGAGGACTTTTGTTAAAGAGGCATAATATTATAGACCTGATATTTCATATAGATAAAGAAGGAGCCATGGTGGAATTTAGAACATCATATGCCTTGGATGTAACTTTTAATTAGCTTTTGTCTTCACACAGTGGATTATGGATTTCCTAATAATATTCAAATGATAACAAGGAAGACCTTTCTGAGAAGGGCATACACAGATATATTCTTAAACTAATCAAAGACTTGAGGTCAAAATAATTTGTTTCATCTCTGCAATTCAGAATTTCTATCTTGCTTTTGTAATTTCCATGTGAGTAGCTCTTTCATAGACACACCTCCAGTCATTGTTCACCATATTCATCATTTACTTGGCCTACAGATGACTCTAAGTAGCACTATGAAGATTTAAAGATAATTCTGAATTTAGACTCCTCCTGTAAGCATAGGGGAAATGAAATACAAATGTGCTTTTGATATCTGCAGAATATTTTATTTTACTTCTTTTGGTGTGCTAAAATATCTACCTGTAAAAAATAGATCTCTATCAATTTCTATTAATAGGTAACAGAAACAACAATGCAGAAGTAAATATTCAAATCAATGGAGAAAAGATCATTGTTTTTCTGTCAAATGCACATTTATGAAATAAATATTGTTTTGTGTGTATGAGTTTTAAACTCAAACATTATCTCCAAATGCTCTTTCATTGCCTTCTGTAATACTGCCAATTTTCTGGGAACAAGTTCATCTAATAAATTCTATTTGTTTTATATTTTATTCTCTTCAATTTATCTTTTGCATGAAATATTTTCTCAATTTTATTTATATAGCATGCTTGTTAACATACATCTTTTCATATTCATCTATTTTCCCTTCCTCTGTGTCCTTTAAAGTTTGATGTATGCTGCCCAGAGGAGACTAAAGGGAACTTTGAACTCTGTACGTTCATTATCTTAGTATATATTGCTCGGCATATATATAAAATGTTGAACCATCTAAAATTTAATGACACAGCCTTTGGGATATTCATCTTATCATGAAAAATAGATTTTTTTGTAATTCTGTAAGTGGTCAGAAATTTTAGCTTAAAAATGTGTCACCATCTACAAATTCTTTTTTTTAATTTAATTAATGTATTTATTTTAAATCCAGACCTCAATTTCCCCTCCCTCCTCTCCTCCCATTCCCATCCCCACTTCCTCTCAACCCGCCCCCCCAATTTCATTCCTCCTCTGTTTCTGTTCAGAAAGGAGCAGGCCTCCCATGGGTATCAAAAAAGCATGATAAATCAAGTTAAGGTAAGATTAACCATCTCCCCTTGTATTAAGGCTTGACAAGGCAATCCAATACCAGGAATAGGTTCCCAAGAGCCAGCCAAAGCATTAGGAAAAGCCCTGTTTCCCTTTCTTAGGAGTCCCACAAGTAGCCCATGCTATACAACTGTCATATATATGTAGAGGGCCTAGGTCAGTCCCATGCAGGCTCCCTGGTTTTTGGGTCAAACTCTGTGAGTTCCTATGAGTCATGTTGGTTAATTCTGTGTGTTTTCTTGTAATGTTCTTGAATCTGTGGATCGTGGATCCTACAAAACAACATCATGAATAGAACACTAGTAGCACAGACACTAGATCAACACTTAATAAATGGGACCTCCTGAAACTGAAAAACTTCTGTAAAGCAAAGGATACTGTCAATAGGACAAACCAGCAGCCTACAGAATGGGAAAAAGATCTTCACCAATCCTACATCCAACAGAGGGCTGATCTTCAAAATATTTATAGAATTCAAGAAACCAGACACCAAAACACCAAATAATCCAATTAAAAATGGGGTACAGACTTAAACAGAAATTTTTCAGCAAAGAAATCTCAAATGCAGAGAAGCATTTAAAAAGATATTCAACATCTTTAGCCATCAGGGAACTGCAAATCAAAATGACTCTGAGATTCCCATCTTACACCTGTCAGAATGGCTAACATCAAAAAAGCAAATGACAGTTTATGCTGGAGAGGATGTGGGGCAAGGATAACACTTCTCCATTGATGCTGGGAGTGCAAACTTGTACAGCCACTTTAGAAATCAATATGACAGTTTCTCAGAGAATTGGGAATCAATCTACCTCAAGACCAAGCTATAACACTCTTGGGCATATACTGAGAGGATGTTCTACATACTACACAGGCCATCTACCAATTCTAATGGTGAAATGTGGTAACTCACAAAATCACTAAATTGTGATTTCTCCTGGTGGTTCAAAATTTAAGATGACTCTGCTATTTGCTGTTTTTCACGCTTATGATCTAGTGCTTAGGAAAATCACAATCAGATATACTGGTTGTCTTTCTCATATGGCTTTTATGAACAAAGAGTGTAGATACTTTCTTTAGAGGAAACAGAGAAAATACAGTTCCCTATTTGTATTATTAAGTCCAAAAGAAAGGGATCAGGAAAAGCAGAACTCTCTTTCTCTCCCTTTCTCTCTCTGTCTCTCCCTGTCTCTGTCTCTGTCTCTCTGTCTCTCTCCCTCTGTCTCTGTGTCTCTCTCTGTCTCTCTGTCTCTGTCTCTCTCTCTCCTGTGTGTATGTGTGTGTGTGTGTGTGTTTGTGCACGTGTGTATGTGTGTGTGTGGGGGGTATAATGTCTGGCTGTTGGTCTCTGTATTTTTTCACATCTACTACAGGAGGAAGATTATCTGATGATGGCTGAACAATGTATTGATCTATGAGTATAGCAGAATATCATTAGTAATCATTTTATCACTACTTTTTTTCTTTTGATGTCTCCCAACATCTTTATTTTTTTAAATTTTATAATTTAATTTAATTTTACATATCAGCCACGGATTCCCCTGTCCTCCCCCTCCCGCCCCCCCCCCCCCCCCCCCCGCCTCCCCGCAGCTCGCTGCATTCCTATCTCTTCCAGGGCTAGGACTCCCCTGGGGATTCAGCTCAGCCTGGTAGATTAACACTGAGGCAGTTCCAGTCTCCTCCTCCCTTCACCCAGGCTGAGCCAAGTGTCCCTGTATAAGCCCCAGACTCCAAACAGCCAGCTCATGCACCCAGGACAGGTCCCAGTCCCACTGCTTGGACGCCTCCCAAACAGATCAAGCTAATCAACTGTCTCACTTATCCAGAGGGCCTGATCCAGTTGGGAGCTCCTCAGCTATTTGTTCATAGATCTCTGGGCTAGCTAGTCTCTGGCTCTTGGTCACCCAATCAGTATCATATCTGGATTCTATCTTGTGAAGTGGGCCTTATGTCAAATCAGACATTGGTTGGTTACTCCACAAGTTTGTGCCACCATTGCCCTCAGGGAACCCCCTGGAAGAGGAGGCTGAAAGAGTTTAAAAGCCCAAGGAGATAGAGGACACCATAACAAGGCCCTCTAAATGAACTGAGCAAAGCTCATATGGACCAACAGAGACTGAAGCAGCAAACACAGGCCTGCATGGGTCTGCACCGGGTCCTCTGCATATATAGGATGGCGTTCAGTTTGCTGGTTTTATGGGATTCCTGAGTGTGTGAACAAGTGAGTCTTTGGATACTTGTGCTGTCTCTTGGTTTTTTGTCTTTTTTTTTCCATTTGTTGGTTTTCCTTGTTAACTTCAATGTGATGGGTTTTGTTTTATCTTGTTATATTTTATTCTGTTATGTTCCATAGTTATCTCTTAGAAGTCTGTTCTTTTTCTTTTTTTAAAGATCTATCTTTCTTTCTTTCTTTCTACCTATCTTTCTTTCTATCTGTCTGTCTTTCTATCTATTATCTATCTATCTATCTATCTATCTATCTATCTATCTATCTATCTATCTATCTATTATGTACACTGGGATTTTGCCAGGATGTATGTCTATGTGAGGAGGTCATATCTCCTTAGAATTGGAGTTACAGCCAGCTGTGAACTGCCATGTGGGTGCTGAAAATTGAACACAGGTCCTTTGGGAGAGTGGCCAGGGCTCTTAACCACTGAGTTATCTTAACTGCTGAGCTGTCACTCCAGTCCCATTATCTGTTCTTTTCTAATGAGAGACGGAAAGGGAGGAGATCCAGAGGGGAAGGGAAAAGGTGAAGAACTAGGAGGAGTAGAGGGAGGAGAAACTTATCAGGATATATTGTGTGATAAAAATTACCTAATTTCAGTAAAGTGGAAAAAACACAAAACAAGCAAAGACCAAAATCAAAACAAAACAAAACAAGAAAATAGATTTTTTTCCCTCAAACAATATATCCTGATTAGATATTTTTCCCTCCCTCTGCTCCTTCCAGTTCCTCCTCACCTTGCCTTTCATCTGGATCCACTCCTCTATGTCATTAGAAAATAAATGGGCTTCTAAGGGATAATAATAAAGTACAATAATATAATAAGATAAACCAAAAATGAACACTTTGGAATAGGACAAAACAGACAAACATACAGAATAAAGCATGAGAGAAGGCACAAGAAACAGAGACCCACTCATTGCACACTCAGGAATCCCATAAAAACACTGAACTGGAAGCCACAATATATACACAGAGGACTTGGTGCAGACCCTCGCAGGCTCTGTGGATGTTTCCTCAATCGCTGTGAATTCAAATGTGCTTCAAGACTCAGAGAGAATTAGCAAACACCTCTCTTTCGTAAACCACAAGCCTCTAGACTTAGCTGCTTCCTGTCAGGAGAAAAATAGAGCAAGAAACTGTGAAAGCTTAAGAGGAAATTAGTACAATAATGAGCAAGGGAAAACTCAGAGATAGCTCTTCATGTGTCACGGATATGGACAGCATAAAAGGAGATTACATTAATTTATTCACGTCCTGTTAGTGATTTGGCCCTTGTAGAATAAATGAGTGGAGCCATAAAGTATCTGTGTTTATAGTCACGGAGAGTGGCTTATTAAGTGTTTGTCTGAGTAAGGCTTGCACAGTAATGAACCCACAGTCCATTTCTACTATTAGCATCCTCAGCACAAGTTAAATTAGAACTAACAAAAAAGCTTCTATATATTTCTACCTTAATTCTTTATATCTAAAACCATTTCAGACAAAGTATGACTGATGATAATGTGTATAAAGTTTAAATATTTTTAGTTCAACAAAATTTAACCTCTTTTAAGGATAATTTCTAAGTGCAACTCTTTTCAATATAATATGAAAATATTCTATTAAGGACATTTTTCGCTAATGCCTAATTTAAAAGCATTGTTTCTCAATGTGGGTTAAGTATTATGCAATCTTCTGTAAACACAAGCCTCCACATTTTAATTAAAGTGTTTAATTTAATTAAAAGACTCTCAGGAAACATACACTTAAGCTCTAGTACAACCTGACATTTTCTGTTTTGCATTTTACATTAATGGGTCACAAAGAATTTTTGTGTCATATGGTGTAAATGTATATGGTGGGAAGGTGTCCATGAAGGAGGATACATATGTGCAGTCACATATGTGCATGTGTAAAGGCTCAGGTATCCAGGATAGAAGTCAACATCAGGTGACATTCCTTAAGTACCACCACCTTGGTATCTGAGGCAGAATCTCTCACTGAAACTTATACATTTGCCTAGGCTGGATGGCCAGTGCACTCAAGAGATATTGCTGCCTGTTTGAATAGCAATGAGATTGTAAGCATGAGGAAAACCCAAGTCATAATTGGCATTTCTTAGCAAATTCCAAGACAAATAAGTCACAAAATAAGATCTGGAAGGAACCAGATAAATCATGAAGTCTGATGCATAACACATTTATTTCACAGGGTTGATTTTAAAGATTTTTACATTATTTACCTTTCAGATGCCTTAAAATCTTAGAATAATACCAGGTGTACTGTGATTCGTTTTCTACATATGTCATTCTCAATCACTGTCCTGACAAAGACACACTAATGTCTAGGCCTAATAAATTTAAACTTGCTATGTTTTTTCATTGCACATAGGTAGAACTTTAGAATACAGTAACAAACATATTCATTTTTCTTACTAATTCAAGAACATATACTAGAATGTTTTACATTTTCTTTTAGAAAATTATTTTGCTAGGCTACTGAAATTTTTATCTAAAAAGCTTTCCTCCTTTGTAAATGCCTTTTTCCCCTGTGAAATATTACTTACTTAGCTTTAAAAACACTAATTAATGTAGGTATTTGAGAGCAAGAGAAATACTGACAGAACATTTTAACCTGAGATGTCCTCAGGTTTTCAGGTGAGTTTGTTCCTCGGAGAAATGGAGAATAGATTTGTCTTAAAGTATTGGTTTGTTCTAGAACATGAAAGATCACAGTGAATTATGAAGCCTAGGTACTGTTAAATTTTTAGAAGATACAAAGGAAGGAAATTAAGTTGCTTTACTTTATAACATCTAAATCAAAAGAGAAACTAGAAAATAGGTGACACTTTTGACATTTACTCAGTTTGATGAGCTCAGTGTTGGGTGACATATTCTTTAAAAACTGGGGAAAAGGCCTTCTGTAAACTTGACTGCTAAATTTTTATTCAGAAATTATTTTTTTTCTCTTTAAAATGGTGCATTTAAATGCAATGGCACATAGAATAATGCAATAGCTTCAAAACTTAGGAGATCCGCATGACTTACTCATATCTTTACTGTCAGCACAGATAACAAAGACAGTGTCACCAGAATAACTTCCTTTCTTTGCACTGACTTTTATGTGCAGTTGCTTTCCAAAGTTTCTTGGTGTAAAATAGAACACCTTACACTGGAATAATTGACTTCTGTTTCATTTTGAGGTATTTTGTAGCATTTTGATTAAATAAGTAAACAGTATTGATCCCATTTTAATCAAATTTCATAACTTTTTGGAGTTCCGCAGATTATTCTTGGAAGTTAAAAACAAACCAAAATCAATGCAGTATGTCTTTTACATTTAAAAATATTATTTCACTCCTTTTTTTTGAGAATTTTATAGATCTATACAATGAAATATAATATTACCCACCAATTTCCCCAATCCTCCCCAGATCTGCCTTCTACAAGTAACCTCCCAACTTCGTGTCTTTTTAAACCCCATTTAGTGCTTCCACATGTGCATGGCTGTGAGACCATCTCCTGGAGCCTGGGTAACTGACCCATGTCCCACAACCCCTAAGACAATGATTCTCCGTCTTCCAGCCACTGTCCACTGCTGTTAGCTCCTCATAGATGCACTTGGAAAACCATTATATATAACTTTTTAAAGAAAAGATGTGGGAAATAATTTGGTGGGTCAAGCATATTTCATGTTTAATAATTAGCTATTAATTAGCTAATAAATACCACTGTAATAGCTTCCAGTAAGAGACATTAGCTTTTGGAGAGATTGCTTTGATAAAATACTAAATTCACTAAACATACTATTTTCTATAGTTCTTGTATTTGGAAATGTTTCTAGATTAACTGGACATACAGGAAGCATCCACAGTCATCCTAAATAATCCATGGAGGATTGGTTCCAGGACTCTTGAATTTACTCAAATCTAAGAAAAGTTGAGTCCCTTACATAAAGGACATATGACTTTCATATAAATTTAAACTTCCTCCTGTATCTCCAGATTACTTACTTAATATAATGGAAGTGCTACACCAGCATTTGTGAAACTTTGGTTTTCAGGAAATAGTGAGAAGAGGCCTGTATATGATCAGTATAATTGTTTTCTGTTGTTGTATTGTTTTAGGTTTTTTTGTTTTTTTTTTGAAAGCCCCTCACTGCTACCCAGATTTAGACAGTATCCCCGTCACGGGAACCTTATTGAAGTAAGTCAGATACTGAGTCTACTGCAGAAAAGAACTGCAAGATAAGCCAGAAAAAAGAATGTTAATGAGTTTATTAAGTAGAGATAAGGATAGTACATACCTCATGTCTAGGCAAGGATGTTTGAAGAGACAAAAATTTAAAATATTGCATACCCAAACATGGGTGTCAATTTCTAAGGGGTCTGCTTAGATGGCTTAAAAATGGATACACACACACACACACACACACACACACACACACACACACACACATATACACACACATATATACCATAACACACATGCATACACACATATGTACACACACACAACATACATATACATACACATGCTCACTCACACACATACAAACCACACACACACACACACACACACAGAAATTTAGAAGTTTATAAGTTACAGTGATCAAAGGATTTAATGTACAATCTTTAAATTTAAAAACAATTAAAAATTAAAAAAAACTAAAATTGATTAAACTATTTTTTACTATGAAAGAATTTTATGTAAATGAAATTGTTTTTCATTTGCATAGGTTATTTGTTTTTTTGTTGTTTTGTTTTGTTTTGTTTTTTGTTTTTTGTTTTTTTTGGTTTTTCAAGACAGGGTTTCTCTGTGTAGCTTTGCGCCTTTCCTAGATCTCACTTTGTAGACCAGGCTGGCCTTGAACTCACAAAGATCCACCTGCCTCTGCCTTCCGAGAGCTGGGATTAAATATGTGTGCCACAACCACCCGGCAGGTTATTTGGTTTTAAGGATGATAGTAGAGTGCTAATACAGTAAATTGGAGGACATGGACATTCTGACTTGTAGCAAAATAGTTTGTTGCTTTGAACAGCTTTGTATAGGAAAGGGAGCTCACTATTTTTGTAGGAATCCTTGCTTTTAATAATTAATTAGGTGAAAGGCTTGTATGACAAAAACTTCAAGTCTTTGAAGAAGGAAACTGAAGAAGAATTCAGTAGATAGAAAGGTCTCCCATGCTCATGGATCAGAAGGATTAACAGTAAAAAATCATTATCCTATCAAAAGCAATCTACAGATTCATGCAATCTGCACCAAAATTCCAACAAAATTCTTTATAGAGCTGTAAAGAACAATACTCAATTTCATATAGAAAACAAAAAACCCATAATAGCTAAAACAATCCTGTATAATAAAAGAACCTCCAGAGGTACAACCATCCCTAATTTCAAGCTCTACTACAGAGTTATAGTAATAAAATCCACATGCTGTTGACATAAAACAGACAGGTTGATTAATGGAATCGGACTGAAGACCCAAACATAAATCCACATACTTATGGATGCTGATTTTTACTAAAGAAGACAGAAATACACAAAGAAAAAAAAGAAATAATCCTAAATAAATGGTGCTAGTCTAACTGAATGTCATCAATTAAAAGAATGCAAATTGATCCATGTCTATCACCCTGTACAAAACTCAAGTCCAAGTGGATCAAAGACCTTAGCATAAAACCAGATACACTGAATGTAATAGAAGATAAAGTGGGGAATAGCCTTGAATTCATTGACATAGGAGACAAGTTCCTGAACAAAACACTGATAGCACAGGCACTAAGAACAAAATTTAATAAATGGGACCTCATGAAACTAAGAAGCTTCTGTAAGGCAAAGGACACCATCATTAGCTAAAACAGCATCCTACAGAATGGGAAAAGATTTTCACCAACTCCACATCTGACAAAGGGCAAATATCCAAAATATATAAGGAACTCAAGAAACTAGACATCAACAAGCTGAATAATTCAATTAAAAATAAGATGATCTAAACAGAGAATTCTTAACAGAGAATTCTCAGATGGCTGAGAAACACTTAAAGAAATGTTCAACATCCTTAGCCATCGGATAAATGAAAATCAAGACTACTTTGAAATTCCATCTCATACTTGTCAGAATGACAAAGATCAAAAACACAAATGACAATATGGTGGCTTTTTAGAAAATTGGGAATCGATCTATCTCAAGACCAAGTTATACCACTCTTGGGCACATACCCAAAGGATGCTCCATCCTACCACAAGACACTTGCTCAGTCATGTTCATTGCATCCCTATTCAAAATAGTCAGAAACTGAAAACAACCTAGATGTCCCTCAACTGAAGAATGGATAAACAAAATGTGGTGCATTTCCACAATGGAGTATTACTCAGATGTTTAAAAAAAATGACATCATGAAATTTGCAGGTAAATGGTTGGAACTAGAAAAGATTATCCTGAGTGAAGTAACCCAGACCCAGAAAGACAAATATGGTATGTACTCACTTATAAGTAGACATTAACTGTTAAGTAAAGGAAAATCAAGCTGCAATCCACAGACCCAAAGAGGCTAAGTAACAAGCAGGGCTCAAAGTGGGAATGCATGGATCTCCTGGGTAAGGAGAAGCAGAATCGATTCAGAGTGTGGACTGGGGGTGGGTGCTGATGGGAACAGGAGAGATCAGGTTGGGGAGCTGGGAGTGGAGGAAGAGGGATGGAGGGAGAGAGTACTGGGAGAGATCACTGGAATTGGGAGAGGGGCGAATGAGAAGTAATGTAAGAAACTAGTGCGGTGGAAACTCCCTGGATTCTATGAGAGAGACCCTATCAAAGTTTCTTAGTAATAGGGCATGTGGAGCCTGTATTGGCCATTTTCTACAACCAGGCAAGGCTTCTAGCAGTGGGACTTGAACATCAACCCAGCCACAAAAATCTCAATTTAAAATCTGTCTGACTACAAGATGCTGGGGGTAACGGTGGTGCAGAACATTGGTGCCCAACCAATCTGGTCCAACTTGAGGCCCATGCCACAAGATGAAGCCCATACCTGACATGGTCTGGATTGCCAGGAACCAGAGGCAGGACAGCCCAGAGACCCAGGATAGAACCAAACACAACTGGGGAAAAAAGTCAATGAAATGATTCCTAATGATATTCTACTATACTCATAAATCAGTGCCTAGCCCAATTATTATCATAGAGTATCGCACAAATTGTTAGACTGTCTTATTAATAAAAACAAACCCGGCAGCAGTTATTGGGGTGAATGCTGGAAGATCAGAGAAGCAGAACCAGCCACATCCAATCTCACCTCGCCAATTCCTCAGCTGATCTCGTTTCCTCAAACTGGAAGCCTCTGTGTCCTCAGCTGAATGGATCTCAGCTGAATTGCTGCTCAAAAGCCTAAAAACTTAACAAAGGCTCTAGTTCCTGGTCCTCATGCCTTATACACCTTTCTGCTCCCTGCCATCACTTCCTGGCATTAAAGGCATGTGTCACCATGCCTTGCTGTTTCCAGTGTGGCTTTGAACTCACAGAGATCCAGATGGATCTCTGCCTCTGGAATGCTAGGATTAAAGGCATATGTGCCACCATTTTCTGGCCTCTATGTCTAACCCAGTGGCTGTTCTGTTCTCTGAGCCCAGATAATTTTATTAGGGTGCACAATATATTGGGGAACACACTATCACCACAATACGGTTGTCATCCAACAACTTAATGGGAGCAGATGCAGAGACCCTCAGCCCAAACTAGGTAGAGCCAGGGGAACCCCGCCTCAGAGGAAGGGGAAGAAGGATTATAGGAGTCAGAGTGGTTGAGGACACCCCAAAAACAGAGCCCACAGAATCAACTAAACAGGGCTCGTTAGGGCTCACAGACTGATGTGACAACCACAGACCCTGTATGGGTCTGAGCTAGTTCCTCTGCATATACCTTATGACTGTATAGCTTGGTGTTCTTGTAGGACTCCCAACAGTGAGAATGGGGGCTGTCTCTGACTCTTTTGTCTGTGTTTAGAACTCCTACTGGATAGCCTTGTCCTTCCTTGATATGAGGGTTTATGCCTAGTCTTACTGTAACTTGTTAGGCCGTCTTTGGTGGATATCCCTGGGAGGCCTGTTCTTTTTTTTTAGGGAAATGGAGAAGGAGTGGATCTGGGGGACTGAGGGAGAGCAGAGGTTAGGAAAGGAACTAAGAGAAGCAGAGGGAAAGGAAACTGTGGTCAGGATGTAATGTATGAGAGAAAAATTTAAAATATATATATATAAAGTAAAAGTTATGTTGAGTGTTCTCGACTCTCATTCAGCAGCAAATGCAAACCAGGTCCTGGGGAGGGGACAGGGATTCTTTCCCTTCTCATCTTCTGTCTTTATATTCCACTTCAAAAGATACATATAATAATAAACCGTTGAAAAATCATAATTCTATTCAGTCACTTTCAAGTATGTATCATCAATTTCACTGTTATTATCTTGGCTAAGTAATAAAAGCACAAGAAAAACAAGCCCTCACAAATCCCCAGGCATCCCCAGATATAAAGAAGGTACTTCAACCCCATTGTAATTTAAATCTAGCTCCCCATAAAACAGTATCATTGTAAATATTTGTGACTTTGCTCCCCTGGCTTTAGTTTAAGGACAACTGCTAACCAAAAGAAATGCCCTTTGCCCCCCAGGGAATTTTAAGGATTCCATTCTGATTTTTCTGTTGAATGAGCGAACTGATGTCATTCATTGCCATTCTCAAACAACTTTTTATTTTCCTCTCATGTTGCCTCAGACTGAATTTCTTGATCTCAGCAAAATTAAGCACCCTAGGACTAACTGGAAAAGATTGTACCAGATAATCTAAGGAATTCCTTCCTATAAAAGGCTTCTTGGGTGCCATTCAAGGTCAACGTGCTTAAATCACTCTTGACCAAATAAATGAAGCACAAAAATGTCATTGTGGTTATTGGTTTCTAGTACCATGCCTTGTAATGGTTAATTATTACAAATAATCCAAAGTATCTCTAACTTTTCCACTATTATATTTGAGGCTTTATAAAATTAAAATCAATTAATTTAATGGTACCTAATTCTCACTGACTTTTATTAGTTCTCTTTTTAAGAACAAATGCCTTCATTCGGTTATCTTAATTTTCATGTATTATTTGAATAGTTAGTGTAAGAACCTGTTCTCCTTTTAACCAAGATATAACTGGACAAATTAATTGTAGAGCCAAATTCATATCCAGAAAGCTACATTTAAAAGTGATGCTCATTCAAAATTCATGGCAAATTCATAGTAATAAAAACAGATTGGTTTCATATGAGGAACCAATTATAAAATCTCTTTCAAGAAAAGATATTTTGTATCTGGTTTATGCAGTTGTAGTCTCATAAATGACAATGAGAGATGTTTCTTAGCTATTCAAGAACAGCAGAGAATTTTGTGAGCCTGAAGAAGAAAGAAATTCCTTAAATTTGCAGATACTGTAGGTAAAGACTAATGAGAAGTACCAACTCAACTCTGTGACCTTAAGAAAGAAGAGGGGATGACAGAGGATGCTAGAAAGACACCAAGACTCTGAGGAAGAACTCTAGGTAGTGCTGGGTCCTCTGGCCTTTTTGGGTAGTTATAGAGCAAACTGGAGGACATGGCTGTGCGGGGCACTCTTCCTGTACATGAGTAAACAATAAAGCCAAATAGAAAGAGCGAAGCTTTTTTATGATAACCGGGAAGAAACTGTAGCAAATTATTGTGGTTACAGGGAAGAAAGGTTTAACCAAGAAACTCTTCTTGAGTCTTGATTAAAGGCCTCACACTAGTTGAAGTTGTAAGACAACTTGTAGGTTTTTGTACAGTTGAGAAGCAAATACTTACTGTCTAGTAGAATCTACTAGACAGCAACTTGTTTCACATAAAACCTAGCAATAACTATAGTTCCTGTCTCAATATTTAATACAATCTTTGTTTTATTTCTTTGCTATACTGTTTCTTTCTTTCTTTCTTTCTTTCTCTCTCTCTCTCTCTCTCTCTCTCTCTCTCTCTCTCTCTCTCTCTCTTTCTTCCTTCCTTTGTGGTTTTTCAAGATAGAGTTTCCCTGTGTAGGTTTGAAGCCTGTCCTGGAACTTGCTCTGTAGACCAACCAGGCTATCCTCAAACTCACAGAGATCTGCCTGCCTCTGCTTCCCGAGTACTGGGATTAAAGTTATGTGCCACCACTGCTCAGCCTGCTATACTGGTTCTTAAAGTACTTTTTCTTCTTATCAAATATATATTAAAATACATATATTCACTGTTTGATAATTTCATTTTGCAGCTATTGATAACACTAAATTAAACACATGTTGTTGAGATATTTCCTGTAAGATAATTTTTTCATGACATTACAATATACTAATACTGTAGTAAAATGACTGAGTTAACCATATGATGATTTTATTAGGATCTATTAAGCAAAACCGGTAGTCATCTACTCAAGCACTTCTAAGTTCCCCAATTAGATTATGACCATACAACTGTTTCAAATACTCTACTTTGAAAGTCTTTTTTTGTGTGGAAGAAAATCACACTTGGGAACCCTGCTGAATGCCACTCATGAGGACCAAGTATTTCTACCAAATTAATTAGCCATCACTTAACAATGAATAAGAGTCTGGCATTATGAGGACTAGATCTACAGAAATACAAAACGTTTGACAATATTCCCAATGAAAACCGATATAGAGTAAGTAGGTGGGAAGGAATCCTGGGAGTACAGGAGGGAGAATAAGCAAGAAGGAGTATCTTAGTTGCGTTTCTACTGTTATGACAAAGCATCATGACCAAGTTAGAGTTAGAGAAGAAATTATTTAATAGGGACTTACCGTTTTTTAGAGTCCATGACCATCATGGTAGGAAGAAAGCATGGCTACAGACAGGCAGGCACGTTGTTTGTAGCAGCAGCTGAAAACTTTCATCTGATCCACAAGCATGAAGCAGGAAGATCTAACTGGGAATGGTGGGGGATTTTGAAACCTCAAAATCTGCTCCCAGTGACACACCTCCTCCACCATGGCCACACCTCCTAATCCTTCCCAAACTGTCCCACTAAGTGGGGACCAAGCATTCTAATATATGAACCTACAGGGGCTATTCTCATTCAAACCATCACAAGGAGTTTTCAAGGTTCTGAGGCAAATTATTAGCTATTTTTCATAATCACAATATACATTAGGTATTCTTTAATATTCAATTTTTAAGTATATTAGTCCTTATTTATGTAAGATAAAAAAGTGTTACAATATTTGTGACAACAAAGTATAGAGAATTTCAAGTTGGCATAGTTGACTTTGAGGAGCTTTGGGGAAGACAGATAGAGAGAGTCATCTTGGAAACAAACCAATTAACAACAAAAAAGTCATTTTAATTGAAAACCCTCTTCATTCCATCATGAAATCTCATGCTTTTCTAATTAAGGCCTGTACAAAATGTTTCCTCTCTTGTCTCATCCATTCTTTGTAGTGAGATAAAAGAACAAGAGAGAAGGGCAAATGTAGTGATGCATAGATTGCTGGCTGTGCTGTTAATGGGGAAAACAGAGTAAGGATTTGTCATTCATTCCTATCACTTCCCACCATGCACAACTTCAATCACTTCATCAGCAAAGCTATAAGAGTAATCTCATTCTGCATGATGATGCTCTTTGTACTGAAGCAAGAGATCTTGTGGAAGAATTAACCTTGTTTCATTATGTATCTCTAGATGCCGTGTATATTCTTCTATGACATTTGGAAACAAGAATATTTTGTGTAGTTTTATGAGGTATTTTGAAAAAAAAAAAACCAGCAAAAACAGCCTTCAAATACACATTTATAGAAAACCAGGATATAAAGGAGGCATGTAGCTTACCCTCCAAAAAGCTTTGAGTTAGGAAGTTGAGTAGCTTTCAGTTGATATGAATGTTTATGAAATACACCCTGTATATCCCAGACTAAATTTATATTCTATGATTTGCTTCAAAACCTCCATAAAGCCATCAATTATAACTAATTTGAATGAATATATTCTTAGAAAATATTTTTTTTCTTAAAGGAATGTTTTAGGGGTTGGAATATTTCCGTGTTTATGTAGCATGTGCTAGACCCTAGGATCAGTCTCTGGGACAAGAATATATAATTATTATATTTGTTCTATTCTACTCTCAGTAACACAGTGTAAATCAAATATGATTAGCAGCATTTGCATAGACACCAGCCTTTGCCCCTTTGCATGAATAGAAGGGTGCAAACAGTAGAAGTTGTAATTATAATTCTGAAATGCTTTGATATGGGGAAAGGTCAACTTTTATTTTAATTTACTTTTGAATGCTGGGGTTTAAAGCTATACATGCTAGTCAAGTCCTCCAAAACTGAGCTACATTTTCAATCTACATTAAAAATGCAAAGCGTACAAACATTTTTCTGAAATTATTTTGGGACAAATATGCTTTATGAGGAGAACTTATTTTCAAATTTCATATTGGAACAATCTGAATTAATATTTTCAGGATAATTCCCTATAAATTATGAGCAACATTATATTCTTTAGTTCAATAAAACAAGTGTATTGTCTTTTAAAATGTGTGGAGAATATTTTTGTTCTAATTTTAAAAATATTTTTATCAGATTGCAGGAGGCAACTACTACAATAACAGAAATTTTGCTGACTCTTAATGTAGAAGAATTGTTACAGATTCAGGCCCATACATTTAAATAAAACACACTGTCCAAAATTAAGGAACAATGCCCCCTAATAACATTTCTTATTAACATTACCTTTAACATGAAAGGGATAATAGAGAAGTGTGAGCAATCAGTATTTTCTTGAGAATCTGCATCAGGGTCAATGATGTTCCAACACTGATGAGAAATATATAGTTGTTTGTTTCAACATCTAGACTTGATCATCAGAGCACATTTGCTCCTGAAAAGTCTGAATTCAAGGACCTTAAAACCACCAGGTAAAGTGTCAATGAAAATTGAGTAGTTAAGTCTAAAAAAAGAAGGGCAGAAATTTTCAAAATTGATTTTATCTAAAAAAATGGTTTCGTAGGAACCAAGACAACTCTAATTCAGAAGGACAAACGAAACTTCTCAAGAAAGCTTTGCTTCATTTTGACACTTTCCCATGCCCACTCTGGCTCAATGGTGGTCTTAAAGACAGCAGTTGTATCCCGGAGTGGAGCTTCCTCCCTGGCTCTGTGGTGAGTAGGGCTGACTACCAGCTTTGGCTTGCCTGGGGGCTCGCTGACAAACCCGTGCTACCTGACACTATTGCTTTGCACTTGGAAATTATTTCAGAGCGGAATAGTGGTCGTGGAGAGGTGACTGCATTAAAGCAATGAAAGCAAAATGATTTATTTACTGATACCTGAGATGATAACCAAACCAACACCAGTTCAGCAAATGGGGTATACCAAAACAATGGGAATACTTCGATGAATAGGGCACTGGAATGTTTTTGCCTATAAAGGAGAATTTACCAAGACATATTTGTGTTCCAGAGCGAGACATGTATTCAATAAAAGAGCGGTGCGCCGGGCGGTGGTGGCGCACGTTTTTAGTCCCAGCACTCGGGAGGCAGAGGCAGGCAGATCTCTGTGAGTTAGAGGCCAGCCTGGGCTACAGAGTGAGTTCCAAGACAGGCTCCAAAGCTACACAGAGAAACTCTGTCTCGAAAAACAAAACAAACAAACAAACAACAAAAAAAAAAAGAGCTAAGAAGACTCAAAACTTTGACCTGTGGCTGATAAGTTTGCTGAGTGGGGCCGGTAGATTGGTGAAATGCTGAAGCGTTGCACAAAGCTATTCTGCAAATACCAGCAGAAGCCTCCATTCCTTCCCTTTTTGAGGAAGCTCAAATCCAGGACATTTCTGCCAGAATACTAGTTTCCATAAGCTAAAATAGTTATGACTTTGGGTCATTCAACACTTGTAATATCTACAAAAAAGGCTTACAAAAATCATTAAACAAATAAACAACTCCATACAGCAAGCAACCAAAACAAACACGAAGGATGATGAACCTCATTTCCAGGATTATCATAGAACCATTCTGAACCGCCTAGTTTTCCACAGAAGATTATAAAGCATGCAGAGAAGTGACGAAACGTTGCACACAAGGATCGAAAGGAAAGTGGCCTGAAAGAAGCATAGACATTGGGCTTACTAAGAACTGTCAATCAACATTTAAAAATGTATTTAAGGAACAGAAGAAATCCAACTGTGGGTTGCATTCAAGGAAACTGTAGGAACAATGGATGCCGTGCAGAAAATATCAATACAAAGATATAAACAAGAAAAGAATCAAATGAAGTTTTCGAGGTTAGAAAATGAAACAAGTGAAATGAAAAATTTATTGGCGAGTAAATAGATTTGAGCACCACATCTTTTGCTTTTTACAAAAGAATCCAGTACCTGGATTGGATTACATCTAATTGAATTGTTGGTCCAGGTGTCCCATGGGAACCCCAAAATATCACAATCCGTTGCCAACACTCTAGGTTGCTCTACACAAACTGAAGGAAAGACCCCATTGCTGAAACAACGCCTATGCAACTCATCTAACATGGAGAAGTCAAACTGGTGCCTACACAGAGCCCTCACCCCTAGTGTTAGCACCTTTGATACAGGAAGGTACTCTGCATGTTACCAGAGGAGACACATAAATACCAACCCCTAAATATCACAAACTCTTTATTTACAGTGGTGTCTTGCCAGCTAGACATGCTAGTGCAACGGTGTCACAATGCCTGTGGGAGTAACCAACCAATATCTGATTTAAGTTAAGGTCTTAAGATGGAACCCACCACACCTGACACTGCTTGGGTGATCAAGAAGTTGAGACTAGATAACCAAAGGACCTAGGATGAAACCAAATACTACTGTTATACTTAAAAAAAAAAAAAAGAAGCAATAAAATGACTGCTACTATCATTTGCTAGTCTCATAGATCAATGTCTTACTCTGCCATTATCAGAGAAGTTTACTCTTGTAGCAGATGGGAACAAATACAGAGACCTGCAGCCAAACATTATGCAGAGAGTGAGAATACTTGGAATACTCAGCTTGAAATACTCAGCCCTAAAATGGAATGACTCTATCAACTCCCTTTCCCCAGGGCTCAGAGAAACCCCCAAAAGAGGCGGGAGATAGAGTGTAAAAGCCAGCAGGGGTGGAGGACACCAGGAGAACAAGACCCTATAAATCAACAGTATCAATGCAGATGTGAAGTCAAAGAGACTAAGGCAGCATGCTCAAGGTCTGCGTGTGTCTGTAACAGATGGAGTTCTAGAGCTGAATGGAGAAATAAACGCATGCCCTCACCCTAACCAAAACGCAACCTTCAATTGGTAACCACTTGCAAATGAAAATTTAGGGAAACAAAACACTCACAGGCTGTCTGCTCAGCAGTACATAGCCAACACAAAATGATCTTTGGAGGAGGTTCCTTGTCTCATACCATCATGTCATTTTTAAAAATTTACTTTATTCACATTTTTCTCTCTTTTTACCCTGCAAGTCCTTTGTGTATGTATTATGGCTCCCAGTTTAGTGTTTTTAAGGGATTTTAAGGGAAAGAGTGGGTCTCTGATTCTATATCGGTTTCATGTGCTTTTTCTTGAGCTCTTTCGCTTCCGTTTGTCTGTCCTATTCAGATGTATTAAGTTTTGTTTAATCTTAATGTAGTATATTTTATTTTATTATTATCCCTTAGAAGCCTGCCTGTTTTCTAATGAGGGACAGAAAGGGAGTAGATCTGGATTAGAGAGGAGCTGGAGGAAGAACTGGGAGGGGGAGGCAGTCATCAGGATATATTATGTAAGAAAAACTATTTTCAATAAAAGGGGAAAGCAAAATTTTAAAAATTTGGAATACATGGTAACTATTACTAGAGAGAGGGAAGGTAGTAGGGAGGGGTAAGAAAGGGAGGTTAGATAATGGGCACCAGCTAAACAGAGAGATGCATTGAGTCCTAGTGATTCAAATAGTGGGAACGTTATAGTTCACACCCTATTATTCCTTTATTAATTATAGGGTTGGCTTCAGATACAAACTAATGATGAGGAGATAGAAATGTTAATCACCCTGATTTGATCAGCACATACTATATAAACATCTATTGAAATGTAACCATACCTTTTAAATATGGACCATTATACCAATTGTAATTTTAAGGAGACAGAAATGTTAGTCATCCTGATTTGGTAATGATACATTCTGTGTACCCATGTATTAGCACACTATACTTAACAAATCTGCATGATTGAACGATTTTAAAACGGATCATAACTGGTCCTGTTTCTCAGGTTTTTACTAAAGTAGCTGATTCTCAGAGATTTTTACATCTACAGCAATTGTCGTTAAGGTTACCTACTCATTACTTGGGAAAGTTCTGATTTATTACTCGCTGTCTCCTCTGCATTGCAAAGGAAATAAAGACCTTGCCAGTCATGCCTTACTCGGTAGCTTGCAGGAGGTACATTCTGGTAGTTAACTGTGGGAACTGGAGTCAGCCTATCTAGATGTGAACCTCAGTCTGTCAAACATAGAGGATTTTTATGTTTCACAGTTTATGACTGTGAAGCATGGATTGTAACTGTCACACAAATATTGCATACTGTTTTGATGTATTAAAGTGTCTTATGCAAGACAAGCATAGGCAAATGTGCGTGTGTCACAAGCACCCAGGCTAGCACATCTATCAGACATACATTGTGATACAATGAATGGATGGATGCCATCAGTACATGAAGGTAAGCTGAAGGAGGTGTAAAACCATCAAAGAATGGACCAGGTAAATAATCGTAGTTTTCTTTTTGATTCTTCTTATCATTTACTATGTGGTAAGTGGAGAGAAAATTGAGATATGAAGAACAAGGAAAAAAAGAAATTCAGCAAAACAGTTCACAAAAGGTTACTGTTTTAAACCTGGGTTTATTATCTCAAGTCAACAATGATGGGAGACCTTGAGATTGTGCACACAATGAACTAGACTGCCAACTAGATACATAGGTAGCATTTAGCACAGTGTGATAGTTATCGTGAATATCTTGAGCTAACAAAATGTAATTTCAAACTCAAGGGAAACACATACACACCCAAGAATGGGCCCTGCATTTAATAGCTGATTTAGTATCTACAGCATGACATGTTATCAGAGATTTACTTTTGTGTTTTAAGTTTTTTGGTCATGGTAGCTGGAGAGAAGGCTCAGCGGTTAAGAGTACTCATTGCTCTTTCAGATTACCCTGTTTATTTCCAACAACACACGTGGTACTTTACAAACATCTTTATCTCTAGATCGGGGGTTCCAATGCCCTCTTGTGACCTCTGCAGGCACCAGACATGCACATGGCATACATATATACTCACAGGCAAAATACATACACATATATATGACTGTGAAGCATATATATAAAAACTTTTTTTCTTTCAGTAATGTTAAAATAGAACTACCCATAGAAATTAATATACTATACTTTTGGTTTTGCTCATAATTTCTATTTCCTATCAGCATGGATGCATGTATACATTTTAATGATACAATTTAAGAGGCACTGAGATTAGAAAAATTAAATTTCTTTTTTTAATTGGAATCTAAGGAGATGAAAACTTGAGATATCAAGAACAAAATTGAATTTAATTTTAAAATGACAGCACTGAGCTGGAGAGACGGCTCAGTGCATAAAGCCACTTGTTGTCATATGTGACCACCTGAATTCAATCCCTGTAACCCAAATATTGCAGGAGAACATAAACTCCTGTGAGTTGTACTCTGATTTCTAACACATGTACCATGGCTCATGCATACACACGCACAGTAATACAATTTCTGGAAAAAGAAATGATAGCATTAATTCACAGCATTTTGGGTCCCCTATACCTACCTAGACATTAGACTATCACATATATGATCTTCAGCATAAGGGGATGTTGATTTGGTGTAAAGAGTTTTTCTTCCTTTTTTTTTTTTTTTTTTTTAATTTTTCGAGACAGGGTTTCTTTGTGTAGTTTTGGTGCCTGTCCTGGATCTCGCTCTGTAGACCAGGCTGGCCTCGAACTCACAGAGATCTGCCTGGTTCTGCCTCCCAAGTACCAGGATTAAAGGCGTGCACCACCGCCACCCAGCTGGTATAAAGAGTTTTTAAAGGTTTATTTATTTATTTATTTATTTTGGATTAGGTAGCCTGTGTTAGATGTGCTCTTTTACTTGTGGCTTTCCTCTGTCCTTGCAACTTAAGGACCTTGCAAATAATTAGGCAGAAGGTGAAAAACAAAGCCATTCTTCAAGTAAACTGATGACCATATTCCTTTATTTATCACTTAGTAGAAAGTCAACAAGTAATATTTACTCTAGTCATTGTGAGATCCAGGAACAAGAGAAAAAAAGACTGGGACATCAAGGCAAGCTATTTCATATGTGCTTCCTCTCTTATCAAAGAGATAAGTAATGGTTCTTGCTTTGTTTAAGTAGATCATAAGTCAACACAATTTCTTTAAAAGGCATTGCTTCTGATTCCATCAAATGGATAATGACCTGTATTGGTCCCAAATAAAGAGCATTTACACAGAAAACTCATGTAATAAAAGTTTAAAATTGGCATCTAGTTAAAAAAACATTTAATCTGATTGATTAGACTTTAAAACCTTTCATCTACCTTGTCCTCAAGTCTACCTTTATTCATACTTACTTGTTTGGCCCTTAACTATAAATGATCATGATCTTTTACCTAAACTACTCTATTCACCATGTGACACCCCAAATTATTACCTAATATTTCCACTCTTCTCATTTTCTGCTATTTTTTCCTTTGATCAAGAATAATTCCCTAAGTTATAGAAATAATATCTTTATGCAATGTCATAAAAGTATTTCCTATAAAATACTGTTTTGGGTTTCTAAATTTAAATAGAAATAAATAAGAAAAAACAAGAAATTAATCAAGCTCATTAGCTTTTTTACAGGATCTGATTTATTGCTTTGATTAAAATGATTTGAGTTGGACTTCTGCCTCTGCCAATTTTTAAACATTTAACTGAGAAAAATCACTTAACCCTTCAACTTTCCTGTCTATAAAAGGAAAAAAAATGTTTCCCCACACTAGTAAATAGAAAAATTGCCAAAGAATTGAGATATAATTCATACATTTTTTTAAAAAATCATGCATATTTGAATTTACAAAGCTCAAAGTAATTTTTTTCACTTAATTTATTAAAAGCTAAAATATACATCTCTTGCCTTAACTGGCAGTATGCTAGTTAAGTCACGAACTGTTGATTTATGACACAGAAAAGGAGTAGATTTAAGGCATTATTGAGTCAAGCTATATAAACTAAGAAATACAGACTGAAGTCCTCATGGTGGTAATGGAAAGGAAGGAATGAAACAAAGGAAAAATATAAGTATCTCTATATGCATTAAAGCTACAGATTTGATGGTAAGGAAATGAATGCTGTAAATCTGAACTCAAAAGGGAAGAGAGAATCTCAAATGTTGTCAGTAGTATTACCTCACAAGTATATATAAAAATACACAGAGAATTTTGGTATAAATTGAAAGCCTTTGCACCCTCTCTCATAAGGTACTTAAAATTTCTTACTTATGAGGGACAAGTAGAGGAGTAAGAACATGATGCCAAAAGAAGGAACCTCTGACTATAGATGACTACAGATGTTCAGTTAACACATTGTGAGAGTTTAGTGTGTATTAATGTGAGATGTCAGATCCAGCATACAAAATTGCACTTTAAACATTCCCAATGAATGGCATCATTCATTGGCATGAAGTAGAAAAGAGAAGAGATGTGTTTATCTGAATATCAAAATATTACTACCTCATTCTTACTTATTCTATACTATATTGACTATGGACATGCATTCTATTTATATTCTCAAATTTAACATTGAGTGCCCTGTTTCCTAGAAGCCAGATCTCAGAATGGTTGGAATGGAATGACCTTTTATGGCTCAAATGACCAATTACAGATAAAGACTCATGTAAATTCTAGTATTACAAATAAAATCCAGTATTGTCCCTATGAGTTGACAGGAATTATAATCTGGCAATTTGAAAAATATTTGACTTTAGTTAGACATGAACTGAACCATTATTCAAACACTAATTCAAGACCTTCAATTTCGCAGGATCCTTTTCTGACCTAATTCTCTGTATCATGAGTCTATAGAATACAGATTATAACTCAAGTATGTACAAGTAACCACAGAAAATTATCTTTGTTACTACTTCCTGCAATGCAAGGTATGTGCCAACTATGTATAACTATATAAAAAATAGTCAGGGAAAGAATCTATGCCTATAAGATCAAAGCTGAAGTTACAGCTTTAGAATTTTAGAATTAGCACGTATATTTTTAGTGCTATTATAGCAGTTTTAATGAACGCACTCCAAATATAGGAAAACTGAGTCCTGATTATTTGGACTTGTGCTGCAATGTCTAAATTTCTCAAAACATATGGTGATTCTCAAAATGATCCCTTTCTCACATACTGTTAGAAATTTCTTGCCTGCCAATTTCAGCACCTCTTCAGTGGTGTAAAAACCAATTAGTAAGATATCAATGGGTTCCCTCTTTCAAAATAACAAGTTTAAACTACTATGCAGTATTTGCATATTCAGCTCTATGAAGATGCATGATCTCAGGATCTTTGATGTGTGCCTATAAAGTTAAGTTTATATATGTATTTCTATGACTACCTTGTATCATATCATAAAAAAATGACCAAAATCAATGACCTCCATATAACTTTGTCAAGTGTTGGGACACATGACAAGGCATTAAGTATGTGTCAGTCTTCCCTGTGGTGGGTTAGTTAAACATCAGTCCTGTAAATATAGAAAATCCAGCAAAACCAGTGTTTTAATAAAGTTCAACAAAGTAGTTAGATATGATCAAACTTTCGCTTTTGATTTTGATTTTAGTTCAATTATAAGCAATGACCCTGTCATTGTACATGCATTAATTTATACACATCACCTCAAAACACTGCTTATTTTACTGGTAGAATTGTATTTCTTCACAGATTTATGGAGTTTCTTTGACTCCAAACAGTTTTGACCTACTATAATATTAAAACTGAAGCAAAGGATTTAATTTTAGCATCCAATTTTGGGAAGATTAAGAAAAGAAAATCTTGGGGACTAACAAGCACAGACTTCTGTCTGTAAGGATGGTTCACAGCGATACTTGGAATTCCACTGTTTCTTGACACTTTTCATTTTCCTGTCACCACCTGTCTCACAGCTTCATAGCCATGTTTTTTTCAAGTCACTCTAGAAGACGCCTATCAGAACACGGAATCCAGACTATTATATGTTAGGTACCTTGAAGATCAGCTTATATTTAAGAAGGACATAGATTGAGTTCAATACCAG
Source organism: Peromyscus eremicus (assembly GCF_949786415.1). NCBI lineage: Eukaryota > Metazoa > Chordata > Mammalia > Rodentia > Cricetidae > Peromyscus > Peromyscus eremicus. Next base: position 27,608,038 of record NC_081429.1, on the reverse strand, counting down.
CATGGGAAGTTAGTGTCAATTATTCAACACATTTGAGCCTCTGCTCCCTCACCTTAGAAGTAGGATCACAGTGCATATTTCACAGTATTTTGTGAAAATTAAGTGTTGAGATTTGACATAAGAAATATTGTGATACTTTACATATAGAAGGCTTCAGTTGGAATGGGGCTATAGCTTAGTGATAGAGGGCTTGCAGAGCATGCATAAGGGCTGAAGTTTACTCACGGCATAGGCACTGAGGAATGGGGAAGGGTGAAGGAAGGGACAAAACAAGCAGTATTCAGTCAGCTTTCATTCTGCTGCTGCTGCTGTCATTGCATATCTATGCATATGAGTTTCAGGAAGTAGTCAGAAAAAATGTATTTAGGGTATGAAATTTAAGAGTGAGGAGGGTAGAGTGAGAATAGATAGCTATAAATTATTGATCTTTTCTTCAAAGGAAAAGTCAATAAGAAACCAGAGAAAATAGACATGAACGGCTTGATGGATAGAGTTAATGTGGCTCACAATGTGCATGTATGTTGAAGAATATTATTTTAAGATGTGTTATATTTGTTTGACCATTGGAACATTTGTTTTAATGATGCAAAAATGTGTTGCATTCTTTTATGTTGCATTTGTTTAACTCTGTGAAACTGTGTTACTTTGCTTGTCTAAAATACCTGAAGGTCTAATAAAGAGTTTATCAGCCAATAGTGAGGCAGGAGAAAGGATAGGTGGGGCTGGCGGGCAGAGAGAAATCATGGAGAAAGAAGAAGAAGAAGGAGCAAGAGAACAAGGAAAGGAGGATGCTAGGGGCCAGCCACACAGCAGCACAGCCAGCCATGGAGTAAGAGTAAGATATACAGAAGTAAGAGAAAAGTAAAAGCTCAGAGGCAAAAGGTAGATGGGATAATTTAAAGTTAAGAAAAGCTGGCTAGCATTAAGCCAAGCTAAGGCTGGGCATTTATAAGAGTAAGTCTCCATGTGTGATTTATTTATGAATTGGGTGCTAGGCCCCCCGAAGAGCAAAGAGCCAAAGAATATAGAGCAAAAACAACCAACAACACATGTGTGCTCTCTTTTATGGTAGTCATGTGCTACATGTGGCTGTAAAGTCCATCTAACACATGACTGATCTAAAGTATGATATGTTCTGAGAATTAAATATGAATTAAATTTTGAAGAGACTTAATACAAAAACATAAAATACTGTAGAAATAACTTGAATATTGATAACATGTTGAAATAATAAGTGATAATATTTTGAATAAGCTAGGTCAAATGAAAGTTGTCATTAAAATTCTTTGATCTCTTTTGATTGTAGTTTGTGGAGAAGTGAAGAGTACATAAATGTTTCAGCTTACTTTCTATTGGACATAGGTTAGAAGAAGAGTATCATGGGAACATAAAGATCTTAATTTTAGCAATACAGGGATGATTCAGTATGCATAAATCAATACATGTAACTGATCATATCCATAGACTAAAAGTCAGAAATCACATGAACGTCTCACTAGATGCAGAAAAAGCCTTTTAATAACATCTAACACCACTTCATGATTACAGTCATGGAGAATCTGGGAGTGGAAAAAGCATAACTCAACACAATAAAGGCTGTCTATGACAAAACTATAGCCAACATCATTCTAAATGGAAAAAACATCCCAAGACATTCCTTCTAAGATCAGGAATAAGACAAAAATTCTCACTTTCTCCATTCGTTTTCAATATATTGCTTGAACCTTTAGCTAGTGCCATAAGAGGAGGAAATAAAAATGGATACAAGTAGGAAAATAAGTCAGAGTATTCCTATTTATAAATGATATGATTCTGTACTTAAGAGACCCTAAAGACTCCACCAGAAACACCCTATAGTTGATTAATCACTGCCCCCCCTTTGAGACAGGGTTTCTCTGCATAACAGTCTTGACTGTCCTGAGACTGACTTTGTAGACCAGGCTGACCTCAAACTTACAGAGATCTGCTTGCCTCTGCCTCCCAAATGTTAGGATTAAAGGCATGCACCACCATTGCCCAGCTTATAAACACTTTTTATTAAAGTGGTTTGATACAAAATTAATATACAAAAATCAATAGCCTTTTTATCTAGCAAACACAAACATATTGGAGAAGAAATAAGGAAAACAATTTCACCCATAATACACCACACACACACACACACACACACACACACACACACACACACACACGAGATAATGTGATTGCAAAAAAAAAATTGAGAATAAAACAAATCAAAGAATTGAAAGACTGCTACAAGGGAAACTAAGAAACAAATCAGGGAGATACTAAAGGAGAGTTACTTTCCACACTTGTGGGTCAGAAAAATTAATCTCTTGAAAATTGTCACCCTACAAAAAGAAATTTACAAATGTATTGCAATCACAATAACAAGTCGAGAACATTTTTCACAGATATATAAAAAACAATAGAAAATTATATGGAAGTACAAAAGACCAAGGATAACTAAAGCAATTCTAACAATAAGAGTACTATGGGAGGTTTCATATACCTGATTTCAAATTATACTAGAGAGCTATAGTAGGAAAAATAGCATGATACTGACGTAAAAACAGACACACAAACCATTGGAGTAGAATATTGGACCCAGCATGTAACATGAATCTTAAATGGTGTTAATAATTAAAAACAAAAAACTCAGTGCAAGCTATTGGGGTAAATTCTGAATGTTCAGAGAGACAGAGCAAGCCACAGCTAGCCTTACTTTGCCAATTCTCAGCCAATCCTGTTTCCTCAAACTGGAAGCCTCCGAGTCTTCATCCAAATGGATCTTAGCTGAACTACTGCTAAAAGGCTAAAAGCTTAAAAGCCTCTAGTTCCTGTTCCTCATTCCTTATGTACCTTTCTGCTTCCTGCCATCACTTCCTGGGATTAAAGGTCTGTGTCATGATGCTTGGCTGTTTCCTGTGTGGCTTGAACTCACAGAGATCCGCATGGATCTCTGCCTTCCAAGTGATAGAACTAAAGGTGTGTGTGCCACCATTTTCTAGCCTCTATGTCTATCTAATGGCTGTTCTGTTCTCTGATCCAAGATAAGTTTATTTGGGTGCACAATATATTGGGGGACACATTATCACTACACCAGTATAAGCCCATGGAACAATAGCCAACTGATATTTGAGAAAGATGCTAAAAATATTCATTGAGGAAGAGAGGGTATCTTCAACAAATTGTACTGATCAAACTGTGAAGTTGCATGTAGAAAATTGAAATTAGATCCTCATTTCTTACCCTGCACAAATCTCAATTCCAATGGATTAAGCACATCAACAGAACCACATACCCTGAAAGTGCTACAAGAAAAAGCAGCGAATATGCTCTAACTTATAGGCACATTTAAAGGATTTCTGGGTAGGACTGGTAGAACAGGAAATGAAACCAGAAGTTGACAAGTGTAATCTCCTGAAAAGGAGTATCTATACATCAAAGGAATCTCAGTCCCATGAAGAGGCAGCTCCCAGAACGAGAGAAATGCCAGTTACACATCTGACAGATTAACAGTCTCTAGAATACACAAAGAACTCAAAATTAAACATCAAGATAACACAACCTAGCTAAAAAGTGGGTCATGAAACTGAACAGATAAACAAATTGTGACAAAAAACTTTTAAAATCACTAAACATTCTTACTGGTCAGGGAAACACAAATTAAAATGAGATGAGATTGGCCTTTATTAGGAATACAAATGATACCAAATGTTGGTGTGCATATAGGAAAAGGGAAACTCATATGTTGTTGGTAGAAGTTCAATTTTTGTGCAGCTACTTTGGAAACTATTCTGGAGGGTTTTTATTTTAATTTTTATTCATTTATTTTAACCTAAAGACAGAACTAACAACATTTGATCTAGTTATGCCATTCTTGGGCATTTACTCAAAGGGCGTTATGTTTTTAGACATGTAAGGCACACTTTTCCATCCATATTCACTGATGTTATTCATAAAACCCGGGAAATTGAATTAATCTAGATGTCCATTAACTGATATATGGATAACGCAAATATGGTACAGATACACAATTTAATTTTATTCAGTTGTAGAGGAAAAAATGAAATCATTATGTTTCTAGCTAAATGGATACAAGTGGAGAATATACTCCATTGGATAACTCAGGCATGGAAAGACAAATGTCTTATTACGTTCTCTCATGTGTGGATTTCAGGTTTGGATGTTTTGTGTGTTTAACTTTGGGCACAAGTGTATACCAGAAACTAGAAAGCTACCATGGCAGACATGGTGAGTGGTATAATATATGTAAATGGAGATTAGAGAGGGGACATACTGGGGGTATAAAGGCTTAATCAGGGAGAGAGGAAGGGTTAACCAAATGAAGAGTGTATGGAAATCCATAAGGAAATTTGCTAACTTGCAGCCCAATTAAAAGTATAATTAGAAAGGGTAGTAGAACACATAGGATATGAAAGAAGGAGTGGGATATTTGGGAGTAAATGCTCAAAATGGGATGTGAAATAGGAAAGAGAAAAGAATAGGTGTGTTAACATAAACTAACAAAAAACCTTATGGAAACATACAGGTTTGTAGGTAATTACAGAATATTTGTTTAGAATATAGATAAAGGATTTGAATTGAGGTAGTTTGCATGGGTAGACAGTACTGCTCCGAGAAGGCATGGGTTATAAAGTGAAAATCTCAGTGCCAGGTCTGGGATATCTTCCTTGAATTATTAATCAATGAGATTCCGGTAGTATTCAAAACAATATAGGCTATTACCATTGCTTTTGGTTGTCTAATGTAACTAGATGGTAAAACCATGTCACAGGAGACACCACACACTGGTTATGGGACATGGAAGAATAAATCTCAAACTGACTGGAAAATGTCCTTCCTGCCGACTAGCTTTCATAGTGCCAGAGGTTCTGTGCATGCTGCCAGTAGAGAAAAGATATCAATGTTCCTATATCGTGTTCTTCCTGCACACTGAAATGCTGGCATACCAGACAAGATTTGGGCATTGCTGCAATAGTGCATGATTGTTACAGAGTGGCCAATGACCTCCTGATTGCATTTGGGACCCATTTCACAGGAGGGAATCCATTACTGGTATTGTAAATCCGGTCAAAAGCCAATGGGTGGGAAATCATATGTCCTAGAGTAGAACCTACTATTGCTATTTTGCTAAATGACCATACTGTCAAAGTGTCTTTTGAATACTTATATTTATACTCACAGATCTTGACTGTTCTCAATCTTGGTCAGACAAGCTTCTTTCTGCAGTGATTGAAAATGCAAAGATTCATAACTGGTCAAGGTGCTAAGAATAAGTGACTGTGGAAGTTCCTTCCTAAATGATACATCCATATCAACACCTCTTCCCCCAGGGCTCAAGAGAAGATGGTTGAAAATAAGACAAGAGCAGCAGGATGGGGGGAAGTGCTGTGAAAGTTTGTCTTTGGTACATGACATGGGTATTGCTCTCATGAACTCATGGCAGTGGTGTTTACCTGCATAAAACTTGGACAACATCAAGCTAGTCAAAACTTGAGCGCGAATGGGACAAAAGCTCACGAGGCTCCACTCCTGGCTGTGGGGCTATTAGCAGCTGATGGCAGCTAGGAAAGGATTAGTCATTATTCTTTACACTCGTGGCAACTGGTAGGCTGTCTATGGTCCACGGGATGATCCCACACACATGCACATAAGGGTAGCATTAAATGATCTTAGCAGGAAGAGTAAAAACAAAAACAAAGGACATGAAATTGGGAGGGAGATGTATTTGGGGAAAGTTTTATGTGAAACTGGAGGGAGAAATGAGTGGTGGCTATGATCATAACACATGATATACGTGTAAGACATCCTCAATGAATAAAAAATATTTATAAGAACAAACCCATAAAAGTAAAATCTTATAGCTGATGTTTTTAACTTGATAATTTAAAATGATTAACCTCTTGAGTTATTCATGACTTGAAATATGAATTTGATCCAGAAGAACTAAATCTTATTAGCATGCACTATTACTTTCATTTTAGGTGTAAATCTACTGATATCAGAGAGGTTCTAAATTATTCACTGTGATAAAATGTAAAATTTGTAGCAATAACAAAAACAAATGATAATTCACTGAACTAACATGCACATTTAAGCACTAAACAATTACCAAATTACTTTGTGTTTAGCTCAAACAATATATATATTTGCACCCAAATACAGTCACTACGGGGCTTAACTGGATAAGGTATTTAACTGAGGCAAATGGCATCATGGAATTAAGGAGGACCAGAGGTTTTTAAAGACTCCAACAGCAATCTTCACTGTTCAATGAAATTCTAAAGTGGAAAATGAAATAGGAATTAGAAGAAGATGGAGAGTGATTTGACTGCTTGTCAGATATTTTGAAAAAGAACAATAATACCTAATGTATTTGGTACTATACTCTATAAATACAAATAAAATATTCAACTTATTGCTTCCTGTGATAGTTGGAAGAAAGAAACATTTGTAAAAACATTCTGCTACCAATTCTGAGGGAGAAAGGACGACAGTAAAGACTTGTGTAAAATATGATGACCTGAAAGTTTCTGCCATAGATAAGTTTCAACTGGGAGCTCTAAAGCTTCTTGAGGGAACAAGAGTCAAATCTGATCTTGAACAAAGTCACCCACTTGATTCTCCTTTGGTAGTTCTGAGCCTGAACCTCATTTACATCAGGAAAGCCTGGCTGAGCAAATTCTTCCATATGTGCTTTATGGTTTCATATGTAGGGTAAAATGAATTGCTTCCTGAAATATTTTATTTCCTTTTGCATGAGTGTGTTGGTTATGTGTGTGCTATATGTTGCTACTGTGTATGAAGAGGCCAGAAGAAGACTTCAAGTGTCCTGATCAACATTCAAAAAAAAGGCATTATGAAATTGTCATAAATATGCCAATGTGCTTTGTTCTTATGTGTTCCCCTTCTTTGTCTTGTTTTGTAGATTGCTTTCCTCAGGGCAAACTGCCCTCTGCTTGCCTATTTCCATATTATGTATATTTCATTAATATCTCTTGCCCTCCCCCTTAAATTATTGATTTCCCTTCTCAGGATACTCTATCTAGTTTTATGACACAACATTTTAATGCTTGTTTCACTATTAGAGAGCAAGAATACTGACAAAAGCGTTGCCTACACTTTAACATTATGTTCCCATAATCTAGTCTAATTCTGGGAGATTTGAAGAGCTTAAAAATTATGTACTTGAACAAATAAATAACTGAGAAATAATATTTATACTGTTTTATGTAGTTTTAAAAGAAAGAAAGATCAAGGATATAGAAGATTCTGCATGTGGTGAGAGTCTGTTCCTCATCTGTGACATCTCCTTGCTGCATGCTCATAGAAGAAGAGAGAACAAGCTCTCACAAGCTTCCTTATAAGGAACTTGGAGAGGCCCAACCAACCTTTTACTTCTGCACTGGGGCATATTATGTCAAACACATCATCACTAAGATACTGGAAACATGGGTTCATAAAGTTTGCAAGGACACAAACTTAGCCTCCTACCCTAAACCTCTTCAAATTCTTACATTTATCACATACACAATATATTTGTTCTTCTCCACGAATAACTCCCAAAGTCTACTAGTTCTTATATAAACTTTTCTGATATCCAAATAATAAAAGACACAGCAAACAAAGTATACTGTAGACTTATTTTTCTGATTAACGTTGATGAAAAAAAGTATTCACAAAATACTTTAAAGAATAAATTAAGGTGATCATTTATAATGGCCAAGTTAGTTTTATCTCTAGCATGCAAAGTTGGTTCAACCTAGACAAATCTATAAACATACCATACAAATAGTCTTAACGATACCCTAAGTGATCCTATCAACAGACAGAGAAAAGAAATTTTATAAAACTAGCATGTCTTCATGATAAAAGTCCTGAAGAAAGTAGGAGTAGACAGAGGACACCTCAACACAATAAAATTTACATAGGGAAAACTTATAGCAAACATTATGCTAAACATTGACAACAAGATTACTTCACCCCAAATCTGGAATGAAAGAATATTCCACTTTCTCTGCTCTTATTCAGTATTTCAATCCAAATCTTAACTAGAGCAATAAGACCAAAGGAAAACAAACAGGAAAGGAAGAAATCAAAGTATCCCTATTTGCAGGTGACATGATTTTATACTTAAAAGATCCCATAGAATATACTATTTTTAATGTTGACATTGCTTCTTTTCAGGCACCAGTCCTGATTATCTTAGTCAGGAAACATTGCCTGTTACATGGCCATCATAGGCAATTTATCACAGATCAGTTTTGTATAGTTCATTAAAATTGTGCCTTCCAACAATGGCTAAACCAGAATAAAAATCTGCCATTTTTTTCATTCAAATCAATGTGTTCTGCCTGGTAGTTTTATGATCTAGGGTTTTTTTTAAGTGAAAATTCTGAGATTTTTTTTATTCAAATCAAAATTGTGATAGCAAATCAATATGAAACTTTTCAGAGGGCCTACCAGTAATCTCCTTGATAACTAAAACCTCAAGGGTTCAGTACAAAAAAGAGATGTGATTGACAAAGAAACTTGCTATATCCATTTCATATGGCATTGTAAGATAACTAGGATTATGAAAGCATTATACTAGGGCTATTAGGTATTTACATTTTAAAACAATTTATGGAGCTCTTATCAATAAATTGTAAAAATATAACTCAAGTATTAAGCATCAATTACTATTTGACAATAATTTTCATATAATTTATATCAAACATATCTAATTGATTCAATATAGCCCTTTCAGATGTTCCAGGGGACCTTTTCAAAATCTTGTAAAAGTAGTTTGAAATCCTACAGCCTAATTCTGAACTGACTTTGGGAATAATCTGTAAAAAAAATCCATAGGATGACGAGATGATTTAGTCTCAGTCACTAAGGATACTTATGACAAACCTGAGCTCAAGCCCCAGAATGTCCTTAGTAAAAGGAGAGAATTGACTCCTACAAATTGTCCTGTGACTTACACACAGACATATCACAGCATGTACACACACACACACACATCAAAATAAGAAAAAAAACATAAAAAATTCAAGTTGTGAAAATTTAATCAAAATAACATCAAACTAACAATGAACAGTTGGAATTTGATAGTCTGCATTGTTAAACTATCTCTAGACAAGGCCTGTTAAAAGCTACTGATTATGGTGATCATGTAAATTATAAGAATATGCACCATGAAGCCTGTACAATAGAATTATTGTGGGTACTAAATGAGACATTGTATAAAATGATCAATATAATATATCTTACATAGTAAGTTTGTAAGTAATGATCAGCTTTAGGAGGGAACCTAAAATTATGTAACTTGCTCTATTTATTTTATAATGAGAAACTCCTACAGGAATAAAACAATCGTCTAAGAGAGTATTATGGGTGTTGGGTGGTGAGATATATGTGTGCTGAGTGGTAAGTCCAGAGCTTTACCCATGATAAGTAAGCAATCTGCCACTCACAGCTCCAAGTTTAAATTTTGGACTTAATTCTCTTTGAACATTACTTCATAGAAATTTTGATCACAATATCTCTTTTTCATCATTTATAATGCACCCAACTTTGCTCTTTCAAGACTCATACTACTCACTCATCAAACTGCCGCCTTGTCACTCCCTCTAGAAAGCTTTTCACAATTGTCTAAATCTAAATTGTCCTGCTGTTCCTTTGAATCATTATAATCTTTCCCCTCTGCCAATCCTTTGATAGCATACACATTTCTTGTTAATAGTAACAGCATATCCCAACCAAGATAAATGAATGTCTGGTCTAATATTTTGGTTTTTTTTTTTTTAATTTTATAGAGTCTTTACAATAAGCTGAAGTGATGACTAATTGAATTAGAGACCATTCCAATTCTCAATGGCATCTCTACAGTGGTAGTTGGTACATTGTGTAGAGGAAAATTGAACACTCTCACCTGTATTCATTCATTTGTAAAAACAGCGCAGTCTTAATTCAGGTTTTGGAATGGAAACATCTAAGTTAGGATGGCGAGGCACCACATCGCATGTATTTGCATGATAACTTCCTTTTTCGTTAATTTGTGTGTTAAATGAAATCAGTATTTATACCAACTGAGGGGTTGGCTGAAAGTGGCTTCTGGTTAAATTTATAGCTACATTCAAGTTGGTCAGGGGCTGTTACTTGGTAGAGAGTGCTGGGCTAAAGTGGTAGATAATTATTGGAAGGATATATTTTGTTATATTATAAGAAACATCTTCTTAGTTCAGTAAGCCTAAGTTTTGGTATTTTAAGAGTTGCTTTAATTGAAGGATTGGATAAAAATTGCTTCTAGTTGAATTTACATTTGCTATTAATTAAACATAAGTTTCTTACTTCATATATTTCTGTAGTATTTGTTGTTTGGAGTATTTGGCAAGAGTTCTACACATATATGGTCTAATAATTTATCAACAGTATAATATTTTAACAAAAGAAAATATAGGTAGGGGTTGTCTAAAAAATTATAATATGTATATGCACATATGTTTATACATAAATAGATTTTTATGTGTAAATGTGTATTAAAATGCATTATGTCCAGGAAGCAGCAATAAGTAACATTTTATGACATGTATGTGAAGTAATAACATTAGGTAAAACCCATCTAGCTTAATAATGAACTGAGTCAGTACTCTCATAGTTATACTGAGTCCCAGCTTCTGCCAATTAAAAAAAAAAATAAGTGTATGACACCATAGTCCTGGCTGATCATGGGCTGATTACTCATTTATCCACTGAGATAATTCATTTAAGGAAATAGGTGGATGGTCTTAATCATATGGCCTTGAATAAAAACCACATTGCCGTTGTAGTTTCATACTAGAGACCTCCAAGTTAATGGGCCTGGACTGAGAAGAGAAATCCTTCCTGAGAAGGCTGCTGGTTTCATGGAGAATGATAGATGGGGGCCGATGGGGAAAGTGATAGTCATGTTGCAACAGATACACGTGACTCAAAATATTTTGCATGATACAACATTTGATGCATGAATGTAAAGTTAAGGAAAATATCTGGTGATTACTATTAGCGTTGATTCATTTATGTGGATTGTATATTTAATACTTGATTATATGCATGGGATAATTAATAAGATGTTATTATATTCACATGCATAATGTCTTAAAAAGAATAAATGCTGATATTACATTATCAGTAAAACCAAGTACATGATTCAAAATGCATATACTGTTAATAGAATTAAAAGGAGATTCTTACATACTGACATAGCACTCAAGAAAATTTAAAAATTCAATTAAGAGACTCAGAATAATTCATATAGACTTTCAGATGATAGTGGGGCTAATGACTCTTCCTTGATTGTCCTGGGGATATTGGCTCTTCATTTTTGCCTTATGAGCCAAAAATAGTAGGTTAAACTGCAAGGTTTAAGCAGATTTGTTAAATGAGAATCTGACTCAAAATCATCATGATGAGGTTGTGCAAACATAAGGACCAGCAGATATAAGATTAGTATTATCAATTGCTCTTCAAAAGGAAATCAATCCATATAGCAACACACAGCTGGTGAATGCTGTTGCTATTACAGCAAATGGTAAAGTAGATCCAGTGTTTCCAGCTTCTAGAAAGGTGGATGAACCATAATAAAGAGTTCTACACATATATGGTCTAATAATTTATCAACAGTATAATATTTTAACAAAAGAAAATATAGGTAGGGGTTGTCTAAAAAATTATAATATGTATATGCACATATGTTTATACATAAATAGATTTTTATGTGTAAATGTGTATTAAAATGCATTATGTCCAGGAAGCAGCAATAAGTAACATTTTATGACATGTATGTGAAGTAATAACATTAGGTAAAACCCATCTAGCTTAATAATGAACTGAGTCAGTACTCTCATAGTTATACTGAGTCCCAGCTTCTGCCAATTAAAAAAAAAAATAAGTGTATGACACCATAGTCCTGGCTGATCATGGGCTGATTACTCATTTATCCACTGAGATAATTCATTTAAGGAAATAGGTGGATGGTCTTAATCATATGGCCTTGAATAAAAACCACATTGCCGTTGTAGTTTCATACTAGAGACCTCCAAGTTAATGGGCCTGGACTGAGAAGAGAAATCCTTCCTGAGAAGGCTGCTGGTTTCATGGAGAATGATAGATGGGGGCCGATGGGGAAAGTGATAGTCATGTTGCAACAGATACACGTGACTCAAAATATTTTGCATGATACAACATTTGATGCATGAATGTAAAGTTAAGGAAAATATCTGGTGATTACTATTAGCGTTGATTCATTTATGTGGATTGTATATTTAATACTTGATTATATGCATGGGATAATTAATAAGATGTTATTATATTCACATGCATAATGTCTTAAAAAGAATAAATGCTGATATTACATTATCAGTAAAACCAAGTACATGATTCAAAATGCATATACTGTTAATAGAATTAAAAGGAGATTCTTACATACTGACATAGCACTCAAGAAAATTTAAAAATTCAATTAAGAGACTCAGAATAATTCATATAGACTTTCAGATGATAGTGGGGCTAATGACTCTTCCTTGATTGTCCTGGGGATATTGGCTCTTCATTTTTGCCTTATGAGCCAAAAATAGTAGGTTAAACTGCAAGGTTTAAGCAGATTTGTTAAATGAGAATCTGACTCAAAATCATCATGATGAGGTTGTGCAAACATAAGGACCAGCAGATATAAGATTAGTATTATCAATTGCTCTTCAAAAGGAAATCAATCCATATAGCAACACACAGCTGGTGAATGCTGTTGCTATTACAGCAAATGGTAAAGTAGATCCAGTGTTTCCAGCTTCTAGAAAGGTGGATGAACCATAATAAAGGCCTCATATTATAATCTTGTAAACATGAAGAACAGGAGGGGAAGAATTTGAATTCAGAGGCTCTGTTTTCATATAGATAACAAATGCTCATTCATAATTTACATCTTGATAGCTATGAGTAACAGAACATACTTATTGTGTGCAGCATATAATATACTACAAAATTGTAGCCTATAATAATTTGCTTTTTTTCTGAATCTGGGAAATGAAGTATACACTGAAATAAAAAAAAAAAATTAGAGCCAGAGAACATAGAGCCAAAGGAATATAGATTCAGATATGTGTTAGTTACCATCCAATTGTCAAAATCAAACCTAAGATCATCTTGAAAGCAGAAAGAGAAAAGCAACTTGCCATATATACAAAGCAACTGTCCAAAAGATGAGCATGACATTTCCCCTAATACTGAAAATTACAACACACACAAGTAAAGCCACAAAAGAAAAACAGCTGGCCAATACTACTCTATCTACTAGACAAAGACATTCCTTAAGAAACAAAAAATGATAGAATGTATCACATTAGATTTGTTTTGTAAGAAATGGTAAATACAGTTTGCCAGACTGAAGTGAAAACAAAAACAAAATGAACAAAACAACAAGGAAGCACTAAACAAAACTGATGGCACAAAAAGCATGGAATTCATTGGTAAAGTTAATTAATATAGAGCATGTTTTCACTAATATGGTAAATGAAATAACTTAATTATAAAAAATTTAAAAATGGAACACTAAAATAACCAATGAAAAATACACCACTAAAAGATATGCAATAAGCTGGGTGGTGCTGGTGCACGCCTTTAATCCCAGCACTCGGGGAGGCAGAGGCCGGCGGATCTCTGTGAGTTCGAGGCCAGCCTGGGCTACAGAGTGAGTTCCAGTGCTGTGGATATCGTTCTGTATAAATAAAACACTGATTGGCCAGTGGCCAGGCAGGAAGTATAGGCAGGACAAGGAGAGAGGAGAATTCTGGGAAGTGGAAGGCTGAGGCAGAGACACTGCCAGCCACCTCCAGGACAAGCAACATGTAAAGATGCCGGTAAGCCACAAGCCACATGGCAAGGTATAGATTTATAGAAATGGGTTAATTTAAGATATAAGAACAGTTAACAAGAAGCCTGTCAGTTTGTAAGCAATATAAGCCTCTGTGTGAAGCCTGTCAGTTTGTAAGCAATATAAGTCTCTGTGTTTACTTGGTTGGGTCTGAGCTGAGCGGCTGTGGGACTGGAGGGTGAGAGAGATTTGTCCTGACTGTGGGCCAGGCAGGAAAACTCTAGCTACATTCCAGGAAAGGTGCAAAGCTGCACAGAGAAACCCTGTCTCGAACCAACCAAAAACCAAAAAAAAAAAAAAAAAAAGATCTGCAATATAAGAAAGATGTATATTGTGTCATCTTCTTGTTGCTGTGACAAAATACAGAACAAAAGGAGCATATAGGCTCCCAGTTTGAAGATATAGTTCATCATGAAGGGAAACTGGTGATAACAGGGCCTCTAACTGTGAGGGCAAGAACACCAGGAAGCTGTTTGCATTGTGTTGTGTCACAGGCAGGAAGTAGAGTGGGACTGTTGATGCTCTGCTGGCTTGCTCATTTGAGTTTTATTTGATCCAGGACCCAAGCCCTTAGACTGGTGTTCAAATTCAGGGTGGATCTGTTATGCCCAGATAGGGACCCCAAAGACTTCACCACAGACCTTAGGTTCAGAATGCAACAGCATGGTTTATTTCTGTTTGTTTATAAGCCGCGGGCAGGGAAGCTCGATCCAAAGCACTCACTCGTAGTCGTGAGGCCAGGAGGAACTTGCTTTTTCTTTGTGTGGCTAGCTTTTTAAAGGCAAAATCCACAAGCCCTTCAGGGGGGTTGGGGGAGTTTTGCACGGGTGCAACTTGGATTGGTTTATTTTTATCTCTGTTCTCTTTTAATTGGGTGAGGGTATGTAACCTTTGAATTTACTGGTTGGTGGTTACAATTTATTACTTTGGGGGCAGTCCAGCACAAGTCCCAGGCTTTGTCCTTGAGCCACCATGGGGGCTGGCTGGTCAAGCACTTACTGCACATAACTCTAAGTTGGTGAGGGGCCCCAGAGAGTAAACATCTGGCTGAACTTTGAGCAGTCAGAGTACGTGCAGAAAGGGAGCTACTTCAAGGACTATGTCTTTTGTTCATAGCCCTCCCAGAAACTGCTTGCTCAAGTCTCAGGAAACTGAAATTGAGGCCTGATCTCTGAGAGAAGACTGAGCAGCTTGTTATGGCATCTGCATGGTCCTTTCAGATCATCTACCTAAGTAAAACTTCTCTGGAAAAACTCCCACAGACATGTTCAGAGTCTTGTCTCCTGAGTGATTCTGAATCCCATCAAGTCACCAATCAATATTAATCAGTACAAGTTCACCCTTTGCTAATTTGACCTGCAAACACAGTGCTTTGAGCCTGTACTCTTGCAGTTTGTGTGACTGCAAAGGGACATCACATGAATGATGTTGCTAAACTCTACTGACAGCTTAGGATGCAGTCTGCCAGCTGTCGACCACAGTTGAGGTAGCCGCCTTGCGTCTTGGTAGTTGAACCTGGGAAAATATTTCCCTAAGTGATGTTTCCTGGAATGGAAACTCTTCAACAGTGTTCTTCTTTCATTCTCTCTCCTCTCTAATGAATTTGCATTTTTACAGGCTGGAGCCTTTGAGGAGTGGGATCTTGCTTTCAAAGAAACTTTCCAGTGCAAAGTACACGGTTCTTAATTCCACTAATATATTTAACAATTACAGCTGTGTTCTCTGCACTTTCTTTGTCAGAAACTTTCAACTCTCTCTTCTTCCTTTGCTCACCAAATTTTACATTTTTCACATCTCTCTGCTGTAGTTACTGTAAACCCAGATATGAGTGACTCCAAATTCTATGTGCCTTGAAATTTCATTTCATCCTGCAGGAATATTAGTTCATTATCCTTAACTTTTTCTATCCTGGAAAGCATAGTAAAGGATTTTAAAATGCCATGTAGAGACATATATATGAAGAGAAAGAAAGACTTAAATTTAGCTCCCCTATGGGTATACCCCAGCTACTACTCTTTAATGGATGTTTTTAAGAGATGAAAGGGTAAGTAAGTCATGGATTGGTAGAAAATATTTGCAAGGCACATATCTAATGAAGGACCTGTATTCAAACCCTATAAATAACTTTCAGATTGACAATAAAAAGAAGCATAAAAACTAGACAGAGGGCCAGTAGGATGTCTCAGTGACTAAAGTGCTTACTGTAAAAACCTGATAACCCAAGTTCAATCCCCAGAATCCATGAAAAGGTAGGAGAAGAGGACTACAAATTGTGCCCTGCCCACCACGTATGAGTAACATACACAGTGTCCCTGTACAGAAATCATATGCACACAATAATAACAATAATTATTATTTCTAACTAGACAATATATTTGAACAGACATGTTCATAAAGTCTGTCTGGGCCTACAGAGGAAGTATCAGAGACAGGAGGAAACTTTTGGAGGAGATAACTATATTTATTACCAAATATAGTGATACGTTTGAGGAACATATCTACATCAAAACATACTGAATTGTATGTCTTTAAAACCTTCAATTTATTGTAAATAAATCATATATCAAATAAACCTGTTAAAAAAGAAAAATGTTGAAACTCCATAATTTAATACAGCAAGACCAAAATATCTTGTGACTACAGAGCTGGCATTTTTATTCTAGTGTTTAGATATTTTCTTCATATAGCATTGCTTATTTTTATATCTTGTGATGATAATGCTTGGCCTCTAGAGAGTCACTTCAATTGTTCTCAGAAAATAATTATCATATTTTTAATTCAAGAATTCCCTAAGGGAATGAGGAGCCCACCTGTCCTAAGTACATATCACACTCTGATGTATCAGCTAACCCAAGAGACTTTAAAGGCAGAAGGTACTTTGTTGGATAACAATAGCTGCAGGTGTGATTGACTTGGGGATATAATTATTAATCAGCTTCAGTAGTTGCTCATGTAATTGAGCTTGCAGGTAGGAAGCAGGCAAGTCATTAGCTTAGTTCTTATTGATTTATAGATCTTGGTTCACCTTTTCTCTTTGCAGGAACATAGGCTGAACCTCAGTACAAAAATAGAATAAAAACTACACTCATGAACACAGAGCAGATTTGGATCCCTGTATAAGATTGGGCTCTGCAGCATTTCATCAGTGACAGAGAAACTGCCAGGGAAGCCCCCATCCATTTCTGGAGTTTTATTGACTGTTGATGCTGGAGGAGGAGTGTCCTTTGCTTCAGTGGTATAATACTCGTATTCAGAAGAAAAAAGGGAAGAATACAGGGTATTGAGGGGATTGATTTAATCGTGATATATTGATGCATAGATGAAATGGTCAAAAATAAAGAAAAAAAACATAGTTTTAAAAGATTTAAATTCCAAAATGTCCATCTGGGTGAAATATCTTCATTTGTTGGTTTTATTTTTATAATCTGTGTAAATATATCAGAATATATCTTGTTTAAACATAAGAAATACTATAACAAAGGGTTGTGCACAATTGTTAGTTGAAGAATAGAGGAATGTTAAATAGAAAGATCACAAATATTTCTCAAACTATCAACAAAGCATTACTTTATTCAACAAGTTTAAAGTGGGTCTTATGGATCTATATATTTTTTTTAAAAAAATCTTTCTTTTATCTTTAAAATGGTAACTTTGAATGGTATTAAAATGATTTTTTAACCATGTAGTTGTGCAGAAGTTGTTTTCATTTTTAATGCTTTTTGATACATTTATTTGACTAGCAACCTTCTTCCCAAAGCTTTTAAAGAACGATATCTTGGTGAAGCACATTTTGAGAAATGCTTTCACAGGATTCAATGTCATTTACTGGGAGTGTGAGAGTACTACAAGATTGGGTGGACTGAATGTAAGAGAGATAGGGGAATGTGTGGATATTAGTCTTTGCAGTCCTAGGAAAGGAGATTACAAGACAGAACAAGAGCAATTTGAAAGGATGTGAAATAAATGAAGACCAGAAGAGGATTTTTATCCATGAGGCAGACAAAATTACAGGTTGGAGCTGAAAACTGAATGTCATTTTTTCTAGAACCAATCTGAAGTGTCAAGCCATAGAAAGATTTTTCACCCACATAAAAGGCTCCACAGAAGTGAATGGGAGCTACCTCTATCCCCAATGAGTTTGAGATGGATCCTAACAGTGGGCAGATGACTCTTAAGTACAAAGGAATGATACTGCCAAAGAGCTGATAGAATCACAAGGCAGTGTTTAGTTACTTCCAGACTAGTGCTTGAAGAGAGGGTCAACATCCAGTAAGTGACACACAGTTGTGAAGAGAACATTGCCCAGAGGAAGTAAAGAAAGCTCCTAGGCCACATGCTAGAGAAAAGAGTACGTGGCAAATTGTTGCATTTACCTAACACAGAGATGGCCTGGCTTTTCTTCAATTCCTCGTCATTTTCCGTTGTCTTCTCTCATCCACCCCCTCATTTCTCCTGTTCTTTCCCTGACACTATCCCTTTCCCTTTCTTATTTGTTTCTTTTGTGAGAAATATGCCTGGAGTACCTAAGATAATATTCCAGGATGCCACCTGTAGAAAGTGTTTCTCCATGATGCCTGGCCTCTTTAGTTGTTACTGCACTTTGCTCAACACACAGCAGATTTTTGTTCTCCCTAGTGAATTTCCTACTGCACATCTTCCTCTACATTTCCACAAAACCCTATAGAAGCTCCACGCTCTAGTCAACACATTTAAATGATGATTATACTTCACATTTAAATTGTGATTATACTTCACATTTAAGTTGTGATTATACTCTACATGTTTCTCTTTGAATAGACTATCTGTGCCTTTAAGGCAGGGATTGTTCTCATTGACGTTTTTATCTAGTACAGCTCTTGGTACATGCACTGAAAGATCACAAGTGATCTGACCCAGAATGAAGAAACCAAGTAATGACCAGAAAGAATCTTGTTAAAACAGTTCAACTCAATTCTGAAACCAGGAATACTCGCCCACTTAGCACACTACTGATGACTTTGTTTATGGCACAGAAACCCCGGGGTTCTCTGTGAGAGTCTCAAGCCAGAGTAAGTGGTATTAAAGCCCTAAGAATAAACACAAGTCACCTCAAAAGATAACAACATTAAAGACTGGCTGAAAAACCAGTTGGGGGGTCATACACATGTATACAGACACTTATATTATGTGTATTTAAAACCATAAACCATTCATCTTACGCCACAGTGTATTATTTTAACCTTTTCTTTAGTGTATCTGCTGCTATTCCATACCCTAATAACTGAAGGTGATAGGCACAGGCAGCAACCTAGAAAGAATCAACTGAGTCAGTGCATTACAGTTAACCTTTCATCACCATCCACTACATGCAAGCAACACAATAGTACCATGAAGGAATGAGAGTGCAGAGAAAAGAAATCTGATTACATGAAGCCAAATGGACCTGAGAGCTGAGGAACTTAAAGGCAGCCAGTCTGTAGGCAGGATGTGATCATTTTCATTGGAGACAAACAGAGATGCATGCAAGCCAGAGGGGCTTGGGCTCAGAATAACTTTCAAAGAGTCTCAGGAAATAAGGCTAAGATTGCTATTTCTTAGGAGACACCTTTTAGGTTAGGGTCACTCTGTAATTGCAGACCTTTGGGGAAGTAAAAAGCTAGGTCTCTGGAACTCCCTTTTGGCAGAATATTTTGGGATCTTCTGGTTTCTTCTTAAGCATGTTCTCCAGTGACCTTAGTCCTCTTCATCAATTTAAAGCTCAGAGTGCAAACAAAGAAAATATGTCTTATTTATAAGGCTGAGAAACTAAAAACCGCTCCAGCCAAATCTATTTCCATTAAAATCCCTTATTTTAAATGATCTCAAGTAGTTTCAAGGAAGATGTAGCCACTAAAAGATGTTGCGTAGAGTTTAACCCTAAAGCAGATGGCATGAGACAAAAACCCCTCTCCATTTAATGTAATATAAACAATGTGAAAAAGGAAATATGCTGGCAAGATGGCTCAGATAACAAAGTGCCTGCCACCAGGCCTAACAACCCGAGTTCAGTCCTTAAAAACTGCAAGGTAGGATCAAAAAAAAAAAAAAACTGACTGCCACTAGTTGCTCTCCACCCCTGCCCCATGATTAATGAAAAAAAATTAAAGGAAATAAAAAGACAGACCTGAACCACAGTAAGCACCAAACATTCGTGATAATATGTGCTAACCCAACAGTGTTTGTGAGTGCTGGTCCCACCCAGAGTTTTAAATGTAAACTGTAGTTCCCAGAATGGTAGGAAGAAGAAAACTTGAATCATTGCTGCTTTCCACCAAATGTGCACCTTAAACAAGTTAGTGCCCTGCACTTGAATTAAGTGAACTTCTCTGAAGAATCAATATCTATGCTCCTGCAGATCAATTAGCTGACTATAACTTCATGTAGTGGGAAGATGGAATGGTACAGATCTAGAGCCAAAGCTATCATGGGCTATCTTTAGTCCCCTTAGCACACACCAATTACCAAACTCTGTACCTGACCTAATATCTTTCCAAGTATTAGGTAAATCTTACTTATCAGACTACAATTTTCTACCAATCCAGAAGCTAAGAGTGTGATCAGAAAGTACCTAAAACCTGCAGATGATATTTCTGAGCTTTGAGCTACATGTAAATACCACCAGTGTATTTGGTAATCCACTTATCTGTGGATTTCCTTTGTCCTGTGACTACAAACATTTATTTAGCACCTTCCTTGGAGGAGCCTTCATTTAGGGCAACCTAAATCCATGTCCCTGGACCACTATTTCTCATGTTAAGCACAGAAGAAACTCCCTCTTACTCTCTTTGAGGCAAGAGCTGTGTTTTTCACTGACAACTTGCACATGTATGCTAGGTCCAAATCATTAACTCTATGTTGTTCTTACAATGTATTCAATCTTTGTACTGGTACTTAAAAATAACCCTGTGAATGAAATGAGGCAGGAATGTAGCCACAAGTTTTCTCCAGTACTGCCCGGCTGCACAGTCCCTCAGCCGCTTATAAAATAATCATTCAGAGGCTTAATAGTAATTACCAATTGCATGGCCTATGGGAAGCTTCTTGCTAGCTAGCTCTTATAACTTAACCCATTTTTATTAATCTATAAGTTGCCACATGGTCATGGCTCACTCGTACTTTTACATCTTGCTTCTCCTGGTGGCAACTGGCAGTGTCTCTCCTACCTCCCCTTTCCTCTTCCTTTCTCTCCAGTCAGAATGTCCCGCCTAACCTTATTCTGCCTCACAATTGGCCAAACAGCTTGATTTATTAACCAATCAGAGCAACACATATTCACAGCATACAGAAAGACATCCCACAGCAGCAGGATGTCATTCTAATAAAAACTGCTGTTCTTCCTATCTCATAAAGAGGCTGTGGTTCCTGAACTGTTGTTTTTTGCTTTTCTTCTTTGATTATTAGTTGTGGAACAATAAGAAAAACTGTTGGAAAAGAACATCTGACTTTGCAATTGAATCATTTATACACACATGCTCATGTGCATGAATCACATATATACAAACACACATATATTCACGTAAGTAAACACATAGACTTTCAAAACCATACATCCTTGGGGGCAATGCCATATTTTATCTAGAACACAGCACTGCTCAAGTGATAGCCAAGTTTTGAGTATGTCCTTAATTCATGCTTAGGAACTCTAATTGCAATCAAATTCACTAGTGAAACTTGAAAAAATAAAAGTGTGTTCTGGTGCCAGTAAAAAATAAAAAATAAACAAACAAACAAGAAACCTTTCAACAAATCAGAACTATTGGGAATGGGACCAAAGTGTGAATATTTATTCAAAGCACTACAAATAACTACAGAGTATTATCAACATTTAGGATGCTCAATACATGAATGTTGAATTAGTACAACTCTTATAGCCAATTCTGTCTCCAAATAAATCCCCAAATCCTCTGCAAACAGGCAACTAATGTATATATGATGAATTATTGCCTCAGTACTTACAGAGAATATCACTGTCTTATAAACCTAAACAATGACTAGCATTAAGCAATACTCTTAAATTATGTCATAATATTTACTTGTATCACACACTCTGGGGTGAAACCACTGAGATATCAGAATTTACATATTGGAATATCGCCTGAGTATTGAGAGATGGCTAAACAGTTAAGAGCATATACTGCTCTTTCAAAGGACCTGGGTTCAGTTTCTAGAACTCAACTTGAGCAGATGACACCCATGCCAGCTCTATGGGATCTAAACTCCCTTTTCTGGACACATAATGCTGAACTTGTGTGCACAAACACACAGACCAATACATATGCACACACTTATATAATTAAACAATTTTTAAGCATTGAAAATCATAAAGAGAATATATCCTTACTGTCTGCTGTGATTGGGGCACAGTTTGAGTTTCTTCTATAAGTGCTCATGGGTTTGGAAGCTTAGTCCTTAGGGAAATAGTATTGGAAGATGTGGAACCCTAAAAGGTGGGACACAGTGGGATGTCTGGAAGTTCCTCATAACATGGCTGCAGAAGAGATTGTAGGAATCCAGCCCCACTTTGATTCCCTTTTCTTGGACTGTGATTTCTATCCTGCCTGTATTTCTGCCATTCTTACTGGTTATAAAGTGTCAAACCCAAAGGGACCCTGTCTGGAGTCTAAACAATGCCGATTAGATTTTAAGCCTAATTTTGAGCTAAATAATTCTCTTCCTTTATAAAGTTGGAATGTCTCAGATATTTCATTGTAGTAACCGAAAAATGGGACAAAATATTATCCAAAAATTTTAATTTAATTAAATATAAACAATCAATTTCAAGCTTTATTAAGAAGGAGTCACATCTTACACACTACTCTTTTGTATTTAGATCATCTCCTGCCTGCCAAGGCTAGATATCCAAGGCATCCATGAGATGTTGCTATGAAAGTGTCACAGAGTAACTATGGATTCATTCATCTTGATTTTTTTTCCAATCTGATGGCATTGACACTGTTGTTGGTGCCAATCAAATGTCAGTACAAGAAGGAAACTCACAAAAGACTCTAAGGAGATTATAGGAAGTTCTTGCTGCTCATTACGCATATTTAACCTCAAAACCCAAGAGTTTTCCACCTGGTACATTTTGGCAAACCCTAGTTATGATGAGGGTCATAGCCATCATAGACAACACTAAGCCCTCAGCCCTTAACTTCATTCATTCACTGGAGCTCTCACTGAAGAGTTGACTCTGCAGTAAGTTGTTTTTTTTTTTTTTTTTTTTTTTTTTAAGAGTTGACTCTGCAGTAAGTTGTTTTTTTTTTTTTTTGTTTTTTTTTTTTTTTTTTTTTTTTTTTTTCCGGGAGAACTATGACTATGTACCTATGACTATGGTCAGCAGTTGACAGGTCTACAGAGGAAAGGTGAACATTTTAAGATATTTAATTGAAATTAATTAATATTGCATTCCTTTTTTTAAATTTGAGTGTTTCTCAACATCTATAGTTTAATTTTCATTTGTTGAAATTACACTGGCAAGGCCCAGTGACACGGGGATATAATCCTAGTTATGTAGGAAACAGTGGCGGGAGAGCTGCAAGTTCAAAGCCAGTTTAGACAAATTAGTGATGTCCTGTCTCAAAACTTAAAAAAAAGCTAGAGATATATCTCAATAGTAGAATGTTCATCTAACATACACAAGAACCTGTTTTTTTATGTTTCTTTTTAAAATTTTTTTTTTATTTTGCAGTACAATTCAGTTCTACATATCAGCCATGGATTCCCTTATTCTCCCCCCTGCCGCCCCCCTCACCTTCCCCCCAGCCCACCTCCCATTCCCACCTCCTCCAGGGCAAAGCCTTCCCCGAGGACTGAGATCAACCTGGTAGACTCAGTCCAGGCAGCTCCAGTCCCCTCCTCCCAGGCCGGGCCAAGCGACCCTGCATAGGCTACCTGGAAAGCAGGACCCCAAGAAAGACATGGGGATCGCCCAATGACAGAGAAATGGAAGAGATCTACATGAACAGCCTGGACATGAGTGGGGGTAATGAAGGGCGAGGGTCGAGGGAAAGAGAGCTTGGGGGAGCGGGAGATCACAGCTGGATCAAGAACAGAGAGGGAGAACAAGGAATAGGAGACCATGGTAAATGAAGACCACATGAGACTAGGAAGAAGCAAAGTGCTAGAGAGGCCCACAGAAATCCACAAAGAACCTGGTTTTAATACCCAGTGCCAACAAAAAAGAGAGGGGGGATGAATGAAGAAGATAGGTCAAAGAGAAGAAAAATTACTTGGTAATATTTTGTAATTCATACAAATTGCCTTTAAAACTTATTATAATGGATGGAGATGAAGCTAACAAATTTACATCTTTACAAAGAGGTACACACAGTTAAATTGCCTGTTTACCATTAACAAGAGTTAATGGAAAGACCATTAGTCATTAGGTGATCTTTTAAGGAAGAAAGAAATAGAAGAGAAAGGCATGGAAAATCCAGGCTGGAATATCAGCATGTATGTGACACAGGGGGTTAAATGCTGCTCTAATATGCATTTGAAGTTTTCCTCCTTTTGTATTTGGAAATTTCAGAAGTACTAAATGCTGTGGAATGTTTTTCTATGTGCTGTGAATGTGTGTTGCTCTGATTGGTTCATAAATAAAGCTGTTTGGCCAGTGGTGAGGCAGAATAAGGTTAGGCGGGACATTCCAACTAGAGAGGAGGAAGGAGAAAGGCAGAGCTGAGAGACACTGCTAGTTACCACCAGGAGAAGCAAGATGTAAAGTACCAATCATCTACAAGCTATGTAGCAAAGTATAGATTTATGGAAATGGGTTAATTTAAGATGTAAGAGCTAGAGAGCAAGAAGCCTGCCATGGCCATAGTTTAAAAATAATGTAATCCTCTCTGTGTTTACTTGGGTCTGAACGGCTGCACGACTATGTGGCCTCGGGAGCCTGGCGGGACCAGAGAAAACTTTAAGCAACAACTAAATAACTTGTGTCAATTTCTAGCTCATAGTCAAGCTATAAATGCAAAAAGAGTAGAATGGGTAAGCAGGAGAGACTGGGCAAGATACCGCTTTCCACTGGTGAAAACAAGCGTAATGGAGTTGAGGTGAAGTGGCATGGAACATAATCATTTCCACTTCCTAAGTACAGATTTATTTATTTATTGTCTATTAAAAAGGATTGAAGCCAAAGTAAAGTAATTTCTCCCAGTTACTTCTGTTAATAAGTTTATATATTAAAAAGGCAAAAATGCCTCCTACAAACACATAACCCCTAAACTGTATCCGATGAATTTTGCACAATAGAATCTTCAACACTTCTATCAAAATACCTTGAGATTTTGAGAAATACACTTAATTATCTATCTCCTTTTGGGAAAGACTCCCTAATATCTCAGTTTTGCTTTGTATTTAATTAAGAAGTTTGTCAGGTTCTCCAAATATTTTTTTACATCTCAGAAAATTAGACACGCTTTCATACTTTTGACATATAAAAGTGATAAAATTTTTGCTATAAAGCCAATATGAGACAGTAAATAATTAACATAGTTTATTGGTAATTGACAATGTGATATGGGACCCACATAAATGAAATACATCTCTCTGCTATCATTTGACGAATGTAATATATTTTATGGGCACTAATGATAAATTAGCAGTAAAATTTAATAATATTCTGAACGCTGGTTGCACCTCAAAGATGCTTCAAGTCATACAAATATTCTAGAAGTGATCAAAGCATGAGCTGCTTGTTGAAATAAACATTACAGGCATCCTTAAGGTCAACCTAATTAAACATATATGGAGTCTCTTTGTAGCTGCATGTATATAGATATTACCCAGTTTTAAAATCTGTTTACTTCTTAAATATTTAGTTCTGGAAAACTAGTAAAATGGAATGTATCCCCAATTAGTGCAAACTGTTCCTCAAAGTTAACTAACCTCTGATTAAATCAAAGGATACATCTTCAAGTTTCCATGTGTCTGGGGTATGGAGGATACTGTCAATGTTCATTGTTTTTTGTTAGGGTCTAGGCTTTTCTAGCAAGTGAGATAGAAAATTTAGTATCAGAAAGGAATTCTTTTTGTCATAGTAAAGAGTAGATAAAACTGATTATCAAAGTTACATTTGAAAAACAATGGACTTTGCTCTTAAACATTAAATTCTTTTGTACATCACTCATTGTATTGAACATTTAGAAACAATGTTTCCACAAATATCTCCACTATTTTTATATGAAAAAGTAGATACTATATAAATATCATAGGCAACATTGCAGAAAATGCACAGTTGATTGTATTTTGTGTGTGTGTGTAGAGTATTTTAGTTCGTCTATCTGCCCTATACTAAATCATTACCTGGTGAAATAAAGGGTTAGGTCTTAGTTAGCTGAGCAAAAAGCACTCGTTTTTTAATCAGTGCAATGGAATCATGCCATTTCACTGCACAGGCATGGGCAGGTTGCTTATAATGCTCAGGGCATTGTCATCCAGACACAGTTACAGTGACAATCGGGATGCGAAGTGGGAACTCAAAAGCCTTTCAGCAGATGGGAGATTTGATTTATTCCTAGCAACCAGATGTCACCAACTTCTCTTTCTGACAAGGGTATTTACTCTTATTTTTTCAGGAAGAGATAGACTTTCACTCTGGGCATGTTTATTGAGAGTTTCAACTCCCAGTTAAATGCAAAGATCCTAACTTAATAGCAACTAGTTAACAGGAAAAAAATCTCTTGTGATCTAGAGAATTATACAACCAAATCTCCATTGCCTATTATTTCAGCAAACTTGCATGCTTATGTTTGAGCATGAGTATGAACTGTGTAGAGCAGGAGGCAAAATCAAAAGTCATCTCACTTGCCTGCTCTAAAACAGACCTGAGGCTGGAGCAGGTAGAAGAGGATTCTTTAGTCAATAGCAGCTCCTACTCTGAGATAATAAACCCTTGAAATAGTTTTCATTGGAAGTATTTCATTAGAATCCAATAAAAGTTAGCATTAGTTTGAGATCATACTTTCTAGAGCATGTTGTGGAGTTGAAGGCTTCTGAAATTCTCCTAAAGAAGTTTGATAGGAATCATCCTAAATATTACATGGTAAATCTCCCTAACTCTATCAACTCAATCAACATGCACATTCTCAAAGCAATCTATGTTTTCATAACACGAATGTTATTTAGCTTCTTACATCTGCATCCATATACGGATCGATTTTTTTCTGAAATGTGGCCTGTTACATGGTATTATCAAATACCATGTAGCTTGGTACATTCTATAATAAAAGCTCATTTTAGTTTTTGACAAAGATCCTCTCCCAAGCAAACTCTAGCTCTCCAGAGCTATCTTCTCAGCTAGCCTTCAACTGACACTGTCCTGTAAGACATAAGCACTAAGACAATTGCTAAACGCATAAGACCACAATCTGATTATGGCCCTACCAAGCCTTAATGTACCTACTTGACATAATTTAAGGTGTGTTCTAAACAATACACAAGGGCAAAGTATATGTCTCACATGCTTGTAGGAAGATTAAATTCTAATTTGGGCAGTGCCAGATGACCCACACAGCTGGCCTAATCATGTTTATATGCACTAATCGTTTGCTATTTTTTTACTTTCCTGATTCCACTAAGCCCCACTAACCCTTCTATATTTGTTATTTTTTTTTCCTTTAAAAATCCTTTAAAATCCTGTCAATTCTGTGCAAAATGAAGCTCCATTCATGCTGGACTTTTCCATGTTGTGATAATTGCCACTGAATGGAGTCTATCCTCACCACTTAAATTAGTGTCTGCCAATTTATCTTTGACACAAGCTGGACTATAGAGCATGATGAATTGGCTTTCTGGTCCAATTTCTCTTATTACCTCCTTTCAAATATACCTGCAGGGGGCTTCAGGCTTCAGACTTTGTCTATGATGAATTCAACACATTTGTGTGAAATTGCTCTAAAATTGGAAGCCATACATAAGATTAAGCATCATAACTTTATTCATATTAGAGTCATAAAAGAAGCTCATGGACCTACTATTATTGAGAGGCTATAAAGGAAAGATATCTCAGTTATATCTCTCATAAGGTAATTATTAACCCTCCCTAAGCTTTGGCTTCTCATGTAGGAAGCAGGGGTATGTACAGTGCTTATACATAGGACTGATACAAGGCCTGCATGATAGTATCCAACGTATAGTAAATGCTTACAAATGTTTGATATTTTAATTAAGACATTCTCACCTACAATTCAATTATAGTCTTGATTTGTAGATCAGATATTTTTGCTATTTTTTTTAATGTTTTTGAACTCAGTGCCTTAGAATGATTGGCCATCCTAATGGGAGAAATTCTTTTAATGTTTCTGGAATGATTGCCAGAAGTTTAGTGGCTGAAGAAAAATGCACTTTCTTTTATAATCCTGTTTCTCATAAATCCAGTCTCAGACTAATTGGGCTAAAATTAAAGTATTTTGAGACTTAATTCCTTTGGTAGGGTCTAGGAAGAATTCGATGTATTTGTAGACTATTTCCATTCAAGTATATATTACATGTACTTAAAGCCATGTCTTGTGACTTATTTAATCAGTTAGGATGGGGATGCTTCATTGAATACCTGGTAAGCTACATGTGTGTAATGTTGCAAAGAGTCATTTTCAAAGTTTAACTCTTCAATGGAAATAGTAAGTGTGGTGATATATTGTATTCCCCAATGTCGCCCTAATAAAGCTTATCTGAGGGTCAGAGGAAAAAGTCAGCCACTATGGTAAACATAGTTAAGCAATAGTAGCACACACCTGTAATCCTAGCAATCAGGAAGCAGAGATCCATCCAGATCTCTGTGAGTTCAAGACCACACTGGGAACAGAGGCAGGCATGGTGAGCACATGCCTTGAATTCCAACACTGTAGTTAAAGGTCTGGAGGTCTGTACAGATAGACAGTAAGTGACAGATCTGAGCAGGAAGAGGAAGTGATGTAGCTGGGCAGAGAGAGGAAGTGAAATTGCAGGGACAAAAAAAGCATATAGGCATGGGCATACAGGAAGTAGGTCTTTTGGAGACTGAGGTGTTGGTAGGATAAGGTTGTCTGTGGCTTGTCCTATTCCTCTGATCTCTCAGTTTTAATCCCAATATCTGGCTCTGAGTTTTTATTAATAAGATTGTTTAGTAATTCATCTTAAAAAGTAAGCATAATGAAATTCACTTCTTTGCTTTCTCTAGCCTCCAAAGGGCAAAATGCCTTCTTGGTTGGTGTTTTAATCATCATCTTCAAAGTTATATGCATAACATTTGTCAGTCATCCTTCCCCACTCCCACTTGTTCTCACTTTCTCATTGCTGTTGTGGAATTTTCCTTTACACAATATGAAGATGTGTCACTGTGATTGGTTTCATAAAAAGTTAAATGGCCAATAGCTAGATAGGAGGTATAGGTGGGGCTGTCTGACAGAGCAAGCTCTGGAAGGAGGAAAGGGATAGTTGCCAGCCAGACACAGAAGAAACAGGTTGGATAAAATTGAGATGAGGTAGTTCATGCATGGAAGAATATACATGCATAGAAATGGGTTAATTTAAGTTATAAGAGCTAGTTAGGGACAACCATAAGCTATTATGCTAAGTTTTTTAGGTCTCTAGGTCTCTGTGCCAATTTTTTGTGAGCTGGTGGCCCAAAGAAAAATTCATCTACACACTGTCCCATTACTTTCTCTGTCTTTGCCTTCTTCCATCTTCCTTAAAAGGATCATAAAGGTCTCATCCTGGCCCACTAAAAACAAACAAACAACAAAATATAACAAAAAACTGAAATTCTCAAATCTTCAAGTATCATTTGTAGTTTAAATGACATATTAGTGTTTCCAGGATTGAGACTTTGATATCATCAGGAACCTGTCACTAAACCTCCAACAATAACTGAGATACAGATAGCAAAAGGAGATTCACAAACATAATCACTCAACAGTACCCTGATCCATGTTTCAAGACTCCCAGATAACTGTTCTCACTTAACTTTCTGATTCTTCTTATAGACACAGTCTTTTATTTTCTAAATACGTTCTGAAACTCATATTTGCTATGTTTTTAATGAATATAAGTAATCCATATATGCCTTTTTTTAACAGAATAAAACCTGGACATTTTCTGTGCTCTTTCCTCTAGACAGTCTCTCAGTCAATGAAGCATTTCTTTGGTATTTGTTTTGTCTCTTTACATATTATGATTTTGCTTACTACTCTCATTCTGACTGGTCTTGCTTGCTAAATGGTTTGGGGCCCAGTTAGTTCAGAATTGCTGTTATTGTATTTTTATTTTTCCTGACCAATCATGTAGTTGGAAGGTTTCTCTGGTCCCACCAGGCCCCTGCTATCCCATGGCCTGCTTATAAAATAATCACTCAGAAGCTTATATTAATTATAACTGCTTGACCATTAGCTCAGGCTTATTACTGACTAGCTCTTACACTTAAATTAACCCTTAATTCTTATCTGTGTTTAGCCACATTGCTTGGTACCTTTTCTTAGTTCTGCCTTGTCATCTTGCTTCCTCTGTGTCTAGCTGGCAACTCCTGACTCAGCTTTCCTCTTCCCAGAATTCTCCTTGTCTGCTTATCCTGCCTATACTGTACTTCCTGCCTGGCTACTGGCCAATCATTTTATTTATCAAACAATCAGAACAAAACACATTCAGAGCATACAGAACAACATTCCACAGCACTTTCCCTTTTCTGTATAATCAAAAAGAAAGTTTTTAACTTTAACATAGTAAAATTACATATAATAGAATAGTTATCAAGAAAGAATTACAATTACAATATCTAGTCTATTTGTATTTTGTACATTCAAAGAAAATATTCTACCTATCCTATATTTGTGAGTCTAAAGTTTTATATCTAACTTATCTTTTATCATAACCAAGGAAAATTACAATTATAACTATCTAGTCTTCAACTACATCAAAGACCCCAGAAGAATATAATACTACCTAAGTAAACAGGAAGTGCTTTGTAAGCAGCTTCCAAAATCTAGAATCACAGAGACAGCTGGCTACCTGGACAGTCACCCAAAGTTTCTCTGCAATGTTGAGGCATCCATCATCAGCCTATAGTCCTAGAGTTTCTCTGTAGAATGTCTGGCAGTCTCCTCTGTGAAGCAGGAACCTGAAGGACCATCTCACCTTGCAAAGTTTGGTGGTCACCTTCCAATGTGTCCTGCATGTCCAGTTTATACATTTTCTCAAGCAGTCCAGGTAATAACAGTTTCATGCCCAAATGGCTATTTTGTGAAGAAGAAAAACTCCATATGGAGTGTCTTTGATGCCCATCTTCCTCTTTGAAGTAAAGCAGTGCTTCGAGGAGCAGACACGTCTCATTGTCCAGGAAAGTCTATATTTTTAAAACATTTTAAATGCCATATTCAGTAGGTCTTTGAAGTGTCTAAAGATTACCCATTTAATTGAAATATATCTATGTATACCTAGAAAACTTAACTAACATGGCTATAAGTTTGATTATCATAGATGACTAATTTTTAATCGGTATTTCTTAATTATACATTACAATTTTAAATGAACTATACAAACATAATACCTTAAACAAGAGTAGAAATATACATACAGTATAACAAAATTAACTTCAAATTTGTATCAATAAACTAAAATCCATAGCAACAAGTTGTTGCTCTTTAAAAGTAGGTTCAAGCCGGGTGGTGGTGGCGCACACCTTTAATCCCAGCACTCGGGAGGCAGAGCCAGGTGGATTTCTGTGAGTTCGAGGCCAGCCTGGGCTACCAAGTGAGTTCCAGGAGAGGAGCAAAGCTACACAGAGAAACCCTGTCTCGAAAAACCAAAAAAAAAAGAAAAAAAAAAAGTAGGTTCAATTATCTACCCTTTCATCCTATCATATCTATATTCTATATATCTATTTCATACCCCCTTTCTTCTTTTAGAAAGGGATTAACTATGACCAATAACAATTTGTAACCAATAACCTAAATAAAGACACACAACTGTAATCCATTTTTGGGGGAATGTGGGTATAGTGTTCTAGGCTACTTCCTACTGAAAGGGGGTTCTGGTAGTCTTATGGGAATCCTGAGAAAATTCAAGATAATGGTCAAGTCCTGGGAAGACCAGCTATAACCTTTGTTGATAAATACTACCTGTTAAAGTTCAGGAGGTCTGGCTTGATCAAATCTGATCCATTTTAACCCTAAACAAATTTATAGCCTCTTACTTCCTATGGAAACAAAAATAGAGCCTCCTTTCCAAAGCAACATATCCTTAGATCCAAATTTTGAAGTCAAGATACCTTTAAAATATACATATTGGTTTAACTGAGTAGCCTTTACAATCAAATGTCTCTCTGCAGTTAAAAATCTCAAAGATAATATAATCCAGACTCTCTGTATGATTTCCATCTTTACATGGCTTATTTTTTTATATTACTTTTACTTTCTCTTTAAAGACTTTACTTTTTAAATTTTTCTATTTCTTTATGTAACTGTCTATATTCCTTTTTCTCTCTCTTCCAAGCCTATGTACATTTTTACACACACTGTAAATTGTTTAGGGTTTATCCCATCTGAATCTGTCTTATTGTGAATCTATTGCTTTAAATTGCAGCATGACTAAGGCTGCTTTGGCTGCTGGATCCGCCCACCTCAGCTTTCCAACATGGCAGAACTATGTTTATTGCCAGCTCTGGGGGAACCATGCTCATCACTGACTCTGTGAAGCAGTGAGTCTATGCTTCCATCCAGCAGCATGTAGCTCAAAAACCTATTTTTTTTTTTTTGTCTATACTAGCAAAGGCTAAATCTACCATGAACCAAGGCTTGAAGATGCCATTGTGTATAGTGGCAGGAATCTGCCATACTGCACTCAAGCCCATATGCAGTGACCCCAGCATACTGTATCTCAAGTCCACATGCCACAATGTCTCTGTACCTTGGTGTCTTTATATCTTGATCCACATGAGACATGAAGTAGAAAGCTGTTTTGTGCCTCCATTGCTGTGTGTTTAGAAGCACTTTTTACACTCTTTTAGACTTTATAGAAATTCGAGAGCTCCACGTTGGTACACCAAATGTAGTTAGAAGGTTTCTCCATTCCCACCAAGCCCCTGCAGTCCCATGGCCTGCTTATAAAATAATCACTCAGAAGCTTATATTAATTATAACTGCTTGGCCATTAGCTCAGTGTTATTACTGACTAGCTCTTATACTTAAATTAACCCATAGTTTTTATCTATGTTTAGCCACATGGTTTTCTCAGTTCTGCCTTGTCATCTTGCTTCCTCTGTGTCTAACTGGCAACTCCTGACTCAGCTTTCCTCTTCCCAGAATTCTCCTTGTCTGCTTATTCCACCTATACTTCCTGCCTGGCTACTGGCCAATCATCATTTTATTTATCAGCCAATCAAAGCAACACACATTCATAGCATACTGAATGACATTCCATAGCACAATCATTTCCACACTGGTTCAAATTTCTCAACAGAATATCAAGCTAGTCTACAACAGAATGCATGATCCATGACATCCAAAGTTTTACAAATTAGTTTATTTATAAAATAACCCCTAGCTGAAATTAATTTATCCATCTACCATGATTCTTTGATGATCAATGATGACCTCTAACACAACTGGTTCCAAGCTGCTTTCCAAGATGTTTTCAAGAGAAAAACATCTAAATTGCGCTTGCTAAATATTGGTCAAAATACAGGCTGACCTCTGTCATTTCTAATCAATATCCCCTGAATGTAGTAATGTGGAAATTTTAATCTTTGATTAAAATCATCTTGTCAAGATTTAATTCTGTTTATTGCTAATGCAGAAGATGGAAATTTTAATAAGAAGAAATATATTAGAACTAGACATTTTTCAAACACTTGAGTAAGTTCCAAATTAAATTATATTTTAGATAAAAAATAAGAATTTCAGATTGGCAAGGATCAAATACACTGGCATTGAACTTATGTACTTTAATGTTTTCAATACTGAAAATATTCAGATAGTTAGGTAATATTCTTTAATATGTTGGTACTTGAGGTCTGATGCCAAGCACAAAATATCCAAGATAGAATGTAGAGAGCAGACACCAAGGATAAAGTATAAGCTAGAAATACCATAATTTTCCAAAAGCAGAAAGAAATCAACATGTGATTATAGAGGTAATACCATATGAAGTTAGGGAGGGGCTTCCCAGACAAGATTACATACAAGCCCTCTGAACCATAGAAAGGAGTCTCAGTATTGTTACAAGTATGACAAAAAACAAAGGGGTAGTCACATGATTCTAACTTCATTGTCAAAAGATCACTTTATCTATATACATAGACTGAGCCATGGGATTAAACAAAGCAAAGAGACAGAGTAAGAACTATGGACAATAGTACAAGAGGTATTAACTATACATGGACCAGATTGACAGCAGTAGATATTGGAAGACAGGGAAAGAGTCATGAAAAGCAATAGAGATTAAGGAGGCTGCAGTTGGTTGACTGTAATGACTGAGAGAAGGGAGAAACCAAGATATGACTCCAAACTTTGGTTTAAACAACTGGGTTGATTGATAGTGTTAACATTACTGAAATAAGGAGTACTTAGCAAAATGTAGAATACTCTCTTATGTTGAATTTCAGTTTTAGAAACCTATTAGTTGCAGATATCAAGCAAGCAATTAACAGTTAAGACCTGAACTTCATGAAGTATGAGCTGGAAAACACAGTTTGAAATCATCAGCATTAAATGCCGTCAGAAGAAGAATAAACTGAAAAGATAAATTGATGGATACACTGAAAAGAAAGAAGCAGAGGTATAGGAAGACTTCTGGGTGAGGGTTGAATTATAAAGAGTAGAATTATATTCACGTGGAAAGATTAAGGAAAAGATCAACATGGTAAAAATAAGGGGTCAGATAAGCCAGAAGTAAAAGTTTCCTGGAAGAAAACAGTCAAGAGTGCAAGACAAGAGAAAGAACACATGGACTGGAAAACAGGGATTTGAACTAGCAACTGATATATAGATATGCTTTGGATGGGAACTATGTTTCCTAATTGCTGAAGTGGAGAATGTGGAAAGTGATTGGGAAAGCAGCAGTAAAAGAGCTTGCACAACTCCAGGGAAGCTACCTAGTAAAGAGGACCCTAAGAAAGACACAGGGATCGCCCAACGACAGAGAAATGGATGAGATCTACATGAGCAAACTGGGGGTGGGGTTGGGGGGTAATGGAGGGCAAGAGTCGGGGAAAAGAGAGCTTAGGGGAGCAGGAGGTCCTAGCTGGGGCAGGAACAGAGCGGGAGAACAAGGAAAGAGATACCATGATAAATGAAGACCCCATGGGAATAGGAAGAAGCAGAGTGCTAGAGAGGTCCCCAGAAATCCACAAAGATACCTCCACTGTAGACTACTGGAAATGGTCGAGAGAGTGCCTGAGCTGACCTACTCTGGTGATCAGATGACCAAACACCCTAATTGTCGTGCTAGAAATCTCATCCAATGACTGATGGAAGCAGATGCAGAGATCCACGGCCAAGCCCTAGGTGGAGCTCCAGGAGTCCAGTCTGCGAGAGAGAGAAGGGATTATATGAGCAAGAGACATTGAGACCATGATTGGAAAAAGCACAGGGACAAATAGCCAAACTAGTGGAAACACATGAACTGAACCAATAGCTGAGGAGCCCCCATGGAACTGGTCTAGGCCCTCTGGATAAGTGAGACAATTGATTAGCTTGAACTGTTTAGGAGGCCCCTAGGCAGTGGAACCAGGACCTGTCCTCGGTGCATGAGCTGGCTTTTTGGAACCTAGGGCCTATGCAGGGACAGTTTGATCAGCCTTGGTGTAGGGAGGAGAGGACTGGACCTGCCTCAACTGAATCTACCAGGCTGGGCTGACTCCCCAGGGGAGACCTTGCCTTTGAAGAGGTGGGAATGGGGGGTGAACTGGGGGGTGGGAGGAAGGAGGACAATTGAATCCTTGGCTGATATGTAAAATTAAATTAATTATAAAATAAAAATATAAAAAAATTCAAGAACAATGAAGAGAAATGATGGGACAGCTAGAAAAGATGTGGAAGCAAACAAGCTATGTTGAAAAAGAGGAGGGAGGGGGCTTTGAAGTGGGTTTTTACTGTTTGCAGTGCTCCAGTGGAAAAAAAATTGGTTGATGAGGAGAAGACAGTCAAGGAAGCAGATTCTTTGGAAAGGTTAGATAGTACATGATGGCAAAGAACACAGGGAAATATCACATAAAATAGGAAGAAGAAAATGAAAGCAAATTCATGTTAGGTTTACAGATTTAGTTATGAGAAAGTAATATATCTTTGTGACACTTTCAGTATTTCA
Organism: Peromyscus eremicus; assembly: GCF_949786415.1. Lineage (NCBI taxonomy): Eukaryota > Metazoa > Chordata > Mammalia > Rodentia > Cricetidae > Peromyscus > Peromyscus eremicus. The sequence continues at coordinate 27,571,821 of NC_081429.1, read as the reverse complement.
GTGGGCTGTGATGTAAATTGACTATGTAAATAGAAGGGTGTTGAAGAGGTCAGGAGACTCAGTGGGGAAGGTATATGAAACATTTACCCTTAGAATAGGAAAACACTCTTATTTTAAAACATAATACAGGGATTCCAGAACAAAGTGAAAATCCAGTTGAGTCTCAAGACAATGAATTTATAGGAATGTCAGCATGATAAGCCCTTTTGTTACTTTAATACACAAATACAGACACAAAGAAGGTAAGAGTTTAAATATTGCCCTGTGAATTTCTGGAAATATAATAAAAGTATAAAACTTTTGCAGGTGCAAAAGAGTGATTCTATTGATGGATCTTTTAATTGAAGTTATACAAAGAAGAGACAATATTGAAAATGAATGAGTAGATTAATGTACTCAAGGTGCTAAAGAGGTTGAACCAAGACTTCAAGAAAATGAGCAGTAACTATAAGTGTGCTTCTTCTGTGTGTTGAGTTTTGGTTGTTACTCATAACTGCTGCACATATAGTTCAATCCTAAGAAGCATAGCTGATGAGATGGATGGACTTGAAGACTCATTCAGTCATCTAACAACTATACTTTGAGCTTCTTATATTCCATGCTTCATTTTAAGCCATGAGTTTATAAAAAATAAATAGAACAAAATCTTTATGCCCCAGTGGATTTTATATTTGTTAGGCATGACAAATATCAGGGAATAAGGATGGAGAGGTAGCCAGAAGCCTGATCAAATACAAGGTCTCATCAGTTGTGATTAAAAAGTTTGACATTTTTATTACTATAGTAGAATATGTCTAGAAGATTTTGGAGAGAGAGAGAGAAAGAGAGAGAGAGAGAGAGAGAGAGAGAGAGAGAGAGAGAGAGAGAGAGAGAGAGAACACAGGGGAGGGGGAGGTGAATGGCACCACACGATCAGATCTCCATATGTAAACATGGTAACAACAGATCATTAGGACTACAATCTGGAGGATATACCTGTTGTGAGCAATGAAAGAGGTTTGTTTATAAGTTTCTGGGGCCCAGAAAAGAGATAAATGTCCTTCCCTATGTGTGGTGATATTTTATTTGTGCTGAAATGTGGTGATATTTTATTTGTATGTTAACAAATAAAGTTTGCTTGGAGATCAGAGGACATAGATAGTCACCCATAAACACAAGTCAGACAGTGGTAACAGACTCCCTTAATCTGATCACATGGCAGGCAGAGTCTCTGTGTGGTCAAGGACACAGCCAAGCGTGGTGACACATGCCTTTAATCCCAGTTCCAACCATAGAGACCTGGAGGTCTGTACAGACAGCCAGTGATGAGGAAGGTGGGTGGCTGGGCTAAGAGCTAATGAGAAGGCAGAACAGCAAGGCAATAAAGGCGCAGGTTAAACAGGAAGAAGCTGGTTCTCTTGGGAAGCTACAGCGGCATGGTGAGTTAAGGTTAGCTGGTGGCCTTCACTATTTCTCTGATCTCTATAGCTTCCACCTCTGTATTTAGCTCTGTGTTTCTTATTTAATAAGACTGTTTAGAAATTCGTATATACCTATGTGAAGAAAACTGCAGCGAAAGTAAGAAAGGAAGGAGTTGGATTCCGTAGTAACGTAAATATGGAATGTGCCAGTTCTCTGGTTCTCAGGCATCAGTGTTTGAGAGGTGGCTTGGTCATTTGCTCAGCAAATTCAACTTCAAGAGACCACTACTGTTCAGTAACTCACATGCTCAAAATTCAAGACTGGCAATTCTGTTCACATTTATGGTAACACTTACCCATTGCCCAACCTCTACGTGGTAGATCTTTTCAGCAACTATGCAGATCACGATATCATGGACCTCAAATGGCTTAGAAAGAACTAACACAAGATTTAGTAACTAGCAGCTACTAAGAAAATGCTGTATTTATGTTTTATTATTTATCTTGACTTAATTTAATAGATGTCTCGAGTCGGATTCTATTTTGAGAACTCACAGGACAGCATACATATTTTTTGTTTTTATGTTAGAACAGTCTATACAGTTTTATTCCATTAAAAATTCAAGAAATAAATTTGGGTCTATCTAAAATCTCTGTTTTCTTTCTCCTTACAGAAAGTGGTTATGTTTCATACTTCAGTATATTCCTTATTTTATGTACAGTTTTTAATCTTGCTTCTGTATTGTAGAACTCATAAAAAGGAAACAAGTGTAGCTGGGGAAAGGAATTGTTATTTAAAATTACTTTTATTTTCAGAATGTTCTTTTGCATTTATCACATAAAATTTGGTTGGAGAGCAGTGGCTGCCACCGGTTTTCATCCCTGTTTCCTGAAGCACCAGCCTCTTTCCTCTTTAAGCTGAAGACCAATTAAAAGCTTCCCCGGGTGCTTATGGCAACACTGTTGAAGAAAGGTAAGGTTTCTAGGGAATGAGAAGTCAGTGTATTGGAGAACAATCATGTAAATGTTAAATTACTTAAATCTCTGTCAGGAAAGGTGTGATGAAGGGACTGTAACCCAGATTCTTAAAGCATCAATAACTGAAGGGAAATGACATAGAGGCCATTAGATGCTAGTGATTAAAAGAAAGAAGCTATTATAAGCTACCAGCATAGATCTCAGAGTAGAATAGGTTTCCAGAGCAGCAAGGGAGGGAGGTATTGGCCGGACAATGCTACTGGAAAAAAAAAGGCACCACCCACTCCACTTCCTAGGTGTGAGATCTGAAGAATGTGTGAAAGCAAATAGATATTGATAAGTGGTTTCAGGGGAGAGCAGGCCCTCAGTTAGGGCAAGGAAGCAAAAGGAACTTACAGAGAAAAAACTGAGGACAGAAAATGTGCTAACCATGGCATAAGATGTCCAGATGACAACAGTGCAAAGGGTATATCCTTGTGCAAGTTAACTCTTCCTCAAGCCATGCTTTCCCACAAGGGACACAGACTAATTCAGTACAATGTTAGCAAAATGTTGTTATTTAACACATGTTAATAAGGGAAGCATTGTAACGTGGACTAGTAATGTATTTATGGTAATGCAGAGATTCTCTGCTCATCTTTAGAAATCTCAGTCTGTAACAGATAGCTGATTATTTCACAGTCTGACACAATGGACCTTCCAGTAAATGCACTCATTGCTGGCCAGGGCTAACTTTAGACTTTGATAGCTTTTGGTACCTGCTTTAAAACAGGCTTGGAAAAAGAGCAAGTATAAATAGATTTGGCCAAAGGATGTTTGGCTAATTCACTGTGTTGTTAAAGGCCATCTATGCATTCAGCTATAAATGATGTTCTATGGAATCATGAAAAATAGCAGTTTATGTCCCTTGTGCTTTTCCAGCATCAGCTTTCATTTTTCAATTTTGTTTTTCTTAGTCAATGATAAAATTATTTTAATGTTATTTCTTAACTGAGTATAAAATTCATTGTTATGGCTCCTTTTCCCCAATCTGTATCTGGTCAAAAGGTGATGGAGAGAATAGGGAGGGTTGCCTTAGCAACCAGCATATGCAACAATAAGTAAAAATCCCTATGCGACTTGGGGCAAAGACTTATAGCTCATAATATAAATAACTTTCTTAAAATGATCTTTCTTCAACTTTAGGGAAAAGAAATAATTTACATGTTAGTTGCTTTTTTTAAATAGAGTCTCCAGCTTGTGGATTAGAGAAAGCTAATACAGCACAGAAGAGACAAGTAAATACAGACAGAGATAACAGTAAAGCCTGTTTTACATAAAAGGGTCCCAGATGGGAAAGAACGTAGATGTACCAAAAGGCCTTTGAGATGGGGCTGAGGGCTAGATGAAAAACCAGGTGGGGATTTTTTGCCTCCAGTGCACAGGAAGGGTCAGATCCTCTTACAGAACATACATCCATGTAACTCTCTCCCTTCCCAGCAGGTGGAACATATTTATTCAGTGAGTTTTACTCAAGATAGTTAGAGACTAATGTTTAGAAAAGCCATTGAGAATCTGCATATGAATTTTAATCTTCCAAATGCATTCCTTCTCCTTGCTCTAAGATTAAAGATCATTTATATCCATACTGTGTATGCCTTCCCCTTGCAGAAGAGTACACATCTGTAAACACAACACTCTAAAGACAGAAGCTGAAGTCATAATTTTGAGGTTCACCTGGGTAAAAAAGTAACTGTCTCAAAGAAAACAAAACTCCAATAAAAAGAACTGCCCAGTCAACAAAATAGACTTCAAACTGGAACTAGTCAGAAGAGTCAGACTTATTAAAGGAAAAAAAAAAAAAAAACTTTCAAGAGGCTATTGCAATTCTCAACAGGTACACACCAAACATGTTCACACCCAATTTTCAAAACATGTCCTATTTGATCTAAAATTGCAGATTAAACCCAGCATAGTGATAGTAGGTAACTTCTATAACCAACTCTCACCAAAGGCAGGTCATCTACACAAAAATAGACAAGATGGCTGGTGTTTAATGATACCATAAGTGAAATGGACCTCACAGATATCTACAGAACATTATACTGAACACTAATGAATATACACTCTTCTCAGCATCCCATAGAACTTACTCTCAAATTGGCCACATATTAGGACACATAGAAAGTCTTAAAAAGATCTAGACACATAACTGTCACCCACATTCAGAGGACCTGGTTTGGACCCATGCATGTTTCACAGCTGACAGGCCAGAGTCCATGAGTGTAGTAGGACAGGCCCATAGGGTCAAGGAAAATGGCTCAAACCAGTTGCCAAGGCATGTGAATAACTCCCTTATGAGCCAACCTGGAGTCTGCCTGAGGGCCTAGCAACAGGCACTGTCAGAGTTCCTGGTCACTGTCATAGTTCCTGATCATGCCTAGCCAATGAGGGATGACCATGCAATGCCACTAGATTGGGACACAGCTTGGGTGCTGGGAGGAGGGTATATAAGGCCTTTCCTGTTATTAAATAAACAAGTTTGTTGTTTGCCTTCAACTGATTCCCGATGTCTGTGTCAATGATGCCGTGCCTTCTCACCCCCTCCCCTAAGGGAGCCCTTAGGATCCAGCAACACATGAGTTCCCACCAGCTTGGGCCAGCTGTCTCTGTGATTTTCCCCATCATGATCTTGACCTCACTTGCTCCCGTGATCCCTCTCTTCAACTGAAGTCTAGGAGCTCAGCTCAGTGCTTTGTTGTAGATCACTGCATCTGCTTCCATCAGTTACTGGATGTAGGTTCTATAAAGACAATTAGGGTAGTCACTAATTTTATTATAGGGGGGAGGTAAATTCAGGCACCCTCTCCATTATTGCTAGGAGTCTTAGTTGGTGTCATCCTTGTGGATTCTTGGGGATTTCCCTAGCACCAGGTTTTCCCCTAACTCCCTAATGGTTCCCTCTACCAAGATTTTTCTTTCACTGCTCTCCCTCTCTGTCCCTCCCTCCACTCTGCCATCTCAGTCCATCCTGTTATCATCCCCTATCCCTTCTCTTCTAACCCCCCCTCCCAGGTACCCAGGAGATCTTAACTATTTTTCCTTCCTGGGGCCCTCCATGTATATCCCTCTTAGGGTCATCCTTTTTACCTAGCTTCTCTGGGTTTGTGGATTGTAGCCTGTGGGTTTTGCTTTGCATCTAATGTCCATTTAAAAGTCAGTACATACCATGTTTGTCTTTCGGGTCTGGGTTACTTCACTTGTGGGTAACAGTTATGTAGCCAGATCTGTTTGGAGAGCTCCTGGCAGTGGGACGAGGACTTATCTCAGGTGCATGAAATGGCTTTTTGGAACACATTCCCTCGGGTGGGATTCCTTGCTCAGCTTTGACACAGGGGCCAGGGGCTTGATCCTGACTCTACTAAGTATGCCATATGTTGTTGACTCCCCAAGGGATGCCTTACCCTCTTGAGGTGTGAATGGGGAGATGTAGGCAGAAGTTTCTGTCCTGCCTTATCCCACAGCCATTCAGTCCTAAATAAAGACACAGATGCTTATATTAATTATAAACTGTTTGGCCTATTACTCAGGCTTATAATTAACTAGCTCATATGCTTAAATTAACCAATAATCTTTGTCTATGTTTAGCAACATGGCTTGGTAACTTTTCTCAGTCTGGCATTCTCATCTCACTTCCTCTATGTCTGGTTGGTGATTCTTTCTCCTTCCCAATCTTCTCCTAGTCTGGTCACCCCACTTATACTTCCTGCCTGGCTACTGGCCAGTCAGTGTTTTATTAAACCAATAGGAGTAACAAATCTTTACAGTGTACAAGAGCATTATCCCACAGCATTTCTACTTTTTTTCCTTTCAAAACAAAAACCCTGACTCTAATCTCCTTTGTTTAGCTTTTTTCCTGACCATTGTCCATAACCATTTGTAACCAACACTCTAAACAAAGACAAACATCCATAACCTATTTTTGGGGACTGTGGGCATAGTTTTCTAGGCTACTTCCTGCTTGCTGGGGGCACTGGTAATCTTATGGGGACACAAGGAAAATTTAGGATTATGGTCAATCCTGACTGGAGTAGTCTGTGAGGCTGGATCATCTGAGCTAGCAGCCTTGAAGCCTTTCTGAATGCAGAACTGAGAGGAAATTGCAACAGAGGTGCTCCAAAATATTGGATCATCTGGGCCATCTGTTCCCATTGGAGATTTTTCAGGAGTTCTTGCTCAATGAAACCATATTAATCTGGAAGCAATCCACAAGTTCTCATCTTCTACAGAAATAAATGCGAAACCTCTTTTCCAAAGCAACATATCCTTAGACCCAAATTTTTAAGTCATGATACCTTTAAAATATATATGTTGGTTTAACTTAGCAGCATCCACAATCAAATGTCTCTTTGTAGTGAAAAATCCCAAAGCCAATACAATAATACACAGTATCTAGACTCTCTGTGTATATTCCATCTTTATGTGGCTTTTTAAAATATTATTATCATTATTATTATTATTATTATTATTATTATTACTTGTTTCTTTTTAAGGACTTTCCCTACCATTTTTTCTTCTTTCTCTCAAGCCTATGTATATTTTTAAACACACTGTAACTCATTTAGGGTTTTTTCCATCTGAATCTGTTTCACTGTGTATCTGTAATCATTTTCTGACCATTACTTTAAACTATAGTATGGTTAGGACCAAAGCAGCAGCCCTGGCTGTTGGCTCTTCCCTGCTCAGCTTTTCAACATGATATAGGTACCAACGAGTCATGCTTACCTTCCCAATTTAGGAAGCAGTATTAACTAGTGTGGAGCTATGTTCTTAAGCCCACAGCAGTGGCAGGGAGAGTCATCTCTGTACCTCAGACTGTGGGAAAGACTGCATAAATCCGCCATGCTGCTTAGCTCATGGCAGCGGATGTCCAGCTCCATCTTGTGGGTAGCTGTTGGGACACTCATCTCTGTACTATTGCTGGCATGAGACAGACCAGGAAGCCCAGTGCAACTCCATTTTTGTGTGTTAAGAATCTTTTTTAAGCTTTATTAGGTCTATGTGAATCAATGTCCAAGAGCGAGTCCAATTGTAGGTGGAAGTTTCTGTCCCACCCAGTCCCACAGCTCTTCAGTTGCAAATAAACACACAGGGTCTTATGTTAGTTATAAAACTGTTTGGCCTATTGTTCAGGCTTATATTAACTAGCTCACATGCTTAAATTAACCCATAATTCTTGTCTATGTTTAGCCATGTGGCTTTGTACCTTTTCTCAGTCCAGCATTCTCATCTCACTTCCTCTATGTCTGGCTGGTGACTCTGTCTCTGCCTTTCCTCTTCCCAGTCTTCTCCTAGTCTGGTTACCCTACCTATACTTCCTGCCTGGCTACTGGCCAATCAGCACTTTATTTAACCAATAGGAGTGACAAATCTTTACAAGAGCATTATCCCATAGCAAGGGGGTGGAATTAGAAGATGTGGGGGGATGGGAGAGGGGGAGGGTGGGGGAACTGGGATTGGTATGTAAAATGAAAAAAAAAGCCTTTTTAAAAATAAATACATTTTTTTAAATGTCTTTAAAAATATAGGAAAATTGAAATAACATCCTGATTTTAACTGACTACAATGGAATAAAGCTGAATATCAACAGCAATAGAAACCACAAAAGTACACAAACTCATGGGGACCAAACAAGACACTACTGAACAATAATTGGGTCAAGGAAGAATTCAAGAAGGAAATAAAAAAAAAATCTCTAGAATTGAATGAAAATGAAAACACAACATACACAAATGGGATATAATAAAGTCCCTGAAGGGAAAGTTTATAACATTAAGTGCCTATATCAAAATTAATTTTGAGAGATACCAAATTAATAAATGAATTATGTACCTTAAGGCCTTAGAAAACACAAAAACAGACCAATCCCAAAACATTGTATGGGAAGAAATAAACTCAGGACTAAAATATAATGAAATAGAAATGAAGAAAACAATACAAAAAGAAATTCATTAAGTGGGTTCTTAAAAGAAATAAATAAGACTGATAAATCCTAAACCAAATTAAACAAAAATAAAAAGAGAGATCTATATTAACGAAATTATAAATAAAAAGGGAAACATTTCAACAGATTCCATGAAATTCAGAAAATTGTAAGAACATATTTTAAAAACCTCTAATCCCACTGTTGTAGATACTTTTCTATTACTGTGATAAAACAACATGACCAAAATCAACTTAAGGAGAAAAGGGTTTATTTCAGCTTACAGTTTATAGCCCCGTTACCCAGGAAAGTCATAGCAGAAATTCAAGGTGGGAACTGACACAGAATTCATGGAGGAAGGCTTTATTGACATGTTCCTCATGGCTTTCTCAGACTGCTTTCTTATAACACCCAGGAACACTAGCCTAGTGGTAGCACTGTCTACAGTGAGCAGGCTCTCTGAAAACAATAATTAATCAAGAAAATGACCACAGGCTGGTTCACAGTTGAATCTGATCAGGCATTTTCTCAATAGAGTTTTGTTCGTCTAAAATGATGCTGGCTTATGTCAAGTTGACATACTTAGTAAACTATATTTAAAAGTAATGGACAAATTCCTAGATGCATACAACATACCAACATTTGAAAAGAGGAAATAAATACTTTAAACAGACCCACAATCAGCAATGAGATTGAAGCCGTAATGAAAGTTTCCCAACTAAAGAAGCCCAGGGCTGGATGATCCACAGAAGAATTTCAAAGAACTATCAACAAATAGTACTTGAATTATTCCATAAGATAAAAAAGGAAGGAAAGCTTCCAAACACGTTTTCTGATGCCAATATTACCCCGACACCAAAACCAGATAACGGCACAGCAAAACAAGAATGCAGACCAATCTCTCTGTGAACATAGTAGTAAAAAACTCAACAAAACACTGGCAAACTGAACCCAAGATCATATCAGAAAGATCATTCATCATGACCAAGTTGGCTTCATTCCAGTTATGCAAGGATGTATCAACATGCATAAATCAGTAAATGTTGTTCATCCCATAAATACTCAAAGACATAAATCACCTGATCAATAGATACAAACAAAAAGCCTCTGACAATATCCTACATCCTTTCATGAAAAGCGTCCTAGAGAGTCTAGGAATACAGAGGGTATATTTCATCATGACAGAGGGATGTACAATATGCCCACAGCTAACATCATGCTAAATGGTGAAAAACCCATTGTTTACGATCAGGAACATTTCAAGCTGGTTCTCTCTGCCTCCTGCTTATGGTTTGAGGTGTGAGCTCTCAGCTGTTCCTGTCACTATGCCTTTGCTGTGCCATCATAGACTCTAGCCCTCTGGAACCATAAGCCCAATTAAATGCTTTCTTTTATAAGATACCTTGCTCATGATGTTTTATCACAGCAACAGAAAAGTAACAAATACATACAGAAAAAAGACAAACTCAAAATTCAATGTACACAAAGACACTATTTGAGAATCTATGGTCTTGCAGTAAGAGAAAATAGTAAAACATATCTGATATGAAAGAAAATGAGGGGAGCCCCCAACTGGATCGGGCCCTCTGGATAAGTGAGACAGTTGATTAGCTTGATCTGTTTGGGAGGCATCCAGGCAGTGGGACCGGGTCCTGTACTCAGTGAATGAGTTGGCTGTTTGAAACCTGGGGCTTATACAGGGACACTCGGCTCAGCCTGGGAGGAGGGGACTGGACCTGCCTGGACTGAATCAACCAGGTTGAACTCAATCCTCAGGGGAGTCTTTGCCCTGGAGGAGATGGGAATGGGGGGTGGGCTGGGGGGAAGGCAGGGGTGGGGGGAGAACAAAGGAATCCGTAAAATAAATTAAAAACAAAAAACAAAAAATACAAAAAAAAAAAAAAGAAAGATAGAAAATGGGGAAAATACACTAGGAGCTCAAAGTCTAAAAGAAAATAGGGACAGAGGCTTAGGGGAAACTAGACTTGATGGCTGTTCTAATCAAAACTAAGGATATATGAATTGTTTTGTGTTTCTTCAAATATAGAAGTCCTTAAACACACTAAAAATAGGAAACTTCGTATAAAATTACTCAGCAATTTCCTTCCAGTAGCCCTTTTGGCACTTCCAATTATATTACTCTAAAAGAAAGAATGGCTTCCCATCCAAATAGCCAGATTATAGTCTGATTGAAGGCAGAATTAAGCCCTCTTCTTTCAAGGCAAATGGAGAGACTGTGGAACAAAGAGGAGAAGCTGCCCTTTCCAATTAAGACAGGCCACCTGGGTCAAGTAGTATGCTGTACTTCAGCAATAATACTTTATATTTCAGCAACTTAGAAAATGAAGAGGGAGCCAGTGCGATTGTTGAATTGCTGTAGTATTTTCTGTGCAAGCATGAGGATCTGAGTTGGAATATCCAGTACTCATGTAATAAACTGGACATGGTGGTCCATGCCTATAATCCTAGCACTGAGGAGGCAGAGATAGGAGGATTGCTTGGGCTTCCTGAAAAGTCAATTTGGCCAGATTGTTAGCTTCAGCTTCAGTGGGGATGCTTTACCAAAAACATACTTCCTTTATAATCCCAAATCTAGATATCCATCAGTTAGAAAAATAATTTATGTTGAATTATCTGTATCAATCAACCCTTCTAGAGGTGACTGGAAGACAGACTGAATTAAATTAGCTAGAGGTCTATCAGGGATGTCTAAGGGAAAACTTGAATACTGGAGTAAGATTGGAATTGGTGATGGTGGTGGTTTTTAATGAGAATGTAACCCATAGGCTCATATGTTTGAATGTTTGGTTCCCAGTCAGTGGAACTATTTTTGAAGGATAAGAGGTATGGCCTTATTGGAGTAGGTATGGGCTTTGAGTTGTGTCACTAGGAGTAGGCTTTGAAATTTCAAAATCCATGCAAGGCCATGTCTCTCTTCTCTTCTCTTCTCTTCTCTTCTCTTCTCTTCTCTTCTCTTCTCTTCTCTTCTCTTCTCTTCTCTTCTCTTTTCTTCTTCTTCTTCTTCTTCTTCTTCTTCTTCTTCTTCTTCTTCTTCTTCTTCCTCTCTCTCTCTCTCTCTCTCTCTCTCTCTCTCTCTCTCTCTCTCGCTCTCTCTCTCTCTGTCTCTCTGTCTCTCTCTCTCTCTGTCTCTCTGTCTCTCTCTCTCTCTCTCTCTCTCTCTCTCTCCTCTCTCTCTCTCTCTCTCTCTCTCTCTCTTCTGGTTGATGCCTTTAGATCAAGATGTAAAGCTCTCAGCTACTGCTCCAGTGTCAGGCCTGTCTACTTGTTTCCTGCCGTTATGGGCATGACCTAATTCTCTAAAACTGTAAGCAAGCCCCCAATTAAATGTGTTGTGGGATGGTCTTTCTGTATGCTGTGAATACGCATTGCTACCATTGGTTAATAAAGAAGCTGCTATGGCCTATAGTAAGGCAGAATAGAGCCAGGCAGGGAATGCAAGCAAAGAGACAAGGAGAAGAAGGCAGAGTCAAGGGAGACTGAGTGCTACCAGGGAGCAAGTTGTAATAGAACACAGGTAACGTCACAAAGCCACGTGGCAAAACATAGATTAATAAAAATGGGTTGAATTAAGTTGGAAGAGCTGGTTAATAATGAGCCTGAGACATATACCAGTTTGTAATTAATATAAGCCTCTGAGTAATTATTTTACAAGTGGCTGTGGAACTGCAGGTGGAAGAGATTTATCCAGAATTCGGGGCTAGGTGGGACAGAGAAACATCCATGTACATAAATGTTTCTTTTATAAGAGCTGCCTTGATCATGGTGTCTCTTGACTGCAATATAACAGTAACTAAGATAGTGGGTTTGCTCTACAAAAACTAGCAGTGTCTATCTCTTAAGTAATCATCAGACTCTCCTGAGAAGAAGCAAGGTTAATGTCAAGTAAATTGATAACTATTGAATTCTGTGAAATATCCCTGGATAAACAAAATCTTTGAAGAGTTAGAGGAATGGTTAAATTCTGCTTCCTAAATTATCTAATCTATATTATAAGATCATGAATTCATCAGTTCTGTATCAGAAATCACAGAACTGTTTATTAGAAAAAAATTACTTCTTAGTAAATTTGTTGGCTAAATAAATGTACTTTCATCTATAGTGCCACTTCACATTCTCATATGCTAAGAATATAATGTGGCCACTAACAGTACCATACATACTTTCTTTATAATTTAACTTTTGTATTCTGCTATTATTTAAGAAATAATAAACTTAATGTCTTTTAGTTGGATTGATACCATGATATCCATTTAGATTGAGAGATGGTATTAACTAACACATTTTTTCTTCCCAGGAAACTAAACTTTGGTTTGACTCTAATTTTTGCTATTTTCCCCTTGTGTTGATAAACATTCTCTTCTTTCTCAATTTCTCTTTATATAACATATTTGAGCAAGAAAAGAAAAGGCTTGGTTTCTAGCTTCAGTTTCCTTTGCTTTAGTAAAAGTCAATCACTTTGGAACATCATTCCATCCAAAGCAAGTTAACAAGGAAACTCATGAGCAACACAAGTATTCTGAGGAGCAGTTATAGTCTATATTCAGCAAGATGGTCAAGTCTCATATTCTTATTGCTCTTCCAAGGGGACCTGTTGCAGAGATACTTCATGCTTAAAGGAAAGTCAGCAAGTATATCTAGGAGTCCTATTATTAAGCTAGTCCATGTGGGCTGCTCCAAGATAACACTTTCTTTCACAATCTACCCAAGCTCTGCCATGCCTGGTTCAAAATCCTCAGAAACTATCAGTATAGGGAAGGTGATGAAGGCTTGGAATAGTAGTAAATAGGAGCCAGTGTGGTGTATGGTTTGGAAACAAACATCTGTGGTCAATTTATATTAAAGTACAAGTTGAAGATGCTCATTAACACCCAGCAAAAAAGCCTATCAATTGATCCAATGGAATGCGGCTCAGGTAAACTAGCTCCAAAGACTCAGTGCCACCTAGTGGTGAATCTGAGTGCCAGGCAGCCTAGAATGCCATTTAGCCAAGCACTCAGCTAGATCAGAAACAAGCAAAATGTGCTTTATTTTACAGTGAAGTCCTTAGAGAACCCAGACACTCATTCTTACTTGAAAAGATAATATGTTGGCTCAAATATCATATGTATAAAACATCTGAATTTCCAGCCACTAATTATAGACTGTCATTAATAATAGCCAGCTTTCTGGTATACCTGTTTCCATTGGATAGGCTGGCATGGACCATCACGGATGAGCCTATAGAGGGCTGATGTGTACTTAAAATAGGCCCTGAGACCTGTCTTTCCAGTACACAGTTGCCAACACTTGAGTCAGAAAGACAAATTCTGCAGTGCAGCTGCATTCAAATTCTAGCTCCAACAGCAAAAGTCATATGACTGTTAATAAGTTATTGAACCTCTTTGAGCCCTATTTCTAAAGATCTTTAAACCATATAGAGCAATAACTACCAATAGCATTAAGATATTATGCATAGTTGCAATTAATTTATCTCTGTAAAGCCCTAGACATACAATTTAAAGAAATTGTAAATGTTAATATTTTAAAATCTTTTTAAAAAGAATAAGGCACAGAGTGTTTAAAACAGTCACAAAGGAAAAGGTACAGTGACAGGCTGTTGATTTGTTGTGGTTTATTTGAGCTTAGGTCCTCTCACATCCTAGCAGGATTTCTAACATTGGACTATCTCCCAGTCCTTTTCATTATTTTAAAATTTTTGAGACAGACTTTCACTAAATTTGCCAGGATGACCTTGAACTTAAAACCCTCATGCTTCAGCATCCTGATGATCTAGGATTACAAGTCTGTGCCATTAGGCCCCAAAACAGATCTTTATATTTTTCATTAACATTTATAACTTCACAAATATCAAACTATTATATTTTTTTACTTGACAATCATAAGTGCCTGAAAATCTGTATAGATATTTAGCAATTGTAGGTGCATAAGTATGGAGAGAATGGAATAAATGTCAGAATTTGGGGATCAGGTGATTCCCCTTCACTCCCATCCTTTCAGCAGCCTTTATGACAGCAGGTGATACCTTCTTTGGCTGTGTGGTACTCTCTCCGAACCTGATGTTTTAGAACACACGAGGAGACTGAATTCTACCCATAGTTATCAGTGTTTGTGCAGTGGCTTGCAATCACACTGCAGCTATTTTAGGAAACTACAGCTAAACTACACTAGATCATAAAATTCAGAAGGCAAATTAATCACACACTCTTGTTAAGTGAGATCTTCCTCTGACCTTCTCCTCACAGGATTCTATTCAGCATTTATCACTTTAAAAGTTTATATTCTTAGTGGTAGCAGAAAATAAATCTTATGCACTAAAAACACTGTGATCAAAAGTTAACAGATTGGTTTACTACTGAGAGCTATTATCCTTAATTACATTCCTGTCTTCTTTCATGTGGCCACCTTAAAGTTAGGCCTTTGAGATCTCACCAGCATTGAATATAAAAATGGCTGCCCATGGGACATTCTCAGTCAAAATATGACATCTGTCCTGGGGTGTCTGTCAACCTGGCATGCACTGAGGAGGCTAAGAAGACTTATCCAAACTACTGCTAACTACTCCTATGCTTTTATTTAAATTGGTGAATGTCTAAAAATAAGCAGAGAATCATCTTCAGAAGACACGGGATCATGGCATTTTCATTATTTTTGTCATTAATCTTTACAAGAGCAAAGGGTAGCTGTGTGATATATAATAATAAGCTAGATTGTGTCTCAAGACTACAGAAGGATCATCATGTGCAGAGATGGATTGTGTCTCTCAATGTCAAGTAAAAATTTATTTACCTGGAAGACAGCAGGCTTGAAGTTTTCTACTGAAGACAGGGGAATAAGGGAGATAAATGTCTTGGACAATAAGAATACAGGACAGAAAACTGTGGGGGCTGATGGTGAGTAGCAGCCAACGGAGGCAGAAAATGTCTCAAATACACAGAGATTGTACTGGAGAACAATTCAATAAAAGTACATTTTGTTTAAAGGAGTTATTAAAACAATATATAATAGGTACTTATAAGACTATAAGATGCATCAAGGATTAAAGGTACCCTACCTACTCTGGATGATGAAATTTTTCAACAAGAAAACCTTTACAACCATGGCTCAGCACATAAGGTGAGAAAAATGGCATTTGGAAGCTGTGGGAGTTTACGTCACTTACCTCCTTACAAGGTACACAATACAAAACTATTATAAATGGAAAAGGTAGGCGTAATGAGAAATTTCAACAGCACTGAATGTTTCTAAATGTCTTATTAGTTTCAGTAAAAACAATCCAGCCGACAGAAAACATCCCTCCCTCTCACACATCCTTAGAGAGCAGAAAAAGCAATTAAAAGACACGCTGCTGCTCCAGATTGCATCCTGACAGGCAAGGCAGCATTGGAAGCCAGGTGGAGAGAAGACTGAAAAGATCAATTTGGGATCCAGCTACCGGTATCAGAAACTCTGGAATCCTCCTCAGATTAAACAGAGCTACATTTTTATATTCTCAGAGATGGTAAGATTTTTTTTTTTAACCAAAGCTAAACTACACAGTTCTACTTCTTACTTGTACAGGCTGCTGGATTCTATTACATTAATTTGAGAGCTACAATTTATGACTTTATTTCTTGTTTGACACCTGAGTTTTCTCTACATTTTCTTAAAATAACATTGCTATAAAATTGTCTCCATTTGAAACCCTGGACTCTAGCAAGGAATTTGTATCTGCTTAAATTTCTAGCGATTGGCTGATCATTGACCCTGTTAGAGATTAGCACTCAATTGTGCTACTTCATCCGCTTGTCAACACAAAGCATTCTCTGGCCATTTAAGGCTTGCTACTCTAATGATTTAATCTTTTTATTTACTCCCAAGACTGAATATGCTACAGACATGGATTGAATATGTACATTATATTTTGATGTTTTTGCCATCTTATCTTGTTTAGTTTTCATTTTTCCTACTTCTTTATAGACATTCTCAATATAGTCCATTTATTAGTCCATACAAATAGAACACTGTCACATGTTTATAACAAATGTCTTCCTGTAGCATGTGCCCTCTTTTGTTTTACTTAAGTAATGTAGTCATTTTATGAACCAAGTTCATAATTAAAAGACAAATTTATCATCAAAGATATTATAGTGAGGAAACACTTCATTGTTCATTTTTCAAATTGGAAATCATAAATATGTGTATAAAAAACAAATGAGATGCCCAAATGAGTGCTAGACAGAACTAGATGATGATAAAATACTTATTTTTTATTAATACCCTTGATCATTAATTTTGGTGCTATATAATTTAGATATTTAAAAAATAGTAACATGGCTCAACTATGTTTATAGCAGTTTTATTTGTAATAGCAAGCACCTGGAAATAGCCAAGATGCCCCTCAACCAAAGAAAGAATAAGTAAAATGTGGTACATTTACACAAGGAGTATTACTCAGCTGTTAAAAAAAAGGGGGGGGATACCAGGAAATTTGAAGGCACATGGATGGAACTAGAAAAAAAAATCATCCTGAGTGAGGTAACCCAGACCGAGAAAGGTATGTACTTACTCATAAATTGATATTAGCTGTAACATTAAGGATGACTATGCTACAACCCACAGACCCAGAGAGACTAGGTAACAAGGAGGGTTCATGGGGGGATGCCAAGATCTCCCTGGGAAAGGGAAATAGGAATGTGAGTGATCAGGTTGGGGGTGGATAGAGGAAGAAAGTACTGAAAGAAACTAGTGGAAAGGTGGGGGGGGGGGGTGGACACGGGGGCGGCATTTCAGGATCAGGTAAAAACTTGGTGCAAGGGAATCTCCCAGGAATCTACAAGGATAACCCCAGCTAAGACTCCTAGCAATAGAGGATACATCACCTATACTGGCCATTTCTTGTGACCAGTCAAGACTCAAGTGGAGGGAGTGGGAAAACAACAGAGCCACATAACTTTCAACCTACATTCTGTCCTGCCTATGGAATGTGCTGAAGTAAAAGTGACCTAGAGATTGAAGAGTGGCCAACCAATGACTATTCTAGCCCAAAACCCATGCCAGGAGAGTAAGCCCATCCCTGACACTGCCTGGAGCACCAGGACCCACAGGCTGGATGATGCAGAGACCTAGGATAGAACTAACCATGACTGTAGGGGGAAAAAAGTCAATGTAACAATGACAAACTATATTCTGCTATCCACATAGATTGGTGCCTAGCCCAATTGTCATCAGAGAGGTTTCAACCAGCAACTGATGGAAACAGATGCAGATCCATAACCAAACATTAGTCAAAGTCCAGATAATCCTGTAGAAGAGGGGGAGAAGGATTGTAAGTGCCAGAGGGGGTCAAGGACACCACAAGAAAATTCACAGAATCAACTAACCTGGGCTAATAGGGCCTCACAGAGACTGAACTGACAACCAGGGAGCCTGTATGAGACTGACATTAGGCCCTCTGTATATATGTTATAGTTATGTAGTTTGGTATTTTTGTGGGACTACTAACAGTGGGAACAGGGGCTGTCTCTGACTCTTTTACTGGGCTTTTGGGACCCTACTCCTCATACTGGGTCACCTTGCCCAGCCTCAATATATAGGGAGGTACTTAGTATTACTGCAACTTGATATGCCATGCTTTGTTGATACTCATGGGAGACCTGCCCTTTCCTGAACAGAAATGGAGGAGTGGATTGGGGATGGGAACAGAGGGGGTGGTGGAAGGAACTGGGAGGAGAGGAGGGAGGGGAAACTGGCTGGGATATAAAATATATAGATAAATTATTAGGGTTTTTTAAATTTTGATGATAAATTTATTTATCAAAATTTAAAATAATAACATGGAAGAAACTAAACTTAGTAACACAAATGAGGATTTGCGGGTGGAAGACTACCCATAGGTGTCACTTAAAACTTTCCACTTAGCAGGTCAGCTAAAAGTTCTGTCATCATGGTGGAGGCTGGCTGATATCTCAGCACCCTGGTTATACTTGATGCTGGATTTAAGATTAGACTCAGATATGCTTTGTACCACTCTATATCAGCATTTTTTGGGGGGCGGGGGAGAACTGACAGAAAACAACAAGCCGTTCAAGCTACTCATGTATTTTGAAGCCCTTGGCTCGTGTTATCTATTTACATTTCTTTAGCAAAAGAAGTTGTGTGATTAATTCCAAAGAGAGAGTAGACTGGGAATTATTCTCCAGCTCAAGGGGGAAGAAATGTTTACTGAAGAGCACTGGAATCTGTCATAGGGATGTTACATATTTGAGAGTATTTACTTTCTGAGTGGATTTTTTTTTTCCAAAGGACACAAAAGATACCTTTAAGCAAGTGACTTTGTGTGTATGTTGGATGAAAATAGTCCTGCATCAATTTCTTAATTTATGATCCGTTCTAAAGAATAAAATAAACTCAAAGTTATATAGGCTAAGTCTAGAGATCTGATGTACAGTACAAAACAACTGTATACTAAAATTTTGCAGAGGGAACATATTCTAAGTGATTTACCAAAAACACAGAGTGAAGATGTGTTTTGGTAGGAGGAGATTGGTAGAATACCTTGTTTGACTTCACAAAGCATGTGTGTATTAAAACCTGTTACACTCCATAAATATTTACAATTAAAAAAGAGTAAAAGATAACTAGGAGTCTTGGGTGCATATGGACTAAAGATCTCTATTCAAATTATAATCCCTAGATACTTCAATCAATATTATTCATGCTAAGTAACAAAAGTGAACTTATAAATAAATCCATGCTTATAAATGGAGTACATATGACATGAAAGCAGATGAGGGTGACTTTGTAGGAGGAGGAAGGGGACCAGACATGGGGCAAACGGAACAGGAGAGGGCACTGTGAGGGTGGGATGAATAAAACAGTCTGAATAATTATATTAAGATGCTCTAAAGCAATTCATTACTTTGTGTGGTCATTTATAATAAGTAAAAATGGACAAATGAAAATTTCATGCCCCTATAAATATCTGTAACATTTTATTAAGAGATATCAACAAAGACCTTAATAAATAGAAACTATGCAATGTGTATGATAGTAAGAATCGGTCACTGAAAACACAACAAACAAACTTTTCCCAAATTAACATAGTAATTAACAGAACTCCAAAGCCCTAAAAATTTGAGAAGTATTGTTTGTTTTTTTCTTTTTTGGTAAGAGAAAAGGTGATATTAAAATTTGTGTATGAAAACTGACTATGTAGAAAATGTCAAATATTTCTTAAAGACATGGAGAGATAATGAAGGGCTGACTTTACAGGGTCTGGAATTATAAACTACTCAAAAGCCCGGTGCTCACAAAATACACTGATAAAATGATCAGTGGAACTTTTGGTCTAGAAGAATCACTGAAATAAGAAAGTATGATACATAGTATATATGGCATTTCAACTTAGTGGTAGAAATGATTGACATACACTAGTTCAGCACATATGGCTGTCCATCTGGAAAAACAAGGACTGAAAAGCTGATCTTGCACAATGTATAGACATAAATTAAGGTGACATGAAGAGTCTAATTTTAACAGCAAAACTAAAAAACTTTGAAACAAAAGTTAGAAACATGCTCCTATCAACCTCTAGGTGTGAAAGATACTTTGGAACAATGCAAGAAAACTATATCTTTTAAATCAAAAACATAAGAAAAAAGTAAAGCAAATGCAAGTTGTGTATGGCTTGAAGTACTCCTAGAACTCATTCTCTTGTTTTCCACCACCTCACAAACCTCTCACATTCTCTAAGCTGATGTCATGACTCTATACAGTTGTCCTAATGTTGGCACAGTGGGGCTAGCTAGGTTCCTTCTCCCCTTCTCTAGCCAGAAGAGTGTGGTTAATGGACTTTACTTCACAACCTTAGAAGGGGGCTTGGATGCAATGTCATAAAACTTTAGTGAATGTGATCTTCAAATCCCAGAGTCCATGGGCAAAAAAATTAAACTTTGCTCCCCTTTGTCTACTCTTCATCTTGGGTTCTATTCTCTCAGAGGTAAATTTATTCTCTTTTCTTTCCTTAGGTGATTTTATTCTTTCCAGGTCTGTGAAGAATTGTGTTGGTATTTTAACGGGAATTGCATTGAATCTGTAGATTGCTTTTGGTAGGATTGCCATTTTTACTGTGTTAGTCCTGCCTATCCATAAGCATGGGAGATCTTTCCATTTCCAGACATCTTCTTCAATTTCTTTTTTCAGGGACTTAAAGTTCTTGTCATATAGGTCCTTTGCTTGCTTGGTTAGAGTTACCCCAAGGTATTTTATGTCATTTGTGGCTGTTGTAAAGAGTGATGTATCTCTGATTTCCTTCTCCGCTTCTTTGTCCATTGTATATAGGAGGGCTACTGATTTTTTTTTAGTTGATCTTGTATCCTGCTATGTTGCTGAAGGTGTTTTTAGACAAATTTAATGACTTCGTATTCATTGTTCTAGAATTTGACGGCAGTTCTCCACACCATGGTCGACTCCAGAATAGCATCTGAAAGAGAGGTAATTTACCTCTGAACTTGGACCTACCCCGGCTGGCTGATCCAGTTGGAATCCTCCTGGCTGGGTCTCAGTGAAGTTCTGCTAGGGTGATCTGCAGAAATGGATCTGGGAGCCCCAACTTTCCTTCAGCTGCAGTGTCCTTTGATCCCAAGTGACCTTCTCTCAGAGACAGCTCTTCTTCCCATGAACACAGACAGGCACAGCCATGGACAGGAAAGGTCTCTCAATTCCAGTATCACTCAATTATGCTTAAGGGGATGGTTTAGGATTCAGGACTACAGCTCTCCCCAGAAATCCAATAGAAGGAAATAGGGTCTCAACAGGCTCCCTGTGTTAACCTTAGTTTAACAGGTAGCTTGCCTCCAGCCTATTTCTTTGCCCTCAGTTGGGGGATCTTTTCAGTTTTTAATGAAGATTTAGCTGGGCTGGAAAGATGACTCAGAGTTTAAGAGCACTGACTGCTCTTCCAGAGGACTCAAGTTTGATCCCAGCACCCACATGGAAAGTTAGAGATAAAGATTTAAAAACACAAAATTTTCTTTTTATTGTTCTTCTCTGTTTTTCTTCTTGTATACAAAGGCTTAGGAATTGGCTTCTCTGTAAGGTCTTCCCACTGATATTATCAAGTACAAAAACACTCCTCTCAAGCTGTGTAGAATGTTATATAACACACTAAAAAATAAGTTGTAGAGAATGAGTTTGATGAGTTGGAAATCTTTCATCCTACTGGCTATACAGGAAAAAAAATAAATAAAAACCAAGCTGTTCAATACCATATTTATTTAAATGTTTATTCTACTTATTTGTTTTAATAATTGAAAGCCTTAGAAACAAAAATGAGCAGGGAAAATCCAAAGCTTTTTAAAAAGGATAAGGCCACTGAATGTAGATTGGAGTAGTTCCTGATGACGAAGTCCTCAAGACCCTAAAGCAACGTCAGGGCGGTGGATGGAGGAAGCCAAGCCACTGACAGCTCCGTAAAGGTCGAGGACTATCACTCTCATAGTCATGCTCTCTATATCACCTGATAAACACATCTCTGAGTCACAGAATTTACACAACACAAGTAAATCAGAATGAAAAGTGTGGGACACAGAATGAGATATTTACATTTCCTGGACTGTTACCAGGCGACCAAGACTGGCAGCTACTTGTTCTCAGAAATGAATCTCTCATATACAACTCTTGAAGGATACTTTAATTAGGCTTCATATGAAAAATGTACGATGATAAATATCCCCAGCTATCTCAGCTGGGCAAATGATATTGAAAAAGGAGAAAACTCATCTATCCCCACACAATATTTATCAGAATGTTTATAACAGCCTCAGTGTAGGTGTACATTATTATTTATCATATATATTTTCTGCGCTGACTGCTATGAAAGACACAAGCATGCTTTAATAGTGAATGTGGAATCTCTGGTCTAGGTCAAAATTTTCTCTCTCTTAAAAAGCTTTAGTTTTTCTTTTTTATGTACATGAGTGTCTGCCTACATGTACGTATGTGCACCATGTGTGTGCCTGGTGCTTGTGGAGGCCAGAACTAGAGTGATAGATGGATGAAATGAAGTAGGGACACTTCATTTAGTTTTGAAACATGGATGGACATAATTCAAGGGCCAACTACAACTTGGCTATTCTCTCATAATGCCTGAAACAAAACAAAACAAACAAAAACAACAACAACAACAAAAACAATTCAACTAGAACTCCTCAGCCACTAGCCTGTCAACAGCATAATTCACTGTAAGTTACTTTGCTGCCCATTTGATATTCCTTCTCACAAACAATGACAAAAACATAATGAGCCAATGCTCAGCAGGAGTGGTCATATTAGCAAAATTGCTGAACAATAATCAAAGAGAATGGATCATGGTGTTCAAGCTCCAGCAGTGACTACTCCTTTGTGGGGCTATTAACAAAACCAGATGATTGGATCAGAATGAAATTTTAATGAAGTCAAGAGTGCACAGATAGAAAGCACAAAGGAAATGTTTTCTGGGCCCTCGGTCATGGCAAGCACTTGGAGTCAAGTTGTACAAATTACTGGCATTGCCATTTTTGGAAAAAAATACTAACCAGTGATCATACACACAATCATCTATGACTATCGCATATCACCAGCCCTGGCTTGTTTTTGCTTTATTTTAAATAAAAAATGAACAACTTCATTATGCAAAGAGGGAATGTAAGGTTGTATTTCCCAGACATGAAATAGGTGTAACTTCATCATTTCCCACATAAATTGGTTTTCTTCATGTTACATGCACAAGTGTATGGTGCGCATATGTATATGAGTGTTCACATGTGTGTGAACTCATGTGTGAGAAAGTGCATGCGTGTGTAGGAGTGTGGAAGCCTATGGTCAAAATGAGAATCTTTCATGGTGGCTCTTCCACTTTATTCTTTGAGCAAGGCCTCTTAAACAATTCCAGAGCCCATTGGTGCAGGTGACTTTGCTTAACAGCTTGGACCTGGGGTCCCCTGTCTCCGCCTTCCAATGCTAGGGTTACAGGTGAGTTGTCACTCCCCACTGAGATTTGCATGGGCTCTGGGGAATCTAAATTCTAGGCCTCTTGCTTTTGTAGTGTGAGCTGTAGCTACTGACCCACCTTCCTAGCCCTCCTGTATGATTTCAAAACAAAAACTAAACAACAACAACAACAAAATCCTCTGCAGATCTTACTTTATTTCAGTATCTTTACTGTTTTATATAAAAAGAACTGGAGCTACTAAAAACATGAGTATGTTCTTAATCATCCCACATTTTCAAAGGTGTTATAAAATGGAGATATGCAATATTTACATATCTATTGTTCTTTCTTTCCTGTTTTTCTCGATTTGTAACATGAATTCCTGAGGAGCATGCACCAACTACCTTTTTGCATTAAACAGGAATAGGATCAACTTTCTGGCCTAGCAAAGTGCTTTCTAGGTTCTGTCAAAATATTCATTTGAAACTTGCAAGTGCTGGCAACTCCTCCAGGCTCTGGGATGATTTTTTAGTAAAGGAAACAAACAGAATCTACTTCCATGACACACACACACACACACACACACACACACACACACACACACACAAACTAAAATAATATTTAAATAAAAATATCAACAATACAAAACAACATGAATTAACTAAAAAATGGCCAAGAAAGAAGAAATGAGAACCATAGAACAGTATATGAAAAATGCAACAGAGATCAATATAATCAAGTCCAAATGTTATAGTTTCACTGTGTGAATAGAACAAATTAACAACTTAAAAAAAAGAAGATGTTCTGATGGTATAAAAAGATTACTAGCAACATGGCATTTAAAAGGAATACAAGATACAGATAGAAAACTTGCAATTAAACAGATGAAAAATGATCTTAACAAATTTGAAGCATTTAAGAAAAGATAAGTTGGGTGGGGACCTGGCTCATTAGGTAAAGTAGCTATTGTGTACACACAAAGACTTTAATTTGGATCCCTAGCATAACTACAAAAATGCAGCTCTTACTAGGGATCAGGAGCAGGGGAAAGTCAAGGAAGAGTAGACAATATGTGGAATTAGTTTGCCAGACAGCTTAACCAATGGAGACCTCTTACCAAAAAGTGAGGTGAACAATAATTGAAGAAGATATGGAAGTGAATTATTTGGAAGAGGAAAAAAAATCTATAAATTGGTTCCTTGAATTATCTTGTAACATTGGCAAATGTGGAACAATCTAAGAAATTCACAAGCATAGGACTAATGAGACATTACCAGTATATCAAGGATTAAAGGTACAATGGAATGAACTAAACACAAGGATTTAGTAATAAAAATACTAATGTATATTATCATAATAATTAAATTTCTGAAAAGTATAATTCAAGAAAAAATATTCTTGGAAAATTGTTAATATTTATAGTTCTGCAATTTGTTACTATTAAAGCCAAAATCACTCAAAACACAATAAAATTAACATAAAATATAGTGTAATATATTCAATTATGTATAAAATGTGTAGTAACCAAATTCATTTTAACTATACAAAATACAGTAATCCAAATTTTTTTTTTGTATTTCCATATGTGTGGAGGGTAAATGAAAGTTTGAGTGATTGTGCATTGTTGATATGAACATGGCCATGTCAAAGTCACCACATTAAGGCCACCATGTCAAGGCCTCACAATCAGAGTAATAGCAAGTCCTTCCCCTATTTTGAATATGGATATAATGAATGGTTGGCTTTTAGCTAAAAACAGTACTTGCAAAAGTACAGATTGCAGCTTACTTGTCCCAGAAGACTGCATGATCATGCCCCCAAGACTGTTCTCCTACAGAGACCCTTTCTAGAGATTAGCTCACTACATGACTTGTTCATGATATATGTAATAAATGCCCTGGATATCCACGCTGCTGACACATCTCCATCCAAGTCCATAGATCACCCATTTCTAGCTTTATGTTACTTGTCTCTCTTTCTTAATTTTCCATCAATCCCTGTCATGTTTTCAGTATGTAATCACACAGGCCATGGTAAATATGCAATGATTTAAAGACAATCCCATGGTCGTTTTATACCAATGAACAGAGCTATAAATGTAGTACAGAGATTATCTGAAGGAGCAAGGGAAAGGAACAAAAGATGAAGTGGGAAAAAGACCAGAGGCTTTCTGGAACATTTTTCTTAAGGAGAGAACCAAGAGAAAAATCGAATGAACCAGAACAGAATTTAATAGCTTCCTAGCACAAAAAGTTGTGCATGGTGGCTCATGCCTATAACTTCAATACTTCGGAAGTCAAGGCAGAAAAGACTTTAATGAGGTCCAGGCCAGCCTGGGCATGAGGACCGTGCCAACGGTTTATTTAACATTTGCTTTAAGATTTATAAGAAAAACTGTTACTTAACAGGTAGTTGCCCTAATAACCACAGGGCAAAATTCACACATGTTGTGTTTAACAACTTCCCTGTGTTCTCAGCAATCATACAGAGAAATTATACACAAAACACTGTAACATGTGGTTGAGGTTGAGTCAAGCTTAGGAGTTATGACTCATTTAATCCTTTGTCCTGTATGACGTGTCGAGAAAAAATCACCTCAGAACAAAAGTACTACATGGCAATCAACTACCAGATTATGATTTGATTCAGAATGCATTTGCTAGATGTCATAGCTAGAAGTGTTGTTTATGTGACTGAAGAGACGTTAAAATAAGGGAAAATACAATTCTTGCCATCAAAAGCCTGCAGATTTAACGCAACTAATTCCTGAAAGGCAGTGGCGACTCAGTAGCTATTACCCCTTAGTATTCCAAACACAGATCTATGTGTCCCGACTTTCCTCTGATTGCCTCCTTATTGTTAGTTTGGTTTTGTTGAGTTGTTCTTTTAGTCGGAGTATAAAATACCAAACATAATTAGATGAGCTCAGTATGAGAACACTGCTTGCATGTCATTTAAATTAGGATATTCTATAAGCCCTCTACTTAAAGATAACACATTCTCACAAAACTATTACCAAAAGTTACATAAAAATGTTTTTGTTTATTAGTAAACAAATTTTAATATTTTACAAACATTAAATATCAAAAATATTTTAAATGTAAACATGTTAAATATTAATATAAAAATTAAATTTTTATAAACAAATTTATATTTACAAGCTATTTCTAATTTTGCAGGCAATTTTGGGGATTCAAATAAATTTTCCTCCTTGGTCCCCCTGACAAGATCAGGCATGAAGAGATGTCTGTCCACATTCTGAGCCAACTTCATAACTAAGACATGAAAAAAAAAAAAACCCTAATAAAATGAAAAACACTACAAAGTCATTTGTTATAAATTCCATGCCACCTTAGCGCCTTCAGAAATGATGATTCAGAGGAAAGTGAAATGCGTACCTTGATGTCAAGTTTGAAGATAAATAGGTGGTCATAGATAGATGAAAATGTAGGCCAAAGGGGAATTATTGGATAGCAATAAACTGGCTATCAGCTCCCAGGTAGAACTGTATGTTCCTCTCCATTGCTAGAGGTACAGATCTCCTGTATTACACTGACGTTCGGTCGTTCATACTGTATTTTCATTGTTGAAGCCATTGTAGTCTTATTTATGTCCTTCATCTAGGGAGGGTCACTGGCTTTGTGATTTCAGGGCTTATCTCACAACAGCCCTTTGATCTTTCAATGTGTTTTTTACATCATGTATTTGATCTCATTCATTCTCCATCCCTTCGCATCTGCCTTCCGCCCCTGAACTCCAATCAAATAAACAAAATTCAAGAGAAAAAAAGGAAGGAAATAAAATGAGAAAAATACAAAAGGGAAGGAATTAAAAACCACACCATGGAATCTGCTGTGCGACCCAACAAGTCATGCCATATACCTTTGTCCATACATCTCTGCTTGCAAGTATTCATTGCAAAGAGTCATTGGTCTGGTTTCAGTCATTGGTCTGGTTTGAGATTCTTGGTCTCCACTACACTTTCAATGCTGGGCCTCCACTAGGACTCTTCCTGGACATCCCGCTGCTGTTGTGGAGATCCTACAGCTTTGGGTCTGTGGGTCAGGGCCTTTTATGTGCTCCAGTAGATCATAGACAGAATGGGTGTTGGGAACGGCCGAGTCATAACACTGGATCTGGGCCTGGGCAGCTGTAGGGTTGGTAGGTTGCCAGATGAGAAATGGAGACAGCTCCCCCTGGTCACAATTTCAGGGCAGGCTCACCTACACTTGTGCTAACAGTGTCGACTCTATTGTGCTGCCCAGGCGAGGTCCAGAGCCTGCTCCCTCAAGTGTTGCAGCTAGTGGGGGTCAGGGATGGCTCTCCCACACTTATGACCCCAAGGCCAGTTCTTCCACCTGCCTCAGATGTTGATGGGCAGGGTGGGGAGCAACTCTCCTCTGCCCATACCACCACAAGGCAGATGAGAAATGGGGACAGCTGTCCCATGCTCACAATTTCAGGACTGGCTACTCACACCTCTGCTAACAGAGTTGGGTCTGTTGTGCTGTTGGGTGGGGTGCAGAGCCTACTATTCCAAGTGTTGTAACTGGTGGGGATCAGGGATAGCTCTCCCACTCTTATGACCACAGGGCTAGCTTTCCCACCTGCCTCAGGTGTTGATGAGAAGAGGAGGGGAGGGCATCTTTCCTCTGCCCATGTGGCCGTAAGACAGATGAGAAATGAGAGCCAAACTCTCCCATGCTCACAACTCACAACAGGCCACTTAAATGCTACCATAACAAATCACCTCAACTCTAGTGGTATAGACAACTCAAATTTCTTTTTCTAAATTCTGCAGATCAGAAGTTTGAAAAGGATGTCATTGAGTATATGAGCCAGGAATCCCCAGAGAGGCAGAGCAAATAAAATATATGTATTAAAAGAGGGGACTTACTAAATTGCTTAGATGATCAGCAAAGCTCCACACTATCTTCTGTAGCCTGGAGAGATGAGCAAACCAGCTATTGATTTCAAAACGCTGGAGCCTCAGAGCAAGAAAGACCAATGAGACAGCTTCAGTTCAAGGTAGGAGCTGTGGAAGAGCCTTGGAGAGCTGTTAATATAAGTCAGTATTCAAGGGCTAAAGAATCTGAAGTTTGCCGTCCACCACCACGAAAATCATCCCCCTCATCATCATTAGTAGTAGCAGCAGCAAAAGTAAAGCCATCTGCTCAAGAACAGCAGGGAATCTATATGCTTTTTCCTTCTAGTGTTGTGCCATAGGGACCTCTGTCCCCTTTCCCCCAACCCAATACCTTGGGCAGTGTTGGGCAAATTCAGAGTGAGTCTTCCTCAGCTTGGTACACTGACCCAAATTCCAAAAGTCTCTAGAAGTAGCTTCACAAACATAACCAGAGTGTGTTTGGCCAATTTTCTAGATGCCTCTCAATCCAGTCAAGATGACAACTAAGATTAAACATCAGTGTGGGCTAAAAATCAGTTTCAGCAGATGATGACTGTGGGCGTAGGAAAATATTCATTTTCTTGCCTATCCTATCTATTAGACCTGCCTCATCAACTTTCCTCATTCAAAGCCAGTAATGTAGCCTCTTCAAATCTCTTTACCTTTTATTCAGAAGGATCTTATGATTCCATTAACCAAAATAATCTCCATTCTCAAAATCCTTAACTTAGTCATATCTTTCAAAATCATTTAGCGCATAAGGGAATACATAATTAGCTGTTGACAATGGGAAATGAACATCTTAGGAGAAGGTATTATTCTCCCCATCAGAATACCCAAAGATAGCCTGCTTAATAATCAAGACACTTGCATATCTGAGCTCATCAAAGCAATACTTCTTTTGTAATACCAGAGCGTCTCTCCCCGATCTACATGACTGCAGTGGAATGGCACATAGAATTTCATATTTGCCTAGGGATGAATGTGTCACATCTTTTAAATGTTTCTATTAGTGATGATTTTGGTTATGTTTTTAATGGAACTAGCATCATATGACCATTGTAGGAGCTAAAATTATTGTGAAACTTAGATTTTTTCATTTTTTTTAGGAAAGTACTGTTTTTTTCTGTAGCCCTTCCATTATTAAAAGACTATTTTATAGTTCAAAGTGGAATACTCTGCCACCTCTAAAAAGAAGAAGCTTGGGGTAATAAATGTTTGAAGAGAAAAAAAAGAGCTTAGTGTTTGCTATCTTTTGTCCGCTAGATGTTAAAATTAACAAATGAAAAAGAAAAAGAATTGTATAGTTTCTAGAAGATCCTGTAATTTTTATGACTTTTATTATTATTAATTATTACTATTATTATTTTGTATCCACCTTTTCTTTTTAATATTCTTTGTTTCTATTCTGGTCTTGTTTAATTAAAATAACCATCCACACTACTTCTCTGTATTTCTCCTATCCTGTTTGAAAATTTTCATTTAGAAATGCTTGTTAATATTCATTTGTTATTTATTTTAATGTCTCAAAATACCCAGGGCTGGCGGGAAGGGAGGCAGGAGGAGGGAGGACAGGGGAATCTGTAGCTGATATGTAAAATTAAATTAAATTATAAAATAAAAAAACTTTCCTCCTCACCTTTATTTAAAATAATTTAAAATCATGTTTTATTAGAAGACATCCATTGACTTTACTTTGTTGCTATCAGTAATAATTCTGTCACTTGAAATCCAAAATGTCAGCATGATATTAAAATATATAAATAAAAATATTTATTTGCCTTGAAATCAGAAGAGAAACAGTGACAAGTGGACATATGGGGGAAAATATTTAAAGCTATAAGAAAATGTCTCATTGGTATCAACTTAAAATCAAATTAAATTTTAACAGAACTTATTAAAGTTCCCAAATATAGATTCAGTTGTGACAAATGATCATTGTGTTCCACAAAAAGAAACTGAGGTAAGATGAAGGAAGAAAAACCTACAAGTAAAAAACATAAACAATTAATTTCTTGTTTTTGTCATAATCTATCATAATTACACGTCAATATAGCTGTGTTCTGAAATGTATCATTTGGGACTGCAGTGAGCTGCCCAAGAAATTGAGGCATAAAACCAAATAATATTACACACACAAACCACATTGTATAATGATTCTTTAAAAATACTTTATTTGTATGTGAGTATGTGTGTATGAGTGTGTGTGTGTGAGAGAGAATGTATGTGTGTGTGAGACAGTATGTGTGTGTGTGTGTGTATGTACACATCCATGCAGGTGCCCATTGAGGCTAGATGATAACATTGAATCCCCTAGTGCTTGAGCTAGAGTTACAGATAGTTATGAGCCATCACACAGATGTTGGGACCAGAATTCCACTCCCACTAAGGAGCAGCAAGCATTCTACTGCTGAGACATCTCTCCATCACTCACATAACAAATTTTAAACAGTTAATTTTGATTGCCAGTAAATTTAGAAACAAGATTCAAGATACCCACAGTTACCACCTGTTTGGACATCATATTGGAGGAATTATCTGATTCAATTACATAAGAATAAATAGGGGCATAAGCACCAGAGGAGTGATAAAGACATTCCTGTTTACAAATGGTATGATTCATCAGAGGAAGTCAACATTGAATGATCAGCTACAAATCATAATTAAACATTTATATATCTGTGTTCTGAAATGTATCAGTTAGGACAAATAATAAAATACTAATAAAAAATTTTCCATCTTTCAAGAAATTTTTTTAGAAAAGGCAAACTCAATTTACCTTGAGAATTCCATTTGGCTGAATGACACATTCCCTGCTTAAGTCTTTGTGATTTGCTATGACGCACAACTTTGGTCCAGAAATATTACCATCTGGGATTGATATATTTGAATTTAGTGAATAAAAAACTTCTTAATAAAAAAATCTGAGGTTTTTATATATACATATGATTCACTGAAGTTAGTTCTAGTTGAGATACAATGTGGTCTATAATTATATAAACTATACAAAATTTTAGTGACCAGAAGAAAAAATGTGTTGTTTCAGATTGATGCCTAGAAAGACATTTTTTGTCTTGGTCCTACTATTTTTCCTATCTTATTACCTTCTAAATCTCCAATACTCTCCCTTCTACTTTTCACCTTTCCTGTCCAAACAAGTTTCCACATTTGGAAGAAATCTTGTGGCATTGGTCTTAGAAAGACTTGATTATTTTGCTTAATATGATAATCTCCAGATTCATCTACTTTCATGCCGACCACATTATTTTCAATTTTCTTCTTTGTGACTGATGAAAATACACACGTGTGTGTGTGTGTGTGTGTGTGTGTATGTGTGTGTATGTATATGTGTGTGTTTGTGTGTATGTGTTTGTGTGTGTATGTGTGTGTTTGTGTGTGTATGTGTGTGTATGTGTGTGTATGTGTGTGTGTGTGTGTGTGTGTGTGTGTATTTGCAGACACATGTGGGCATTGATATAGATGCTTAGACTGGTTCCATAACTTTACTACTATGCATAATGCTGAGACAAACAACTATACAGGTATTCCTCTAGTAAACTTTCTATTTTCATTCTTTCTAGGCCACTAAATTCCTAAGATCTAGGTAGGATCCTATATCTTATGGCAGCTTCCTATACACCATTTGAGAGACCCTTGTCAATTTGTCAACTTTTGTTTTTGATTCATACTAGCAGTGTGTCAAGTGAATTTCTTCTCAGAGGCCAATGTAACGAAAAGTGCATCTGTGATGTTTATTTTTTCCAGCCTTGTATCTAAATTTCAAACAATCAAGAGAAAAGATAGCATAAGAAAATACTGTGAGAATTTCATATTGAACATAGTGAATTCATTCTTGTGTGTGTGAGTGTGTGTGTGTGTGTGTGTGTGTGTGTGTGTGTGTGCCTGCCCAGTGGGTACCTGTGTCCCACAGCAAATGTATGAGGGTAAGAGGACAATTGTAGGTAGGCGTCAATTCTTGTCTTCCACCTTGACTGAGACAGTCTTTTGTTGTTTGCTACTTCAAGCTCCAGGCTAGGTGGCCTGTGAACTGCTGGAGACTCTCTTGTCTTCACTTCCCATCTCTCCTTAGGAGTACGTGGACTGTAGATGTGTATTACTGCACTTAGCTCTGGGGATTTGAACTCAGTCCCTCATGCTTTCCCAGCAATTGCTTTACCCACAGAGCCATCTCCCAGTCCCCTTGTGAATTATTTAGAATTTTTCTTCTAACAAATTATTTAGATTCTAGACCTGATATTAAAATAAATAAAGTTAATGTCCCTTTGCACAACTGAGATACAAACAAGGACAATTCCGATGTCAGGAACTGTCTCTTTACAGGCTTCCTGACCCATGCAGCGTTCTTCTACACATGTTTTCTTCAGTTTCTGGATTTAGAAAAGTCACAGGAAATGTGTGCAATGTGTTTACTTAGCCATTTGTTTTGCTAATATTTGACCGTCAGCAATTTTACTTATTCAGCTTATTTATAATTGGATGTGATTTTGAGATATTATGACTTCCAAGTATCAAAAAAGAGGAAAAATGGAAACACAAAAGTTATCACTTCTTCTGTATTAGATGATGGGCTGCTTAAAGTATCCAAAGCTATCTTTACAGATTTATTTCTATTTTGTGTGTTCATTTGCAGATATTTATGTGGGCCACATGCATGCCTAGTGTTTTCTGAGGCCAAATGAGGGCATCAGATCCCCTGTAACTGGAATTATAGATGGTTGTGGGCTACCATATAGATGTTGGAAATCTACCTGAGGTCCTCTGTAAGATCAGCATGTGTTCTTAGCTCCTGAGTCATTTCTCCAGCCTCTGTATTCAAAGATTTTCATTTAATAAATTTAACAATAACTCCACAGCTTATGTTCATCTTTCTAACATAGATCTAACTTTATTATCACTTAAAATAAATGTAATTGTCTATTTTATTACTAAAATTTTAAATGTTTGCTGCAGTATTAGCAAGTGAAATTATAAATATTGTCTTCACTTTACTGGTTATTTTGAAATATATTTGTGTCTTACATTTTAACAATGGATCCCTCATTATTTTTGGTTTTAGGGAAAGATCAATGTTACAGTTTAATTGCATGTTTAAAATAATGTAGAAACAATGCAAAAATTTCTTCCTCCACTGCTTTCTAGTTTTTGATAATTCTGCAGTTGCTTAGATACTTCCTAGAAACTGCCTTGTAGTTGGATATGGAAAAAATAGGTTAATTTTCTCAATTATTAGAACCTTCATTAGAAAACATCAGTTGTTTATAATGTTTGCTATTTCATGTAAATTGTTCCAACTAGGAAACCTATTGAGATTCTTATGAAAGAGGATGGACCCACTAAAATGCATTAATAGTGATAGTTATTTTTTCTTCTTAAATGAGCTAAAACCATCCTAAATATTTGGAAAATCTTAATCATAATTTAATAGTTAAAATGCAACATGGTATTGTTCCACCTCAAATGTTTTGTGATTTTGCTATGAATGCTTTATTTCCCTTACTTTTGTGAAGAGTTTTGTACTTGTATGGAATAGAAATATTCAGATTTAAGAACGAGAACTCATTAAAAGTATTCTCTGAGGGAGGACCCATTATTTGTTAGACTAGAATCCAGAGTTTGTGTTCTGGAAAGAGAAGATGCTATGAATATTAAAGTTATATAATTTAACCACATTTTATCTGTTTAATTTTTAACAAAGAGAGGGAAGTATTGTTTATTACGGTGTAAACTAGTTTAACTATTATGAAAAATGGCATGGAAGCTTCTCAAAGAAAAATAAAACAGAAGATATAAGACATGATGTCATTTGCTACAATGTAAGTGAATCTAGAGGACAACAAGTTCAATTAAAGAAATGAGACACAAAGCGATAAATATGCAGTGACTTTACTAATATGCAAAAGCAAACAGCCATACTCTTAGAAACAGAGTGCTGGTGAAAAGTTGGTTAAAGAGAACAAACTTGTAGTTGAGGAAGAGGCAAATTCTAGTGACCAGAATCAATCACATATATCTCTTATTTCAAAATGGCTTTAAAAAAAGTACTTTTGACATATTCTCAACACAACAAAAACTGAATGAAGCTGAAAACAACTTCTATTCTGAATGGCTTGTCTAACTGTGTAGAAGTTCACTGAGTTATGTAGTATTCTGATCTGGTTAGTTCTGGTGTGTAATATTCTTTATTTGCAACTTTGTTTCATATTAATGTTTAATTTTTTTAAATTATTGAGATAATATTCTAAGTGTGTTTTAATTATGACACACAACTATATATCACATTAAATCTCACACATCTATACAATTATTATTTTTTCAATTAAAGTAACTTAAAATTGCTGGGCTGTGGTGGCTCATGCCTTTAATCCCAGCACTTGGGAGGCAGAGGCAGGCAGATCTCTGTGAGTTCAATGCCAGCCTGGGCTACAGAGAGAGTTCCAGGACAGGCTCTGAAGCTACACAGAGAAACCTTGTCTCAAAAAAACCACAAAAAAACCCTTAAAATGTAAGTATGTATCTAAGCATCAAACTAAAATCTAAAATTCATGCAAGATACCTATAGAGAAGGATGAGACACACGTTCAAGAAGGTCTGAGACCAAACCAGCCACTTTTCTGACTCAAGAGACTAGAGCTAGGATTCTCTTGACATGCTGCCA
Organism: Peromyscus eremicus; assembly: GCF_949786415.1. Classification (NCBI taxonomy): domain Eukaryota; kingdom Metazoa; phylum Chordata; class Mammalia; order Rodentia; family Cricetidae; genus Peromyscus; species Peromyscus eremicus. The sequence continues at coordinate 27,536,931 of NC_081429.1, read as the reverse complement.
GCCTTAGAATGAGTCCCAGTGTGCTCAACCAAGCCCAGCCATACGGTTAAAATGGAAAATGAAGCTGTATAAGTCATCCATGGTATTTTATTCTTTGAATGTTTTAAACAAAACCTTCCTGCTTTATAAGCAAATGAACAGATGGCTTCTTCTGGACAGAACTGCAGGGACCAGTCCAACACTTTCATTATTGGCTAAAAAACACTCTGTCAGTCATGTTCCCAAGTTATTCATCTATTTTACTGATGTACAAATGTTACTATCTATTAATTATTAAAAGATTGACCTTGATTACAGAAAGGAAAGATTCACTGGGGGTGGAGCTAGCATGGTGCCACTCAATTGCTGCATACTATTCTCAAAACACTTATGGACAATGGGTATACATTGGTAGCCTTTAGACACTATAGATTCTGAAATGATCAGTACCAATTTTCTCCTGGCTATTAAATATCTCTAACATGCAATGGAGTTAGGGGTCATGGAGATGGTTCAGGGGCTATTAAAAGTACCCTGATACTGCCTGGAAGACCAGAAATCAGAGTCTGGATGACCCAGAGACCCATCCTAGGTCTGGTAAAAACACGCCTCACAAAAAAGATTTCAAAAAAGAAAATGAAATGATTTCTAATGATATTCTGCTATACTTGTAGACTGGAGCCTGTCATAATCACCATCGGAGAGGCTCCATCCAGCAACTGAGGGAAACAGATGCAGAGATCCACAGCCAAACATTAGGCTAAGCTCGGAGAATCCTGTGAACTAATGAGAGGAAGGACTGCAGCATCCAGAGGGGTCAAGGACATCACCAGAAAATGCACAGAATCAACAAACCTGTACTCAGAGGGATCACTGAGACTAAACTGACAATCAGGGATTCTACATGAGTCTAACCTAGGCCTTCTGCATATATGTTATAGTCGTATAGCTTGGTGTTTTTGTGGGACTCCTAACAGAGGCAGCAGGAGCTGTTTATTATTCTTTTGCCTGCTTTGGGGACCCGTTTCTGCCTAATTGGTTGCCTTGTTCAGCCTTAATATGAACAGAGGTGCTTAGTCTTACTACAACTTGATATGCCATGTTTGGTTGATATCCTTGGGAGACCTGTCCTTTTCTGAATGAAAGGAGGAGGAGTACATCTAGGGGAGAGGAGAAGTGAGTGGGTGACTGGGAGGAGAGGAAAGGGGGAAAACTGTGGTTGGATGTAATATATGAGAGAAGAATTAATTAAAAAGAAAAAAGTACATGCTGTTCTTCTAGAGGACTTGAGTCAGGTTCTCAGTACCCACATCAAGCAGTTACTTCCTGTAACTTCAGATGCCCTCTTCTGTCCTCTACAGGTACTGCACCATGTGCACTTAAATTCACACACACATCCACCCCACACACAATTTAAAAAAAGAAAAAAAATGTAGCTCATAATGGCCAACTAGACTCAAGGTGCATCTTATTTATGCACAGCCAGAATTTGTCTGGTTATCCCAGTAAAATGTGACAACAATACATTGAGTGTGGACTGCTGATCCTAGAGAGAAAAGGTATCATCAAACACTGTCTAGCAAAGGAGCAATCCACAAGTTTTAATTTTTATATCTTTGAAAAAAAATTTAAAAGTATGTACATTTTCTTTACCTTATCTTATTGAAACAGATAGTATCTTGGTATTATTTTGAATATGCCTGATAAATGAGAGTATTCTGGCCTTGAAATAGGTCTTTGAAGTTAGGTGTTTAATATAATCATTAAATATAATTTTGCTGTCATTTTTGCACATGATATTTAATAAATTGAAGTTTTCTAGTTCTGGTTTGTTGAGAAATTTTATTATGGATGGTGGATTTTAAAATGGGTTTCATTATTAGTAAGTAGGATCATATGATTTGTCTTATTTAACCTCTTCATGTGAAAGAATTTCGGACTGATTTTCAAATATTGAACCAGCCTTGCATTTCTGAAATAAATCCCCATCTTTTTTATGATAAATCTTTTAATAGTTGAACTCAGTTTGCAACATTTCTTTCAAAATACATGCAATACTATGAATTTTATTATAAGTATTGAATTAGTATATCTGTAAAATAAAAATACTAATTTTCAAAAGTATTTTCATATTAATATTTTTTTTTTGGTTTTTCAAGACAGGGTTTCTCTGTGTAGCTTTGGAGCCTTTCCTGGGACTCACTCTGTAGCCCAGGCTGGCCTTGAACTCACAGAGATCTGCCTGCCTCTATCTCCCGAGTGCGCCACTACTGCCCAGATGAACTTTTCTTAATACTCATTTTGATACATGTAAAATTAGGAAATCAGAAATTCATGTTTTAATTACTCAATATGTGGAGATGCTTGAACTATGTTCCACCAAGAATAAACTTTTTATAATTTCTATTCTTTATATTAATAAAATTGTGCATTTATGATTTGGTATTTGTTCTATCCAGGTGAATGTTACATGTTAGATTAAAAAGCAGATGTATTTTGCTGTTTTTCCAGTATTTTATAAATGATCCATTAGATCATTATTTGATGGTATTGTTCAGTTCAATCACATCCTATTGATTTTCTGTGTTTTTGAATCATCCATCTCTGACAAGAGTTGTTAAAGTCTTTAAATATAGTAACTTAATTACTCTTTTTCAGATTCTTTTTTTTCTTAAATTTTATTTTATTGAAAATAAAGTTATTTCCATACTATATATTCTGATCACAGTTTCTCTTTCTTCATTTTCTTCCACATCTTCCTTATCTCCACACCCTTCAAACTCTATGCCTGCTTTATCTGGCTACATGTTCCCAATATAATTTTTCAGTCATTTTGACTAGCTAGCTATTTTTCACCTTTGATGAGAACAGAGGATTTTCTAAAGAAGGGAGGTCCTTCTCCCAGATGGGAGCAGTCTCTGGGAATGTCTTTCTCCTCAAAATTAAAAATTTTTGGAAGACTTGTGATATGTTTTATAATGATCATTTCTCCTGCCATGGCCACGGTATGGAATTATTTCTTGGATCCATCATGAGTGCCTATTGGAGTTCTCAAAAGAAAAGACCGATGTTCTGGTGTACCACAAAGAAGATTTTGCTTTCAGGAGTTCTTGCTCTTATGATAATCTTCATTTAGCTTTCAGCCACTTGGCAAGATTGCCACTTAACTACTCTTGGCAGCTTAAGATGTAATGGCATTTGCTCCAAGTTAACGTATGTCCACTATGGCCCCAATGTTGTCTCTCTCCAGATCTTCAGGTAGAAGATTACAACCTCAGTGGTGCAATGTGTAGATAGGAGCTGCTGTTTGGCACTCCGTCCAGACTTTTCTCTTTTTCTCTACAAGTAGAAGTGATAATTTCCCAGCTAGTTTACGTGTTGTAGTGGAATCTAGCCATTTAAATTTGACTTCTATTCCTTTTTAAATTTATTTTCTCAATGTCCATTTCAGATCTCTTTGAAAATTAATATTAACATATCCCTTCAAAGGCCAACAATTTAGTGATAAAAGAGACACCTATGGACATCACAGAGTGTTTAATGTCCTTAATTTGTGGCTTTGAGTCAGTCTAGAATGTGAAATTTGGGGATAACTGATATTTGTGAAGTATACTTCTGATTTTAGTTAACTTTTGATTATTTTATCAAAAATTTAAAAAACTTCAGGTTCCTTTAGTGGTATAGACAAAATGTAATTGTTGATGATTTAGAACTAAGATTTATCGTGTCATATGTGGTACCTTAAGAAGACCCTGGCTCTCTGTTTGCTTTCTGCACTATTCTGTTTATGAGTAATTGCATAGGCTTTCTGATTATTTGTCATCAATTTCATGCTTTAATTGCAATTCTTCTTGCTGTCAATTTGTTTCCATTAGGGCAAAATTTTGCCAATCTGTTTATAAAACACACTCTTCTCCATTTATTGTCAAAAGTCACTCCATTAGCAAATTTAGTAAACTCTAATATACATATATTATATATAATATATGCATATATGTGTGTATGTTGTTAATAAATGCTATTTGTTTACTTTCATATTCTCAGTTTCTTTTCTGAATAAGTTTGGATTCAGGAAGGAAACTTCTGGATAAAGGAGGTATTACTATATTATCTATCAGTGTAGACTGACTCAAAACTAACAGAATTGCTCTAAAGACAGAAAAAGTAAGGCCTTATAGTCACTACTCAATGTCGGTTGATTAATTCTGAACAATTTGCCTGATTAAATATGTAAGAATTGAATGTTTATGCTTTCTATTTGCAGTTTAGTGGTATAGATCTAATTGAAGAAAGACATGGAAATACCAACCTTTTAACTAAAATATAGTTTCTTGTGCTATCTCTTTAAATTACAGACATAAAACAAGGCAAATGCCACAGATCATATTTTTAAACATACTGGGTTCCCAGTGGCCCCTTAAAATTTCTTTGATAAATTAGAAGACAGATGTGAATCTCGACTTCTCTAAAAGACACTGTAAGAGACACTCCAAATTATTACTTCCAGATTTATTTTTGTTGATTAATGGATGATTAATTTTTATAATAGTTTCCATTTCCCTCTTATGACAATGTTTTCCTAAAAGCATTACTGAAGCCCACTTAGAGGTAAGACTTGACAAAGGTAGAGGGATCCATATTAAATTGGTGAACAGTCAAGAAGGAGTCTCTTGAGGTCAATTGTTCCTATGAAACTTCAATGGGGGTGGCAGAGGGTGCAGTCTAGCAAATAATTGGCTTTAATCCAAAAAGTTCACTGCAGAAGCCATCAAGCTGTAAGACTGACTTTAGAATGCCCTGATAAGCACATTTGTTTTAGAATCATAGTAGTTTGTTCATCTGAAAGTAAGATGAAATGCCATGGCAGTTATGGTTTCAGGACCACTGGTGGTGATCTCTCTCTACATCACTACCTGCTGTCACCTTCAGTAAGGAAAATGCACTTTGCCAGGAACCTTTACATTCCTGGGTACATAATGCTATAACATTTCTAAATTCAGTAATAGATGCACAGGTGTGGTTTGAGGTTAGCGAACAGTAGGAGACTGAGTCATCAGCATTAGATTCTATGAGTCATACTTTGAAAGAACTTCAATTAGTTGAATTGCCTAATTTCATCAGATTCCATAATTTTTGGAACATTAAACTGGTCCTTTGAAATATTTTAAGGCCTGTAAATTGTATTTCTGTTTGCTCTGGAATATAAATTTTTTTAAAAACATTTTTCATTCTCATTGGTTTATTCCTTGGCAGCAATTGAGGTCACATTAATGGGCTACTATATCCTTTTTACTTTGATAAATTGGCCACACTCTCTTTGTTAAATAAACAGAAAGAAACTGTAAGATTAACATAAAGCATATTTATAAAAAAATCATTCTGTAATCAATGGCTTACTTCATACTGTTTTTGCACTAACGTGGTTTTATTTGAAGCTTATATTATGGTTAAGAATAAATCATCGATTTTAAAATGCCATTTATATTGTTGTAATCCAAAAATGTCTTCAAATGATGACACCTATAACAAAATAAAAATTTGAGTTTTTGATGCCTTCCTCTCCATCTGTTGCTAATGAAACCTTCCTAGTAGCTGTGTCAGTTCTGAATGGAACCAATACGTCAGTATAGTACATCAAATGATGGAGAACCAATTAAGCAGACTGAGTACTGTCTTGGGGTGATCTATCACAAAGCAGTCCAAGCTGTAACATGTGTCTCCAGTTACAATGAGTATGGAAACGAAGATATTTCAGCAATTGTCAAGATCAGTCTCTGTCATTGGCTGAGGCTGGTTTCTCCTCTCTGCATACCTGTCCAGGGTGCATATGTGAAAAGCACAGCAAGAAAAGGTCTAGCTTCTCCCGCTGTACAGATACATTGCCTTTTACCTCTAACCCTGAGTCCTACTCAGTGTGAGTTATTTATCATTCAGCTACAACACTTTTCCTCTCTTTCTATCTCTCTGTCTCTGTCTCTCTATCTCAGTCACTGTCTATGTCTGTCTCTCTGTCTCTGTCTCTCTCTGTCTCTCTGTCTCTGTCTCTCTGTCTCTCTCTGTCTCTGTCTCTGTCTCTGTCTCTCTCTCTCTCTCTCTCTCTCTCTCTCTCTGTGTGTGTGTGTGGGGGGCATGTGCATGTGTGTATGTGTGTTGTTGTTGTTTTAAGACAGGGTCTGATGTAGGCCAGATTGGCGTCAAACTTCTTGTGCTGCAGAGGATGACCTTGAATCCCTAATCCTGATGCTCCAAGTGCTGAGGTTACAAGTGTGAGCTACCACATCCAGCCACAATTACAAAATTTCTAAGAAAATCTTTTCATTAACCTTTACCCTAGGAGTCATGAGCCTGGGAATGGAGCTCAGTGTTACAGTTCAAATGGTACTTGGGTTTAATTCCCAGAACAGGGAAATAAAATACAAGTGACCACGGGTCAAATGTTCTCACATTAAAAGTTTGGAAATCCCTATGTGAAAACTTTGTTCAAAATTCCTATACTTACTAGTAATTTAAGTGGGGTACATTGAAATCCTTTCCAAGACTTCATGCTTTTCTTCACAGGAACTCACAAAGTGAGTGCTGGAAAGTTCGGCTCTCTATTCCACTGTTCAAATCCCTGTATCTCTGCATCCTTCATTAAGAATGAATGTGATAGCTTGGCCAATGAGTTGTAGTATCTTGAAAGTAAAAGGAAATGAACAATCTTAAAAGTTACACTAATTTCTGCATTTAGATGAACCAATTGGGCTTTCATGTCCCTCCTTTTTGGCCCTTCACTGGGACCAAATGTCAAGAAAGGAGTCTGAAATTAGTGTAAAAGAACTCTTCTCTGTGTATGCCACCTGGCTCAGAGTTGTATCCAGAAAAACTGACATTAGTGATTTTTAAAACATCTAAGAATAAAACTACTTTTTTCTAATTAAAATGTGGGTTAAAGTATAGTGAAAACTCAAAGAAAACAAGAAAAAAATTACAAAGAATACCAGCTATAATAATAGTGTTATTCTAGATTCTTCTACTCACATACCTCAGGATAAACTTTTATTTTTTTTTATTCTTGATAATTTCATATATGTATCCATTGAAATATGATCATACCTACCCTCTTCCCCCTCAATTCCTCACATATAAAATAGTTATGAGATCTTAATTACCTTAGAGAAAAAGTCAGAGTAATCTGCTATGCTATTAATGCATCAAAAATTGGTTGAAGATAGCAGATACTGAGTGAGAGGTGATAGACAACTAAAGCTTATCTTTTAGGGTTGAGGCATGCTAGCAAAGATTTTGAAAATTAAATAGGGAAATAAATTGAAATATACTCTTGGAAATACAGTTTGTTTAGCAAATATTATTAACTAACCCAATTTGTTCATTACATTACTGGCAACTGAACACCTGCTCCCTATTCTCAATATTTTGAAAATAACTCAATAGGTGCCTTGCATAGCAGCTTCTTTGAAAATACTAGTGTTTTAAGATCTACAACAGGAAACACATTCAGCATCCTCAAATGTTATATTGCCTTGGACCCTTTGTGATTTGGGGAAATTGTAAAGCCATAGGAACTAACACACTGATGGAAGTAGCATAAAGATGTTATTTCCTATGAAGCCAGCTGCACAAGGTCATTGAGAAGGCAGCCCACATGCTCAACTTCATAAATAATATAGAAATGAAATGTCTTTGTGTAATTTAATTATTTGAAATTTGCAATAAAGAAAAGAATGGATGGATTGTGTATGTATGTATGTATGTTTGTGTGTGTGTGTGTGTGTGTGTGTGTGTGTCTTTACAAAATTTCCTAGGACTAACCTATTGTTAAAATTAAACAATGTACAGTAGATAATTCTTTTAAGCAGCAAGAGAGAGGATTAAATACATGCTATAAAAATGAAACTTTTCAGAATTTTGTTTTAAAGTTGAGCATTAACTATTATTACTATCACTTATGTTTAAGTGGCATTTTGTTTGGGAAATATAAAAACTCAGAAGAACATTAAACTGCTGTAAATCACATCCACAAATAGAATTGCTCTTTCCCTTCCTTAGTATTACAACTAATGCTGAGGATTTGGAGAGAGAAACCAGAACTTCATAGTTTGCTTGTGGGAATTAAAAACTGTTGTGACCACTTAGCATTTTAGCAGTTCTTCAATACATTAAGCCTACCATCACTAAACTTAAATTCTCAAGAGAACTGAAAACATGTTTACATAAAATTTGTAAACAGAGGTTTGTGACAGCATTTTAAGTCAGAAGAGACAAACAATAAAAATTAATGTTCATTGACAGATAATGGATAAACAAAATCAAAGTGTTCATACAATGAGATACTACACAAAAATAAGAAATTATTCACTGACAGTTGTTATAATATGTATTGACCTTGGAAACATTATACTTAGTGAAAGACATTAGCTTTCTGAGATTACATATTTTCTAATTTAATTGTTAAGAATTTTAGAGAATAGTTAATCTACAGAGACAGAAAGCAGACTAGCAGCTACCAGGGCCTTAGGATGGGTGAATGAATACTGTCTAGCAATTAAACTATAATATTAGTTAGGTAATTCTGTGAATATCTTTTAAAATATTATGTACTTTAAGTTGATGACATTTATTTCATGTGAATTATGTATCTACAAAGATGTTACAAAGAATTCTATACTTTGACAAACAAGACAGTTTTAGACATATTGATTCAATAGTTGAGCATTATGAAACTGTCATCTGAACTATATTTAACTAAGAAATTTTCATCTTGGACAAATGAACTAATATACTGATAGGAATTCCAACCATGCCCCCATGGTCGCGCATGCCTGGCGGGACATTTAGTCACTTCCACCTAGTCATTTCATACATTCTGTGTAACCCATGCCGTATGGCTTCATGGTCACGTAATCGCACAGATGTGAAGTAGCCACGTGGGCCTGTGTGCGCAGGTGCGAGCTGGCCCTTAAAAGACAGACCCCATATTCCCCTGCCCTCCTTACACACGTGTCGTTCCACAGGCCATATATATCTCTTTCTCCTTGTCTTAGTAAAACTTTTGTTAGTGAATTCTGTCGTGTTTCGTGACTTTTCCTCGCAGGGTAAGAGTACCACCAAAAACCATCATATACAGTGTTGACTTTTTTCAAAAGAAATAATGAATACTCTACTATTTAGTTCTACTGATCAGAACTCACTGAATTACATTTAACTGACCTTATACCTACTGTATTCATACAACAATAGTTGGAATATTAACTGTTTGGAAGATTAAACATCTTGTCCCAGAAAAATTCAAGTGAACACAAATTACACAATAGTACATATAGTTTCAGACTTTATATCAAGTTTTAAATTTAATAATTACTTAGTGAAGGCTGATTCACCATAATAACCAAAACAAAAATTTACAAAATACAATGGATCATAAAAAATAAATATACCCATAATCTCAGAATCTACCTATGTTTTAAATTAGAATTGGACAAATAAAAGATGTCTAGTCTTTCAATAAAAATCTATCAAAAACAAAATGGACAAATAATTTCCAGGGAAATCTCCACAAGTGCTGACCTCTTCCATTTACTTGTGCTCTCAAACTTACAGTTCCCCACACAGCATATTGTACATAAAAAAAATTAAAGGGCTGTGTGATGAATGAAGTGATGGCTTTCTGTGCATTAATTGGTATCTCTCCTAGTTTGTTTTTTTTTTTTAACAAACCAAGATGAACCATGTCCAATTGTATTTCATAAAGTCATCTAGATGTGAGAGGTATCCATTTCTAATGAGTTTGGTTTAATATAGAAAATAAAGTTTAAATTAATAAGTATAGTATTGAAACTTTGCTCTCTGCATATTCTACTTTGGGGAGTTATAAATATTCTCTTCTCATAATCCTAGCCATAAGTGGATTTTTTTTTCCCTACTGGTTAGCAGATATGAAGATACAGCCGTTGGGATATTTACATCCTAGAAACAAATAATACTGATAGAATTTAACTATTCTGGGGATTGGAGTGACATTCAAAGATACATTTGAGTGCATTATAGAGATGGTAGGTATGATAAATAATCATGGCTGTCTAATTGGCTGAAACTGGAACTGACTGAAGAGACAAGCCTCTAGGAACATCTGGGATCTAGTTCCTGGATTAGATTAATTGAAGTACAAAGATGTAATTTCAATGAGAATGTTCCCTGCAGGCTCAGATATTTGAACCATTTGTCTCAAGTTGGTGGTGCTGTTTGGAGAGGTTTAGGAAAATTGGCCTTGTTGGAGGAAGTACATCACTGGGGGTGGGCTTTGAGGTTATATAGCCTCCCCCTACTTCCTGTTTGCCTTTTCTGCTTTGAGCTTGTTATTGAAGGTGTGAATTCTCGGCTTTCTGACTCAGTTTCTATTCTTGCCACTTGCTGTATGCTTCATTGCCATGATCGACCCTTATCTCTCTGGAACTACAACCCAAAATAAACGTTCTTCTTTAAGTTGCCTCGGTAATATTAATTCATCACAGAAACAGAAAAGTAACTAATACACACCCTAATTGTGAGCAGCCTTTCCCTATGACATAAGGAGACCCCAGAGGAAAGCTTTTACTCTTTTCCTGCTTGCCCCACATCTTACTAGCAAGTTTATCTGCCCTGTTACCGTCACTGCTGCTTCCATCCTTCACTGACATCAGAACCCAGTGTCTTCCACTTCCCAATGTAGACCAAAAACCTATGGCTCTATAGGAACCCTCTCTAGGCCTCCAACAACAGACTGGGACTGCTAAGGCATCTAGCCTAGGGAGCTGAGAAGCCACCTAGTCCTTAGCCTGGGAAATGTGGAGAGGATGCCATCCAACGCATGGCATTATTAAATCACACCAAGGTAGCAAAGCTGCCACCTTTCAGCCGCCACTGTGGCAGGCTTTCTCCCCCTGCCCGCAGGCCCTCTACATAAGCCAAGGGCTTTTCCCATTGCAGTCTCTCTACATCAGCCTCGGGCTGCTGCCTGCTCCTGGCCCCAAACACTGCAGGTAGCTGGGCTCCGAGTCGCTGCAGCTGGGTACTCTTGCACACCTCCACCTTCGCTGCAACCGTCAGCAGATCTGTGAGACTCCTCGGAATTCTTAAGGGGGTAATTAAGGGGTTATTTTGTTTGTTTGGTTGGTTTTTTAAGTCTTTCTCATATTAAGAATGGGGAACAATATTAAGATTCAGGGAGTCAGGACTCTGTATGGTTCCACAATGGATGGTTTGAAAATGGAAAATCTAAATAAAAGGATAACCAACTTAGCTGGGATTGACATAATGTTGATTATAATTATTATCAGTTTGGTAATTCATATTTTATCCTTTAAAAAGCGGTTTGACATTGGTGCCAAATATAAAAAAATGATGAATAAGATACAAGCCTTAAAAAGACCTACTAATAAAACTGAGAAAAATATTCACACACAAAGAATTTAGAGCAGAACCTACAGTCCTTCAAAATTCTTATGCCACAGAAGAGTCTGTCAGATATTCTAGGCCTGTAAGCAGAAGACAGATGCCCAATGTTGCAGAGGAACCTTGAGTGACTGTCCAGGCAGCCAGATGTCTCTGTCATTTCTATAATTTTGGAAACTGTTTGCATTCCACTTCCTGTTTGCTCAAGTAATACATATTTCTTGGGTCTCTGATGGGGTTGAAAACTAGGTAGTTATAGTTACAGTTTTCCTTGTTACAAAATTCAGAAAAGAAACTCACAAAAGAGATGTAAAGTATATAAAATTGAGAGACATAAAAGCTTAAGTTGTTTATCTAATAAATGTTTTAAAGTCTAAAAGGATACGTCTAGGTTTATAACACAAGTTATGATAGAAAGTGAATTAGGTACAAAACTTTGCACTCACCAAGACAGGATAGAATATTTTTCCCAAATTTGCCAAATACAAATGGACTGTATGTTGTAAATGTAATTCTTACTTGATAATTGTTCTTATTGTATATAGTTTTACTTTGTTTAAATTAAAACCTTTCCTTTTTATTTAAACAATACCTGATAATTGTTCTTATTGGTTATAATATCACTGTATTAGAGTTAAAACCTTTCCTTTTAATGACCCCAGCTCAGACTACTAGCAATAATGGAGAAGGTGCCTGAGCTGGCCTACCCTGGTAATCATATTGGTGAATACCCTGTCATCATAGAGCCTTCATCCAGTAACTGATGGAGGCAGATGCAGAGATCCACAGGCAAGCACAAGGCTGAGCTCCAGGAGTCCAGTCGAAGAGAGGGAGGAGGGATTCTGTGAGCAAGGGGCATCAAGATCGTAATGGGGAAACCTACAGAGACAACCAAACCAAGCTAGTGGGAACTCATGAACTTTAGACCAACAGCTGTGGAGCCTCCAACGGGACTGGACTAGGCCCTCTGCATAAGTGAGACAGTTGTGTAGCTTGATCTGCTTAAAGGACCCCCTGGCAGCATGATGAGCATCCATCCCTGGTGCATGAGCTGGCTTTTTGGAGACCATATTTGTAGTTGGAAGTTTCTCTGGTCCTGCCTGGCCTAGCAATCAGATAAATCTTTTCCACCTGTGTCCCACAGACACTTGGTCCCAAGTAAACACACAGAGGCTTATATTACTTACAAACTGTAGGGTCTATCGCTAAGAATTCTTGCTAGGTAGCTTTTCCATCTTAAGTTAACTTATTTCTATTAATCTATACATTGCCACATGTTCCATGGCTTTACCTGCATCCCATTACATGTTGCTCCTTGGGTGGCCAGTTTGCATCTCCCCCGACTCTCCTTACTCCTTCTTGTTTCTCTCTTCGATTTCCTGCCTGGCTATAACCTGACTCGTCATAGGCCAGAGCAGCTTCTTTATTAACCAATCATAGCAACACTTATTCACAGTGTACAGAAAGGTATCCCACAGCATATACTTATGGTGGGACACTTTGCACAGCCTTGGTACAGGGGGAAGGGCTTGGACCTGCTTCAACTGAATGTACCAGGTTTTGTTGACCCCCCATGGGAGGCCTTACATTTTCAGAGGAGGGGATAGGTGGTGAGTTGGGGGGGGAGGAGAGGGGGGAAGGAGGAGGGAAGAAAAAAATAAAAAACAAAACTAAACAAAACCCTTTCCTTTTTATTTAGACAAAAAGGGTGAGATGTGGGAGATTTGTTTGCACTGGCACTCTGAGACTGACAACAAAGTTAAACCTTGAATCAGAGGACAGAGTCAACATTTAGCTCATCATAATTAGTCATAAATTCTGTCTATGATTATCTGCCTATGACTTCTGGCTCATTGAAATTTATCCTGTGTGTTAAGCAAGCACTTGCCTTTAAGAGACTTATGTACCTAAAAATCTTACTACTTCAATTCCTCTTTAAAGAAATAAGGCATACACAATAATATGGTTTTTAACTCTGAGGTTCTTTTAATATATAGTAAATATTCTTTTCATTATTACATCATGGAGATCCTTCCAAATACATATCACTCTAATTAAAAATCCTAACATTATGGAATATATGTGTTATCACAATTGAATTATGTCCTAATAATATTAATGTTTGCTGAATATTCACTAAGCATATGTCCATTATGCTTGCTCAATTATAGTTTGCTCAGCTATAAAATATAGTAAGTCAGAATTTGGCTCACTTCCAGTCCTTTTCAGTCAATTGAAGTACAATGCTTATCATATTCCTTTACCTACAAGTAGGTCCACAAATATTAAACAAGAACCTTCTGTGTATCAAATGCTCATCTCAGTACTAGGGATACATTGGCAAACAAAAATAACCTAGACCCTCTCCTCATGGAAAATGGGTTAATAAATTTTAGTAAATTGGCTACTTCCTCCTCCCCAACACTTCAGAAATGCTAGACAAATTACACTCAAGAGTCTTACATACAGAATCAGAAAAACATCTTGGAAATGAAATAGTTACACCAGTTGATTTAACAAATGCAGGTGCTGAGACTGATGGACATAAATAGGTTGGAAGACATCAGATGAATGACTAGGAAGGGTGGGTAGAAGCACAGTGGAGCAGCTAAATCCTCACTGACTGTTTATGATATTTGTGCGAATAACTCATTGTTCAATCAAGTTGTATATGTAACTAAATCATACAAAGGTGTTTAGGATTATGTGAATTTACTCCTTAGATGACTTCTTTGAGAAATGTGAGCAAGGCAAAACACTGAAAACTGCTAAAGCAAAATCTGGTGGGCTTCCCATGAGCATACCCTTTAGTCTGTTTCTCTTGAGTGATGTTTGCAACACTACTTCTGAGGAATATTTCCCCCTCAAGCCCTAGGACAATTATTTTATAGGCTCTTTTCTCTTGAGCAGCTTTATTGTGAATTGGATACTTTCTTACACTTAAGTCTAGAATTAAAAAGAGATTTTTAAAGACTCTTTCATAAGAGTCTTTTCCCTTTGAACATATTAAAAAATACAAGCAGGGAGCCCCCTTCTTTTGTGTAACTTCTGTAGTATAGAGGGTCCTCAGATAGTTTCTCTAGCTTTCTTACACCCTGAAAAACGCAGAGCATATGTTGGGAGTTTCAGAAACTGTGGTTCAAATCCAAACAGGTCTTTGAAGTTTTCAGCTCTCCTGAGAATGATTGTATGCACCAATTTACCCTAAAATGAAGAACATATACAAATAATTTTAGCATATTTTTAACTTTAATACTATACAATTTTAGTTCAAAAATGTCTACCAAACTACAAAAGAGGTCCCTTACTCTGGTATGCAGTGGTGTGATTCAAGCTTATATCTAGTTGTTGACTATGTCATGATTCATACTTCCTCCATCCCTCATGTTGTATACTGCTGTGTGACTTGTTTGGCCAATAAAATATACCTGAAGCTTCTGTAAAACTTAACTCCTGTAACTAGCAGATATATTGTTTAAGGAACCAAATAAGCTCCAGAGAACAGAAATACAGTTTTGCATGCATTTTAAAATTTAATGAATGGATTAACTTTGTTATACAAAGGATTGGAACTAAAGCCTTGCTTATGCTAAGTACATGATGCACAATTTAAATACATCCTGTTTTCACTTTTATTCTGAGACCAGGTCTAGCTAAATTCCTCAGGCTGTCTTTGAATTCATTCTCTATCCCACAATAGCCTTGAACTTAAAATCAGCCTGCCTCAGCCTCCTGAATAGCTGGGTTTACAAGACACAATGGCAAGCATGGATGTATTTTATGCTTAATTTTTGCTTTGTGTGTGTGTGTGTGTGTGTCTGTCTGTCTGTCTGTTCAGGTTTGTTTGTCAAAGACATTATTTATACATTTGCCATAATGGTTATTTCTCAAAAGTAGATAGTGCTCTGATAGTTCGACCCACAAATGTGTAAATATAAATCAAATAAGAGTACTTTTTTGGTTGAAAATAATTTTTTCATGCAATATATTCTGACCATGTTCTCCCCTGCTTTATGTCCTCCCAGATCCTCCCTACCTCTCCAACCATCCAACTCCACCCCTTCTTTCTCTTCTCTAGAAACCAAACAAGCAACTAAAGCAAACAAACAAAAAAACAAAGCATGAGAAACACAAACATATATACATACATACACACACAAAAAAAACCCCATAAAAAATTAGAAACTATAGTCTAAAAGCAAAAGACAAATAGGTTAAAGGAGAAGCAAAACAAAGCAATTGAGACAAAAAAAAATGTCTCCCAAACTACCTCTGCGTTCATTTTGTATGCCTGTCTACTATTGAGTATAGGGTCTGCCTTTAAGTGTGTTTGTATACCCAGTGTCTTAGAATTCTATTGCTGTGAAAAGACACCATGACCATGGCAATTCTTATAAGGAAAGCATTTAATTGAGGGACTTGCTTACAGTTTCAGAGGTTCAGTCCATTATCATCACGGTGGGGAGCATGGCAGCATGCAGGCAGAAATGTGCTGGAATAATAGCTGAGAGTCCTATATCTTGCAGGCAATGGGAAGTCAACTGACAGTCACACTGTGGGAAGCTTGAGCAAAAGTGAATTCAAAGACCACATCCACAGTGACACACTTCTTCCAACAAGGTCACCCTCCAATAGTGTCATTTTATTTAGGGCCCATTTTCTTTCAAATCACCACAGCCAATGAGACTCTATTGGAAAAAAACTGATTTTTTTTTTCTTTGCAAGTGATTATCAATTGGAGATAGCTTCTTGGCTGGGGATAGGAGATCAGATCATGTCTACTTCCCCCTCTCAGTTCTGGGACCCCATGTAGCTTAGACTTGTGCAGGCCCATGCATGGTGCTACCTCTTTGTGAGTTCATGAGTGTATCAGTCCTACTGTGTATGGAATACACTGTTTCCTTAGTGTCATCTATTTCTTCTGACTCTTATAACCTTTCCATCTCCTCTTCCATGTAGTTTCCTAAATCCCAAGGGAAGGAGATTGATGAAGACAGTCCATTTAGGAATGAGTTTTCCAAAGTAAAGAGTAGTTTTGAACATTCACAGGTCCTCCACCTTTCATCTTTTACCAGGATATCTTTTTATATCACAAATCTGATTATATCAATTTTATTTGTTTTGTTTTGTGTCTGTATATTTCGGTTTTCTAATTTTTAATTATACTTCATTTATTTATTGTGTGTATATCTATGGGAGGGGGAGATACACACCTGCCATGGCCCTTGTGTGGAAGTCAGAAGAAAACTTGTTAGAGTTAGTTCTCTCCTTGCACCATATTCATCCCAGGTATTGATCTCAGAATATTAGGCTGACCAGAAAGTGCCTTTGTCTACTGAGACATCTGGCTGGCCTCATATATCCATTTCACTTGAATATCAGCTTGCTTTCCTGTTTCACACACACTTCTCACTTTATTCTTTCTAATTATAAATGCTTTCTCCTTGCTACCCAATAACCTAAGATGGCCAGTGGCAGATCACCAATTTAATTTCAAGTGACTTGAAAGTGCATTAAGGATAATCTCCTTGCTTTCTTTTGTAAGGGTTTGCATATTTATTTTTGAATTTGCATACATGTTTTAGATATCAAGCACAGCTGGGCAGTGGTGGCACATGCCTTTAATCCCAGCACTCAGGAGGCAGAGCCAGGTGGATCTCTCTGAGTTCGAGGCCAGCCTGGGCTACCAAGTGAGTTCCAGGAAAGGCGTAAAGCTACACAGGAAAACCCTGTCTCAAAAAAATAAAAAAAAAATAGATATCAAGCACTAAATTTATAAACATTACTAAAGGATCACCTTTACTATTAGCATGTAGAAGTAGAGGTGATATCTCCCTTGTTCATTTTTATATCTTGGTTTTGGAATGACTTTACAGATAAAAAGTTAAATAAACTAAATGAATACAAAGATTATCATCTATGCATGGACATTTGATCACTACTTTATAAATTCTCTCTCACTATTAAATTTCATGAATGGCTGACTTTTTCTCAGATCTGCCACTTAAATTTCACAGCTAATATTTTCATCCTCTTTTTAATAAATTCATGCTCCCTCATTTCTTTGTATTATTGCTCTAAAGTGGCCAATAAAATACTTTCCTTAGTGTAGATTGCTACTCATATAATGTTATACAGCTTGAAATTCTCAGTTTTCCCTGTCCCATGAGTAATAGTTATCCTTAGATATTCAAAAAGAAATAATTTCTCTCATATATTTTCTAATTCTAGGATGAAGAAATGTCAGGGACATTATTAATCGACTTAGTGATATAAAAAACTGAGAATTATTGTGGTTATATTCTTCCTCCTTCCTGCTGTTATTATGTTGTTTTATTATCTTATGTGATTAAAGTTTATAACATTTACCTTCTCTTTTGTAATAATCACTGTATTTAGCCTCAGTTTGATAGCTGATGATTTTCCTTCATTGCTAACAAGAAATTTTACCATGGCTTCTACATTCATTAACTCTTCTCTGACCTATCTTTTTACCAAACACTATCAAAGATATTTTAAAAGACTGTGCACATGACATTTAGTGTTCTCATATGGTAAAAATTGTCTATGTATATATTTGGATTGTATTTTGTTCCACAATCATATAGACAGTTCTACTGTGTTATACCCTTTAATAGCATTGTCAAGGAACCCAAGAACATCTATTCTTACTCTCTTTGGATATACAGTGGATTTTATATATGAAGATATAAAGAATTATTTCTTCAGCCCTCATTATCAATAATTTTAGATAGGATGTGACTAAGAGGCTATTGTTCTTGGAAAACAGCGTGATCCTTTATCCTTTGATATATATATGTATGTATATATATGTATATACATGTGTATGTATAATTTGATGTATATATTCTATTCATATAAAATATTTAAGATAGAAAACCCAATTCCTAAGCAAAGGCAATCCTTTTTTAATTTAATTTTCCTTTCACAGAATATATTTTGATCATGTTTTATCCCTCTTCAAATCTTCCAAGATCCTTCCCAACTTCCTCGCCACTCAAGTTCATGTTCTCTGTCTTTATCACTCTCTAAAACAGAACAAAACAAAAAACAAAAATCAAAATAAACCAAGAACCAATAAGACAAAAGCTACCAAAATAAAAAAAAAACACAAAATGTAATATGGAGTTCATTTTCTGTTGGCCTTCTGGGATGGGGCTTTCTCTCGGGTGTGGTTGTTATACCCAGTAACATTCCATTGGAGATAACTGATTTTCCTTTCCCAGCATGTATCAAATAGCTTCTTGGTTAAGAGTTGGACTTTGTATCCATTCCTCTTCCTTAGACCTGGGATTAGTTTGAACCAGTGTAGATCCTGCTTGTACGTGCTGTTAATCTCTTAGTTCAAATGTGTATCAGTCCTGTTGTGTCTGGCCATCTTTTTGAGTTGCTGGCCAAAGAGATACCATAGACTCCCTCCAACCCCCAACAGTGACAGCTATTGCCAAATATATTTGTTGCTCTCCGCAGATGAAGGTAAGGCCCTATTGCTAAAGTCACAATGTATTTATGTTATGTAATACAAAGAGATCAGGCTGATGCCCAACTAGATGTTTCACCCTACTGTCTAATATTCATAGTGCTGGAAGTTATTCTGTATGCCACCAGAGGAGGAAAGTAATCATCAATCACTCAACTACAAACTCTGTGACCTACAACAGTGACCTCCTACAAGATATACTGGTCTAACAGTGGAACAAATGTTATGGGCATTATTAATTGACTTAGTGATATACAAAACTTCTTGATTGGATTTAAGGCTCACTTCATAATATAGAACCTGTACCTGATCCCGACAAACTGGCCAAGAACATGAAACTAGAGAGTCATGGGCTCAGGAGAAAACATGACGCTATTATTTTGCTAAAGGAACATAGCAGTATGACTCCCAATGGCATACTTCTGTCCTCATTGATTAGTACACCACTCCATCTTTATCAGGGAAGCTTCTTCCGGCAATAAATGGTAATTAACACAGAGAATCACAATTGGACGGTGTATAGAGAATTAGAGACTTTGGAGCACTCAGTTTTAAATGGGATGTCTTCATCAAAGCCTTCCACTCAAGGTTCAGGGATTTATGTAGAAGAGAAGGTAGAAAGAGGGTAAAATCCAGAGATAGTGGATGACTTCAAGGAAACAGCATCTTTCATATGGAATGGCCATTAAAGCGTCAAAATTTCTTTCTCAATTTTTTTAAGATTATAAAATATAACAAATATAAAAAGGATGGATGTGGTATGTCCCACCCTGGGAAAATCCCTTCACCTCTGCATATCTTATTTCCCATATTAACAGAATGATGATCTATTTCCACACATAAAGTGTTTGAGGTCTTCACTTGACTTAACCAGCAGGTTCTTCTTTAGTGACAGGGTCTTAACAGGAGGACAAGGAAATAAGAAGATAGGAAAGCTGAGGTTAAGAAGACTTGTACAAGCTATGTCTTATGCCAAGCAAGTATATTAAGAAAAAAATAATCTTATATGTAATTTCATAGATGAAAATGAGGAAAGACAGCAAAAACTATCATACAACAGGACAAAGCCATTTGGAAGATAATCAAGCAATGACGTATAAAGGTAACATGGGATATCTCAGTTGTATTACAGACCAAGCATGCAATTTCAGTTGAAGAACTGCCCGGATCAGATTCTGTTTAATTGGAGTTTTACGGAAAATTTGAAGGCAACATTAGAGAGTAGAAAATAATACTAGAATAAATACAAGCCTCTGGTACCAGTAACTTCAGCAAACATTAAAGATAGCCTTACATGTAACCAGAAAAACAGAAAGCCTTATATTAAAGACGTTTTGAGTTCAAACCCTATTATGTAATATATACCACATGACATTAAAAAAATAAAAAAGTCATGCTGAAAAAAACAATAAAAAACCAACCAAAGAAAGCAAAAACACAGTCCAAAGGGATAACATGAACAATGACAATAGATTTAGAAATAGCAGAGAGGCAGAAATAATCATGTTTAAAATTTAAAATAATTATGATTATTTATATGCTAAGACTCTGCTATTATGGACCAATCCATAAGACCATGTCAACTTCCGAAGCTAACCAGGTTGCAAAGGTCCTCTATACCACTCTCATATCTGTAAATCATTCTATAGGTATAGCAATGATTTATTACTATTAAAGGATATAAGTTAAAATCAACCCATAAACTAGGGGGAAGTCTCAAATGCAGACATCCTACCAGTGATATGGGAAAACTCCCTGCAGTTTTAATATCTAGAATATCTATTGGGGTTCCATCATGGGGGTATGATCATAGAGGTGGCCTTGAGTGGGCAATGGCAAAGACCAGCTCTTTATTTATTAAAGGTCAATCCCTTCTTTACACAACTCTAATGGAAGAATTAATAGCATGAGGGGAGAAAAGAAATATAAGATGAGAGATTCAAAGCTGTAAGACAAAAAGTAGGTACATGAAATAAAACCACTGTAGCAAAAATAAATAAGGCATTTCAAAATCTCACAGTTTAACAAATATCAATACAAAAATTTCAAACTGTCATAAAATGGAGAAAAATGGAAACAATATCTGATGACCTGGAGACAATGACACAGGTTATGCCATACTTCTTTTTGTTTGTTTGTTTTGAGACAGGATTTCTCTGTGTAGCTCTGGCTATCCTGGAACTTGCTCTATAGACCAGGCTGGCCTTGAACTCACAGAGATCCACCTAACTCTGCTTCCCTGAGTGCTGGGATTCAAGGTGTGTGTCACCACTTCCCAGCCATACTTCTAACGGTGAGGAGAGAAAAAAATAAAATAATGCAAGTAACAATAGCTCATAATTTTCCAAAATTAATGACCAATAAGAAACCATGAGTCGGGAAAGACCAGAGAACATCAACTAGAGTGAATTCCAAAACATGTATGATGAGGCAGCACAGTCAAAATATATCAAAGATAAAGAAATCATCTATGTTGAGGCAACACATAGTCAAAATACAGAAATCAAAGACAAAGAAACAAAATCAATAATTACACTACAGTTCTTCTCAGAATCTAAACAAGAAAAAAGAAAGAGCAGACATATCTAAATGGGGAGAAAAACAAGTACTGCCATAGAAATCTCTACACAGTGATATTGTTCTTTAATCTAAGAAAATCTAAGAAAAATAGATTTTATAAGGGAAAAGTAAATAAAAGGGAGAGAATTTGTTGTCAACAGATCATGTTGATTTTAAAAATTCCTAAAAGAATTTTTTTAGAGAGAATGAAAATGGTATACACCAGAATTGTGAATTTATATAAAAAGAATAGTAAAGGAGAAATAAATGCAGGCAACAGAATAATTTTCTTTTTCATAGTCTTAATTGGTTTGATAGATTGCTTTTATTATAATAAAAACATCAAAAATATAGGCGATTAAACATACAGATAAATAAAATAAATATCAGTATTGTTCTAAGGGCTGGAAGGGAGGAATTAGGCAAATTTTATCATGAAGTAATCATACTAAAAGTTGTTATATATTTAGATGTGTTACATATTTAGATATGTACAGATTTAGTTGTTATATATTTAGGTATACAGATAAGATATAAACGTATATGGCAAACTCTAGGACACCCATTAAATACTAAAAAAAAAAGACATATGATGTAATGATTAGACTAAGATAAATTATAATTATATAGAAAGCCAATTAAAATCAGTGATATCAGAAGAAGGAAAAGATGAAAAAGAAACAGAGACAAGGAAAATAAATACAAAATACATCTATAACAGATATTGTTCCAACTATACCAGTAATAATTTTAAATATTAATGATCAAAATATACCAATTAAAAGATATAGGATTATTGCAACAAGAGCCCCAATGGTCTATATATGTCATTTCAGGATCATTTAGAGATATATTTTAGATAGATGGTTATTTTAGATAATAGTCTGCTGTGGGATGTTCTGTATGGCAAGTGTGTTGCTAATTAGTCAATAAATAAAACAATGATTGGCCATTGGCTAGGCAGGAAGTGTAGGCGGGACAAGGAGGAGAATAAAGCTGGGAAGTGGAAGGCTGAGTCAGAGAGACACTGCCAGCCGCCACGATGACAAACAGCATGTGAAGATGCCGGTAAGCCACGAGCCATGTGGCAAGGTATAGATTTATAGAAATGGATTAATTTAAGCTGTAAGAACCGTTAGCAAGAAGCCTGCCACAGCCATACAGTTTGTAACCAATATAAGTCTCTGTGTTTACTTGGTTGGGTCTGAGGCTGTGGGACTGGCAGGTGAGAGAGATTTGTCCTGACTGTGGGCCAGGCAGGAAAACTCTAGCTACAATAGTCTTCAAATACTTCAAAGACCTATAGAATATGGCACTTAAAATATTTTGTTAACATAGGGTTTTTCAGCTGGGGGGTGGTGGTGCATGCCTTTAATTTCAGAATTCAGATCTCTGTGAGTTCGAGGCCAGTGCTTCTGGTAGTACCAATTCATTTCAGAGATGATGGGCATTGAAGAAACTCCTTAAGAAGTTTGCTTTCAATGTGGCAAGCCTAGCCATTTGGGCAAGAAACTGCTCTTGCCTGGCTGGACTGCTTGACTGTAAGTTGAATAAACTGGACATGAAGGACTCATGTGAAAATGACCACTGAACTTTGCCAAACAGGGCAAGATGGTCCTTCAGGTTCCTGCTTCACAGAACAAACTGCCAGACAATCTGCAGGATACAGAGAAAAGCAACTGATGAACTTTGCCAAAATAAGTGAAACAGTCCTGCTTCACCCCAAAGTATGCCAGAGACTCTAGGCCTATAGGCTGATGATAGATGCCTCAACGTTATAGAGGACCTTTAGGTGACTGTCCAGGAAGCCAGATATCTCTGTCATTTCTAGAATTTTATAAGTTGCTTACAATGCACTTCCTGTTTACTTAGGTAACAGTATATCCTTCTGGGGTCTTTGATGGAATTGAAGACTAGATAATTATAATTATAGTTCTCCTTTTTTATTAGATATAAAACTTTAGAATCACAAAGATAGGATAGATGATAGAATATTTTCTTTAATTTTGCCAAATAGAAATAGACTAGCTATTGTAACTGAAAGTCTTCTTTGATAACTGTTTAGTCATATGTAATTTTACTATGTTAAAATGAAAATCTTCTTTTTTTGATTAGACAGAAAAGGGGAAGTGCTGTGGGATGGTCTTTCTGCTGTGAATATGTGTTGCTACCATTGGTTAATAAAGAAGCTGCTATGACCTATGGCAAAACAGGTTAGAGCCAGGCTGGAAGTCCAAGCAAAGATACAGGGAGAAGAAAGGTAGAGTCAGGGGAGACACTGAGCACTGCTGGGGGAGCAAGATGTAATGGAACACAGGTAATGCCATGGCCATGTGGCAAAACACAGATTAACAGAAATAGATTAATTTAAGATGAAAGAGCTAGCTAGCAAGAAGCCTGAGCTGTAGACCAAACAGTTTGTAATTAATACTAAAGCTGATTGATTATTTTAAAAGCAGCTGCAGGACTATAAGACCAGGGTAGGACAGAGAAAAGTGTCTGGCTACAAATTATGGAGTAAAGTTGTTTTTTTTGTTGTTGTTGTTGGGTTTTTTTTTTTGCTGTTTTTTGTTTTTTTAGAGACAGGGTTTCTCTGTGTAGTTTTGGTGCCTTTCCTGGAACTCACTTGGTAGCCTAGGCTGGCCTTGAACACACAGAGATCCGCTTGCCCCTGCCTTCTGAGTGCTGGGATTAAAAGAATGTGCCACCACCACCTGTCTTGAGTAGAGTTTCTTTTCAAGATCACAGAGCTACAATATGCACTGTCTACATCTATGTGGAATGAAAAAAATGAAGAGATTAATGCTGAATTATAGAGACAGATATACTATGTTAACACCAACCCCCTAAAAAAAAAATCCCGCAGTTATGTTGATTTCAGCAAGAGGAGAATTCAGTGCAAGAAGATTATTAGAGATGAGGATAGACATTATGTAAATAAATGCTCTAGGAAGACATAATCATCTTAAAAAGAGAGCAGTTAAGAAGCAGAGCATAGTAATGTGAGGTAAAAACCAAACAGGACCAATAGGAGAAATAGATTAACCAAGCAGCAGAGCTGGAAATTCCATTCTTCCTCTATGGATAGTTAGAGATGTAGCAGGCAATTAACAATGATGTGCTTGAAGTGCACACCACCCCTAACCAGCTGGTTCTAATTTAGAATACCTCATCCAGAAACAGAAGATAAACTCTTTCAAGTGTGTGTTCAGCATTTGCCAATATAGGATATATACTTTAAAATTTTTTATTGATGTGTACTTATGTATGCTTACGTGTCTGTATGTGTGCCATGTGCATGCAGTGCTCAGGGAGGCCAGAAGATGGCACTAGATTCTCTGGAACTAGAATTACCTGACCTTATTCAATGTGAGTGCTGAAACCTGAACCTGAGGTCTTCTGCAAATGCAGCAAGTACTCTTAACTGTTGAGCTGTCCACATATTCTGAGGTGCAATACACATCGCTCAGAAAAAACAGTAAAAATAATATAAAATTTTATCATAGACCAAAATGGAATTAAACTGTAAATCCACAATAGAAATCATCAGCTGTCAACACTTGCTGGGAGAGGAGAACATCATTTTCTTCATTAGTGTAGCCACCAATAAACTTCCCTTGCACCACTAAATAACTTCCCACCCATGCTCAGGCCAGGAAGTATTTAAACTCAATTAGATGACATGAAAGTAGCAGCAGGACTGGTTGAGAAGTATGGCTGAAGGAGAGGGATGAGAGGGGAATGGGGTGAAAACAATAAAATTTATCATACAGATATATGAAACTGACAACAATAGAAAAAATATCTAAAAATCTTCAGAAATTGCAACACAACACTAAACAATATATTGATAAAAGGCAAAAACCCCACAAAATTCCAAGTGTCTTTTATACTAATTTAAAATTAAAGAACCTGCCTAGAGACCCAGGAACCAGAGTTTGGATAGCCCAGAGACCTAGTATAGAACCCAAACACCACTGGCCAAAAAATAAAAAAAAAATTAAAAAATTTAAAATTTTAAAATTTTAAAGAAGATAGTGGAATGATTCCTGATGATACTCTGTTATACTCATAGATTGGAAACTAGCATAATCATCATCAGAGAGGCTTCATCCAGCAACTGATGGGAGCAGACTTAGAGACTCACAGTCAAACGTTAGACAAAGCTTGGGGAATCCTGTGGAAGAAGGAGAGGAAGGATTATAGGACAAGAAGGGTCAAGGACACAACAAGAAAACCCATAGAAACAAATAACCTGGGCTCATAGGCGCTCACAGAGACTGAATTGACAATCAGGGAGCCTGCATGGGTCTGATTTAGAACCTCTGCATATATGGTACGGTGTGTATCTTGGATTCCTTGTGGGACTCCTAATAGAGGGAGTGGAGGTTGTCTCTGACTCTTTTGCCTGCTTTTCAGACCCTTTTCTTCCTACTCGGTTGTGTAGTCCACCCTTAATATGAGGGGAGGTACCTAGTCTTATTGCAATTTGATATGCCATGTTTGGGAGGTCTCCCTTTTCTGAAGGGAATGGAGGAGTGGACATAGGGGAGAGGGGAAGTGGAGTAGGGAGACTGTGACAGGAGAGATAGGAAATTGTGGTCAGGATGTAATATATGAGATAAGAATGAATAAAAATAATAAAATTAAAGAACCAACAATTTATAAAAACCCTCAAGTGGAAGGCATCATATATATTCAGAGGACCTGATATAGACCCATAAAGGCACTGTGCATTCTGCTTCCGTCTCACTGAGTTCTTATGAGCTTTGATCAAGTTGATTTAGAGGGTCTTATCTCCTGGTGTCCTCCGTTGCCTCTGGCTTTTACACTCTTTCTGCCTCCTCTTCTTCATGGTTCCCTGAGCTCTGATGAGAGCGATTTGATGAAGACATCTTCCTTTAAGGCTGTTTCAGGATCCCTCACTCTCTGTATAATGTGTGGCTGTAGGTATCTGTATTTGATAACTATGTTTTTTACCATGCTTCCTCTAAGACTAAAACTGTTGCCACAATAACTCAATAATTTTTTAAAAAAGTATGTGTAATTGCATATGCACCCAAACAACACACTCTTAGACTGAAAGCTGTGAACAGTAAGGTTACCTTATAGCTGGATGCTCACTGGGAAGTCTAACACGGACCTTGTGACTGCAATAACAAAGAACAGGCTAGTCAGAGATATCATCTGCTATTTAGAGATTCCTTCTTAAGCCTATGAATAGCTTGTCCATATTCAATATTTTAATATTATGTATAGCCTGCTAAGCAGCCATGTGACTGAGTTTTCTTCTTAGTCCCAAGACAAAGGCTCAACTACAAAAGTTGTCCCAGGGTCGCTTGAAACTGTTCCTTGAATTTATTTTGAAGTTCATACTACAAAATGCACCCTGTGCTACAAGAAAGGACCCTCAGAGCTGTGTTGAGGGACAGGGCCTTACTGCAAACTTTCTTGTCACATATGTCCATCTCTAACATAAAATGCTGGCTCACACTCAGTCTGTAGTCCTATGAGTCCCTTCATCAATCCAAGTCAAGAACTAGTAAACTAGTAACAATCTAGAACAAGTTAATCAAAAGTTCTAGCCTTGTAAGGGGTGGTGGTGGATAGGAACCTCGCCTTCTCAAGACTGAGACACAACTGAGACACAAGATAGTGAGTTCAAGGCCAGCCTGGGCTAAAACACAAAGTCTCACTCTCTTCATAAAGCAAAAACAATCATGATTTTGAGAATAATTGTACCTTTGTTTTCCTTATAACTTTACCAGTTTGAATGGGTTCCTAAAGCACACAGCTCAATTTTATCTCCATGACATAAATATAACCTGAAATGCTATTAAGACACATTCATTTTGATAGTGACATTAACTCTTCTTTTATGAATATTACATGTTAAAGTCTTGAAGGATATTCTTGATACTCTAATTTGAGAATGATATGGTGATAATATGATAAAAACTTGCTTTAAACACTGAAGTCTGTGTCTCCTCATGAAAACACCTAACTGTAGGACATATGCTGAAGGGTGGAGTTTGAGCCAAACGTTCTAGCATGTTCTAGTCAACTCTACTAGACAATGACAAGTTTCCAAAGTGACCCTCTCCTGCTTGCCCATAGTATGTGTGTGTTTTCACTGCCCCAGAGACATCACAATATTCGATACTCTAGAACTTTATCTTCCGGCAGATATGAAATCATTTCCTCATTTTATCTACTCTTAATGCTAAAAGCCCTGTATCTATGATACTCTAATTCACTCCAGCTTTGTCCCTTTTCATATTTGTTCTCTAATTTAGTTTAAACCCGATATATAAAACAGGTTTGTATATATCTTGTGGTGCTATGCAATGCTTCAATACACATGTCTATTTTATAACGTTTACATATCTGTCTCCACCAACATTTATATTAATTTATGGGGAACAGTCAAATTCACATGTGTAATTTAAAAATTACCATCTCACTGGTTGTTGTTTATGTAGAGAATCAACCCTCCCCTCCTCCTCTTCTTCTCCTTCCTGCTTCCTAGTCTCTCTCTCTTTCTTCCTTCATCATTAATATTCTTTGCTTTAAAGTCATTAATTAAGCCCTTATCCACTCTCCCTCTGTGTTGTCCATCTTTTCCTCCCTGGAGAAGGATTTGGATATAAACCTCTTTTGTGTTTTATGAATAGTAAATAGTTTGTTCTTGCTGCAACCAAAGTTGACTCATGCCCTGTCTTTATTGTATTTCTTTACCACTTTCTGGATGGTGTCATATAATAAGCAGTGATCCTTAATTTTAGTGTTGTTATATTTATAAATGAGTTCTAAGCATTTATACAGATTTTTCTAAACATGGTCTAGAGAGATAGCTAAGCAGTGAAGCATGCATACTTTCTTGTAGAGGACATGAGTCCAGTTCCCAGCACCCACAATGGGCACCTCACAGTCCTCGATAACTCCAGCTTAAAGTGATCTGACAGCTCTGGCCTCTGCAGGTACCTATAATTATACAAACACTCATATACATAATTTAAAAATAATAAATCTAAAAAACAGAAGAATTTCATACATGAGGTCAAATAGTTTCCATTACTCTCCTTAAAGCTTTTAATTTTTAGCTTTGATTTGTCACATGCAAAATTCCTCTCCCTTGATGAACTGTTGTACTGAATTCATTTTTTTTCTTTAAAAATTTTGCATATAGTTTCCAACTATCTAAGGGCATTTCACAATGAATGAAAAAATATCAGTATATAGAGTCACGCACAACATATTCATGGACCCTCTCTTGTACTATTGTCTTTTCAATATTTATGAAACCCATGGACCATTTCAATATTTTATAAACTTTAACTGTGCTGTATTGAGAATAATTTACTAGAACAAGGGTTTTCATCCTATTCTTTAGGATTATTGGCTTGCAGCTTTTCTATACATTGTATCTCTGGATTGTTTGATTCCATATGTTGTGTTATTCCCTTACATTCACCAGCTGATACACTGAGCCACTCTTATGTGTATTCAGCACTTATTCTTGTTCACCTCTAGTCTGTACTTCTATACATTTACCTGAATTTAACTTTTTCTTATTTGCTTCTTTTCTTCCTCCTCCCATTCTTCCCTCCAGTTCTTCCCTCTCTGGATAAAGCCCATCATTCTTCTTTCTTTCCTCTGGTATACATGGGAAATAAGGAAGTTAAATGTACTTCATACTGTTATAAAACACAGGGAATGCAAGACCAGGGGACATGTCTTGTGTTTGTCTTTGTACAGCATCACCCTATCAGAGGAGGGTAAAAAGATGCAAAGGAATAGCAGGGGAAGAGCTCCAGGTCCCTATTTATCGTCAGGAATCCATCTCCTTGTTAACTAGTCCACATGTTGGTTACAGCAGTAATCCACACATGAGGGACCTAGTGATCTAATTACTCTTTGAAGGCTCCAACTTTCAAGACTGCTGCATCTTGTATTACATTTCCAACACATAAACTTCAGCCAATGTACTCAAGCTATATCAACATGTTTTCACTTTCGACAACTTACATAATTGGTTTCAAATTTATATTAAATGCTTTCAGCCATTCTCCCTTATTGTTTCTCTGCCCTTCCTCTTTTTTCCTCCCTCTCTGAGTTTCTAAACATATTAATCACTTCATTTAAAAAATATGTCTGCAAATGTCAATATATGGATCAATTTCCCTTTTTTCTGTTACTGGTCACATTTACTTCTATTTTCAAATGTCTAGAAAATATTTACTGAATCCTGAAGATTTGTGCAAATGAATCAGGTTTAAATTCTGTTTTCTACTCAGAAGGCTCTTCACCTCTTAGGTTATGCAGGCATATTGACTCCTCAATAAAATTCTTAATCCAACAGGAGCTTGAGATGGGGTAGAGATTGGTTGTGATGTTGGTTAAGGCTATTCTATTTTGCTGACTCTGATTCTCCAGGTGGCCCTGTACAATTGGAGGTACAGCCCTGAGGTTCATCATCTCCCTCTGATTAATGCAGAAAACTTACCTCTAGCCTTGAGAACTCTGACTTCCTTATCCTCAAAATCTGACCAAATGCTCTGGGCTGCAAATACATGATGCTTTCTCTAACTTCAGATCACTGCAGAATTCTCATTCTGCTTTTTGGAAATGATTGACCTTGTTTCTCAATGTCCAGAGAGCACCAGAATTCAGAAAATATCCCATGGGGAACTATTTTTATTTGAGTGCCCTACAATCCCTGATTGTCCCAATAGTCACTCATGTCCCTTGTGTATAGACTCCACTATAACAAGAGGAATAGATTGTTACTTAATAATTGTTTTGTGTATTCTTCCAAAGCTGTAAATTTCTTGAAGGCAGAAATGATCATGATTTTCTGCGTATTTTCAGAATACCGGATACAAAGAGGGGATTCTCGTTAACAATTTGAAAAATATATGGACATGTATCATAAAAAGTCTCATTTTTGTGTTTTGAATTATGATATTATATTGACACTATAAGTATAGCTTATCAACTATTTTTGTTAACTGTTTTGATTTTGTGGCCATCACAGAAAATTTTGTATGTGCACATGTTAATTTGCCTCATTATTATTCTCCCCTGTTAAATTAAGCCCAGAAATATATCTCAACATTAAAGCATATGCATATTTTTGTAATAACTAAAGTGAAAATGGCAAGTTTAATTACAAATGTAGTATCATTAGTTATTTTTATCAGCTTTTATTACTGATTTATGAAAAATACAGTTGCGTCCCTCAAAAACTCTATTTCCAGTTCTTATTAAGCTATTAAAATTACCACAAACTTTTCATCTCTTTGAAGCAGGCAGTCATTTTAAACTTTTTTCCAACACATTGATGGAGATCAAAACTGAAAACCTGAATGTGTGATTCCCTACAAAGAACTAGATAAGGTACGGTACTTGTACCCTCTAATTGCTTGCCCTTTAAAGCACTGGCTACTTTAAGTTATAATGGTATTTCTTCCTGTTCAGAAGAAACATGCAGTAGACCTCACTCAAAAGGTTAATGAAAAAAAATGATCCTTCCTAATTTATATAAATGCCAGGTAAAGCACACGGCTGAAGCACAGCGTGGAGAGGATCTCTGTCATTATGCAGCACCCTCTCAGAGCTTCTCCTGGGCAAGCGTTCACTTTGCATTTGCTGTCCATTTCAACCCCTCACAAGGTCTTATTAAAATATAAATACAGATCAGATTTGAAAGCAACTCCAGTGAACACTGTCTTCTTTGGATACTTCCAAGGCTATGGGGTCTGTTTTATTATAATGTAACACAATAATAATTCAGTTGAGCTGCCCAGTTAGCTAGTTACTAGCCTAGTGGAATTATCTACACTTGGATGAACTTAAATCATTAAGATGTTTATTCGATTATATTCTTATTAAATATTCAGTAACCAGATGCAGCTAGCAGTAATCATATTAAACTGAGAAATGTGCAAAATTTCCATTGTCACTGACTACCTTTTCAATAAACTAACCTAGAATTTTCAGCAGACTGGGGGCAGAAATTTTGCTTTTTTGGTGACAGGTCTGGGTAAAATTCATGAAGGTCCTCTTGAGTAATTTCTGACTTCTCTCTGAATATATTTTGAACCAAACATGAGCTGTGCATCCACTTAGACTATTTGACCAAAACCCGTTATATTCACCTCCTGAAAGACAGAATATCCCAAGTAGCATTTTACTTAGTGAGAAGCAAGTTATTGGCTAGAAAGTCGAAAGCAAAGTAGGAATTTAATTCAAGTCCACCAGCATGTTGCCCCTCATACTGTTGTTCCGTGGCATCTCATTTAACAATATTTCAGTGCTGGTTCTTTACTAACAGCAGAGAAATATATGAACAAATGAGCAAGCTGTTAATACTTAAGTGTGGAGTCATTGCTTACTCTTCAAATTACGTTACCAGTTAGGGATTTGCGCTGTGACAGGGAAAGGCCACATATTTCAGACTCAACCTGAAAAAATGTATTCCCAGTAGCTGTCACTTTTTCATATAATACTTTTGTTTACTGTTATAAACAAGTACACATTCACGTTTCTGCCAGCTTACAGACCCTCATTAATATCTTCATTAAAGAAAAATGTCCTTATCCATCCCATATAATCTCTAACCACTACATCTGTAAATAAGATCTATTTGTATGTCTTCCACGGAGGCTAAAACTTTTTCAAAAGCCACTGTGTCATCATGAACTTGTGTGTTTGGCAGTATATATTTATTTATAATGTATATAATTATAAAAAAAATTAACCTAAACATTACGTGATACCATAGGGTTTTCTGTTGTGTTGGATATAAAATATTAGATATAAAAGTGTCACCAGTGATTAAATTTAGCCTGAATAATTGCTTCCGAGTTTAAGAGCAAAGAGGAAGAAGAATAAATGATTAGGATTAGGAACAATCAGAGCTTGTTGGTGGCATGATAAATTTAATGCAACTAACCTGTCATCTAGGAAGTAATGCTGGTGTACAGACACGCACACAAAAGTAAACTTTTACCTTAAATCATTTCTTTTCTCCAATTTCATTATTTTTGGATGCAGTGCAATTCCCTGAGCTAATCATGTTCATTGGAATAGTTCATTAAGTTATGAAAAACATTTCCTACTTTTATTTCATACTCAATAATTATTTTTTTCTCTGAAAGTGAACTGCAAGTAAGTTAATGCCCTTTTCATCATAGTGTATATGATTT
The DNA here is from genome assembly GCF_949786415.1 of Peromyscus eremicus. Lineage (NCBI taxonomy): Eukaryota > Metazoa > Chordata > Mammalia > Rodentia > Cricetidae > Peromyscus > Peromyscus eremicus. Next base: position 27,504,252 of record NC_081429.1, on the reverse strand, counting down.
GCAATACATTTTACTGTATAGGTTTTCCTTTGTCCAGGATAAACATTGCGCTCCTGCTGGCCCTATTCTCTGAGGCTCTTCTAGTGAGAGTTATTCTCAGGTGAGCACTCCATATTCCCTAACATGCTTTGAGGAGCTTGAATAGCATTAAGATCTTCCCAGACTTTGATCAACAGAGTTTCATTATAGATTCTCCTTGAAAATAAATTGATCTTTTATCTTCTTTGTCTTTCTATATTATTATTGAGTTCATTGTCATTTTTGAAGCTACATATTTTTTCAGTCTCTGCTTTATAGCATTCAAAACAAAGTATTATAATTGCATTTGACTTTTGTCTTCTTCCTGATTTCCATTTCTCTCTAACTTTGCATAATTCCAGGGAGGCCACCAAACCCTTTAAAGAATATTATTCCTGTGCTGACAGGGTGATGGGGGATTTTTTAAAATGAAGAGTATCATTATGGTTGCCTAGAAACAAAAAGGCATACAAAATAATAGGGCAAATAGGGGAAACAAATGAAAATATAATCTATGATGGCATTTGATTTAGGTGAAAAAATCATTGAATGATTTTGTGCAGTTTTGACTTGATGTAACAATCTTCCTACTCCTCAAATACTCTTTGCAAGTGTCAAGTTACTTGAATATTAATCAGTTGCATATGTTTGTCAGGACTGCAATGTGTCTCATAAACTTACTTTACTGAACTGTTGTCTTGATTCATGGTTCAGTAAACAAAAGGTCATTGTTTACCCAAACCATTTCTTTGTTAGCTATTTGTTTGAAGCAATATTCATCAGACTAAAGATTTTTAGTAACAAATATTGAATGGTATATAAAGTCAACAGTTTCTTAAGTTTGTAAGAGAGATAGGATTTGAAATATAACAGTAACAACAGATGAGGCCAGTGGTATATCCTTTTCCTTGTATCTCTTAGTATTTTGAATTCCAGTGAGCTTGAAATTGCTGGAAATAAGCAATAGAGTAAATGGATAATGACTACTGAATCCAGAATATAACAAGGTATATATCATTGTCTATCACTTTAAAGTTGCATTGTGCCTGGTGCATCACTGTGGTCACCATTTCAGTTTTAAATTCTTACTGAAAAACAAGGTTTAAAATTTAAATGCATTTATTAGTGAAAGATCAAACATGACTTTTAACATCTTAAAATTCAGCATCTTGCATTTTCAAAAGATCACTCTGTATATTTTTCTTTTTTTTTCTGTCTCTCCTCACTTATCCTTGAATATTTCCAGACATGTTGCCTCATCCACCTGATTCACTATTTTTTTCTGCAGCATATTAAGAACTTTTAGCAGCTGAACTATCTTCATTACATATTTTAAAATGGAAAGGTCACTATGTGAAAGATCAAAAATCCCCGAAACCTTTGATATAAAAAATTGGATAGAGCAAATAAAAATCCTGGCAAAGTGCTTTTAAGGCAATGAAAGAAGCAAGCCCAGAGAATAGGTTTTATTCAAGAACAGAGTAAAGGAATCATATCACATAATGAGGGACTGTACAAATTTCTGAATAGAATTCAAATTGATAGCTTTGAGAAGAGAAAATAGAGAGCCCATTCATCCACTGGCTCTTTTCAGTGGACTGTCATTCCAAAGCTTTAATACCATTAATACTTGGGTAAATGCTGTGATTCTCTGCTACAGGTAGGGACAGGAGTGAAAATGTGAAATCTGCTATATAAGATAGCCTTCTGTCCTCATTCCTAAAATGGATTTTATTCCAAAATTATAAAAGACATTAACTGGGAATGACTGAATCTCATCTGTGCAACCATCTATGTAAGGCTGATAAAAGATCATATTAGACATTTTATAAAAAGCATCTCCAGACTATAGCCCCATGCAATGCTTTCCCTGAGTTTTCTGGAAAGTCTACTCTAATGGATATACTTTACAGGTATTCAGTTACTATCTTTTGTTCTGACTGAAGTTTTATTATTTGGTTTTATAAATTTCCTCTGCTTTCTAACTAAACGTTAGCTGAATCCCTTCATGAAGCGAAGTTGTCATGAATCAGTTCTTTGGTTTTCTTCAAATTTTCATGTCTCTGGTACATTTTCTTTTTTTGCTTGTGCACTGGGATAACTTTTTTTTAATTTTATTTTATAATTTAATTTAATTTTACATATCAGCCATGGATTCCCCTTCTCACCCCCGCCACCTTCCCCCCAGCCACCCCCCATTCCCATCTCCTCCATTGCAGTCTCCCCTGAGGATTGAGTTCAGCTTGGTAGATTCAGTCCAGGCAGGTCCAGTCCCCTCCTCCCAGGCTGAGCCAAGTGTCCCTGTATAAGCCCCAGGTTCCAAACAGCCAGCACATGCACTGAGGAAAGGTCCCGGTCCCACTGCATGGATGCCTCCCAAACAGATCAAGCTAATCAACTGTGTCACTTATCCAGAGGGCCTGATCCAGTTGGGGGCTCCTCAGCTATTGGTTCATAGTTCATGTGTTTCCATTCGTTGGGCTATTTGTCCCTGTGCTTTTTCCGACATTGGTCTCAACAATTCTTGCTCATACAATCCCTCCTCTTTCTCACCAACTGGACTCCCAGAGCTCCACCTGGGGCCTGGCCATGGATCTCTGCATCCAGTTCCCTTAGTCATTGGATGAGGTTTCTAGCACAACAATTACGGTGTTTGGCCATTCTATTACCAGAGTAGGTCATTTCGGGCTGTCTCTCGACCATTGCCAGAGTCTATTGTGCAAGTATCCCTGTGGATTTCTGTGGACCTCTCTAGCACCCTGCTTCTTCCTATTCTCATGTTGTCTTCATTTACCATGGTCTCCTATTCCTTGTTCTCCCTCTCTGTTGTTGATCCAGCTGGGATCTCCCGCTCTCCCAAGCTCTCTTTCTCTCGACCCTTGCCCTTCATTACTCCCACTCACGTCCAGGATGTTCATGTAGGTCTCATCTATTTCTCTGTCATTGGGCAATCCCTGTGTCTTTCCCAGGGTCCTGCTCTCTAGGTAGCCTCCACGGAGTTGTGAGTAGCAGTCCAGGCATCCCTGCTTTACATCTAGTATCCTCCTATGAGTGAGTACATACCATGTTTGTCTTTCTGAGTCTGGGTTACCTCACTCAGGATGATTTTTTCTAGATCCATCCATTTGTCTGCAAACCTCATGATCTCATTGTTTTTCTCTGCTGAGTAGTATTCCATTGTGTATATGTACCACATATTTATCCATTCTTCAGTTGAAGGGCATCTAGATTGTTTCCAGGTTCTGGCTATTACAAATAATGCTGATATGAACATAGCTGAGCAAGTGCTCTTGTGGTATGATTGAGCATTCCTTGGGTATATGCCCAAGAGTGGTATAGCTGGGTATTGGGGGAGATTGATTCCCAATTTTCTGAGATAGCGCCATATTGATTTCCACAGTAGTTGTACAAGCTTGCATTCCCACCAGCAGTGGAGGAGAGTTCCCCTAGCTCCACATCCTTTCCAGCATAAGCTGTCTTCAGTGTTTTTGATCTTAGCCATTCTGACAGGTGTAAGGTGGTATCTGAGAGTCGTTTTGATTTGCGTTTCCCTGATGATTAGGGATGTTAACTTTTTGACTCTGTGCTTATTCTCCATGCAAATGCAACTGAATTGGAGCGAAGATTTCACTAACAGTAGAGAAAAAGTCCCATGATGCTTCACAGTTGACAACAAAAACCTTGGTCCTTAATCCCAGTGTATCCCCACAAAATATCTTTGCTAACTGGAAGTATAAAATTGCTCAACTTCAGCCTGGTATGTTTTCCTTCATTGGTGATGGCATTGCAACCATGCAAATAAATGTCTATACCTTTTATTGGCATTTCTTTACTTTCTGATCTCAGTGTCTGGCTGCAGTAGCAAGGAGCACCCAAAGTTGGGCATGAGGTAAGGACGCTTTTCAGGAATAGATCTTCTGGAAAAATATACTATTTGAGGCAGAAGATGTTAAATTTTCTTTCTCTGTCAATCTCTGTCTCCCTTCTCTTATATATTTCCCTCATCTATAGATACTACTTCTCCATTTGCAACCCATAACTTTTTTGTAGGATTTCTTTTGGGTCTCCATCTTCCATTTTTAATCCCTTCACACAAGTAACTACCTGATGGGAACTGAATTAATCATTTCTTATTTATAAAATACTTGTGTAATTTTAGACACCACACAGTTCATACCTCAGATACTGCTCATATTTATTCTACTAAACACCTTTCCTTATCCTGAAAACATAAACTACCAAGAAAAAGATTATGTGATGGACCTGACTTTCAAAGCCTTTGGGGCTATTTTAATCCACTGTTTATGATCTTGAAACCATAAACTATACGTTCCATGAAGACAAGGACAAAATCTGACTCATTTCATGCAGTATTGAAATTCTCAGGACAGAACAGGGTTCACAGTAAGAGCTCAACAAATATTCAATCAATGAATGAAACATTAGAGATTATATGGATAGTAATGATAGTAGTGGAGGTAAAAATTGTCAACAATGAGTGATATCATAAGGGGACAGAAGCATGGAAGAAAGGCTCTGTAAGGAATTTGAATAGCCAACTTTTCATGGTGCTTCCTCTGACTGATGTGTGTGAAGTCATGAATGCACAAACCCAAAAAGGACATTCTTGTGGAAATTCTTCCACCTGCATGGCTTAACCTAGTCACTTGCAGTTCAGTTTTCTCATCTAGTAAAATAGGACAACTGTACCTATCACAGAGTTTCTAACTCAGTGGTTGAGAATCTACACTAAGAACACTCTAGATCTTTGTAATTATAAAACAGACTTGGTTTTTATTACTTTCTAACTAAAGATTTACCGCCTACAACGTTATAAACATTCACGTTGAAACAGGGCTATAAGCAACTAAGATAAACACACATCCTATAGTTGTCAAAGCCTAGATTTGAATGACAGAAGATCCACTCAAAAAAACAAAAGTGTCTTCATAATTAGTGGAAGCTACAGTAGTATTATTAACACTATATATTTGATCCTACAGATACTTTATAAAAGATGATAATAGTTGAATGTCAGAATTGGGTACAGGTGGTGGTTGCTTACTTTATTTACTAATATTTTAGGTATATTACTTACAGAAACTATCTAATCCACCATGTCACATGTGATATTTTTTAAAGCTTCAAACTACTATAAAAGGACCAGCAATTTCATGACCACACTCCAAAGTCAATTTCCTTCTACCATTTTAAAAAAAACATTGAATAAAATATTGATTTTGACTAGTATGATGAGAGTTCTGAATTACATAAATGTACTAAGATGACACTGGAATCTCCATTCACTATTAATAGATGTGCTTTTAGCAAATGCAGAACTGACTTGATAGATGCTCAAAGTCACTGAAAATCTTGATGATCAAATATGGTGGTCTAGTACATGAACATGTTAGAGGAAAGCCATAAAGGTAACTAGATTTTTTTAAAAAGGAGTTCATAATATATTCTTTTCCTACCAAAGGAAAACAGAATCTAGAGGTAGTAAAGGTGAAGACAGTCAGACATCTAAGACTTCGTTTCTTTTTTCACTAACCCCTAAATCTCATTTGAATAGCAATTACAGCCTTACAAAAATCCCTCTGTCATTTCAAACACACATAGAAAACCAAGAAGTAAAACATTTACTGTAGGAAATCCTCCATCTTGGGTAAACATATGAACTTGGTAGTAGTGGAAAAGGTGGTAACTGTCTGTGTCTGTCTCTTGAATAATTATTCAGAGTCTCTCTCTCTCTCTCTCTCTCTCTCTCTCTCTCTCTCTCTCTCTCTCTCTCTCTCTCTCTTCTCCCTTCATTCTTCTCCCCACTTCCCTATCTCCCATGCCCCTCCCCCTATTCCTCTCTTTCTCTCTTTCCAGTTCAATAATGGTCTGCCACCCCTAAACTCTGAACCCAGGAAAACTGGATACTATCAATTTGAAGACCTAAAATACAGAAGCCCTACGTCCCAGACTGAGGACAAGAGACCAACTGTTCCAACTCAAGTTGTCAGAAAGACAGATTTTGACAATTGAATTCCCAGTTTGTGGTATAAAACTTATAATTTCATCCATTAACTGCTGTCTTAATTAGCTCACAGCATATACATCCTACTATATGTCATATTTTATTTTGAAAACATTATTTTTGTGGTAGCACAATTATTTATGCTATTAATCATAAAAATGTTTGTTTTATTAGAGTTATATTTTTATGAATGAATTCATGTCTCTAGATAGATATTTAATTTTATGTATATGAGTCTTTTGCTTGAATGTATGAATGTGTACCATGTGTGACTGGTTCCTCTAGAGGTCAGAGGAGGGCATTAGATTCCTTGAAGCTGGAATTACTGATGGTTGTCAGGTATCATGTGTATGCTAGAAACTGAACTATGTCATCGAGAAAAATCATCAAGTGACCTTAACTGCTGAGCCATGTCTGCAGCCCCACTTTTTACATTTTTAAATAACATCACCAATCTTTCACCAGTAACAGAAAATTATATGGATCACTAATGACTGTAGCCTAATCCTCACCTGGTACAAAGAGTTCAGCTTTCAAACCATTCCCATGTGTCATTTTATTTGCTTTCCAATTTTGAGGTTTACATTTATTGTCTCTCAAAGATAAAGACCATAATAGAGATATTTATCAAAAATATTGCATCTGTCGCAGAGCATGGTATTGCAGATGTGGGGAATTGGTATGACAGACACTGGAGATTTCTGTGTATGGTCCTGCAGGCTGCTGTGTTGATAAACTAGATGGCTCTCCCTTCGATCCATGGCCATTCTCCTTAAATGTAATGAAAGTACAGAATATTCCTCATTTTCTAAAGCTTTATGAAAAAAAGGTTTCAAACAGAAATCACCAGGACCACTTTAATTTCTTATGACAAATGCTTCTAAAGTTTCTTGGGAATATCTAAATATCAAGAGTATAATGGTTTGGTTTGGAATTTGTTATTTTTAAGAACTGAAACCTAATAATGTACTAAATATTGCAACAAGCTACATTTTATTCTGAAAAAAAAGTTATTTTTTTCCTACAAAGGAAGAGAAAGTAAAATTAGCTTTCAGGGAAGAAAAAAAATGAGCAAAGGAGTGAATCCGTAAGAGTATTTGAAGGTAATACTTTAATTCATTTAGAAATCAAAAGGCTTCAGAACCCCTGTGCTGGTATCAAGGTAGAGTAATCGAAACAGGAATATTCCTCATGACCTGATTTTAATCTTCTTAAATAAACTGTGCGTGTCGTTATTTAATTTCTTCCTAGTATTGGCAGTCAAAGCACTTCCTGCCTCCCAGAGCTTCTTCCAGCTTGTTTTAAAAGCTCTTGGTGCTGTCACAACTGGGTTCATTTGTATGAGCATAGCTCTCTGTATTAACTTCAAAAATCATGTTCTGTAGAAGAAACTGGTAAAACCAAGGCAGTTTTTTCCTTAGCTGATGTGAAGATTAAATTAAGGTTTTCCATGAGGGAGCTACGCGGGGTTCTCTAGTGTCCCACAAGGACACTGCATTTTTGTAAGAGATGACTACCTGAAGAAGGGTTAATGTAAACATCCAAATCCACCTGGAAACTTAAGAAAAAAATACAAACCAGAATAATCACTATAGATCTCTGGGCAGAAGCTAGATATAAACACACAGAATTAGTGTGTATGCTCACCCCCCAACACACACACACATCTTAGTCTGTGGGGAATAGAAAGAAAATTAGTTTTTGAGGCTTTATGATTGGGCAGGAAATTTCACAACAGGAAATAGCTTCTGAACTTTTCACTGTGACAATATATGGCAAAAATAATTAGAGAAAATAAAACACAATCTACCATAACAACTTCAAATACAACGATGTTCCTTTAACATGGCTGAAGTGTTTTTCTTAAGCCCTGGATTAACAGTAAGAATTTGTGAGATACATATATATATATATATATATATATATATATATATATATATATATATATATATATGTGTGTGTGTGTGTGTGTGTGTGTGTGTGTGTGTGTACAAAAAAATGCATAGGGCTTTGAGATTAATGCTAAAACCATACATTTATTTTATCTAGACAAAAAGTGTTCTGAAAAAGGAAATGGATTTCTGATAACTTTTCCCAACTGGATAAGACACTTTACAGTTTTACAGTAACACACACACACACACACACACACACACACACACACACTCCGTTACGTATTATATATTTTTGATTACTGTGTGAGCATCAAGGGAGTAAATCCTTAGTTGGTAATCATCACCATAAAGAGCAAAGCTCTGGTATGTTTCACATTAATTGTTGAAAAGATACAGAGACTATGCATTGGGATAACATTCAGTTTTAAGAAATCCAGGAACGAAGTAAAAATGGTTCTTACTTTTCGTTCAGTATTCTGTAAATCAGCCCATCTTCATCTTTCTGAACAAAGCGTAATGATTAACTCAGAGCCTAGCATCCTGATCACATCATCAACTTCTGGTTTTACTTTAAGATTTATTATTAATTACGTGTATTTGTGTGTGCCTGCGTGTGGATATGTGCACATACGTGCAGTTTACCTAGGTTAGGTTAGGGGTTAGGGGTTAGGGGCTAAGGGTTAGGGGTTAGGGGTTAGGGTTACTATCTACAGCAGCAAGGAAACAAGCCAGATCCCCTGGAGCTGAAGTGACATAGGCTGTGAGCTACTTGGAGTGGGTACTGGTCCTCTATAAGAGCATTTGACACTTTTAGTTGCTGAACCATTTATCTGGCCTCCATTTCAGCAACTTCTGCATGGAAGTCTTCTTATATTTCATTAAGCATAAGCCTATAATACTGTTCTCATTTTTAATAAGGATTAGTTAATACAATAATAGGCATCATAAGACATAATTGTCTGACTCTATTTGGTTAGCAAGAATTAAAGGAATTCATATTTAAACAAGTATAGGGGAAATTACGACTATTAATAATATTTAGTATTACTTAGATTATTTTAATGTTTTATAGTTCATATTTTAGATACTAAAATTTTTTAGGTTTTTTTAAAACATTTTAATGGATGCTTTAACATTTTAAAGATGTCCTAACAATAGGACAACTTTCCTATAGTTTTTAAAAGGCAGATTTAGATGTGTAGCAGGCACTTAAGCATGGTACCTGACCTGGTCTCCATGGCAACTCTATAATTAAAAAATAATAATATGGTAATACTTATAGGTGAGAGAAAGAAGGTAAAGTCATTAGAATATTTTTGTTCACTAACACCAAACAACACAGTATAGAATGTTTGTATCTATATGTAGCACGAATCTTAAAAGGTCATATTAATAAATTCAAACCTGAAGCCAGGTATTGGGGTGAATGCTGGAAGATCAAAGCAGCAGAACAAGCCACAGCCACTTTACCTTGCCAGTTCCTCAGCTGATTCTGTTTCTTTAGACTGGAAGCCTCTGAGTCCTCATCCGAATGGATCTCAGCTGAACTGCTGCTCTAAAGTCTAAAAGCTTAACCAGGCTCTAGTCCCTGGTCCTCACACTTTAATATACCTTTCTGCTTCCTGCCACCACTTCCTGAGATTAAAGATGTGTGTCACCATGCCTGGCTGTTTCCAGTGTGACTTTGAACTCACATAGATCAGGATGGATCTTTGCCTCCAGAATGCTAGGATTAAAGGTGTGTGTGTGACCATTTTTTGGCCTCTATGTTTATCTGGTGGCTGTTCTGTTCTCTGACATCAATAAGTTTATTAGGGTGCACAATATATTGGGGAACACAATATCACCACATCTATATCGTTTATCTTATATAGCCTTGGGTGTCACTTTGTTATTTCCTCAAGCCTAATGTATGATTTACCATTTCTTCCAAGCTTCTTGTCATAGATAATCCTTAAGACTAAAAACCTGACTAGGAAACATACAGAACTGTAAAGCTCAGCTTTGTCATGGCTGGAGATATAGCTCAATAGTAGAATGCTTTACATAGCAGACATGTATGCCCTGTGCCTTGAGTTCAACTCCCAACATATTAAAAAATTATTTATTTTTCTTAGTATCTATTCTGTGATTTATATCAATAAAACAGCTTTCCTTTGAAACATTTGTTTTAGTATATTCATTTTATGACTTTCTCCACATTTCTCCTTACATTAATTGAGATGAAAGGCGATTCTTTTCTGTGTCTGTGTGTATACACATTTCTGGTGTTATTGTTATTTCCTGTCTTTTCTTCTCATTTTGATTGGTTTTCATGTCATTGTCTTCTAAGCTCTAGGGCAGATTTAATGTTGTTAGTATGTGTTCTTGCAGGTTTTAAAATATTTTAGCAAGTTTTTTTTTTTTTACTTTTTTCTAAAACTTTTTTAGAAAGTTGTTTTATTTCATCTTTAAACATTTTACATTTGTTTATTTACTGTGAGCATGTGTGAGTATGTGCTGGCATGTGTGCCAGAGCACATGTGTCTGTAGAGGTTAGAGGACAACTTAGCTAGCATCAGTTCTCTACTTCCATTAAGAGGGACCCAGATTCTAAAACAGGTCATTTGGCTTGGTGGCAAGCACCCTGAATCCCTTACAGTTGAGATAAAAGCCAGGCCTTCTGGCTCACTGCGTGGTACAGTCCCTTATCAAGGAAAATTGGGCTATTGTCTGCCTCTGCCCTGAATTGGAAGGGGAGTCTTGGCAAATTCATGTATGTTGGCTGGTTTTATATCAATTTGACAGACGCTAGAGTACTTTGGGAAGAGGGAACCTAAATTGAGAAAATTCTGTCACCAGATTGGGCTGTGGGCAAGCTTGTGGTTCATTTTTTAAGTTAGTAAATGATATAGGAGGGCCCAGCCCATTATGGGTGGTGTTATGCTTTGGTAGGTGGTCTGAGGATATATAAGAAAACAAATCAAGCAAGCTGGGAGGAGAAAGCCATTAAGCAGTGCTATTCCATGGCCATTGTGTCAGTACCTGCCTCGAGGTTCTTGTCTTGCTTGAGTTCCTACCTTGACTTCTTTCAGTGATGAACTGTTACTTGGAAGTGTAAGACAAAAATAAACTCTTTCCTTTCCAAATTGCTTTTGGTCATAGTATTTAATCACAGTGATAAAGAAACGTAAGTAGGAGAGCATGCTGGCTGGTTCAGACCATATTTTTTAAAATGTTGATTTGCTCTGTAGTTTTCAGTGATCTGAAAAATTCCAGATCTTCTCAGTTTACAGAGATAGGCAAGTTTGAAGTCAGTCTCTCAGGGATTGTCCATGAGAGTTTAGATGCTGGCTATGGAGTTCAACTTTATCCAGCCACAAACTGGAAGCTGAATGCTACCAGTTGAGTACGCTGAGGGTGGGAGGGTGCGTTGGAAATGCCTATAGGGTCCACCAAGCACTTCAGAGACTAGTTGTTGCCTACTTCAACATCACCAGGAAACTGGCCAGTTAGAAGGTGGATACTTGTGCAACATCTGGAAAGGTTTAAGTGCTAGGTGTCTGCTTATCAGAGAGAAGCTGAAATCTGAGTTTAAATGCCCATTCACTTTGGGCTGAGCCCAAAAGCCCTACCATGTTTCCTGATCCTTTGGTAAATGTTTGATCCCTGCCAGAGAGTTGAAATGTTATGTAAGTTGATGTGTTATAGAAGAGACTGGGAGCTGAGAAAGATTTCCCAATTGAGGGGGTCTCTGCAGGTGTCATACAGGGAAGTAAATCCCTGCTAAGAGATAAGAATGAAAACCTGGTACAGATTGATTTAGTCAACCTGAATCAGACCTCAGGGAGTCTAATAGCAGGTATTTAAGCCTAGTACAATTTGAAAAAAAAAAAAAAAAGGTTCCTGGTGCAATACAATCCCCACTGCACAAGGAAGCATAATTACATTGAAACTCAACTCAGTGTACATGTCATTTCCTTCAAGATAATGAGTTCTAGGGATAGTCTAACTATATAGCTTTAAGGACTAAGGGTCTGGCTAGTCTCAATCATACAGATAGCATAGAGGTCATTTGGGCTATTAGCCACCTCTAGTCATAGTTGTGGGAGCTTGGGAGAACCTCTGCCTACAAGGGTCATTTAGATTTCTAGCCACCATTACAAGGGTCTTGGTTGTAAGAGCTTGATATGGTCTGGTCCAACAGGTAACTCAGATCACCAGGCAGTCAATCATTTCCAATTCTCAGCTTTCTGGATGGAAGAACAGATTTTTCATCCTTCCCACTGGAAAGATAAACCTGTAGGCTTAACATCCTTGGTTTCTCTGGAGATTTGTGGGCACAAGGACCTTTGTGCTGTACTCCCAACACCCAACCTCAAAGTACTTTGCTGGGTAAGGAGCTCACAGCAAGAACATATCTCTACTTCCTCTCAACGTTAATAATCATGTTTTCAGATTTATTTGGTGTGTTAGAGTCTCACAACTAGTGTCTGAGTTCCTTACAGGGAATTAACCACATATTGCTCTTTTATTAGTGTACTCATAGAAGGAGAGAAATTCCAGAATGTTCTATTTATCATTGTGGGACCAACAAATATTTACCAAAATTTTAAGCTAAATATGTGCCACATGTGCTCAATTTCTTAAGTTCTTCATCAAATTTTAGCACCTTTTTGGGTGCTAAATTTTCCAGTCTAAATTGAATTTGCTGATCTTACTATATAAACTTAACACTGTGACATTTTTCCTATGAATACTCTAAAATTCTTTAACTTTTCCCTTGCAACAAATCATATATACCACAACCTTTAATCAATTCCAAGTTAATCTTATTAAAATTCTACTACCCCATGTAATATGCCTCCTGTATTAATTTTACTTTCCTCACATTAGTTTCTGTTGCCTACATGAGCTGGCAACTTGTGAGCCCTTCTAACAGAAAGTAGATTGTGAGGAAAACTGGGAGAAGAAATAGCTCTATAGTATTCAATACTCTACATAAGTGTATAGAGGAATTATATTTGTATAGGAAGATATGCACTAAGGCAAATTCTACTTTTATAACTATATTATCCCTCAGCTTCATTAAGATTTGATGTGTTAAAATATTGTAGCTATTTGTTGCTAAGGGAAAAATACTACCACTTCTACTGACACAAGCATTTTATAAAAGTGGGGTGAGAGTATAACAGCTTGCTTCAGGTACTATTGGCTTTAAGTATGCTATTTTGTTACTTGCTATTAAAATACTATTGCATATGTGAGAAAATTTCTTTGCTACATTTTTGATTATATAATAATTTTGGAAAATTTCTAATTTTTCAAGAAAATAGGGACAAGAAAAATACTCTGCATTAGAAATACTAGACAATGAATCTAACTTATTTAGCAATTCATTTTAATTTTAGATTTAACTCAGGAAAATAGTTTACCATCTTAATATTATGAATATGTGAATCTTTTCTTGTGGTCCTTTTGTTTTGTTTTGTTCCTTTGTCTTATTAGTTTTTTTGGTTGTTTGTTTTGATTTTCCTTTTTGTAGTTTAATGGGTTGTTTTGCTTTAGTCTTTTAGGTTTTTTTGAAAGAGAAAGAAAAGGTGGTGTGTAGGAAGGTGGAGAGAATCTGAGAGGAATTGAAGAATGGGAAAAACATGACCAAAATATAATGTATGCAAAAACTAATTTAAAAGCAATAAATAAATATCCAAACCTGGAATAGAGATCATGCCTTTATATTAATATTTTTATTTAAATATTTAGGATTTATGTGATATGTGCTCAAAGACTGAATATATATCATTTTTAGGGATATTTTATGAGCACACAGTTTATAATTTAGGAAAGTTGATTTGAGGTATTGGAAAACATTATTGTATATGACAGTGATAAGAATCTCTTCCTTAATTAACATATATTGGTCATGAAATAAGCTTAGTTTTCATTGGTTTGGTATTGCTGACCTAGGAAACTAGATTTGTGATCTTCTGGTCGATTCTTTGAAGCTATTTGTGTGTTTTTGTTGTTCTTATACACCTTTTAGATATTCAGAAATAACTTTCTTACTTTTGTCTATGTAACATTCTCTTGAATTATACATGACAACATATTTTCTTTTTTTAAGTCAAGAATTTATGACTAAGCAGTACACTCATTGCCATATTTTTTTAAAAAGGAAAATTGACAAAGCTATTTTATAATCACTCTAATCTCAAAGGCTATCACAGTTACTAATGTATAACTTTCCAACATCTGTTGGTGTCTCATTCAATTGTTTATATTTTAACAATAAGCATGAGTAACTCTTGAAAATTCACAAATATATAATATTGCAGTATTGTGTATGCATCTTCACAGAGAGGAATTCAGTGTGTACTGTACTGCACACTAGAACATCTATAAAATGAGAATGTACACTTCCACACTTGAAAGAATAGTAAATAAGCCAGAATATTTCATCTTACAAATTGTTAATCAATAAATCACATTTTTAAAGCTACTGAGTAATTATTAGCTGAAGCATCAAGCAATAGCATCCTCATTTACATATTAACACATTTATAACAATAATTTCTGTTATGTGCTCGTATATGTGAAACATAATAAATTATTCATGTAATTCAGACTTTCTTAATGCATAATTAAAATGCTGTTATGGGGCTTGAATACATGTGTACTTTCTATAAAGAATTAGAATTGTAAAAACTAAATGTAGTCAATCTTAAAAACAAATGCAAGTGTAGTATTTTGGATGAGTAGATTCCTTACTTTGAGGAAAAATTATTTTTATTAAAGGCAATGGTACTATAATGATTTCTAAATATCAGTTGGATTTAAATTTATTTTAACAGAAAGGAAAAATAGTTAACTTTAAAAAAAATGTATTCAAAACACTTTTGGGCAAATGAGATACTGCAAATTGGCACTGTGAACACAAGAACAAAAGAGGATTGCAGAGAATCACAGCTGAGGTCAGCTTGAATGGAACAGAAGACACTAGGACCTCATGCTGGACAAATATTTATGTGACCATTTTGTTGACTTGCAAAAAGTCAATGTGGACTACAGTAAAAATGAGGAACAATCCAGGGTCTACATTTTGATGGCCACAATGATTGTTAGTTTTTCTTTCAGTAACTCTACCTGATTCACACAGTGAAGAGCCAAGGCAAAAATCATCATGTTACTTATGAAAGAGAGAAAATCAGGAATGGTAAGGAGGCCCAGAGAATTATCCTTACATAGGTCCACTCTTCAGGGGCAAAGATGTGAAATGGAGCAATATGTGACCCTAGCTGGTCTAGCTTTTCTGTCTCTCCTGAGGAGAGTAAAACTAACATGAGAAGGGCAGTAAAGGTCATAGCCGAGGAACTATGATACTGAGGTTTAATCTTGGAATTCTGGTAAGTTTCATTTTTCTCACAATGACTTCACTTCAGTGCTTCTGTAAAACAACAGTAAAATGCAACAAAAAACCATGAGCAGCGGCTTTCACAAGAAGTCCTAGTGGACCCGAAAGACAACAGAGGAGACAGAACAAAGAACAAGGAACAGAATGAATATCTATATCACAGCAATGTGAACACAAAGCAACTTAAGGGAAGCAAATTTATCCTTCAAAAGTGATGGCAACACATTTATATGCATATACATATTATCTTATACACACACATATATATAATATCTGATATATATAAGACTATATATAAAGAATTCTTAACATTCAAGACTAATCAAAAATGGGAAAAATACCTAACAGAAAACCTTACTTAAGAAGGTGTATAGGTGACAAACACAAAGTAAAAAGCTTGGTGTCATAATTCAGAGAAATAAAAAATCAAATATCATTGAGACATCACTACAGATCTACTAGAATGGGAATCCAAAGGCTGATGAATACAAATGCTGTTTTGGACATGGGCAGTGGGAACCCATGTTAATAGGAATGAAAATGGCAAATTTGCTTTGCAAGGTCATTAGGGTTTCTTACAAAATTAAAATCCTCTTACCAAATGACCCCAAAATCTTCCTGGTAGTTATCTAAATAATCTGAAACCATTACGGCAGAACAAAACCTATGCCTGGATATTTATAGAAGCTTTAGTCATAATTGCTATATCTTAGAAGTATCCAAGATGTCCTTCAAGAAGGAAATGGAGGTAACTCGGTTACATTAAGACCACAGATTCCAATCATCACTCAAGTAAAGGCAGTCAGAAGCAGGGAAATGTTTAGTGCATGCTTCTCCTTGAAAAAGCCAATATAAGAGTGCTGTGAAGTTACAGCTACACAGCATTGCGGGACAGACCAAACTATGAGTAAAATAAGGTGTCAGCTCTAGGCCTGGAAGGGTCAAAATCTGAAGCTAGGAATTTTTAAGAGAATGATCCTGTAATGGTGTGAAATAAAAGCCAAACACAATGCTTTTTTAAGTTCTTAATTGAACAAATAGAGAAGGGTTTGCCCAAAACACATACAATGACATAGTAGGCAATTGGCATTTACAAATAGGCAAAGTGAGTGGCAGCAATATTGTAAAGGGTGGGAGGGAAGATGTGAGACGGGGGTAAATTTTCTGCTCTATTCATGGTATCCTTTTATATAGTTTTATTGCAAGGTAATCTTATGTTAGATGTAAATGTATATTATAAATTTGAGAACATCTGATTTTTAAGAGGCACGAAAATAAAATGTGAATAAAAAACAATATAAACATGGCATCTCCATATATAAATTGCTTAAATATGAATGCTATAAACTATGTCACTCATGTTACACCTAAAGTCGAAGGTTCCTATGTGATCTGTATGAACGGAGCCACATTCATCTTTTCTTATATCCCACCCTTCCTCTGTAGGTTTTTGTAATTACCACATCTTAAGTGCACACAGAAAAGCATCATCCTCAGTCAGACAGGTGCGGAGACTCTTCTGGAAGGATTGCCTCGATGACCGCCCAGGGAGAGTGGCAGGTCCAGTTCAAGCTCGTCCAGGTGGGCAACAGTGGCACCAAGAAGACGACATTCATGAAGCGCCACTTGACAGGCGAGTTCAAGAAGAACTGTGAAGCTACCCTGGGCGTGGAGGTGCGCCTGCATCTTCCATACCAACAGCGGACCCATCAAGTTCAACATGTGGGACAGAGCCGGCCAGCAGAAGTTCAGGGGCCTGCGCGATGGCTATTACATCCAAGCCCAGTGTGCCATTATAATGTTTGATGTAGCATCAAGAGTCACTTCCAAGAATGTACCTGATTGGCATAGAGATCTGGTATGTATGTGTGAAAACATCCACATTGTATTGTGTGGCAACAAAGTGGATGCTAAGGACAGAAAAGTGAAGGCAAAATCTATTGTCTTCCACAGAAAGAAGGATCTTCAGTGCTACGACATTTCTGCCAAAAGTAACTACAACTTTGAAAAGCCTTTCCTCGGGCTTGCCAGGAAGCTCATCGGAGACCCTAATTTGGAGTTTGGTGCCACGCCTGCTCTTGCCCTACCTGAGGTGGTCATGGACCCAGCTTTGGCAGCACAGTACCAAGCATGATTTAGAGGTCGCTCAAACAACTGCCCTCCCCGACAAGGATGGTGACCTTTGAGAAAGTGAAGCTGGAGCCCCAAGTCAGAAGTCTAGTTTTATAGGCAACTGTCCTGTGACGTGGGCGGTGCAGCATGTGAGCCACCTTATTTAGCTAAGCAGATCGTGTACTTCATTGGGATGCTGAAGGAGATGAACGAGCTTCGGAGTGAACGTGGCAGTTAAAACATACCTTTATTTTTTCGGACTTGCATATTTTGCTGTTTGGAACACAGTTGCTTCCCTCCTGAATTTCAAAAATAAGACTGCTACAGTCACATCACACTGTTCAATCTGTGGTGAAATCTTGTTTGTTACTGTCATTCCCGTGCTTTTTGTTTAGAATCAGATTAAGTTGTATTTCAAATAATCTAAAAGAGAAAAGAAAAGCATCATCCTACTAGAGCCCTAGCAATATTCTTCTGTACTTAAAATAATAATTTAATTTCAAAAAATATGAATGCTATAAACTAATACTTATATTTAATATTCATTGAATTTTTTACTTAAAATAATATTTTAAATGAGTGAAATAAAAGAAAATAATCTGTTTCTTTTTTTTTTTTTCCACTGTTCAAGGTTTATTTGGTGTTTTCATTGGCATGACACTTGGGTAGTTGGTTGCATCATTCATATGCACATCTTACTTTTTACGTAGTATTTCAGTGTACACCACAGATACATAATACACAAAATAATATCCTTTAGAACAGTTATGCACAAATATGCAGGATGGATTTACCCACTGGAGCCACGTTATGACTAACTGGGAACTCACTGGCCTAGGCATGTTGGTGAGGGTGCACAGCAGACACAGCAGGCCCCCGAGATAACCGAAGCCTGCACACAATTGGCAGTGTGTCTCAGAGACAGTGGGACTGCCACACCACCAGGTTACCACTACACAAGTACCACTTAGCAGCAGGGTAGAGCTGTGGGAACTGCCCTTAATACAACAACACTAAACACAGCTCAGATGAGGAGATGGCGTGTGGTCTCCATAGAAACCCTGCTGCAGCCTGGACAGTGAAGCTCTAGGACATCTGAGGACTTTAGAACTGCAGCTCTTTCTGGATGCCCCAGAGCGTATCTGCACTCTTCTTCAAGCGGGCCTCCTCTTCAGAAGTCAGAGTCACCTTCACAACATCTGAGATTCCATTTTGTCCCAGGACACAAGGGACACTGAGGAAGACATCATCCTTGATTCCATAGAGACCCTTAATCATGGTAGAAATGGGATGCACCCGCCTAAGATTCTTCATCATGCTCTCAGCCAGGTCAGCCATGGAGAGGCCAATGGCCCAGGATGTATATCCTTTGAGTTTAATCACCTCATAGGCGCTGTCAACCACCTGCTTGTGAACCTCCTTCCACTGCTCCTTGTCTGCATCGCTGCCCAGTTCTGGGTTCAGATTCTTCAGCGAGACACCAGCAACATTCACACCACTCCACACAGGCACACTGGAGTCTCCATGCTCCCCTAGGACCCATCCATGACAGCTTAGCGGGTGAATACCCAGTCTTTCCCCCATCAGGTAACGGAACCGAGCTGAATCCAGATTGCAACCACTCCCAATAACTCGGTTTTTGGGGAAGCCACTTATCTTCCAGGCCACGTAGGTCAAGATATCAACTGGGTTTGAAACAATAAGCAGCTTGCAGTTTGGACTGTACTTCACAACATTGGGAATGATGAACTTAAAGATGTTCACGTTTCGCTGGACCAGGTTGAGTCGGCTCTCTCCCTCTTGCTGACGGGCCCCCGCTGTGATAATGACCAGCTGGGAGTTTGCAGTCACACTATAGTCTTTGCTAGAGACAATTTTTGGTGTTCTGAGAAAAAGGCTGCCGTGCTGGAGATCCATCATCTCTCCTTTTAGCTTGTCTTCCATGACATCAACAAGGGCAAGCTCATCGGCCAAGTCCTTCATTAGGATACTGATGGCACAAGCCATGCCAACAGCACCAACCCCAACAACCGTAATCTTCTTCTGGGGGGTTTGTTCTTCCTTAAGTAGATTCACAATCAGCTGATCCTTGAGGGTTGCCATCTTGGTGGACTTTGAACCTCTTGGGACCGCTAGTGCAGGATGGACAGCAGCGTGGTCTGGACTTGGCGACAGAGGCTGCAGCACCATAATCTGTTTCTTTTTTTCCCTTTTTCCCAACATAATATTTTTATTGATTATTTGAGAATTTCACACAATGTACCCTGATCATAACTTGCTTCCCATTCCTCCTAGGTTCACCCTCCCACCCTTATGTCCCCCAAAAATTAAAAAAAAATACACCAAGTACAATTTGTCTGTGCTGCCCATATACTCATTGAAGTATGATCAAACTCCCAGTGGTCAGCCCCTTAAAGATAACTGAATAGTCCTTTCCCATCCCCGTACCAAAACATGAGTTTCTGATTGTTTATTTG
Source organism: Peromyscus eremicus (assembly GCF_949786415.1). Lineage (NCBI taxonomy): Eukaryota > Metazoa > Chordata > Mammalia > Rodentia > Cricetidae > Peromyscus > Peromyscus eremicus. The sequence goes on along the minus strand of NC_081429.1, from coordinate 27,484,335 downwards.
TTTGGGTAATATTATTAATTTAATTGAAATTACATTTTTTCATGTAATATATTCTATTTATGTTTTCCCCTCCCCTAATCCCTCCTAGGTCCTCCCTCACTTCCCCACCCACCCAAATCCACACCTTTTCTTTCTTTCTCATTAAAATATAAACACGCTTATAAAAACTAATAAATGCATTTCTATAAGAACAGTGAAATGGTTCTGTGGAGTAGAAATTTAGATTTGAAGTTTTGAATAAGGCTCATTATCAGAGAAAAGAGATACTGAACAAGAATAACATGCCAGCTGGGTGGTGGTGGTGGTGCATGACTTCAATCCCAGCACTCGGAGGCAGAGGCAGGTGGATCAGTGTGAGTTCAAGGCCAGCCTGGTCTACAGAGTGAGTTCTAGGAAAGGCGAAAAGCTACACAGAGAAACCCTGTCTCAAAAAACCAAAAATAAATACATACATAAATAAATAATAAAAAAACAACAACAAAAAGATAATAACATGCCAATCATCTAGAAACACAATGTCAACAAATCTGAACCTGAGAACAATGATGAGAAAACATGAGGCAAAAACTAGTAAAATAAATCTGCCATTAGTAATAGAAACCTTCACTTCTATCTGGAAGCTTCAACACTCTCTTTTAACAATTAAAATATGAAATATCCAGGAAAACAGTAAGCATAAAATTGACTTGAGTAGTGTTATAAAGCAGTTTCATTTAATTATTTATAAAACACATAGTTATATTTTATTCCCATCAGCAGAATATAAACTTTCGAAAACTCATCATCATAGATATTATTAAGAGCCAGGAATATACCTGAATAAACTTGAAAAATACACAAATAGAAAGAAAATGTACAAGAGATTGATAACAGGGCTCGGTGTATATTGTGACAGCAAGAAGACCTGAGTTCAAATCCCCAGACCCCACAAAAATATCAGTAATTGCTGCATGTGTAGCTAACTCCAGTATTGGAAGGCAGAGACTGGTGGATCTCTAAAGTTAGCTGGTCAGCCCACTTAGAAAAAAATTATAGAGTTCAAGGTCAATGAGAGATTATGTATCTGAAAATAAGGTTTAAGGATTAGCAAGATGGTTCAGGATGTAAAGGCTCACCTCTAAACTGCATGATGTCAGTTCAATCCCCAGGATCCATGTAGTGAAAGGAGAGACTACAGTACTGTAAGTTGTCCTCTAACCTCCATAAGTAGGGTATGGCACATACACAAGTGCACACACACAAACACACACACACACACACACACACACACACACACATACTGTATGTTCACATACTACAGTGATTTGATTAGCAACAGAAATATAGCTACAAAATCCCTAAATATTTGTAGACCTGAAATACATTCACACATGACACCAACAGCATGTAAGTCAAAGATTGTAAGAGCCAGATCAGGTATTTTTCTGTGAGATTGTGTCTATTATGAGTGTCAGAAGCTGTACATACAAAATTTCACCAACGTGACTGCCTGAACATTAGCTGAACAAAGACAATGCCAATAAACATGCCAAAGTGAATGGAGTGGTGGTAGAGGTAGCTCAGGATGCCTTAGTCCTTCACAAAGAATTATAGGCACAGGCAACTTAGCAAAGCTGAGAGTGGGAGAAATGGTCTTCCCCAGGGAAAAGCACAAATGGCTATTCCATACCAAATAGTTAGCCCTGAAAACATACATACATACATGCATACATACATACATGCATACCTAACATTATACAGACTTAGCAGGTTAGATTAAGAATGCATGTAACAACATTTAATGAAAAAAGAGTCCATGAATTTGAAAAAAAATAAGCAAGGAGGGGTATATGGAATGGTTTGGAGGGAGGTAAGGTAAGAGATAAATGATGAAATTATATCATAATATCAAAAATGAGAGAAAAACATTACAGTGTTCAAGAAAAGTTAAAGATATTTTGAACAAGTGAGTGTGTAACAACACAACTTGTTAAAACTGGTGGGATGTACTGGCTAGAAAAGTAAGATCAATAATGATTATTTACATTCTACATTGTGAAAGTAGAGAAATAAATGGAATGAAGCCTGAAGTAAGCTGAAGGATTATAAGAATGAGCCCTAAAGCAGAAATCAATACCTGGTGTTTCTACATCACACACCTCCAATCTACGCATTGTTTATCTGTCAATTATATCTCAAAGATGGAAAAATGAAAGTAAGATTTAAAAAGTCCAGTGAAAAATGATGTTGAAAGCATACATTTTATATATACAAATCTATGCATATTCAGTACTTACATATAAATAAAAATTATAACATATACTTCTATTCCATAAATATGAACTTTATAGTTTTAAGCAAGCTTGCAAAATTGTGAACTATCATAAGGTGACTCAAGAGCAAGTTTATACAAGCTTCACTGTTATTCCACCTATCTAGACTGATATTTCCTTCTCCAGTCACTCTCCTTAGCTGGAGATCTTCGAGGGCTCCTAGTCTCTCACCCTAACACACATACTCAAGCACCAACACTCATTATACAGAGATCATTAAAATAAAAACTTTTACCAGATTATTTGTTGTTAATGGTTATCGGGTCCTCTCACAAGAATTAAAGAGCCAAGTAGAAATACCCAGATGGACAGCTATTTCGAGGAAAGGGGACAAAAACCATGATCTTGACAGGCATGTGATGGCAAAATTTCAGCTAATGGAGTTTGGGAGCTGTAAAGATTTTGTGGCACATATTACATCATACTTCTTCCCAACTTCAAAACTCAAGAGCTGGGTTAAATATAAATAACTTGCTGTTATATAACTGAGAGACCTGTGAAAGCATCGTCTTTATTCCACAATATAGAAGGAAAAAAATGAGAATGTGAAAATGTGAGTCAGGAACATGAGATCATAAGCACAGACATAAAATCAAACACATTTAAGAGAAAACAAGATGAAATGAAGAACAAAGGAGAGAGAAAAATGTTAAAATTTTCACTGTGAAGGACAATTGCATTTGTCAAATAAAACAGGCTAACCAACCAACGCTAATATTTAGAAAGAGACACACAGACTCTATGTGTATTTGAGGAATATTCTGAATTCTCTCCAAAACTACACAGATTTTTGTTGTTGTTTTTGTAATTGTTTAGATGGAGTCTTGCTATGTAGCTGAGGCTGGCAAACTCATGGTGATCCTCCTGTTTCAGCCTTTTAAAAGCCTGACATGGCCATGGGACCCCAGGGTACACTGGGAGCCTGTCTGTCAACTGAGCTTGTGGTCATCCCTTGTCAGCTCAGAAAGTATAGGGTAAAGTGCCTCCTTGGTCGTTTACATGGTGTTTTAGTGAGGGTTACTGTTGCTGTGATAAAACACCATGACCGAAAGCAAGTTTGAGAAGAAAAGCTTACACTTCCATATCACTGAAGGAAGTCAGGACAGGAACTCAAAACAGGGCAGAAACCTGGAGGCAGAAGCTGCAGCCAAGACCATGGAAGGGCTTTGCTTACTGGCTTGCCCCCCATGGTTTGTTCAGCCTGCTTTTTTACAGAACCCAGGACCACCAGCCCAGAGGCAGCCTCACCCACAATTGGCTAGGCCCTCCTCATCAATCACTAATTAAGAAAATACCCCACTCATTAATAAGTCATTATCTTAGTTGAGGTTCTCTCCTCTCAGATGGTTTTAGCTTGTGTCAAGTTGACAAAAAAATTAATACAACTGATTCCCTGTCAACTTGACACACAAACACATCACTTTTCAATTAGAACCTTTCTTTTCTCAATATCCCCAAGATCTCATATTAAAATATAAATAACTTTAAAAAAAATAACTTTTGTCTTTACACATTCAAAGACATTAAAATTTTTCTTTAAAATCTCCATTCTCTTTAAAACTCCAACATCTCTTTTAAAAGCTCAGTCTTTTACCTTTGCATTCCTGTAAAAATTAAAATTAAGTTAAATATTTTTTTTTCAAGAAGGAAGAACCAGGGCACAGTCACAACCTGAGCAATGCAAAACCAAACTCCAACAGTGTAAATAACGCAGTATCAAATTATCTGGGGTTTACTCACGATTTTCAGGGCTCCTCAAATGGCTCTGGATCACTTCTCCAGCTCTGCCCTTTGCAACACACACAGCTTGTCTTTTAGGTCCTGGCTGGCTCCACTCCAAGGCCGATGCTGTTCTTGGTGTTCATCACATGGTATTGGTATCACCAAAATGCTGGGGTCTTCTACTGCAACTAGGCTGTACTTTCACAAGTAGCCTCTCATAGCCAAGCCTCAACTTCTCTGCATGACTCCTTCAACCTGGGCCTTCATTTGCTGGTGGGCTGCTCTGCATGACTCCTTCAACCTTCATTTGCTGGTGGGCTGCACCTTCACCAATGGCTTTTCCTAGTCTCTCACAGTGCCGAGCCTCAGCTGTTCTCCATGACCCCTTTATATCCCTTTAAAACCAGTTCCACCTGTGTGACTCATACTACTAAGTTTGGTTGCCAGTACAAGGTAACAACATTGACCACCTCTGGACGCTTTCTTTGTGTCAAGTCTCAGGAAACACTTCCCAGAAGATTTTCTTTTTCCAAGTGATGCTGGTCACTTCTTTTTTTATTTTATAATTTAATTTAATTTTACATATCAGCCATGGATTCCCTTTTTCTCCCCCCCCCCCGGGGCCTTACCCCCAGCCCACCCCCCATTCCCATCTCCTCCATGGCAAAGACTCCCCTGAGGATTGAGTTCAACTTGGTAGATTCAGTCCAGGCAAGTCCAGTCCCCTCCTCTCAGGCTGAGCCAAGTGTCCCTGTATAAGCCCCAAGTTCCAAACAGCCAGCACATGCACTGAGGACAGGACCCGGTCCCTCTACCTGGGTGCCTCCCAAACAGATCAAGCTAATCAACTGCTGGTCACTTCTTAATCTCTGCTAACTTCTCAGCTCCAGCTGGCCAGTATTGAGTATCCCAGCAAGGCAAAGGTTTCACTTTAGTAGTTCTGGTTTCTTGTTAAAAATCACAGCTGATTCTTCAGCCCCAGCTAACCAGAACCACAGAATCATAATTCAAAACAACTAACGGCCCTTTAAATTTAAAAATATTTTTTAATTTAAATAGTCTTTACGTTTCTCTCTGAAACTTCACAAGCCAGGCCTCCATCTTCTGCACTGGTTTCAACATTCTTCTCTTCCAAGCTCCTACAGAACAGCTCACCAAACATTGAAGACTCCATGGCTTTTCTTGTACAAAGTTCCAAAGTCCTTCCATAATCCTCTCCAAAACAACACCAGGTCTGTAAGAGTAATACCCCACAAGCCTGGTACGAACTTGTCTTAGGGTTCCTATTGCTGTGATGGAACACCATGACTGAAAGAAGGTTGGGAAGGAAAGTGTTCATTTGGCTTATGCTTGCACGTCACTGTTCATCACTGTAGGAAGTCAAGACCAGAACTGGAAACAGGCCACAAACATGGAGGCAGGAGCTGACAGAGGCCATGGAGGGGCTCTGCTTACTGACTTGCTCCTCATGGCTTGCTCAGCCTGCCCTCTTATAGACCTCAGGATCACCATCCCAGGGATGGCCCCATCCACAATGGGCTGGGCCCTCTCCATCAATCACTAATTAAGAAAATGCCCTAGAAGCTATCAAGGCATTATTTTAATTGAGGTTCCCGCCTCTCAGGTGGCTTTAGCTTGCATCAAGTTGACATACATGTTTTTGGATAATAGCTTAGTGGTCACTTAATAGGAGTGACTTCAATACCTGCATTGGCTCTCTCAAATGCAAATTTGAAAATCTGAGAAAAATTAAATAACACTCATCTTAATGAAAACCAAATCAAGCCAAACAAAAATCGTTCTATATACCTGTAATATCAAGACTTATATGTGTTATTTCTCAGGTGTTTAATTCCAAAAGCTGTGTATTTTCTATGCTTGCACATCACTGTTCTGACCGCGTGTTTTTTACTAGGTGACATTATTTCAGAGTAGTGTTTAAATCATGCTGGTTTGTTGTTCACTTATTCTATCATCATAGAAATCAGCAAATCATGAAGATCATTTGTTATTTCCAAGACTGAGTATAGCAAATGTTGCTTTATGCATTTTGAGGGTATTTTATTAAATGCTTAGTTATTCAGAATCATTGTATTTCATTGATGTCTCTCTCTCTCTTCATCTCAAATAATGCTTTGTTTCCTTTTTGTGGGAAAAGTGTTGTCAAGTCCTTCTTTATATTAAATGCTTTGTAACCTTTCAATGTTATCTCATAGACAGAATATTTGGTTCGACATCCACATACTTACTACTGCATTTTAAATAAAGCCTTTTTGGTTTATTGATATGATAATGTTTTAGTTATATTTTTCTGTATGTAGTACTTTAAACTGTTCTAAATTACTTTCCATTTTCAGACTGGATGCTTTGTCTCCATATTTTCTCTTCTCAATGCCTTTTCCTGTTCATTTAGGTTCATTTAGTTCTCAGCTAACACATAGCACATCAGCCTGAAAGGTGACAACAAAAATTCTCTGTATTTTTTGGAGAGAATTCAAAATATTCCGATATTGGGACATTTGCAGGATCTAAAATAGGCAGAATTTTTGTTGTTTAGACAGGGTTTCACTATGTAGCTGAGGCTGTCTTCAAATTCATGACTATCCTCCTGGAAGCCTGAAATATAGGTGTGTGCCACCCTTCATACAAGTGTTTTAACCACTAGGAAAGGAAGAAACAATACAGCAAGGCCTTGCTCGTTTCATGCATTCACTTTGGATTATGTGATAGTGGAGGCAAAAAGAGTGGCAATGAATCCTGAAGAGAGAACTCCTTGGAGAAAAAAATTATAGAGAGATGCCCAGGGAACCTGAGTCTGCTGCTGAGCACTGAGCCCTTCATGCATTGACTGGACAAAGGTCCATATGCAAGAGACTTTTGAAGAAGTAGATTGCGGATCACAGGGCAGAGCATGGAAATACATAGAAAGGGAGCCCCCAGGACTTACAAAGACAGCTTCTAAAGAACGCATTCTGTTTTTTCTGATCCTATCGCCTCTCACCTCTCTTGCCCCTGCCCAACTCCCATGCTTTCCAACTGCCATTTCCTGCTCTTCTCTCCTCCTCGTCCATGTCTTTTTGTTGTGTTTGTATTGCTCTGGATTTGGCCAAGGCTCTCTTTGTGGCCTTTGTATTGGAATTTTCCAATGGGGCAGAGACTCACAGCCTCCCAAGATGCTGAGAATAACTGACAGATAAGGGCTCAAACCTAAACAACTCATTTACGCAATGCTATTGACTATATCAACCAACAAAAGTAAAGATACGTGTTGGCTATTTTCAACATTCATCATTGGCGATGTCTTAGGGGGATAATTCAAATAGATCGATAGTGAAAGCTAGTCTATACATACCCTTTCAAATCCTGAAACAGTTCATTAAGATTTGGGATTGATCTGTGAGTACAGTAACTCCCTAAAAGCCTCAATACTCTTTAAGAACCACAACCAAATCTAACCACTCATCATCTTAAAAGTCTACTGATTATTGTCAAATAAACAAAATCACCAGACATCTAAAACAGCAGGGTAATGTGGCATGTAACAGATTTTTTAAAATGAAGTTTATAGAAAGAGACTCAAAAACAAAACGAAACAAAACAAAACAAAAACAACCTTAGAATATCTCTGCACACAGTTAAACCACTGTCCCATAACAGATGTGCTAAGGGAATCTAATCTATTCAAGAAACATTTGAGTATTTAAACAAAATTAACTTTAAATCTACCTTACTATTAGGAGTCATGGAAGACCAAGCTATACAACTGTCACATATATGTAGACAGAGGGCCTAAGTCGGTCCCATGAAGGCTCCCTGATTGTCGGTTGAGACCCTGTGAGCTCCTATGAGCCCAGGTACAAGCCTTCCTCCCTCTCTTCAGCCAGATTCCCCCTGCTCCACCTAATGTTTGGCAACGGGTCTCTGCATCTGTTTTCATCAGTTACTAGATGAAGGCTCTCTAATGACAATTGGGATAGGCACTGATCTAGGAGTATAAAAGAATATCCTTAGGCATAATTACATTGACATTTTTTTCTCCAATGGTGTTAGGTTCTATCTTAGGTCTCTGGGCCATCCAGCCTCTGGGTTCTGGCCCTCCAGGCAGTGTCAAAGGGTAGGCTCACTCTTGTGGCATAGAATTCAGGCTGGACCAGTCATTGGTTGGCCACTCCCACAATCTCTGTGCCATTACTTCAGCACATCCTACAGGCAGGACAGACTGTAGGTCAAAGGTTTTGCAGCAAGATTAGTGTCCCAATCCCTCCACTGCAAGTCTTGCCTGGTCACAGGAGATGACCAGTTCAGGCTACATATCCACTATTGCTTAAGTCTTAGCTGGAGTCATCCTTGTAGATTCCTGGGAGTTTCCCTTGTATAGGTTTCTACTATTTCCACTGAGCCCCCATCTTTCCAGTTATCTCTTTCAGTGCTCTTATCCTCAGGGCTTTCCCTAATGCTTTGGCTGGCTTTTGGGAACTTTTTTCTCTTGATGAGTTGCCTTCCCCAGCCTTAATACAAGGGGAGGTACTTAATCCTACTGAAACTTGATATGCCATGCTTTGTTGATATTCATGGGAGGCCTGCTCCTGTCTGAACAGAAACAGAGGAGGAGTGGATTGGGGTGCGAGAGAGAATGGGAAGAGAGGAAGGAGGGGAAACTATGGTTGCAATGTAAAATAAATAAATTTAATTTTTAAAAAAATCAATCTCAATTATATGCATAAATTAACTTGGGATAAGTGATAGGTCTAAATATAAAAGTGAAAATTATAAATCTCTGAGCTGGAGTGATGGGTCAGCTGTTAAGAACTCTGCTTTTCCAGAGGACCTGGGTTTGATGACAAGCCCCCACGCAGTGGCTTACAACCATTTATAACTCCAGATTCACTGATGCCCTTTTCTGGCCTCAGAAGGCACCAGACAAGCAGGTGATACATATACACACATGCAGACAAAACAGTCACATGTGAAATAAAAATAAATAAATCTTTATAGGAAACTATAAAACATCTAGAAATAACACAGTAGAATGACTTCAGCGTAGCAAAAGGATTTTTAAAAAGGATAAAAACTGAAGTGCTAAATTGTAACTTATCAATATTCAAACTTTGTGTTCTTTAGCAGTTTTAAGCCAATGTGAAGATAAGTCAGAGACTGGAGCAAGCATTGAAAGGGTATTTATTGTATCAACATTATATCAAATACTCTTACTGACCAGAGAGATGATTGACCAGGCAAAATTCCAATCATCATTTTATTTATCAATCAGAGCAACACATTCACAGCATACGGAACAACATCACCCACCAGTTGCCTACCCTGATAACCTGAGTTCAATCCCTGGAAGTTGTCCTCTGACCTCTGACCCCCACATGCATGCAGCAGCACAGGTTGGTGGGCACATACACATACACGTACACTAAATGTAAAATGAAATATAATACTTTTACAAGTAAACAGTAAGGAAATAAGCTAGCAAATATAAATTAAAAAATGAACAAAAATCACTCCATCAGAGACGCTAAGTGCAAATAAATAAACAAAGAGAAGTTAGTGGTTACTCATTAAGGAAACACAAATCGCACAGTAAGAAACCAGCTCACACAGTAGAGAGTATAAAATCAGGATGCATATATCTACATAATACCTTTTGTGTGTGGATGCAGAGCAACTAGAAATCTTAGAATCATGAGGCTGACCAAAAGAAGCAACACAGAAAACAGCATATGGAATGACCTTCTTATAAGAAACTGTAGATTGTATGAGATAATTTATCTCAAAGAAAGTAAAAGGTTGGCTGGCTGAGCAGTTGAGAGCATGCATGGGGTTTGCATGCAACATATTCCAACATTCCAACATCATTTTAGCAATCCTTTCTCCAGTGGATAAAACCTTTCTTCAAAATGACAATAATAACAGCTGTACTGATTGTGCTAGGTGCTGAAGATTTTATACCAACACCACCATATTCCTTAACTGCTAGCTGGGTTAAGATGAGAACTGTGTTTCCATAAAGGCCCTTCCTCACATGGGTCCAGATGGGAGATGGTCAAAAGGAGAATGAGGCAGCAGTGATCTCTGCAAAAGTCAGAAGTTGTGACATATTCTTCCTTCCTCTGCTTTTTGTCTCACTCACTTTATTTCTACCACCAAACACTTGACTAAGGAGCCACAGCTTCTCATAAATCTAACGATCAAGTTCCCTTTACTGCTGACCAGGATGACTGGACTTGAGTCTTCAGTGTGTACAGCTATGGTTTTTCTCTTGTTATGAATTTTTACTACAAGCTTTCACAATTCCCTTGACAACTGTGAGGTTAACTCCTACTGTGAATATTTTATATTCTGTCAATCCTATTGCTGTCTTGCCTTGACAATTTGTCCTTCCTTCCTTCCTTTATACCATATTTATACACAAATGACAGACATTTTTACAGCTAAGGACACCATTTTCAAGGACATATACACACTCCAACTGTTCTTGTTTTTACTGTTTGTGAGAAATCTTTAAAAATATAGTTCCCCATTTATAATTATTTGACTTGCAGCTTTTCAACTTTCTAAAATGCAAATATGCTAAGCAGTCAGTAGAATCTGGACCTCAGATTTTGAATTTTTAATATTTTCCTGAGCTAGAGATATATGACAAAATCATTTCTTATAAAACATACACATCTTGAAAGTGAATGTCCCCAAATGTAACCATGATGGGCCTCAGGTATGCTCCTAAGTACTGTTCTAACACTGGTGTTCAGGAGGTTGAGTTTACTAAATATATCTCTAATTTAAAATATTTTTAGCTAGAATGAGTTTGTCAGTATATCAGCCATCATGTGATAAAGAAGTATCTATTATGAAGGTCAATGAACAACATTAAGAGAAGATTTATATGAAGATATTTAAGTACATTAGATATTAACCTCTTGTTCCTAAGCCTGTTTCATTAATTGCTTTAACTGTTGTGAAGTAGGACTCTAGATTTTTGTCAGAACCAATTGTTACTTGGACAGTCTCACATTTCTCATTTTACTGTTGATATTCAACTACTTCATTTGAGAGATATTTATTAAACCCATATTATATTCCATACATTTCTAAAAAATGCATTTGAAAATATTATGACAGAGAGCACTCACACAATAGAAAACTAAGCTGAGGAGGAATCATGTGCAAGCTACTTTGTAAAAAACTGAGTAAGGAAGAAATGCCTGAATAGAAAAAGTGAGGATTCCAAGGCAGTCTTGACAGCGGGGTCAGAGGAGAGTTTGTGTGGATATCTCCCATTCCTGTGTCCATTCCTTATTTTACTGTAGGATATCTTTATTCACCCTCCAATGAAACTGTCCTTTGTGTAAGGTGGGCAGGTTGGTGACTTCATTATTGCACAGTTCAGTCTTACTAAATACTTGTAAAATATTTGCATGAGTTGTTTGTTGTTTTAATAACATGAGTGCTAAATTTCCTTTGATATAAGTAAAGCTATCTGGGGTGGAAAATCAAGACAAACAGCCAACACAAGTTGGATAAATGGTATGGTGTATTAAGAGTGTTTGCTGTGCAAGAAAGAGAATCTAGTCCTAGAACCCATGTTAAAAAATTCTTGGCATGTCCCTGCCTATCTGTAAGGGTGGCAGTGATTGGAGCCCATCACTGGACTCTCTAGCTTCTCATCTTGCTGTTGGTATAGTGACAATTCCTGCCTCAAATAAATAAGATAAAAAGTGATAGAGAATTAGATGTCCTCCTGTGGCCTCCATGTGCACATAGGTGCATGCATCTGCACACACATGTGCACATACACAGATATAATATACTCACTCAAATACATATACACATACAAAATAATAATTGAAAAGAAATCTAGCAGCTCACATAAAATTCCAAGTACTTCTGCCATCCTGACATTTATTTCTTAGCTATCTGAGAAATACACTGCTTACTTGTTCATATTTATTGAGGTAGTAATGCTTCATTTTCATCAGTTTTAAAGAACTCTATCCTACAGATACCTGTAAAATCAGAATAAGCTCTCTTTCTAAAATCCATGTTGCATTTCTCCAAGGCATCCTTGCTGTCTAGTTGTGAAGCTTCAGTCGGGATCACAACAGAAGGCAGATGGCACACCCACAGAGCTCATTTCCAAGAGTTTAATGAATTTCCAAAACGAAGGGACCAAACAGAGGATAATGAAACACCCAACTATTATCAACACAGGGAGCTACACCTAGGGAGCACCAAGAGGAAGGGAGCCTATTGGAGTCAAGCAAGAACCGGGGCCTTGGAAAGAAGTCCTTCTGGTGCCCTGCAGGTATCTTCCTTTAGTCAACATAACCCAGAGTCTAGAAGGCAGCTCAAGACCAGCATTGTCATCACAGAGGTCAGTCTCTTGGAACAAGAACCAAGGAATAAGAGTGAAGACTGAGTCCCCAAGTGGGCTTTAATTTACAGATATTTCTATTTTTCAATCAGCCAGAACAAGCACTCTTTTTCCTTCAATTCACTTCCAATTTCATCTTAAAAATACATCCTTCATGAGGAGATTATGTAAAGTTTTTTCTCATGTTTTTATTTTTGTTTAATTTTTCATTTGATTGGCATTTTTAGGTTCTCTGACATTTTTTTTTTAATCTCAAGGATATTTTGCAATTGTTTAAGAGAAAACAGAGCACAGGTAAAACGAAAATCCTAGCAGCCAGCATGACATAATGGAGACAAACATAACATTCTTTTAAAGTTAGGCATAGAATAGAAACAGGCAGTTTATTAAGAAAGGACAAAGCATTCCCAAGAATAGAGGTAAGCTAGCTACTGGGGGAAAGAGCTCAAAAGGCTTATTGTAAGGTATCCATGCTGATTATTATTATTATTATTATTATTATTATTATTATTATTAATTATTATTATTATTATGCTATCTCCCAGTGATACACTTATCAAATGGATTCTACTTTAGGTCTGAAAGTCAGAGATGTAAACTTTAGAAATGAGCACATTTTCTTCCCAGAAAGTTAGATAATTGAGTCTTGATGAGAGACACTCACTGTTTACTGTCCAAAGTGGTCCTTATACCCAAAGGTACAAACCAGAGAATGTTTTCAAAAGGTACCATTATTAGAGATTGCTAGAAATACATTCTAGGAAGGCTGGAGAGATGACTCAGTATTTAAGAGCACTGGCTGCTCTTGCAGAGGACCTGGCTTCAGTTAACAGCACCCACATAGAGGCTAACATCTGCCTGTAACTCCAGTTCCAGAAGATCTGATGTCTTCTTTAGTCTCTGTATACACACTGTGTACACATAGTACATGTCTACATATGCAGGCAAAACACTTATAAAATAAAACTATATCATAGAATATATACAAATGATGAAATGTATATTATAGAATGTAAGCATTATTTAAAATCGAAAACTACAGAAATTAGTGCAGCGCTTGTAGTAAACATAAGCTTCATTTTTTTCATAGATGAGGCAAGAGTTAAAGAATAAATTGAGGTTACATTTCCTGAAGAAGAGTAAAGGATGATTTTAGCATGTTGCATGAATCCAAGGTGCTGGGGTAAGGATGCATGTCTTAAGCATTCTTTCCACTTCTGTGCTCAAAGCCTTTTAAAAGGATTCATTGATTTCACACGTTTGCTAACCTCTTGTCATACTATAGTACAAAATGCCTTAAATGTCATGCTCAGACTGGAATTACACATCAGTCTGTGGATCTAAGTGCAATATGGAGCATGACAAATATTTTTCAAAAGAAAGACTGACAAACTGCTCTATTCTCGTGGTGACTTCAAATATTTTAGTCACAATGAGCACAGGACAATTTCACACTGGAAATTTTCAGACATTGCCATAGGAAGAATTTAACAATTTTGTGAAGTCCATATGTCTGAAATGAATATATCTGAGCTGAGGTAGACTGACTACTATCCTGAGGACGGTGCACATTTGTCAGAGTTTATTTTCTACCCTGTGACAGATCTGCACTGATGGTCCAACTGACTCAGACTTTCTGGTTAATTTCTCACATCATAATATGATTTCTACCTTGGTAATCCAACAGATGGTTTATCTCTTCCTGCCTTGACTATAATGAGAAAGGGGATCAAATTCAGTGTCTGGTAAGGCCAGTGTTGAATTTCTAACACAAATCATTGACACCTTCACACCTGTGCACAGAAGTGATGTATCTAGTTGTCCATGCCAGCTTACCAATTTAACAGCCATGGCTCCACATCTCTGGTTTGGTATCCTATGGAGAGAGACCATTTGGGGGCACAGTCAGCTGTTTGACTTGTACTGCTTCCCACATTTTTGTTACTATTTTTTTTTTCTAGTTTTCATGGACAGAACTTTACTATTTTGTTCTAAAGCAAGGTCAGAATCATACCCCTTCCCCTTTCTCTCTCCTCACCAACGATCTCCACCCACTATGCTCGCCAAATTCTCAAAGAAGTATTCCGTGTAAAGCACTGCAATGTTAAAAATAGATGTGCTTTGAGTATGGAGGGGATTTTTATTGAGTGACAAATTCATATTTTAGCTAAAGACATTACACAAATGTTACTTCTTTTGAAGTCTTATCTAGAAAATTGCATTCTAACTAGCAAAAAGGTATATTAATTTTGGCACTCATTCCTGATGTGTGGTAAAGAATAATGACCCTACTTCCCATCGTTCCATATACCTCATTGTCTCTCTATTCAGCAAGGCCTTTAAGGTTACATGAAGAAGACCACATTTTTCAACATTTATTGGAAATCTTTAAGCAACTAAAGAACACTGAAACAAACAAAACATGCTCTTTTAGATCCTGAATATTCTGTGTTCACAGAACATTTTATCAAGAATGTTTCCTTTTTATAACCTTATTCCTAAATATTTTAATAGCGCTGCATCTCTAATTTGTAACTTGAATCCAATGTGAAAATAGACTTGTAATTATCAGACATAATACACAAGCAGTTTATCAGATTATATTAAGCCTGAAATATGTGAAGGGAGAGGATACATAATAAATATCTACATTTAAGGGAACAAGCGTACAGGGTTTATAATGACAAAGTATGAATTTTAAAAGTAACATTATAGCTTCCTATTGTAGGATTTAAAAAATACTGATTAGAAGATTAAATACTGCCTAGAAGCCTCTGGAAAACCTAAGTAGTTTTATTTTCAAAACAGTGTAGTCATCTACTCAAGGTCCTGAAGAATTCCAAAGAGAATCTATTTCCCCACAATGTGCCTTCACTAGAGTGTGGTCACCAGGCTGTTTAATGAATGCCCTGCCTTTCAATCTTGTACTCTCTTAAATGTATTACAACATATTTAAAATGCTTAGCAGAGTGCCTGATGCATATGGATATTCAACAAACCTCATGTCCTTGAAAATAATGGTATGGATGTCCTTGAAAATAATGGTATGAATGTTTTAAGGCCAAATTTCCTTCCATATATTAACATAATCCCAAATCAGTTCAATAAAAACTGTCAACCCAAGTACTTGGAAGGGTTTACCTTCCAAAGATGACCCCATCCACCCTTCCAGGAACAATGCCCCCAATTATGTCTGGGCACAGGAAGTACAGAATATACAGTTATATTCAAAACTTGGTTCTCCAGGTTTTACTAGTCTTGTCTCTCAATACAGGATGTCACACAGTACACACTCCCCTTTCTTATGCCTCTGAGTTTTTAGTTCCCTAATTTCAGCACCATGTTTGGTTCCTTCTTTCAAAGATGATTCTAAACTCATTAGCCTATCTAAATACTGTTAATCATGTCTAATATCAAGTATCACTTCTATAAAATGGTTTGTTCCCATCTCCTCAAATAAGGGGTAACTCTTCTTCCTGATAACTCATTATCATTCTATATTTTAAAGGACAGCTATTTCTTTACCCTGTCCTTCATTTTAATATTTTTATACTTTTTTATTGGCAATTGGTAATTATAAATATTATTTTATCTCTATTATTCACAGTACTATATCTAGTTGAGATCAAAATGAAGTTGTACACAGCATCATTTAACAAAAAGTTCATTCTTTTGACTTAAAAATATAGATATATGCTAATTTGTAGAAATATATGTATATATGTGCTGATTTTTCTGACTTTTCAATTGTTCATCTTAGAGAAGTACATGTTGTTCAAAGTGCAGGAAAAGAAGGCATGCCTTTAACTGAAAAAATGATTTGGAGATCTAGTGAACTGGATCGGTGGGTAGAATACTAGTTGCATAACCAGGGCACCCTGAATTCAAATTTTCAGAACCCATGTAAAAATCTGGGCATGGTTCTTTGCACACCTGTAACCCCAACACTGTTGGGGGGCAGTTGGGAGAAGAGAATCACTGGGGCTTCTTGCTGAATACCAGCCTGGCTCAAAGTTCAGTGACAGATCCTGTCTCAAGTGAACATCGCAGACTAAAGCGGTACAGCCAAGCTGCTGCTTTTCCAGTGTCCCCCACATGCAGTGATGTGCTCATTCAAACACTGGCTATGTACTACATACATATATACCACACACACACACACACACACACACACACACAGAGTAATGTGATGGTGCAATTTTGTAGTAAGGTGAAAATTTGTAGAAATACATATCTATATTACTAATTTTCTAATTTTTAAGTACTATTGAGAATTAAAACAACTCTCTCTTGCAAAAATATACAGTCCATTAAGAAATATAGTTATACCATCTGTGACTCTCACTGCCATTCACATAGAGAATTTCCTATTGCAAACTGAGACAACATTGCCCTTCATGCTGCTGTATTTTATAATAGCTGTCACAATATATATTCAATGTAAGTATTCTTAAGTCATTCATAAACATCTTTTTCTAGTACCATGGAATATTCGTCTTTGAGAATATTAATACTCAATTTTCTGAATCACTTAAAGTATTCTTTGTGGAAATGTACACCAGGTAAATTAGATTATAATAAGAAAGTGATTGAGCCTGTGCTGGGGTTTACTATATGTACAAAGGAAAGCACATCAATCCTAAAATTTGCATAAACCTATATCTAGAAAATTTAAGAAATTTTATAGTTCAATTTTAATTTTTACCTCAACATGTAAAAGAATACATTTGTATTCTTGTTTGCATTAATTTATGCAAAACAGAATATTTATCTTCAAAGCTAATGTGTAATTTTCAGATACGAAAGAAAAATAAAATTCAGAAAACTTTTTATTACATTGAAATTTGAAAGAAGCAAAGTAGAAACAATTCGTGAGATATGTATGTCTCTATGCAATACTAAGTGGTATTAATTAAACTATGAGCATAATGTTTCAATACATATACCAAGTCACCATTTCTTTTACTTACTAACAGATTTTTCTGACTACACTAAAAGGTCCAGTACAAGCATGTGAATTTATTTCAAAACAAATGAGCCCAGACATACTTGATAGGTATACACGAAGGCACATGTTTCTGTAATCATGTCTGTGGAAACTGCTACTAACTAGACTCAGACAACAAATGATGCTACGAAAGGAGGAACATATGTTTTGGTTATTCCAAAATGTTAACATATCCAAGCAGGATGTTAGAATTCTATGACACATTATAATAAAGGGAGTTTACTGTTTAATGAGTCTTGCTTAATTAACTTGGCAAAAATTGTCCTCAATTTCTATTTTGATCAATTAGAGAATTTAGGGTATTAATCCAAAATTATATGCTAGCTATTAGTTCTGTACACTTTAAAAATTCATACATGTTGCACTGTAAGCATCAGAATAAAAAGAGATGCTGTGATGAAGACGTTTCAGGGCTGCATTTTTAATAGTACAGCTTCCCCTAAATAATAGTTACAATGTTTATAAACTGAATTTTCATGAAAGAAAATTTTTTAAGACTATAAGAAATTTTAACTCTGGAATGTCAGAATCCTTAATAAGGAAAAAGGTCATAGATGATCTAAGCATTGAAAACAGGAAAATGGCTCTCCAATGGGCAAGGAGCAGATACTATAAATAATGACTGTCTGTAGGGTTGGGAAATGCATAGCCACAGACTGGCAAAATGTTGGTCGTGACTGAGAGTGAGCAAGCCCAACCCTTCCTCTTCTATTTCCAGAGCTTTGTGCTCAGTCATCAGTCATGGGACTTCATTACATCAGATGGTTACTCTTTGCGCTTCTTACTCTCCCACAAAACTGAGAATGCATTGAAACAATTGACTGTGCCTCTACTGTGCCGTCTTTCACACTTGGAAACTTACTTAGAAAACCGCCATCGGCAGGAGTTTGTAAGAACAAAGGATGTGGATGTATAATCATAGAAAGGGGAAGCATATGTAATCCCACCATCTCCTCTCTACTCTATGTATGCCAGGGTAACTGTCAAGAAATCTGCAAAAGCCATTTTGGGGTAAGGGTTGGTCAATTCTATAGAGAAAAAATACATTAGGAAGAGGCTATAATTAGAAGCTGCTACATTTTATTTTAAATAGAATGTTATAGCCATGAAATAAAATATCATTTTGTAATATTTTCTTTTTGTCTTTTTAAATTACACTATATTGTAGTGATGATAATAATAATGGGGTTGATAATAATGGGTTTACTAAGCCCTTTCTATAGACCCTTTACCACTCTAAAACTTTACAGGTCTTGACACATTTAACCTTCACTCCTACAGACAGTATTACTATCCCCACTTTTACAAATGTGGAGACTAAGGTGAGGAGACGTGTAACTTATCCAATCTTTAGGCCGATGATTTTTGAAGTTGACCTTGAACCCCAGTGTTCTTCAAGGAGCCAATCCCTTTGATCATTGTTTTCACATTTCTTGCATACTGTTAAAAATGGACTGATCCTTTGGCTCACATTTGCCCTTATTTCAACTAACTCATTTAGTAAGCATCGGAAACAATGAGGTTGTCAACTGTAAGTAGAATTCTGAAAGATGCTGGGCTGACTGACATTACTCCTCACTTAATCCTGAAAGGCTTGGCACATGCTGATTATTCAAAATACCGATCCCATATTCAAATAACTTAGTGATTACATGCTAAGGCTCTCTGTGTTTTTCTGTCTCTGTCTCTATATCCCTTCCATTTGTCTCCAGTTCACATTGATCCTCCCACCTCAGCCATTCAAATGCTATGGCTTTAGGTATGTACCATCATGCCTAGCTTCAATATTTATTCATTGCCTGTACCATGATGCACTTAAACTTTGTCTATAGCTAGATAAATTCATATTAACATACAAGTCAAAATTCCCAAATAAGTGGGTAACTAATTCTGTTTATTTTAGAAAATGTAGGTGGTTAACATAGAGATATTATATATGGATATGCATCTATATGTAGGGACATACAGTCAGCTTATGAATTTGTTATGCAAAAACATGAAAACATAATTATTATATGCTTAGTGTCAAAAATTACATAATTATATGCACCTGAACTATTTTGTCCTCATTCATACTTTTTATTAGAGATTATATGTTGGAAAAGTCTAAACAACTAAATACCTCCAGCCTCCCAAATTCCCAACTGAGTCACAGTCAAGATAGAAAAAGCAAAGCTGTTTCTCATGTTTGCCAGCTTTCTAACTTCCTTACCTCAAATCCATATGCAAAACAAAATGCCTGCTTTTAAATTGTTAAATTTCCAGTTACTTGTTACATGACATAAACCAAGACATAAGAACAAAACAAAAATTTCTACCTTCTCAAATTTTAGTAACTACATAAAAATAAATAGGGATTCTTGACATGTTCAGAAAATGGACATTGATATACTCACATAATTAGCCTAGTATAAATCTTTCTGAAATTTTGTTATCTGAAAAGACAATTATATGCATTTTTAATTGCTAAACTAGAAGAAAATTCTCTCCTGTGAATTCTAGGCAGATCTTTTGTTCACTTGAATTTAAATCAATTCCTATAATAATTGGCATGCTTAAATCTTATGTTTTTAAAATAGAGTCTCATAAAATAATTCTTTACTTTACTTTCCATTTACAAAAATTTAATCCTATCTCTTCACATGCAGATCATAATATTTCCCTTTGCAAAACAGAGAAATACAAAAATATCCCACCATTATATGTCTACTAAAATTTACATATTCTGACTTAGTTGAAGAGTTCAAACTATATCTGCATACCCATTTCAAATCACTTTGTCTTGCCCACATACTCTTCCATTATCACATGGCAAATTCTTTCAGGAAGAATTACCTTTAAACGTCAAAAATAATTTTAAAAAGTGCAAGTTAATCAGGTTCATTTCATGTTTATCTTGAATGTGCTTATTGTCACTTTCTGGTTTTTTATATATATGCACATGCAATAAAACATAGCTAAGTCTCATAGCCTTACTTTTATGGAGGTCCATCCACATTAGTTTAGCCATTGATCCTTTTAACAGGTGTATTAATAACATGATTTAAGACAACCCTCCTTTATTTCAGGCACATTGATTCCAGTATACACAAGATGTGAAAGTTTTTTCTTCCTCTCTCTCTCTTCTCCTCCCTCTTTCTCTCCCTTTTCTACTCCCCAAACCCTCCCTCCTCAAACCCCTCTTAAAGCATCCTTAGAGGGGCCAGAAATAGTGCCAATGAGAGGGGACGCACACAGGTTTATTTGCCCTTTCCATTGTTTCTCAAGCCTGAGATGTGCTTTCTCATCTACCTGGTGACAACCAGGGTGTTGAGAAAATAAGAGCCTGATGTTTCTGCAAAGGTGAACCTGGGCTTTGGCACACCAAGGTGAGTGAATGTGAATGTCATATTGTGATTAAAAACTCTCTGTATTTTCCCCTCAGGAGTTTGGAGAACTTTTTGAACATATTCTTGCCAAACATAAAGTTCATACATTTGGCAAGAAAACAGATTCACAGAATGTATAATATTATTCACGCTAAGGAATGGTGCATACTATCAAATGTCACAACAAAACCCAGAATGTTATATAACTAATATACGCCAATAAAATATTTTAAATTACCATCTGAATATTTCTTACCCGGAAGATAGTCCCTTGGGAACCCCATTTTTTTCTTGTTTTTCTTTCATTTTTCTTTAAAATTGGGTATAGTTTTCCTGAGCTCAAGTGTTGAGGCATGCTCTATCACAGATAATATTCTGAGCACTTTTACATATTTTGACCCATTTAAGTTTCCCTTTTACTGTCTGAGACAGGCTCTGTTATCATCTTTTTTGAGGACAATTCACTGAAGCCCAGACAAGCTACTTCATCTGACCAATGTCTCATGCTGAAGGAGGTTTTTACACACACACACACACACACACACACACACACACACACACACACACACACATATAATGAAGAATAGATCCTTAATATTTGACAAACTAGTTAAAATGCAAACTGGTCTCATCACTTCCACATTTTAAAAGGTGTAGTTGAAAAGTATAGTGAAATTAAAACTTTCAAGAAATCCGAGACCAACCTACCAAACTCTCCCACATCTCCAATCTCGTTTTCTGATACCATCCTACTGTATCATTCAGTTTTTCTCATCTATACTTTTCCAAATGCTCCAGGCATCTGTATACAACCATGCAGTTCCTGCTTTACTCTAGTGTGTGAAACTGTCTGCCTTTATCCATCGTCACCTGCAAATATCTCCTCAATATTTAAAATTCAACATAGCTGTTATCTTTTCTAAAATGATTCCTTGAACTATACTATGACTAAATAACCTTCCTGCTACTCAGTACTTGAGTATACTCATATTTCTTTGTTTGGGGTATTAGTGAAATATTGTGTGTGATCCATGAACTAGAATAATTTATTCTACTAATTTATTGTACTCATAATGTGGAAGGAATGTCTTTCCAAGGAAACTTTTATTATATAATTCTTAACATTTAGCATTGTATCAGATAAAAAAAAATGTGGAAATTGAGCTTTAAACCGGTAACAGTGAACTATAGAAATTCTATCAGGTTTGATCAATTAAGGTAACCTTAGTATATGTCATCACCAGTACAAGCCAATGACTCCTTCTGCTCAGCAGGTGTCGAATAGGAGATATCATTTTAAAAAATGATTGCTAGGTCACTGTTGTTTTCTCCCAAATGGATGCAGCTATATCTAACTTCTCTATCTCATATCACATATAGGAAGCAGTGTCCTCTCACATACGGGAAGAACAAACAAGTGTTTCTTCCTCGTGACTGGAATGAGAAACACTTTAATAACTATCATCCAGGGTATAATGTTTACTATGTAGCAGATCCTATACTCAAAGTCAATTTAAGTGATAGCTACTTTTATTATCTCCATTTCACCAGTGAGTTACGATACATCTAGAGAACTTAAGTGAGCTATGGACCATGACCATGAACCAAGCTGAAAGCTGGCTTGTAAGGTATGAATGATAAAGACATCTGAAAAATGGTAAAAGAAGGCTATCAATAACCTTGAACCCTGGGGTGGTCTAAAGGCACAGGGAATGCAAATGGTCTATTGTGTCACCTTAAGGTGCTACACACTACCTTTGAAAGCATAAGACTCCTTTCAGATTTGTACTCTTGCAGCCAATGTTCATCCTCCCCCTTCTTTCATACCCCCAAATCCCCATTTCTGAGAAACACTAAGTCTTTGCATGTGTACACTATCCAGTGCTTCTGCAGTGAGTGAATTATAGTTCACTGAAGATACACAGGAGTATTTGCTTTCTTTGTATTTTGTACTTACTAAAGCAACATATATTTATTGCATCACACAGAAAATCAAATCACAAAAGATAAATGAAATATATAATATAAATCCAATTACTGATAAAATATTGATAAATATGAGAAAGAAAGAGGAGGGAGGTTTGAGAAGAGAGGGAGAGAGAAAAAAATACAGAGGGAGACATATAAAAAAGAAAACAGAGGCATTCTCATGTAGATTTCTTCCAAAACTTGGCCTTTCATTTACTATGGTGAATAGTTTCTCAAGGATATAAAATAAATTTCTGATTGCTTCAGTTTAATACTGAGCAGATATTCCTCGAGGTCCTCTCTCCTCAGTCAGCTGTTTTACAATAGTGCCTCTATACAGCAGATCTTCTACACTTGCACCATGGCTCAGAGAGATGGAAGGCAAGAGGGACAAGGCTTTATTTCATCACCCAGGTTTGCACTATAACTTTTATTTCACCTGAAACAACTTTGGATAGCAGGGAACCTTAGATAACACCTGATTTATTAGATTTCATTTAAACAATCTCCCATTTGTGTGCTTTGGGCTACTTTAAATTTTCTTTTAAGAAATAACTTGGTAGTGAACAAGCCTGTATCTAAAGTCTATACTTCTTGGAATATTTATTAAATCCTCCAAATTTAAATTATTAGATCACATGTTATGTATATTATTGAAATCTTCCCATATCCATGCATGTTTTAAAGAATCTTCCAAAACCCTTGGACCAATAACCCTCATGATAATGGAGTTCTTTGCATGATTGACAAAAAAGGATCATTTGTAAAAGCATTATAATTCACAGTAAATATTATATCAAATTAGTGTTCAACTTCATGGTTTAAGTTATACTGACTTTAATATTTTAAAATTTACATTTCCAAGACCATCTTTACCTACTTATTTTTATATGTCCTGTATATTCATACTTTCTCTACTAGAATAACATTTTCTTATTTATGAAAAGACATCACATATTATTATCATTACCAGTGATTTGGCTCCATTGAGTATACTGAAATACCAAACTGCCTTAATCCTTGTTTAAATACTTGCAACCCGTATTGAATACTGGCTCAACTTCCATTCACACATATATCTCCATGCTTCTGTTTTTTATATAGTTCTGAAAGAAGCAAGCCAACTATAGAGGATGAAAATCTCATAAAAATTATTACTAATAAAGTATATCACTTCCTTGGCTATAAATAAGTTTTTATTTCTTTATTAGAAGCCAGCCACCATTAGCCAATTATTTTAAATTCAAGCAGACTTTAGAATAACTTATATTGTTTGTTAAGGTGAATTTTATTTAGCTCTCAGCCAGTTTTGCTTCATTAAGCTCAAAATGAAGCTCAGAAATAGGTCTTTGTAATAAGCTGCCTGCTAATTCTTGTGAATAGGCTCACTATCATCTTCCTGAAGAGTATAACAGACTAGAAAATACACATAATTAAAATAGGTATCTAGAATATGGTAGCATCAGTATCATAATAATGCACAGAATTATGTGTTTAGGAACATAACAGGAAAAACATCCAACCTGGTCTGTGGTGGAAAAAAGGAATTTCTTGGCTCAGAACTGATGCAGAGGTTCAGCCCTAAGGAATGACTGTAATTACAGTGAGAAGATCAAATACAAATCAGCAGGACATGTGTGTTGCACCTAAGGTATGGGAGCTGAACGATCTAGACAATGGAAGATGTTGTGGAATGTGGACAATTTCTTGGGCTGTGTGATAATTCTAGATTTCACCCTAAAAACCATGGTGGCCTTAAGAGGATTATATAAATTTTTAATTTAAAAAGATCACTTTGGCTCATACACTGTTGATGGGAGACTAAAATGCCCTTCAGAGGACCACTTAAGAGCACTTTGGATTAATGCAGGCAAGAGAAAGAAGAAACTTGACTATGACAGTTTAGTTGGGAATATAAAAGCACAGAGATTTGTCATTGGGAGTTGAATACTAACTATTCACTTGTCCAAGGGAAGAGAGGAAGAAAGCAATGAACAAAAATGCTAGAGTGATTGGCTAACAGACAGTGAATGGATGTTCCTCCCATGTCCCAAAGACTGACAATATAAAGAGGCCTGGGCATGTCAGATGCAAGGGAGAAACTAAGTTTCATGGAACTTGAAGTAGATGTAATTTGTAGGTCCTCCTTTGCCATATGCCCATACAAACATACTGGCATATCCCATCTGGCTTCCTGAAGTTGTCCAATACAGAGAAAATTCTGACCACACACATTTTTCTTTACTGAATATATTCTCATCAGTGTGCCTGAAATAGTGTGATGAGGAGAAAGAAACCCAATTTAAGTACTTACAACCCTGTTAACCCATGTAGATACATACCATGGCCTAATGAGAATGCCAGTGTGTCATCTGACAACCCACAGATCAATGTTTCTCCCAAGAACTGGGAATCACACTGAGGGGAAAGATCAGGAGCAAATTCCAGTTTGAAGCTTTGTGTCACTGACTGACTTAGTTGGGATAACTGGAGAGTTGTTTTTAGATACACTTGCCCCAGGTGTGATTGCTGTGCATGCATCCTCTGCCCTGGAGGTGTGTGACTGATACCCATCTGTCACTCTCTGGCAGAGAAGAGACTCTAATCCCATTTCAGGGACTGAAGAGTCCCATCTGCTAAGTGTTAAACTCTGCCCTTTTCAATATTTCACTCAACAAATAAGGGATGTGAAGACAACCTAGAATCTGGAGTTCGTGTGAAATTAAAAATGGACTTATGCATGAGACTGAGGTTTTCACCAGAGTACAGACAGTTACTTGTCTGTGCAACTCAAGGAAGAGAATGAAAATGTGCACAGATATAGATGGAAGTTTTCCTGTGTCCTGTAGCTGTTTGGTTCCAAATAAACACACAGAGGCTTATATTAATTACAAGCTGTTTGGTCTATGGCCCAGGCATATTACTAACTACCCCATTCATCTTTAGTTAACCAATTTCTCTTAATCTATGTATTGCCACATGTCTTATGGCTTTACCTGAGTTCCATTACATCTTGCTTCTCAGGGGGCGCTTGCAGCGTCTCCTCAGACTCTGCCTTCTCCCTGTATCTCTCTTGGTTTTCCCACCTGACTGTCTCCTGTCTTGCCATAGGTCAAAGCAGCTTCTTTATTAACCATTAGTAGCAACACATTTCACAGCATACAGAAAGATCATCCCACAGCACACAGATGAGACACTCTGCTTACCAAGTTGTTGTTTTTTTTTAATAATACTGAGACATTGGCATGATGACACATGGAAAATTTGCTGTTTAATATCTAATACATACTTTAATTTTATATTTTATGATAATGCAGTTCTTCCAGCTGCTCAACCCATGCCTGTTCAATGAATTCTAAATGTAAGTTTTAGCGTTACAAAAAGTAATGATTGGTGAAGAATATTGAAATTTCAAAAAGATGAAAGTTAAAGAAAAATGATTGGGGCTGAAGAGGGAGATCAGATGTTTAAGAGCTACATAAATCATCTGGGCATGGCAGCTGGCCTTTCAGTCTCTGAGCTGAGGATGTGAGGACAAGAGGATTCCTAGCCTGCCAGTCTAGTCTACTTGAGTTCCAGGCAAGTAAGAAAACAACTCTGTCTCAAGAAAAAGTGGATGGGAAGATGGATGTCTCCTAAAGAATGACACCTGAGACCTGAAATTGTTCCCTGTTCTTCACACTCATCACTCAGCCACACACATGTACACCTGCACCTGGAAGAACACATATGTACACATACATACGAATATGTTTTAAATCATTCCTAATCTCCATTTAGACATTTTTTTCCTTGTTAGGGTTTTCTATGCATAGTTTACATCATGCACTATAATGAATATATATTTGTTATTTTTACTAAAATTTTCAACCCTTGTATGATTTATCATTTTGGACAGATGTCTGTTTGCCACCTTCAAATGCATCAGGATTGCAAGCAGCTCACCTGCATTGTTTGTGCCTGGCATGATCTTGAGAAGTCCCCAGGCTTTTTTTCCTTTTGTTTACTTCAGGTCCACTTTCCACCACAGTGCCACTCTGAGGTTTTATCTCTAGGCTTTATCTAATGTATTATTTACTGTAGACATTTATTTTCTTTATATACTTCTCCCTCTAGAGTTTGAGGATTCCTTTTAATCCCTGATTTGAACATAGACTAGTGTATAGCACATAGTAAACATACAACAAATATTTTTAATGAATCTGTAATTAGTAAACATCATGGCTGTCTATCAGATGTTAGTCTATCCTCTATTTTTCTTATAATATTATTTCATATTTTACTATAAAATTTGTTACAAATATTTGTTCTGAACTGTGAGCAGTAAGTGTGTGTGTTTTTTTTTCCCCTAGTATAAGTATCAATAGAGAAAGGCCATTTAAAATCGATAACCTTAGCTCTTTGTCTCTGCTGCCAACTCCTAGAGGCACTCCCCAGAAGCATGCTGGATACACATGCCAGGGAAACAGGTAGGTGATCTTCACTTTCCCCCCTGTCCACCGATTCCAATCCCTCATCTTTGTAGGAGACCACCTTATGTGGGGCCTCCTTTCTCTCTGCTCCCATTCCAGGAGGTCAAGAAGATCTCCTACACTCTTCCTCCCACCACACCATCCTTTTTTCTCAGCATCCAAACACAGAAGCTCTTTCTGGAGACCCACTAGCCACAATGGCCAGAGAATCAGATAGGCAGTAGGCTGTGACAGAGCTACACTTTGCTGCTGGAGCCAGCCGACGAGTTGACTAGGGTAGCTGAGTAGGGCGTGAAGCCAGAGACAGAAAATCAGTGCCGGGATGGCTTCTGGTCAATACCAGAAAAGCCCTGAGTTTTTTTCACAGCCAGCTTCTATACAAACTGAAAGGCTAAAGTGGAGAAAAGCACAGCACAGGCAATCTAGCCTGTCCTTGAATCAAACAGGCAGTTTCCTTATCTCAAACATGTGCTACCTGCTAACATCAGCAGCCTGCCTAGAATTGGGCATTTGCTAGATAATTACTTCTTTCCCACGAGCTAATCAGAACTTTCTCACAGCCCCTGTACTTTTTTTCCCAGGAGTCGTGTCAGAGCTTTCTTGGAGCTTCTGAAGAGACTAGAGCAAGCAAGCTTTGAACTCTTTTGGGTCAGAATGGACTTCAGCTTGAAGCTCAGTCACTGTGGGAAACTGAGTCACTGTGGGCTCCCACACTCTCCATCCTGTCCTCCAATTCCAATCTTCCAGTCTTATCTCCAGCATTGTAGCAGACTACCTGCTGTGGTCCCTCCTTCCTCTCTGTCCCCATCCCGGGGGTCTACATAAATTCTGGTGGTATATCCAGATTCCCTATGTCTTGTGTACCCTCTTACTTTACTCCCTTTTTGCCTATCTACATTCCTTAGTATCAGCTTCCAGTACCTCAAAACTTTATCTACCCAGGACCCCCAGTGATACACTGGGCAGGAACTCAGAAGATTCCATACCAGGCAACCCACAGCATCACATTCTTCTAAAAACAGGTAAGGGCGACAGAAACCAAGGAATAGAATATTGCACCAACCCAACAAAGACAAGACCAGATATCAGTGCCCAAAATTACAATCATCCCCAATCCAGATGCCTAGACGCAAACATAAGAACACAATCAATAACAACCAGAACAACTAGGGCCTAGCAACCATCCTATAGTAGGCCCTAAGAAATGCAATATAACTGAGGCACAAGACAGGGACCTTAAAATGCGTATTATTAATATCTTCAAGGACCTTAAAGAAGAGATGAATAAATCCATTAATGAAATCTATGAAAATACAAATAGTAGAATGAAATGAAAAAAGCAGTTTAAAATGTGAAAGTACAAGTAAAATTACTAAAGAACCTGAAAATGAGGTATAACTGGAAATGAAAAAAAAAAAATAGAAACTTGAACAGGAACCTCAGAGGCAAGCCTCGACAACAGAATACAAGAAATGGAAGAGAGAATCTCAGGCACTGAAGACAAGACAGAAGAAACAGATACCTCAGCCAAAGAAAATGATAAATCTGAAAAGCATCCAGGCAATCTGGGGAAGGATGAAAAGACAAAATCTACAAATAATAGGAAGGTGAAAGAAACCCAGGTAAAGAACACTGAATATATTTAACAAAATCATTGAAAAAATTCTTAATCTTAAGAGATTAAGGTACATATCAAGGTACAAGAAACATAAAGAACTCCAAATATATTGGATCAGAAAATAAATTTCTTAGGTCACTTAATAATTAAAACAATAACTGTACAAAAAAAGAAAGAATACAAAAGATGAAAGGAAAAATAACTTAGAAAGACCGATCTATTAGAATAACAACCAGCTATTCAACAAAGATTCTAAAAGCCAGAAGTGCCAGGACAGATGATTTACAAATGCCAGGACACCACATATAGCAGCCCAGACTACTATACCCAGTAAAACTTTGACTCACTGTAGATGTAGAAAGAAAAATATTTCATGACAAAATGAAATTTGGACAGTATATTGCTGTGGATATTGATCACTCTGTATGCTGTGAATGTGTTGCTCTGATTTGGTTGATAAATAAAGTGCTAATTGGCCAGTAGCCAGGCAGGAAGTATAGTCTACGTGGGACAAGCAGAGAGGAGAATTCTGGGAACAGGAAGGCTGAATCAGGAGATACTGCCAGCCGCCACCATCATAAGAAACAAGATGGAAAGTACTTGTAAGCCACAAGCCACATGGCAACTTATAGATTGATAGAAATGGATTAATTTAAGATATAAGAACTGGATAGCAAGAAGCCAGAGCCATTATGCCAAACAGTTTAATATAAGCATCTGTGTGTTTATTTGGGTCTGAGTGGCTGCAGGCCCGGACAGGACTAGAGATAACTCCAGCTACAGTATATATTTACAAATCTAGCTCTACAAAAGTCACTAGAAGGAAAACCTCAACCTGAAAAGGTTAACCATATCCAAGAAAAAAACAATAAATAAATAATTTCAGGCCAGCAAATCAAAAGAGGGTGAAAAATATCCACACCATCACAGGTAAATAACTGGAAAGAAACTGATCATTGATAACTCTCAACATTCAATGGTCTCAATTTCCCACAAGAAGATACAGACTAACAGAAGGAATGTGAAAACAGGATCCATCCTTCTTCTGTATCCAAGAAACACACCTTAATATTGAGGATAAACATCACAACAGGGTAAAAGAATCTACAAAGATATTCTAAGCAAACAGACCCAAGAAGCAAGCTGGTATAGCCACTTTCCTATCTGACAAAATAGACTTCAAACCAGAACTAATCATAAGAGATAAGAAAGGACACAAAATATTCAAGAAAAAGAAAATTCACAAAGAATATTTTGCAGTTCTAGATAACTAAGCACCAAATCCAAGGACACTCAAGTTCATAAGAGAAATACTACTTCAGCTTAAATAACATACTGACTTTCAAACACTGCAAGTGGGTGACTTCAATACCCTAATCTTGCCAATAGACAGGTCATCTAGACAAAAAGTAAACAGAGAAATGCAGGAACTAAATAATATCATAAACCAAATAGACCTAACATATTCAAAGAACATTTTACTCAAACACAAAAGAAAATACCTTCTGCTTAGCACCTCATTAAACTTTCTCTACAATTGACCACATACTCAGGCACAAAACAAGTCTAAACATATACAAAAACAACTAAGCAACAACATGCATCAGAAATGACCACCACTGCTTAAAGCTGGATGTCAACAGCAACAGAAACAACAGAATGCCTACAAACTCATAGAAACTGAACAACTCACTACAGAATGAAAAATGGGTCAAGGCAGAAATTAAGAAAGAAATTAAAGATGTTCTAGAAATAAATGAAAATAAAAGCACAACACACCCAAACTTATGGGACAGAATGATGGCAGTTCTAAGAGCCAAGTTCACAGCAACAAGTGCCTCCATAAAAATATTGGTGAGATCTCATTCTAGTAACTTAACAGCACACATGAAAGCCCTGGGGAGGGGGAGAAGAAATGACACTGAAAAGGAGTAAACTGCAAGACATAATTAAACTCAAAGTTGAAATTAATAAAATAGGAGAAAACAGAGATAAAAAATAAAATAAAGAGTTAATGAAACAAATAGTCGGTTCTTTTAGAAAATCAGTAAGAGCAACAAACATTTAACAAAACTGAATAAAAGGCACAGAGAGAAGATCCAAATTAAGAAAATTGGAGATGAAAAGGTGGTCATAACAAGAGACACGGAGAAAATTTAGAGGGTCATAAAGATATACTTAAAAAACCTATACTCAACCCAATTGGAAAATCTAAAAGAAATGGCTAATTTCCTCAATATATATAACATATCAAAGTTAAATGAAGAACAGATAACGAAGTTAAACAGACATATAACCCTTATAGAAATAGAAGCACTCATTAAATTCTCCCAATCAAAATAAAAGTCCCAGGCAAGATGATTTTAGCACAGAATTCTGCAAGAAATTAATAGAAGAATTAATGCCAATATCCTTGGAATTATTCCACAAAACAGAAACACAAAGAACATTGCTTGCTGTAGGATGTTCTGTATGGCAAATGTGTTGCTCTGATTGGTCAATAAATAAAACACTGATTGGCCAGTGGCTAGGCAGGAAGTATAGGTGGTACTAACAGAGAGGAGAAAAGAAAGAACAGGAAGGCAGAAGGAGTCATTGCCAGCCGCCACCAGGACAAGCAGCATGTGAAGATGTCGGTAAGCCACGAGCCACATGGCAAGGTATAGATTTATGGAAATGGATTAATTTAAGCTATAAGAACAGTTAGCAAGAAGCCTGCCACGGCCATACAGTTTGTAAGCAATATCAGTCTCTGTGTTTACTTTGTTGGGTCTGAGCGGCTGTGGGACTGGTGGGTGACAAAGATTTGTCCTGACTGTGGGCAAGGCAGGAAAACTCTAGCTACAATTGCTCATTTCTTTTTATGGGGCCACAGTTACCCTGGTACCAAAACTACATAGAGACACAACAAAGAAAGAGAATTACAGACCATTTTACTTTATGAACATAGAAGCAAAAATTTTCAATGAAATAGTTATAAATTGAATCTAAGGACACATCAAAAAGATCATCTACCATAATCAAGTAGGCTTTATCCCAGAGATACAGGGATAGTTCAACATACATAAATTGATAAGTCTAATCTACCATATAAACAAACTAAAAGACAAAACCCACATGATCATCTCATTAGATACAGAAAAGGCATTTGACAAATCCAGTACCCTACATGATAAAACCCTGGAGAGACTAGGGATACAAGGGTCATACCTCGAAATAATAGAGGTGATTTACAGCAAGCCCTCAGCCAACATCAACCTACATAGAGAAGAATTCAAGCATTTTCACTAAAATCAGGAACAAGAAAAGGTTGTCTTTCCATACCTATTCAATATAGTACTTGAATTCTTAGCTAGATCACTAGGACAACTGAATGAGCTCAAGAGGATACAAATAGGGAGGGAATACATCAAAATAGCTTTGTTTACAGATAATATGATAGTATACATAAATAACCCTAAAAATTCCACCAGGAAACTCCTACAGCTGATAAATACTTTCATCAAAGTAGCAAGATACAAAGTTAATAAACATATATCAATAGCCTTCCTATACACAAATAACAAATGGACTGAGAAAGAAATCAGGGAAACGACACTTTTCACAATAGCCTCAAAAAATTTGAAATATCTTGGGTAAACTCTAACCTAGCAAGTGAATGACTTGTATGATTAAAAACTTTAAGACGCCGGGCGGTGGTGGCGCACGCCTTTAATCCCAGCACTTGGGAGGCAGAGCCAGGTGGATCTCTGTGAGTTCGAGGCCAGCCTGGGCTACCAAGTGAGTTCCAGGAAAGGCGCAAAGCTACACAGAGAAACCCTGTCTCAAAAAAAAAAAAAAAAAAAAACTTTAAGACATTGAAGAAGTAAATTAAAGAAGATATCAGAAGATTGGAAAGATCTCTCATAATCATGCATCAGTATGATTAATATAGTAAAAATGACTATCCTCCCAAAAGCAATCTACAGATTCAATGCAATCCCCATCAAAATTCTGGTACAATTCTTCACAGACCTTAAAAGGACATATGGAAACACAAAAACCCAGGACTGCTAAAACAATCCTGAATAATGAAAGAATTACTGGAGGTATCACAATACCAATTTCAAATTGTACTAGAGAGCTATAGTAATAAAAACAGCATAATATTGGCATTAAAAACAGACATATTGATCAAAAGAATTAAACTGAAAACCCAGACGTAAGTCCACACACCTATAGACGCCTGATTTTTGACAAAGAAGCCAGAAATACATAGTAGAAAAAAAAAAAAAAAACATAGCATCTTCAAAAAATGGTGCTGGTCAAGCTGGATGGTTGCATGTAGAAGAATGCAAATAGGTCCTTATTTATCACCTTGCATAAAACTCAACTCAACTCTAAGATTTCAACATAAAAGCAGATGCACTTAACATAGTACAAGACAATATTCCCTAAAGTAGGGAATAGTCTTGAACATATTAGCTCAAAAGACTTGTTGAAGAGAAAACCAATAGCATAGGCACTAAGATCAACAATAAATGGGACTTCATGAATCTGAAGTTGCTGTTTTGTAGCAACAGTCTACAAAATAGAAAAAGGAAAAAAAAATCTATACTCTGTTGGAGGGCTAATATCCAAAATAAATGAAGAATTAAAAAACTAGATATCAAGAAAATAAATACCCCAATTAAATATGGAGTGCAGATCTAAGCAGAGAAATCTCAAAAGAGGAAACTCAAATGGCTGAGAAACATTTAAAAAATGTTCAACATCCTTAGTCACCAGGAAAATGCAAATCAAAAGTACTTTGAAACTTCATCTCATGCCTGTCAGATTAGCTAAAATCAATAAAACAAATGACAGCTAATCTGGCAAGGATATGGAGTAAGGAGAACACACTCATTAATTGCTGGTGGGGATGCGAACTTGTACAGCCATTATGGAAAGCTGTATGGCAGTTCCTCAGGAAGATGGGAAACAATCTACTTCAAGACCCAACTATACCACTCTTGGTCACAAACCCAAAGGGCATTTCATACTCGCACAGATGTGTTAGTTTTTTGTTTTATCTTGTTATATTATGCTACATTTTATAATTACCTCTTAGAATCCTGCTTATTTTCTAATGAGAGACAGAAAGGGGATGAATCTAGATGGGTGGGGATGTAGGAGGAAAAACCATAATCAGGATATATTTTATGAGAAAAAAAACTATTTTCAATAAAAGTAGAAATAACAAAAGTTACTGAAAGTCAGCATTGTACCAAAAGAGACAAAAGCTGCTTGAAGAAATCACTATTATGTGGAGAAGGTAAGACCTAGGTGTATAAACCAAAACAGTGTCTTTCATAAGTTCATAGAGGTCACAAAATTGCCTTTTCTCGATTTTTATCTATGTATCTACTTTATCTATTTTATCTACCACTTTTATATATTTGTTAGGGTAATAGGAGAAACCACAAGCTGTGCCTTAAGTGGTCTAACAATGCTCTGGAAGGGCATGAAAGGTCAAGTGCACTTACTCAAGTTCCCATTCTGTCTCCTTTCCCTCTGTTCATAGTCTGTCCTTGTAGTCCACACATGTGCTTTCCTGGATCCAAACCCAATATGCTGATTCCTTGTCGTCTTTTATGTGCTTCTCCACCCCGCTTTTGAATCAACCCTGGGCTATTCCTCAGTTAGCAGTTCCCTGGTGTTTGGATCCCAATCATCGTGTGTGTGTGTGTGTGTGTGTGTGTGTGTGTGTGTGTGTGTGTGTGTGTGTGTATCCTAGGCTGGCCTTGAAGTAGCTACATAACCAAGAATGATCTTGGGGAAATTTTTTTCTAGAAAGAAGCTCTTACCACCATATTTTTAAGTGCCTTGATTTATAACTTTCTTTGTTCTGTTACCACAAAAACTCTGTGATATTGCTTCAACATTAGAACATTTATTTGGCATGACCTAAATCTCTGCTCCTGGGCCATAGTCACTCATATTTTGCTTCTGAAGAAAGCCTGTCTCTTATTCCTCTAAAGAAAATTTCAAAGAAAAGAAAAATAGTAAAAGAATTATAAAGCACTCATTATAATCTTAATTTTAAATGTGATAAATATAGAATTTGACAACTGTACCAGACTTTTTATTTTCAGCCACCAACCAGCTCCCAAATTATGACACAGAGACTTCTTAGTTATGAATGCTTGGCCTAGCTTAGGCTCACTTTTGGCTAGCTCTTTTAACTTAAATTAACCTGTTTCTTTTTATCTACCTTTTGCCTCAAGATTTTTCACTTCTCTTTCCTTCTATATAACTTACTTTTACTGCTTCTCCTGGCTGGCTGGCTGGCTGGTGGCTGCCTGGCTTCTTGCCCTGGGTGTGTTCCTCTGTTTTCTCCCTCACTCTCTTCTCCATCTTCTTCCTTTTTCCAGCCTAGATTTCTCCTCCTATTTATTCTTTCTGCCTGCCAGCCCTGCCTATCCATTCTCTGCCTAGCTACTGGACCTTCAACTCTTCATTAGACCAATCAGGTGTCTTCGGCAGGCAAGATGAAACAGCAACACATCTTTCATAATTTAAAAAATGCAGCAGAAACAAATGTCACACATCCTTACATCATTAAACAAATTCAGCAGAAACAAAAGTAACATACCTTTACACAGTTGAAGTAATATTCTACAGCATAAACAAATCTAACACATCTTTACATAGTTAAGTATTACACAACAGACTACAGTTTGTACCTTTTCCTTTTTTCTTAAATACGAATTCACCTTTTGTAGCAATCAATGAGATTTTATATATTTTTAGAGAAGATATAAACTTTAATATAAAAATAATAAAATAATTCATAAATATTTTTATTTTCTTATTTCAATCGCTAACTGATAATACCTGTTATGTGGGAAGGAGGTTATTGTTTTTTTGTGGACAACAATTTGAATATAAATGTGTAATACCTGCTCATTTTATTAGTCTCTCATTTGTCCAACAGTGGCATCTAACTCATTGTCTAAGTTACTAGAAGGAGGCATTTGCCCATATTTAGATGTGAGTATTACCTAATACAGCCTCTGGGCTGGTCATCTGTGATATTACTACCAGCAGAGATCCACAGTGCAGAATGACCTGGGACTGTGATCATTCCTCCACACTGGTATCCACATAAACACTGATTCCAATTTTATTTCTGGTCCTAATTTCCGTAATGCATCTTGAATCTTCATCTGTAATTATGAACCTCAAACTTTCCAAGTTTTGTTCTTTGTTGAAGTAACTGTTTTTGTCTGACTATCCCCATGGTATATACAATTCTTGTTATTTTCAAATTAGGGAATATTATCCCTATTCTGGATGATACATTTCTGACTACTGATATAATGTAAAAGATATGGATAGGAAGAAACAAGGAAGTGGATTCCTAAAATTAAGATGGCTAAGTGTCCCAATGATTGGTGAGTATATATTAGTGGAAGAGGCATGGCACAATAACTGAAAAATTTGGAAAATTGTGTGGTATATAAATTTATCATAAAATTAATTTTCAACAAGACTTATAAAAAACTCTCCAATCTTCTATATTCATTTTAGATCAATATAGACATAAATGCCCCTCGCAAAAGGAGTGCAGGTGTTTGCTAGCTATTTCACTCAAGTACCAATTACAAACTTCCTATTTGAGTTGCAATATGTAAAATGCTTCTACTATAGACATATCCAGGAAGCTAAACACACTGAAATTAAATGGTCTTTCTTAGACCTGTGAGGGAACTTAGGTTACACATCAAATTGTGCCTCCAAATCCGAAAGGACAAAAAAATATAGAAAATCAAAGAAATTGTTACATTAATTGGGATAGAAGACTTAAGACACATTAGATGGTAAGGACTTTAAAAAGTAATTATAGTCATTTGATGAAAGCTAAAGATGGGTTGGAGTGAACACTGAGTATCTACTTGGCACTACAGTCTTATGTGTGTATGTCTGTATGTGAGTGTGCGTGTGTGTCAGTGTGCATGTGTGTGTGTGTCTCCATGTATATATCTGTACTACATGTATGACTGGTCCCCACAGAGACCAGAAGAGGCTATCAGATCCCCTAGAACTAGAGTTTCAGGGGGTTATAAGCCATCTAATGTGGGTGCTGTGTCAGATCCTCAAGTGCCCTTAACAGCTGAGCTGTCACCCAGCCCTGGCTCTGCAGTCTTTGTAGCACCTCCTAGTAACAGAGTTTATTAGCATATCCATGAGTGAGCTGAGAGGACTAAGGAAAGGGAATAATTAGCTGTAAGTTACCTGCACTGCTCATTGTTGTCTGGAAGTTGCCTTGGTTGCAAATGAACAGTGAAAACTCTAGTGAAGCCACTGTATAACAACAACAACAAATATTGTTCTGAGCAAAGGAGAGAAAGTGGAACTGTCTCAAGGACCCATGTAAAACCATCAGAAGCTGAAAAAGAGAAACAAATGCCAAGTCCAACAAATGGAAAACAATGATAATCATGATGCTACTTCAATTGTATCAATGATCATGAAATATGAATTCTCTAAATTCACCAGTAGAGACAGAAATTGTCAGAGTGGATGTAAAACACTGTCTAATGCACTATGTAAACGAATCTGTTAAATACAAATCTAGACTAAAAGTAAAAGTTAACATTCATCAGAAGAAAGTGAGGTCAGATATATTAATTTCTAACAAAACAGACCTCAACGCATGGATTATTCCAGCTGGAGAGATGGCCCAGCAGGTAAAGGTGACTGCTGCCAAGCCTGCAGACCTGAGTTCAGTCCCTGAGACTCATATGGTGGAAGGAGAGAACTAATACTTTGGATTGTCCTCTACCCTCCATATGTACATTATGCACACAGACAGACAGACAAACAAACAGATACAGAGAGAGAGAGAGAGAGAGAGAGAGAGAGAGAGAGAGAGAGAGAGAGAGAGAGAGAGAGAGGGAGGGAGGAGAGGGAGAAAGAGAGGGACAGGGAGAGGGAGAGGGACAGGGACAGGGAGAGGGACAGGGACAGGGACAGGGACAGGGAGGAGTAAATAAATAACATTAAAAAACAGGAAGAACATAGATTATAATCCAAGTAAAAGAGGAGCTTTACGTAAAAATAATAAAGGAGTCAATTGTCCATGAAGATATAATAGGGTAGTACTAAATTTGTATATGTCTGACAGGTTGCCAAACTGCATGAGTTAAAGTCTGGGGAAGGCAAAAGAAATAGACCATTTCACTCTTTTAATTGGAGACTTCCACACTTCTTTTTCAGTAATTGACAGATTGAGCTGGTGGAAAATAGGTATGATTTAGATGATTTGCACAGCAAGTCACCCACTTGGCTTACTCAGCAGTGCAGAATAGTCCATCCAACAACAGGGGAACATACTTTGTATTCATACAGAGTGCATCCCAGACCACTATGGCTTGGTAAATTATCATAGGAATTGATAAATTCAATACAATATAATAATATTCATTTACAAAATAGGCTGTTTCTACATGTATTACTAAATACATCATGATATTAAAAATAATTTCTATTAATTTGAAGAATGGGTCACATTAATTCATAGTAATAGAGCAATGCATAGGCAAGGATGATGAGCTGTCTGATATAAACTGTCATGAGGGGATTTTTTTAGGTGGGTGAAACATTCATAACTTGATTTGGTTGTTAATTATTTGTTTTATGTATTGGACAAAATTCATTTAACTCTGTCATGGGGGATAGCAAAGGGGATAGGAAGATAAAGCCCTTGTCATGCAAGGGAAGGAAACTGCAGTTGGGATATAAAATAAGTAAATTAATTAAAAAATAAAAATAAATAAACTTGTTGAAAAAGGAAAATAAAGTCTTTAGAATATGGCCTATGAGGTAGAAATGAAAGAAAATAGAAATATTGAGTCAGTTAATAATATGGTTTGTAAGAAAATATGATTTATGTAAATAATTCAGAAGAAGATAGGTATACAAAAAGCATTTGTTGAAGTATCTCTCTTGAAGATTGTAGATGTCTTTTAAATATCTCACAGAAGAATAACACAGTATATTAACATAGTTGCATATTTTTCAGATACATATATGTGTTAATGAAATTTTAAACCATATTGTGTTGAAAATAAATGCATTTAATAAAATTTATTTAATATGCTTACTATATTAGAGACACAATTTCAAGTCAGCTAGTTGATGTATTTACAGGTAAAAAAATAAGATACTATCAGAGATAGTATAAAGCATTGTTTTAATACAGTAAGATTACCATAACAACCCAAGGAGGAATTTTTAATTTCTTTAAATAATTTATGAGGCATTCTAAAGAAAGAGATAAAAAATTTACTTTAGCTTGTAATGCTAGAGTTTTTAAGAAGCTTATGAGACATAGAAGGAGTTTAATAAAATCATATGGAATGTTATCGGTTATCACATAGTCATGCTAATAACATAATACACAGATATTGTCATAGTAGATGAAGCAACTTCAATTTCCTCTCTGTTGCTCCTTGTGCTCATATCTAATCACATGAGTGTTTCTCGACAGTACTATATAGGTCTATAGAATTCAGATTTGTAGAAAACTGTAGAGAAAATGTAAAGGATTGATCAATGAGCATAAGTCTGCTTTACTATGGAGCTAGCCATTGAGCAATTATTAAATGCTTAATATATGTCAGGTTTTATAAAAAACAAACAAAAAAAAACATTGTACTTTGTGTGTCAAGCATATAGAACACCCAATCTGATAAAGAATGAAAATTTATTCATGCCTTTTATATAGCATATTTAATGAGATGTGTTGTGTAAATAATACAACAAAGAATATGAGCAATGTGTTGGGCTAACTACAATGGTCTTCATTTGATGTGCTAAGTTCTCTCAGAGACCAGTGTGCACATTATTATTAATGTATGTGTTTATTTTGCTAAAGTTGAATACATGCTGATTGCAATGGCAACCAGTGAGATTAATATTAACCAGAAAGTTATGTGATGTAGTGTAGGTCATTGAGTTTACATAAAATACATGCTGATTGCAATGGCAACCAGTGAGATGAATATTAACCAGAAAGTTATGTGATGTAGTGTAGGTCATTGAGTTTACATAAAATACTTGAGAAAACTTTGCTTAAAGGGATGAAACACTATCTGGGCAGTTTTCCTTCCCTCCTCTTCTCCAATTCCTTCCCCTCACTTTCCCTCCTCTCCTCTCATCCACCTCTTCTCTCTTCCTGTTCAGAAAAGTGCAGGCTTTCCATGGGTATCAACAGAGCATAGCATAACAAGTTGCAGTAAGACTAAACACCTCCCTGTTCTAGAATATTATTTTAAGGTGTGTTACTTTCTGTTGCATTTGTTTAACTCTGTGAAGCTGTGTTACTGTGCCTGTCTAAAACACATGATGAGTTAATAAAGAACTGAATGGCCAATAGCAAGGCAGGAGAAAGGATAGGTGGGGCTGGCAGTCAGAGAGAATATATAGAAGAAAGAAATGGAGGAGGGAGAGATGAAGTAGCCAGAGAAGGGGGACTCCGGGGGCCAGCCACCTAGCTACACAGCAAGCCATGGAGTAAGAGTAAGATTTACAGAAGTAATAGAAAAGGAAAAGCCCAGAAGCAAAAGATAGATGGGATAATTTAAGTTAAGAAAAGATGGCTAGAAAAAGCCAACTTAAGGCAGGCATTCATAATTAATAAGCCTCCATATATGCTTTATTTGGGAGCTGGGTGGCGGGCCCCCCTAAGAACCAAAAGACTTAAGACCAACCAACAACATCTCCCCTTGTATTAAGGCTGAGCAGGGCAATCCAGTATGAGGAATAGCTTCCCAAGAGCCAGGCAAAGCATTAGGGACAGCCCTTGCTCGCTTTGTTAGGAGTTCCACAAGTGGTCCAAGCTACACAACTGTCACATATGTGTAGAGGCCTATGTCAGTCCCATGCAGGCTCCCTGGTTGTTGGTTCAGACTCTGTTAGTTCCTATGAGCCAGGTTAGTTGTTTCTGTGGGTTTTCTTGTCATGTCCTTAAGCCCTCTGGCTCCTAGAATCCTTCCTCCCTCTCTTCAGCAGGATTTCCGAGCTCTGCCTAATGTTTGGCTGTGGGTCTCTGTTGTTTCCATCACTTACTGGATGAAGGCTCTCTGATGACAGCTGGAGTAGTCACCAGTCTGACCACATAATAAGGCAGTGTTATTTGCAACAGGTTTATTTTTAACTTAGAGAAACTTCATCAAATTTTCATAGCATTCTAGTAAAATATTGAATGAAACTTTATGTTGATTTTTTTAGTTGTAGCTCATAAAATCTGATCATTAGCATTTTTTTGCTATTAGTCACTAAGGACCTTCTGATTTTTTTAAAGGCTTTTCCCACAAAATTGAACCCATAGTATCCCCTACAGTTTTAGAGAATGGATATTCTACATTTACAGCAGATTTGGTATCAGATGAAAGTTTGTCTCGCTTATGATGGTTCTGCTTATTATCACATTGGCAAAATGAGCCAGAGACCAACAGATAGACCAACACACTTCTTCATGCCCTTTTGTAAAGAACACTAGTCCCATTCATTGGGGCAGGTCATCCATGACTTAAATCTCTTCCAAAATCACCAACTCTTAATACTATTAAACTTGGAGTGATATTTCAACATTAACTTTGGAGGAACTGAAATATTTGAACCATAGCAATATATAAGTAATAAAGACAATGTATAAAATCTGCATAAAATAAAAAATAAAATTAACAATTTTTTAAATTGTTGCTACATGCAAATCATGTCTGAATATTTCCATTATAAGTTTGGGTTTTGTATCTTTCCAGATATAAAAGAGTGTGATTCTTGTATGAAGTTAAAAAATACCTAAAAATAATCTGCTGCTTCCATGGTAGAAAGGGATTCTCCTGACCATCCGTCAAGTTCACCTTCTAGATCTTGATACTGGTAATGTTATCTTGGTCCAGGTTGTAAGTACCATTCTGATCACTGACTGAACAGGATACTTATGATCTATAT
Source organism: Peromyscus eremicus (assembly GCF_949786415.1). NCBI lineage: Eukaryota > Metazoa > Chordata > Mammalia > Rodentia > Cricetidae > Peromyscus > Peromyscus eremicus. The sequence goes on along the minus strand of NC_081429.1, from coordinate 27,442,509 downwards.
GACTTGCTATGTATGTATAATAATTCAATAAAGTGTGAGGAACAAAGTTATAGCTCCAACTTCCTTCTTTAACCAATCACAGTCCAGAAAGGAACTTCTCAATAACCCATGCTCTGAACAGGCTGATCAGTTTTCTTGTCCCTGGCGTCTGTATTTTCTTTTTGCCTCCCTTGTTTCTCCGGGATTTTATTTCATAGAAGTTGTCAAATAGCCTGTGTTTATTTATCATCAGAGATACAGCTTGAAGCTCCCTTAAGGAAGTCTTATAAACATTTTTAATGGCTGTGATTGTGTCAAATTGCTCTGCAAAGTGTCTCTTCCACAATCAGGGCATTGATACTATGGATTCAATGTACCATTGCCAGCTTTCAATAACAGCATAACACACTTTAAATTGTAAGCCTGGTAAGTAATATTTCATTTCTGTTTTAACTGTATTCACTTCAATGCTAGATGATGCCTGATATGTGTCTATTGCTTGCAGTTTTTTTTCGGTCATTGGCTGCTCATGTTCACATATTTGCATATGTATTTATCAGCAGTTTGATATTATCCTTACAATTGTAATGAAACATATCATACCCTTTACACCTTCTGTTTCTTCCTTCTGATACTCGGGGGAAAACAGAAGCATTTTGAAATGTTGTGAATGCACATGTAAGATTAAATAAGCCAGACCTCCTGTCTGTCAAGAATCAGGGAGTGAGGACTGTGAAATGTCATTTACTGAAATCACATACCCCTTCACATCTACAGTATGCAAATATTATGTAGGGTTTACCCAACCCTAAAATACTTTAGTTTTTGTTGTTGTTGTTGTTGTTGTTGTTAACAGTGATTTGTTATGAAAGGAATTTAAAACGCTGTCACTATCTACTTTTTATTCTGCTTAACTGCTTAAAGCAATGCTGCCATTGGGGCTTCAGTCAAGCATAACAGATGCCACCAGGAACAGAAAATTCTCTGTGATCAAACTTCAATCTGCTATTTACACACACTCCTGAGAACCCATAATACACCTCATCTCAACAGAAAGAAGACAGTTGATTTCACCTGTAAGTACATTCTGCCTTTAAACTGCTTAAAAAAAAATACGAGTAGATTTTCCTACTGCTGTACATGGGAATCTGAGAGAACCATCTTCACATGAAACTCACAGCTCCCAATGTTTCTTAATAAGATATGATGCTTAAATGTCTTTTAAAAACACAGACAACAGTGAATACATAAATGGATATCCTCCTTTATATTCTGATATTTAGCACACACTGTGTTAATCTTATTAAGCTACTTCTTTAGATTACAGAGGCATAATTGCCTAACAATGGCTTCTTATTAGCTGGCAGTGGCTTCAGGTAAAATATTATAAATAAAGCCTGGTAGTTTTGTACCATGCTGTAGGAATACTGTAGAACAAAATTTCACCTCAGTAAAGAAGCCTGAAATAATAGATAGTAAGAAAGAACTTTATCATTGCTATTCATAGTAGATTTAACAAATTTTAGCAGAACTTTCATAGTTCTTAGCATTTCCCAGTACTCCAGGAAGAACTGGCTAATTTTTGTACAGGAACTAGCCTGGTCAGGTTGCCTGATCTTCCTTTCCAGGCATCCTCCCCAATCCACCAGATCCCATATCCAGTAACCAAGCCTAATCTCCACACATATGACTGCATAACAACCAACCTGTAGGCTTATACCATGAACTTCCCTGACTACCTCTGACATTCAGGTTCTTCTCACACTACCTTCAAACTCTCCACCTGGCCAGATCTACACCACCACTCAGATTTGGACCATTGTACATACCTTGCACACAAGCCCAGTCCCTTCTGCTCATCTAAACCATTTCTAACCTTCAGGCCCAACCACACAGCCTCTTTTCTGCCATAACCTGCTCTGTCCCTATAAGACATAAAACTGACAAAAGCAAGTCCACATGCTCAGATCTCATCCCCCAAAAACAAACAGGATGAAAGATCAAGTCAGTATCTCCCCTCCAAAACCTACTAGTCCTATAGAAATATTTGCCAATGAGAATTACCTAGATGAATCATGAACATAGAATTTTAGAAAAAGAAAAGAAACAAACTCCATGAAAGAATTCAGAGTTTAAAGAAGACACAAAGAAACAGCTCAGTGAAATAAGGAAGTATTTAAGGGGAAAAATGTCTGAATGATGCCTAAGAAAACATGAACATAAGTCTGATGAAATGACAAAGGCAATCCAGGACTTGAACGTGGAAGTAAATAAACAAGTAGAAACATTGAAGAGGACTCAAGCTGAAATGAAGATGGAATTGAGAAACCTAATAACTCAACTAGAAAACTCAAAGGAAATCCTTGTAAGTAGAGTGAATAAAGTGAAGACAGAGTATCAGGACTTGAAGATAAAGTACAGGCTCTCAACAAAATAATCAATATAAATAATGATGATAGTAATAATAAATAAATAAAAACCACAGGGAAGGAACATGCGGGAAATGTGAGACCTCATGAAAAAAACAAATCTTCGATATAGGTATAGATGAGGGAGAAGAATCCCAAGTCAAAGGCATCAACCAGATCTTCAACAAGATCATAGAAGAAAACTTCAGCAAACTAAGGAAAGACAACCATACATATATAAGAAGCACACAGAACACTATAGAGACAAAATTACAAGGGAAGCTGTGCATCATATCATAGTTAAAACAGAGGACCCAGAGAACCCAAAGTAGATCTGACCTGATTGCCTTCTCCATGAAAACTTTCATAGTATCAGAAGGCATCACACAGGCTTTCAAAGGAAGGAAGCAGCTAGCAGTCCTATCCAGCCATGACACTTATGAACCACAATGGCCTGCATGGCACAGTGCCCTGAAGGGTGCGATAAGGATGTTATGCATACCTTGGCAGTAACCAAAAACACTCTAATTCAACTTAGACCCACCCAATAAGAAGAAAAGTATGCCTTGTTACAAGAAACTTAGCAAACTACCCACTAGGGAAGTCATGGATCTTGGAAGACAACTTATAATTGCCACTATACTAAACCAACATAGTCCTAACTAATCTCTAATTATTTGTTCTTATATGTGCAGGTAAATGTCCTTTTTACCCCACTGCAAGGAAACATCTCTTGGTAACAGATGGAGACCATTACATAACACCACAAATGATCAAAATGCAGTTGAGAATCCCTGTCCCAAGTCTCAAAGGATACATCTACAAAACAACTCCCACACCTAAGGCTCAGAGATCAATGTGGAAGAAAGGGCAGAAAAGTTGAAAGAGTCAGGGGATCATGGATTTGGCTGTGAGATCCTTTCCTAGTAATGTCAGAAGACACATGAATATGGTCTCACCAACAAGAGTCCCTAATTGTGAGCTGAACAAGTACAACAACAGTTGACATGCTAATGTGGATGGGGAAAATCCAAAAGGCCTAAACCCTACACAAAGATTTCAGGTAACTCAGGAATGGTGAGAGTGGAAGACATAGTCTTCACTAGGGAAGAGCACACTTATTGGTTATCTGATACCAAATGGTCAGCCCTGAAAACATACATACAAGTAACATTGTACAAACTGAGAAGGTTGAATTTGTGAAATTCAGGAATATATACACACATAGACATATATGTATATAGAGATCAGTTAATGAAAACAGAAGCCAAGAGTTTGAAGGAGAGGAAGAAGGTAGATATGGGAAGTTTTCAAAGGAAGAAAGGGAAGGGGGAATGGTATAATTATATTATAATCTCAAACCTGAAAGAAGGAAATAAACAACATACCAAGTTTCGCAGTAGGGAATCACGGAGTTAGCCAGGCTTGAGAGGCATGTATCATAGGTTTTTCAGGTTAGAGTCTGTGGCTCCTGGGGCACCATGTGCCCTTTAGTTCCTGAGAAACCGAGGCACTCCCTCAGGCAGTGGGGCATTCAGGCTGCCTCTGTTTTCTCTGCTTTCCCTAGAAGTTAGCAAAGTAAATAGAAGTTTGACATAACAATTAGTCTTAGATGTTAATCTTGTGTACCCTGTATAGCTTGCAAACATCATTGTATTCTGGCAACTACCATTGCATTCTTCCTGGAAACCTCCATTATATTTTGTCTCTGATAAGAGTATAAAGAACTGATTGCTTGAAATAAACTAGTCCCAGGCTCAGTCTTGCTGCGACTCCCTCCAAGTCGGGGCTTGGTTTTGACGCAGGAGACCCCGGTTTGGTAAGTAAGCCATTGAACACTGAGGATGGAAAGCAGAATTCAGTCTCCAGGCTGTTCAAGGTCCTTTAAGGGGAGAGGCATACACACCAACCACACTGAGCCCTAGAGCAGTGAGGTATACAGTGCTACAGAGGACATTGGAGAGAATCGGTGTTGGTTTGAACAAAGTATCCACCATAATTTGGAGCATTTGAATGCTTGGTCCCCAGTTGATGGTGCCGTTTGGGTGGTTTTGGAGAACTGACCTCCTTGGATGAAGAATGTCACTGTTGCAGGCTTGGAGGTTTCAAAGCATCACACTTAGAGCACTCTGCATCCTGCTTGATTCAAGATGTGAGGCCTCAGGCTTTTGCTCTCAGTATCCATTTCCTGCTGCTTGCTGTCTCCACATCACCATCAAGGACTCTAGCCCTCTTGAATTCTAAGTTCAAATAAACTGTTTCTTTCATATATATATGAAACACATACACACACACACACACACACACACACACACACACACACACACACACACACACATATATATATATATATATATATATATATATATATATACTTTGTCACAGTTTCTTTTTTCCTGTAAAACTATTATTATAACTATCAGATCTACCCAACAAGGTCTCTAATACCTTTTCTCTATATTTTTTAAAGAGTTTTGATACATTTAACCATATTTTGTGAAATTTTCTGATATAATTTTTTTCTCCAACAACTACATCTTCAACTGGAACCTAATTTCTTATATAGCTTTACCTGGACTCATTTGATAGTTTTCAATAAAAGTTTGAGGTATTCTGCATTTTTTGTTAGTGCTTTGAGTTCTCAGATTTTAATCTTGATGATACCTGAAATGTTTCACATAGGATAGTCCTTCACTTTACCTCCAGTTCATTTTTAGTGGAATTATCTGTATGAATTCCTTCTGTTCTTACAATGGATGCTTCACATGTGGTGGTTTTATGTGTAGTTTAAGGAGCAGCTTAGCCATAAGCAAATAAGGAATAATTTTCTGTATTCTTTTTATATGAATGTTTCTACTCAGCTAAAAATTGTAATTCATAGACGGGCGGTGGTGGCACATGCCTTTAATCCCAGCACTCGGGAGGCAGAGCCAGGCGGATCTCTGTGAGTTCCAGGCCAGCCTAGTCTACAGATCCAGGACAGGCACCAAAACGACACAGAGAAATCCTGTCTGGAAAAAAACAAAAAAAAAAATGTAATTCATATGCATCTATCATGCAAGACTTGCATTTCCCACTTGTAGTCCTCACAGACACAGGCAAGCAGTAAATCAACATCACCCTCTGAAGAGAGATTGTTTTCTACTGAATAATTTCATCAATATGGGGCCCTCTGAACCTGACTTCAGTGAAGGGTGTTAGGTGCTAATCTCTAGCTCATGTCGACTCATGATCTGTACCTGAAGAGTCATAATACTATTAAGGAAATCCGTGGTTATACTATGACAGTTAACTCTGCATTTCTTCTTAAATTCTGTCATCTGTATATTTCTTTCCTTTCATGAAAATTTTGCTAAACATTAGTTTTCACGATTTCTAAACTAGAATGCAGTGTGTGTGTGTGTGTGTGTGTGCAGGGAGGCACTTGCATGCATTCTGTACGCATATACACAAGTGTCACATGAGTGTGGAAGCCTGAGATTAGTGTGTCTTCTCTTGATCTTTCCCTCATTTTTTTTTTGAGGTGAGAATTTCTCACTGAACTCAAACCTCAATCTTTGACTAGACTGGCTGGCCAACAAACTCAGTTGGTGTCTTAGCTCCAGACCTGCCCCGTGGTAATAGACATGTTTTGCTCTCTGTCCTGGCTTTTACATGGGTGCTGAGATCAGAACTCAAGGACTTGTATAGACATTTTACCAACTGAATCCTCTCCCAGACCCTGAGGATTGATTTAAAGTTCTCATCTTCTGACATTTTGAAGAGCTGGAGTTTATAAATTCTACTTACTTGCCTTGTGTTTTGAATCTAAATTTCTTCCCTGGTAATTTTTTTTTCCCACTGCATCAGATGTGCATCTCTGTCTCATCCACGTTGAATTTTCAGGTTAGCTTATTATTAGGGGTGAAGGGCCTGCAGTGGGGGTCAAACAACCCTAAGCAGACAGAGGTTCCTAACTTCCTGCCACTTACAGATGTTTGACTCTGGATCACTCCATAGGAGGCAGACAATGTGGGTTAAAATCACAGCCCACCCAGCGTGCCATTTTTAATTAAAGTCTTCTGACATTTGCCTTTATAATAGATAATGAATTTATTTGGCATTCTCACTTTATTTTTCCTCTTGGTTAGCCAATAAAAAAATTTTTTTTTTTTTTTTTTGGTTTTTCGAGACAGGGTTTCTCTGTGTAGCTTTGCGCCTTTCCTGGAACTCACTTGGTAGCCCAGGCTGGCCTCGAACTCACAGAGATCCGCCTGGCTCTGCCTCCCGAGTGCTAGGATTAAAGGCGTGCGCCACCACTGCCCGGCGCAAATAAAATTTTAATTCTTAGCCTTAAAAGTATAAGGTTTTCTAACTCTTAGTTCAAAAGAGTTATGAAAAAAATAAAGCTATAGGAGTTGAAAAGGAACCTTTCCTTTTCAGAAAGGAAAAAATACACACACTCAAACAAAGCAAAAGTTAAATCTAAATATTAGTGCCTATAAAAACTGCAGACTTCTGATGTCATCATTGTGTCTTATTAAAAGCTACAAGCATGAGAGGTTTGTAGTAGTGATTGCTTTCTTTAATTAATAGTCTTGTGTCCTGAAATAATATTTAAGTGGATATCCCTATTCGCTCAAAGGCATATATATTGATAGCTAAGATTACTTTGCTGACCCAGACCCCCTCATATACACATAAGGGGAGGAATAAATGAAACAGCACATTATATTTCTTATTTAACTATCCTTGGCTAAACTAAAGTTCTCAGCAAGTGTAGCTTTGATGATAAAATGAAGAAGGGACAGAACACACAGGGGTTGTTTAGTCTACACAGAGGCAAGGCCTATGCTACATCTTTCCAATGTTTGCTGATCTCCTGCTCTGGTTTCTAGGTCCTTCCTTTTCATGGTTCTATGTTTTATTTCTTTAATTTTTTTGTAATAGTTTCTGCTATTCAATGGAAATCCTTCACTTTTTATCCTGTCTTTCAAAAAATTTTAATACCTTGGGAAAAGTTCTTGTTTTTAAATGTCTCCCTTCAAAAGACAGGGCAGCCAAAGCTGCAATATAAGACTGTTAAAAGAATAAATTGAAAAAAACATGCACTGGCTGTCTCAGTGAGGGTTTCTATTGCTGTAAAGAGACACCATGACCATGGCAACTCTTATAAAGGAAAAACATCATTGAGGCTGGCTTACAGTTTCAGAGGTTTAGTCCATTATTGTTCATTCCAAGCTTTTTCTTTGGGGCCACCAACAGGCTCCCAAATCATGACATGGAGATTTATTATTAGTTTTGAATGCTTGGCCTAGCTTAGGCATATTTCTGGCTAGCTCTTTTAACTTAAATTCACCTATTTCTCTTTATGCACCTTTTGCCTTAGGGCTTATTATCTTTCTTACTTCTATATATCTTACTTTCACTGCTTCTCTGTGTCTGGTTAGCTGGTGTCTGCCTGGCTTCTTGCCCTGGGCATGTCCCTCATTCTCCCCTCCTTCTTATCTTGTTATTCTCTTCCCCTAGATTTCTTCTCCTATTTGTTCTCTCTGCCCACCAGCCCCACCTATCCTTTCTCCCATCTAACTATTGGCTGTTCAAGCTTTCCTTTTTCTTTCCTTCTTTTTTTTCTCTTTTCTTTCTTTCTTCTTCTTTTTTTTTTTTTGGTTTTGTTTTGTTTTCTTTTTTGAGACAAAGTTTCTCTGTGTAGCTTTGGTGCCTTTCCTGGAACTCACTCTGTAGCCCAGGTTGGCCTCAAATTCACAGAGATCTGCCTGTCTCTGCCTCCTGAGTGCTGGGATAAAGGCATGTACCACCACCGCCCAGCTTTTCAGCTTTTTATTAGACCAATCAGGTGCCTTAGGCAGGCAAGGTGAAACAAAGGCAACACATCTTTACATAAATAAATGAACATCCTTACATCGTTAAGCAAATGCAGCAAAAACAAATGTAACACACTTTTACACAGTTGAAGTAATGTTCCTCAGCACAAACACATCTTTGCCTAATTAAAATAATATTCCACAATTGTTATGACAGGAAGCATCGCAGTGTGCAGGCAGACATGGTGCTGGAGAAGGAGCTGAGAGGTCTCATCCAGTTTGGCAGGCAGCAGAAAGGGAACTGGCTTGAGCTTCTGAGACCTCAAAGCCCACCCCTTAGTGACATACATCCTCCAACAAGGCTATACCTCCTAATAGTGTCACTCCCTCTGTGCCAAGCATTCAAACACATGAGTCTGTGAGTGCCGTTCCTATTCAAACCACCACATTCACTTCCTGGCCCTCATAGGCTGGTAGCCATATCATAATGCAAAGCTGCATTCAGTCCAACTTCTTAAGTCCCTATAGTCTATCACAGTCTCAAACTTGTTTCAAAGTCCAAAGCACTTCTGAGACTCATGCAGTCTTTTAACTGTAATCCCCTGTGACATCAAAATGAAACAGCAGATCACATATTTCCAACCACACATGTCACAGGATATACATTACCACTCCAAAAGGGAGAAAACAGTGGGCCAAAGTGAGACCAAAAACCATCTGGACAAACTCCAAAATGGTATGCCAAACTCTTTCTGATGTTAAAACTCTTCAGATCTCCAACTCCTTTCAGTTTTGTTGACTGCAACACACTTCTTTCACTTGGGATGGTTCCTCTCCCTGTTAGCAGCTTTCCTTGACAAGTATATACCACGACTCTGACATCTGTAACATCTTGGAGTCTCCAAGGCAACACAAGCTTTAACTTCACAGTTTCACACAATAGCCTCTCTAGGCTTCCAAGCAGGGGAATCCCTGACACATGCCTGGCCTCAGCTGCTTTCCGTAGCCATGGAGGTAGATTCCATAACCCCTTTGTTGTGTTTTTAGCCAGAAACACATGGCTGAAGTTGCCAAGTTCTCCTGCTTGCTGGGGCTGGAACATGGTTCCCTTGTTCAATTCCATCTTCATCAACCTTCTGTTTTCAATGGTTTCCTTCACTGCATAAGCTTGACTGTCCTGGAACTCACTCTGTAGACCAGGCTGGCCCTGAACTCAGACATCCACTTGCCTCTGTCTCCTGAGTTCTGGGATTAATAGTGTGCACCACCACGCCTCTACCTAAGCTGTTCTTTAATTTCTTTTCACAATTTGGAAGCTTAGCTCAATGGGATCTTGTCCTGAGGTTACCATGCCCTTTTAATATCATATCAGACTTTTTAAAAAAATCTATTCATCTCCTAGAACATAGGACTTAGCTCTATTCTACTTCCTGGTACTCCTTTTCTCCTTGAACTGTACATTTTGTGTTTTTCCTTGCTCATCTTGCTCCCGTTCATTATAGATCTTCATAAGAGTGAACACCAATAACCACATGACAGAGCTAATACTAGGCTGTTTTGAGATTTCCTCTGCCAACAGAATTAATTAAAATCTCTTCACTTTAGCCTCGGGCAGACTTTTTGGACAAGGACAAAAATCAGTCACATTCTTTAAAATATCACAAGAATTATCTCTAGGCCAGTTATTAATATACTTGTCCACTGAAACCTCTTGAGCCAGGCCCCCACAGTTCAAAGCACCCCCAGCACCACTGTCTGTCATGATCCTGCTGGTATGGCCCATTAATTCCACTTAAAGCATTCAGCTGATTTTCTAATCCAAAGTCCAAAGTTCACACTCCTCCAAAGGAAAGCATGACCAGGCCTATCATAGCACTACGCCCAGTCCTTGGTCCCAAGTTCTGTCTCGTTTAGGATTTCTATTGCTGTGAACAGACACCATGACCATGGCAACTCTTATAAAGGAAAACATTTAATTGGGGCTGGCTTTTCAGGGATTAATTCCATTATTTTCATGACAGGAAGCATCACAGTATGCAGGTAGACATGGTACTGGAGAAGGAACTGAGAGTTCTACATCTGGATTGGCAGGCAGCAGGAAGAGAACTAGCTTGAGCTTCTGAGACCTCAAAACCCTTCCCCTAGTGACATACCTCCTCCAACAAGGACACACCTACTCCAAAAAGGCCACACCTCCTAAAAGTACCACTCCCTATGGGCCAAGCATTCAAACACATGAGTTATGGGGGCCATTCCTATTCAAACCACCATATTGGCTATTATCACTTGATCATTTTGCACTGGTGCACTAAAAACATATTTATGGGATGATGCCCAAAGAAATGTTTCAACAATAACAACAGCAACAACAAAAAAAACACAGAAATAAACAAGGGGTCAGATACACCTTCAGTGAAGCATGGAGTCCTCTGTTTGGGTTTTGTTTGTTTCTCACTTGTTTTGGCCATTTAATTCAGAAAACATCAACTATATGTAAATAGGAGGAGATTCCACGTTTTCTAGCTGGGTCTTGCTGAGGTACAGTCTTTATCATCTTTTCTAGTTTTATGATTAAAACTGCCCCGAGTTGAATTTGAATGAACACTTGTGGATTTTTGACAATTCTTGAACTTATACAATGTAACCACTGTGGATGGGTTAGTGGGTTATACTTTGGCTTTTGTTCCATTGGTAATTCTGAATGATTAATAGAAAGTTGAGACATTTTCATCTGTTTGACTTTCTCACAACTGAGAATATGAACTACCTTTTTAAACTTAACTATGTTCACCTTATAGGGAGATCATTGATTTCCTTTTGCCATAAATTATGCATTATTACTTTATTCCTAACTCTGAAATCACAGTTCCTGAAATCAAAAACAAGGTCATCAATCACTACTATGAATTACAAACAAGAGGTCACTAAATCAATCTCTTATTATCAAGATGCAGTAATTGACAAGCCACTCTCTCATTAATCCTAGCACATGCCTGTTGTTGTGGTGAAATATTCTCAGAAGCAGATTCTATGCATGTCTGGCATGTAAATGAACTAAAGACTGAATTCAAGAGAAAGGAAAAATTATATGCAGAATCTATTGAGTTTCTCCTCTTCTTCTTATGAGTGCCCCTTTCTGTCTTTTGGGATTGGCCTAGCTAAACTTTGCTCCTGACTTATACACAAATACAATTTTAAATTCAAGTCATCTAATTTTGCCTAGTTGAGTGTTGATGGCATTAATCAGCTCTTTAGAATGTGCCACTCACATTGGAAATACTTAGAGAAATGGTTTTCCAGTATACTTATTCTGAATTTTAGCCTCAGTAAACAGCGGAATTTAGGCAAGGGTGTTCAGGAAAAGATTTTCACAGACTTATTTTGTAATCACATTTAAACTGGCATACAATTATTCTTTCACTACTGCTTACTTTCTAAGAGAATAGTTTGTATAGAAAGGGCTCAGTGAATACTGAGTCGGCTAATCTTCTTGCTTTTATGCTCTGAAGGGCAACATTAATTTACCTATGTTAGTGATTAGCACCACTGAAGGAATAGGAAACTCGGTAGTCAGGTGTGGTGTGGTACACCCGTAATCCTAATACTTGGGAAACTGAAGCAGGAAGATAAGGAATTTGAGATCACCAATAGCCACATAAAGACTTCTAGGCCATCCTAACATACAAGAGAACCTGATTCAAACCAACATTAGTCACAACAAAACAAAAAATTAGCTCCTAAGAGTTCTACATTCCATAGTGGTACTTTTGCAAGCCTTACTATGGCTGTAGTTAATGACCATTAGATAATGTTTTTTTAATGCCTCTATTAATAGAAAAAACCATTTTTCTACAAGTATGCAACAAGTTTTAAAGGGATGCTATTATGAAGATGTTCCCCGAGGAAACAAAAACAAACATCTGCCCACTCCAGGTAAGGTTCCAACAGCACACTAAAATAGATATCACTAAAGTTCTCTCTATTGGTCTTATTTACACAGCATGGGTGAAGGGGTTACTTACAGGAATGCAGGTGATCCCAAGGCAGTCATAGCATCCAAAAGTCTCACCCCAGAAGAGATGACAACTTCCCCACAGCTGCATAGATGACATTTCCTTCACTTAGTCTTCTACTCTCTATTATATACTCTAGCACTTCCTGAGATCACAGGATCACAGGATTATGTGCTATCAGGCAGAATTAAACACACATCTAGGAGAAGGTGAATGCAAAAGTGGCTGAGACCTCAGGATAGGGTGATGAATGTCTTCCTGTATGCTGTGAATATGTGTTGCACTGATTGGTTGATAAATAAAATGCTGGTTGGCCAGTAGCCAGGCAGGAAGTATAGTTAGGATAAGCAGACAAGGAGAATTCTGGGAAGAGGAAGGCTGAGTCAGGAGATGCCAGCCCACTATCCAGGGAGCAGCATGTAATGGCACACAGGTAAAGCCACGGAACACGTGGCGACATATAGATTAACAGAAATGGGCTGAGTTTAGGTGTAAGAACTAGTCAGTAATAAGCCTTAGCTAATGGCTGAGCAGTTATAATTAATAGAAGCCTCTGTGTGTTTACTTGGGGGATGCAAGTGGGAGGAGATTTGTCCCGACCACCGTAAGGGACACGGGAAATCTTCCAGCTACAGGAGGGTCTTGTGACCCTCCCCATCCCATCCTAATATGACGAAATGTCAATAAGCCGAACCGCGAGAGTTCCTTGTGAGCAATCACAACTAATTCTGATGAAAATGACAATGACTATGATGCCAAGAAGACAGCTTTTACAACAAATACTAAAATCAAAATGCTGTAGAAATATGCTCAGCACTCATAACAGTATTAGGTATGCCAAATTACTTAGAGGTACTTTCACCTTGAGAATTGAATACAAGAAAAATTATTACAAAATAATGCCTACTCATTTAATGAAAAATATTTCCATCCTATATGTTTTCATGTAATTTAGTGACCATATGAATATTCATATCTTCACAAAGAATGTACACTTGACATCACCCAAAGATAGGCCTTTTGAAAACTCCAAATAGAGTCCTACATACATGGGGCACAGAAACTGATTTGATCTAAACTATATTTCTCAGTAACAATGTAGTAGATGACAGTTTTCTATGGAAAGACTTGAGTAAAGTAGTTATTGTGAGATGTTCAAGGGCCATGGCGTGGAAGGAGTTACAAAGGGTTCTTCCTCTAGGTTCTGCCTTGTCAGTATTGAATGAGTTAGGGGGGCGTTTACAGATATGACTCTTGGGCTTGTTGAATCTAATAACTTGAGTCATTTCTCTGATGACTGGATCCTAAGGTAGAGGAAATCCCTAACACATATAATTTTGACTGGTCATTTTCTATGAGTCACAATCCCCTGGAGATACCCTTAAATTTGGAGACTACTGGGCACAGGTATTTGTATCATTTAAGACTGTGCCATGAGAACTCACTATATTGCTGGCTTTAGTGAAAAGGAAATAAATGAGCTATTCCCTGAGTATTATGTGAACAACATTTTATAGATGTCTCTTAATTGGATTAGAAAATAAAACTCACTTGCCCAACTTAGAGCAAGACAATTTGATTGAATTAAATTTGTCATGAAAAAAGATCAATAAAACTCATCCATTCAAATCAATCAGTACCAATAAACAGACTGAATCTAGTTAGGGGAAAGAACTGAAAAGCAATTAAAACCATGACCAAGTTTAACCTCTCTGCTGATTCACTCAGAGTTCCAATATCTAGTAACATATATTGAGAAAGAGGCAAACAGTTTGAATCAAGTATGCATTTTGGGTAATGGTGCCTTACTCTGCTTCTAAAACTATCAAAAGCAGATTGCTGTTTCTCTAGTGGCTATGGCAAATATATGCAGGAAGAAAAATAAATAAAAAAGTGTCAAAGTGTAATTATACATGGGATATTTATTAATTTTATAGGAACTTTATAATTAGCCCTAAGAATAACTATTAATCCCATTTGTGACAATAAAACTATTGAAGTGCCTCCTATCAATGAATTAATTACTAAAAAATGTCTAGTATGGACCGACACATTGGAGATGAACACTAGGCAACTGTAAATTCTGTAAGTTACACATGTCTTCCATTCTATACTTCAAGTGAGCATACTGGAAGTGACTATCCATCCTGCCTTTGACTGGGTTTTCAGTGGTTTATTAGAGGTTTTGACAGTGTAGCTAGTTAACAATATAAGCCTCAGTCATAAATTGGGCAAATCAAGGCAAGCAATACAGTTTACTTATGTTGAAATCAATCTCTAACCAGTTGATATTATTAGATTTGAATTCTTCTACAGGGAAGCCCTTTTCCCCTTAAAACTGATCAGATTATTTATCTATATCGGCATTTGTCAATTGTCAGCTGCACTGTCACTGTGAAAATCCTCGCTGAGTTGAAAACTGAAAGAATAGGGCATTATACTGAGAACCCCTAGCAGACACCTGGCAGAGTTGGGAAGGTTAAGTGATGACATTGCCAGACCTACTATGTCAGCTGGCAAAAGACTCTTTGCAGAGGCCATACCATCACTGCCAGCCTCTCCTTCCATACACCTGCTTCCTTCCAGTTCCTACTTGTCCATCCTCCTGGGACAGATGTGCTTTCTTTCCCAAGGATGTCTAGCTCCCAAGAAGTCTGCATCTTTTTGACAACAATCATAGAGCCCAATCCAGCTGCTCCTCCAAACATCAGGGGCAACATTTGCCTGAGTCTGAGCATGCTCTAGCTCTGGGAGAAGCAGAACTGCCCAGCGGTCTGTGCAGCTGTTTGCTTATCATAGTCTCAGTCCCCAAGACGAGATGCAGACCTTCAAGAATCTGTCTTGGGAACTGAAGGGAACAAACACGAATCAAAGCCAGATCTTTCAAAGGCAGGGAAACCAAACTAAAATATCTTATCAGGGATAAAAAAGATAACCAGGAAATGAAGATCAGAGAATTATGAGCCTGAAGTAAGGTTTCAAAGTAAGGTTTCAAAGTAAGGTTTCAAAAAATTTCAAAGGAATTTTCCAGACATGGAAAAAATAACTCACATTTGTGAACAGGCTGCTGTATGATTGGTAGGCACCCACCCTAGGATTTCATTCACTTTCTCCACTACATAGTTACTATCCCTCACCTTGGCTATTGTAAGGTAATTTTACCAGAGAGTACATACAGACATTTTAAAGTAAAAATGGGAGTCTATATTGTCCAGGTGCTGCACTAGAAACTTGCCTGAATCGTGCAGCCTGATCCTCATAGTTTTGTTTTGGTTTTTTGTCATTTATGCACAAAATCATACCCTGGTTAATACACTTCAGTTAGTTAGCAAGAATGTTTAGCAAGAAGCAGAACCAGAGAAGTCAAAAGGCAAGGTTAGCACATTTGGGGAATTTTCTAGATCCTGGAACTATGCATCAGGTCTGTGATGGATTAGTTCTTTGTTCCCCTTTTTGCAGGTGCTGGGGTCTATGTGCTGGGTTTTGAGATCAAAATGGTGCCATTAACATAGAGTCAGTTGTGCTAAGGTCTGGGGGCCTATTATACTATAACATCTCAGTCTTAGAGATTGTGAGATTTGTTCTACTAAAACACAACTTTCTCTTGTTATAGAAATAATAATAATAGATCTTGTTCACCATATTAACATTATATAATGTGCTGGCTTGTTTTATGACAACTTGACACAAGTCATTGGAAAGGTGGGAGCCTCAGTTGAGAAAATGCCTCTATTAGGTTTGGCTGTATGCAAGCCTAATTAGTGATTGGTGTGTGAGAGTCAAGCTCATTGTGGATGGGGCCATTCCTGGGCTGGTGGTTCTAAAAAAAACAGAATGAACAAGCTCTGAGGAGCAAACCAGTGAGCAGAACTCCTCCATGACCTCTGCATCAGCTCCTGCCTCCAAGTTCCTACCCTGTTTGAGGTCCTGTCCTGATTTCCCTAGATGATGAACAATGACATGAAAGTAATTCAAATAAACCTTATCCTCCCCAAGTTGCTTTTGGTCATGGTGTTTCATCACAGCAATAGCAACCCTGACTAGGACATATAACTTAGTGTAGTGTATTAATAATTTAATGCATATAAACTTCATATTAATATCTGAGAAGACAAACTCAGCACTATTACTGACTGTATTCCTCAGTCCTAAATAGAAATTGTTCCATGTGAAATTTATCACAAGATATTATACTATAAATAATGATATTAAGGCTTGCTTACAACTATATCTACTAAGTATGACTTTCATAAGTATGACAAAGATAGAAGATAAGAAAATTTCCCCTTTTCCCACTCAGTATGGGTATGAGGTCTAGTATTCTACCAGAGAGCAGTCTAACAAGATGAAGAGAATTTAAGTCTGCACATGCCTAAAGTAATTGTATGATTTATTATCAAAAATAAGTCACATTTTAAAAAGAAATGTAAATACAACAAGAAATAGGAGTGATATTTATAGATTGAAACTTTGTACCTCTCCAACAAATGTGTTTCAAAGGTCTACTCTCCAATTTTTTTTCACTCTGCAGAATGCTTTTATTTGCAATTTTTTATTTTATAATTTTTTTTAAACTTTTATTTTGCAATACAATTAAGTTCTACATACAGGCACAGATTCCCTTGTTCTCCCCCCTCCCGCCCCCCTCACCTTCCCCCCAGCCCGCCCCCCATTCCAATCTCCTCCAGGGCAAAGCCTTCCCCACAGACTGAGATCAACCTGGTGGACTCAGTCCAGGTAGGTCCAGTCCCCTCCTCCCAGGCCGAGCCAAGCGACCCTGCATAGGCCCCAGGTTTCAAACAGCCGACTCATGCAATGAGCACAGGACCCAGTGCCAGTGCCTGGATGCCTCTCAAACAGATCAGGCCAATCAACTGTCTCACCCACTCAGAGGGCCTGATCCAGTTGGTGACCCCTCAGCCATTGGTTCATATTTCATGTGTTTCCATTTGTTTGGCTATTTGTCTCTGTGCTTTATCCGACCTTGGTCTCAACAATTCTCTCTCATATAAACCCTCCTCATTCTCGCTAATTGGACTCCCAGAGATCTACCTGGGGCCTAGTCATGGATCTCTGCATCCAGATCCCTCAGTAGTTGGATGAGGTTTCTAGCACGACAATTAGGGTGTTTGGCCATCCCATCACCAGAGTAGGAAAATTCGGACTGTCTCTCGACCATTGCCAGCAGTCTGTTGTGGGGGTATCTTTGTGGATTTCTGTGGGCCTCTCTAGCACTTTGTTTCTTCCTATTCTCATGTGGTCTTCATTTACCATGGTCTCCTATTCCTTGTTCTCCCTCTCTGTTGTTGATCCAGCTGGAATCTCCCACTCACCCAAGCTCTCTTTCCCTCGACCCTCGCCCTTCACTACCCCCACTCATGTCCAGGCTGTTCATGTAGATCTCATTCCATTTCTCTGTCATTGGGCGATCCCTGTGTCTTTCTTGGTGTCCTGTTTTCCAGGTCGCCTGCCTGGTGATGTGAGTAGCAGTCCAGTCATCCTTGTTCTACATCTAGTATCCTGTTATGAGTGAGTACATACCATGTTTGTCTTTCTGAGTCTGGGATACCTCACTCAGGATGATTTTTTCTAGGTCCATCCATTTGTCTGCAAACCTCATGATGTCATTGTTTTTCTCTGCTGAGTAGTATTCCATTGTGTATATGTACCACATTTTGTTTATCCATTCTTCAGTTGAAGGGCATCTAGGTTGTTTCCATGTTCTGGCTATTACAAACAACGCTGATATGAACATAGCTGAACAAGTGCTCTTGTGGTGTGGTTGAGCATTCCTTGGGTATATGCCCAAGAGTGGTATAGCTGGATCTTGGGGGAGATGGATTCCCAATTTTCTAAGAAAGCGCCATATTGATTTCCAAAGTGGTTGTACAAGCTTGCATTCCCACCAGCAGTGGAGGAGAGTTCCCCTAGCTCCACATCCTCTCCAGCATAAGTTGTCTTCAGTGTTTTTGATCTTAGCCATTCTGACAGGCGTAAGGTGGTATCTCAGAGTTGTTTTGATTTGCATTTCCCTGATGATTAGGGATGTTGAGCAATTCCTTAAATGTCTTTCAGCCATTTGAGTTTCCTCTGTTGAGAATTCTCTGTTTAGTTCTATAGCCCATTTCTTAATTGGACTGTTGGGCATTTTGATGTCTAATTTCTTGAGTTCCTTATATATTCTGGATATCAGTCCTCTGTCAGATGTGGGATTGGTGAAGATCTTTTCCCATTCTGTAGGCTGTCGCTTTGCTTTGTTGACCGTATCCTTTGCCCTACAAAAGCTTCTCAGTTTCAAGAGGTCCCATTGATTGATTGTTTCTCTCAGTGTCTGTGCTACTGGTGTTCTATTTAGAAAGTGGTCTCCTATGCCAATGCGTTCAAGACTACTTCCTAATTTAATTTTACATATCAACCACAGATTCCCTTGTTCTCCCCCTCCCGCCCCCCCCTCCTGCCTTCCCCCCATTCCACTCCGCATTCCCATCTCCTCCAGGGCAAAGAATCCCCTGAGGATTGAGTTCAACATGGTAGATTCAGTCCAGACAGGTCCAGTCCCCTCCTCCCAGGCTGAGCCAAGTGTCCCTGTATAAGCCCCAAACACCCTAATTGTCGTGCTAGAAACCCCATCCAATACTGAGGGAACCAGATGCAGAGATCCACGGCCAGGCCCCAGGTGGAGATCCAGGAGTCCAGTTGGCGAGAAAGAGGAGGGTTTGTATGAGGGAGAATTGTTAAGACCAAGGTTGGATAAAGCATACGGACAAATAGCCAAACGAATGGAAACACATGAACTATAAACCAATAGCTGAGGAGCCCCCAACTGGATCAGGCCCTCTGGATAACTGAGACAGTTGATTAGCTTGATCTGTTTGGGAGGCACTCAGGTAGTGGGACCGGGTCCTGTACTCAGTGCATGAGTTGGCTGTTTAAAACCTGGGGCTTATACTCTCCAATGTTTAATTGAAAACGATGCCTGTGAAGAAGTAATATCTCTGAACCCATAGGTTTAGTATTCTTACAAGAAGGGCCATAAGAGGGAGTCATTCCCTTTTTACACACACATATACACAAACACACACACACACACACACACACACACACACACACACACACACACACCCCCTACAGCATCTCAGGCACAAAGTGAAAGAGTAGTTTTTTTTTTCAACAAAAGGGGAGGGCTCTCACCAGACACAATCACTGATGCCACCTGATTTGAGACTTCCTAATATCCAGCACTTAGAGAAAATGAGTTTATCTTGTTTAAGGTCTCCAGTTTGTGATATTTTGTTATGGGTAACATAAGAATAAGTAGTATATGTAGAATAAGTAGCCTGAATAGAGTAAGAAAATAGCATGATTGTTCTATAGAAGTCAAAACGTGTGGTCTTCCAACATGTAGATCACACTGACTTGCAGTCAGAGCCTTGGGCTTATATTTCTGTAAAATGTTCATTGAAGCACAATTTGAAGAAAGTTATCAGAAGTTCTGAATTAAATCTACCTATGTGACTATATTTTAAATGAGTAAAAAAGCAGAAACACAATCTATAGTACAATTATAATTTATGTGAATTTTAAAATACTAAGAAAATCATGAAGAATCTATTTGCCATCTATGCACATGCCTACACACACACACACACACACACACACAGAGAGAGAGAGAGAGAGAGAGAGAGAGAGAGAGAGAGAGAGAGATTCTTTGGGAACAAAAGATGAGAAATAACAAAACAATCCCTTGAGTCTTATACCAAACTGAGCAGACAGCACTTCTTTCAGTCCTAAGCATCCCCGCTGCATACCATGAACAAATTCACTAATCACTGAGTATTATCAGAGACATGAGAACCTAACCAAAAAAATATGATTTCAGGAACATTTGTTGATTTATTGATGAGGATCTATGCTCTTCTTGTAATGTAGTTCAGAGTGTGGAAGATCAATATGTTAACAGATGTTATTGGATTTCTGTTATTTTCAATTTTAAATGAGCTATATCCCCATGACAGTTCATTTATACAAAAATATTCAGGAAAATATGAATAGCAAATGGTCTAGATCTCTGAGAAAGAACTCATCAAATCAGCCCTCAAAATACATTTAAAACTTGAGTTTTAGAAATGTTTCAACTCCATAACATGGATGAGAGAGCAATGATAGAATCTGGTTTCTCTGTTTCTAATTTAGAAGTACTATCTACATTTATAAGCTTATTACTTTTCTCTATATGTTTTCATAGTTCAAAAAATCAATTTTTCCATTGTATACTGATAGCCAAAAACACTTCAATTCTTTTCATACCCAATAATTATGACATGTGAGTTTTCAGCTTCTTCTGTTAAGGAATGGAATGTTTCTCCAAGTCCATCAAGGTATATGTGGACTTAAGAATTCTTTCACAAACAAAAAGCATTTAATACACATGATGTACAGGTTTCATGTCTGAGTTTTCAGAGGTTTCACTCTCTTCCTAAGAGTCCCACCATTACAGTATGAACCATCTGGACCTGCTTGTTGAAAAATTAAGGCCACATGACCTGGAAACAATCCACCTCATTTTCATATATTCCAAGTCAGCCAGACCTCTGTTTTATAAGATTCAAAGATGATTTTGATGGCAAGACAGTATCCATTGACACATGGGAAAAGGAAGGGCATTTTCTTATTGGTATTACTGTTGTTAGATACAGCTCCAAAGGAGTGAAGGCTGCACCTGGGACATGTTAATGTCAAGCTGAATCAATAATTTGTATGTGTCAAAAGATGACTTTATCTAGATCTCATGGTTTTCCTATATTAGCCAAGCTGGATAATGTCAAGGGCTCCAGTGCATAAGCCCTGTCCTTAGCTCACCTGTTTCTTGTTTCTGGCATTATTAGAAATTATTAGAGGAAGGATTTAGCTGCTCAGAAAAGAGAACTGACTAACCAGAATTTTATAGTAGTGAATCAAGACTAATTAAAATATGTTCACACAGGGCATACAATTATAACCTGGGACAACCAGGCTCTGTCCAGCTGAACCAAGACTGAGTTTCTGACCCATAAATCATAACTAGGGCTATGATTTTTAACTACTAAAATATATAAGTAATCATAGAATGAAAGCAAAATCAATTATCTATCTCAGGAGAAGAGAAGGTTGTTACAAAAATATGCAGGAAATTTAAGCTTATAAATACAAGCTTCAGATGGTCAAGAAATTTTCCAAATTTAGCTTTGACCATAAAAACATGGAGAAAAAGCAAAGTCTCTCAAGGGACTACTTAGAAGAGGAGGCCACAGATTGAGTATGTCAGTTTTAGCCTCTGGACTTATTCTGACAATAATTTATTCAAGATATTTGTCTTTTTCTAAATGCAATGGTACACTGGCTCATATTTTCCATTCAGAAACAACAAAAGAATAGTGAATAAAGGTAATAACATCAAAGAATGAAACAAGATTTAGTACAGTGAATTGTCAAAAGGCATATCAAATACTTTATTTAAAAAAACTCCACACACCCTTTCTTTATTGTTGTTACATACATATGTGAATGTATGTATATGTATGCATGAATGTACAAATACATCTTGCTGAGTCCATTTTTTGTTGTCTATATGTAGATGGTTTCAGGGCTGACCTAGGGCTATCAGTTTGAAAGCTGGGGGAACATAAAGGGAATTGGAATGAGGGAACATAGGAGGGGTTGAAGGAAGGAAAAAGAAGGGAGAAAGTGGGGTAATTATATTTTAATTTATATATGTATATTTAATTATAGCATATAACATATAATATAATTTTACAAACATATATATGTATATGTAGTAAACACCATCCAGTAAAAGCTGCCTTTTACCTAAGGGGACATCAGAACACTTGAATGATACCAATGTACTACTTTTGAAAAGGACCCACCTGGACCATTTCTTTATATTATTAAGGAATAACAGATGCGCTGAAGAGAATACTAAAATATGAATAAACTAGTTCTAGACTGATACTCTGTGAGTTGTGTGATGTTTAAGCAATCAGGTCCTTCTCTATCATTCACTTTTACTATATACAAATCAAAGTACTTAGGTTGATGGTTTCCTAAATTTATTTCTTCCAAGGGAACTACTGTGTTTTCTAGATACTACCTGAATTGTTTTTTTTAGACTTAACACTTATGCTAACCTCTTATAGCAATATTGGCAGGAAATACGTTTAATGTGTACAAAATATATGTATACTTATTATCTATTTGTGTGTATATCTAGTACATATGCATAGCAATACTCCAGTATTGTGTTTATGTTCATGTTTACATATTTCATAAATACTCAAAATATATAAACATGTACATATATAGATATGCATTTTACTTCATAATTCTAAGATACACATTTTCCACATTTGTTTGTGAAATCTGTACGTATAATGACAGCAGTCACTATCACTGATATATTGGGTAATCATCTGTAAATGTCATTTCCTGCACATGTGGAAATTTGGTCACAGCTGTTTAAACAACTAGTAATTTGATTGAATTATAAATATTGTTTTATTAAGCAAAGCTCTAGTCTTGAGGAGAGAAACTCGTAAGCATGGTACACCCTCTCCAATAAACCTGAAGAGGGAAAGATTTCCACAAACAACACAGAGATGCTCCCAGTGCTCCAAAGGAATACAAGAAAGGCATGACTAGATAGTTCAAGCTAGACAGCCAGGAGCCTATTTAACCTCCCATGGCCATTATTCATGTCTTAGTGTGAGAATTTTTATTCAAACAAGTGAAGGATAAACTCAGAAAATTACAGAATCATGATTTTTACCCTCTTACGAACAATAGTAATTGCTTGACTTTTCTTTTGTTTTTAAATTTCTTTTTATAGTTGTATTAAGTTTCAGTGTGTTTTATATATACTTTATTAATTTATTTTTCATTTTCACTGTCTTTCAGTCTATAAGGATTCATGGAAAAGAAGGAGTTTGACCGTTTCTTCTCAAAGCTTGCAAAATCCTATGCCAAATAAGGCCATGAGGATGAATGGTTTATAAGGAAATCATGGAAACAATAGCAGGTTTGTTTTTTTGTTTGTTTGTAAATGCTACCTCATAAATGCCCTTGATAAAACTGAGAAAAACACCAGCACTAAGGACTCTGACGAGGAAAGTTATCCAGCCTCAACATACTTGAGTTTAGAAAAATGTTAAATAATACATTTTGCCTATATGTAGTTTTCTATATGTATTAGTGATACGTGATAGGACATTTTATGATCATTTCAGCACACAAATATTTATGAATAAAAAGGTAATTCAAAGTAGTTGTAATTCAGAATAGTGTTCTAATTTGAAACATGATCCTCTTTCATGATGTGTAAGACTAAGCATTTTGCCGTCAGTGGTGTTTAAGAATCTATGCACCATGGAGTAGGTTATCTTAATAGACACAACACATACAACTGCTGTGGGATGGTCTGTATGTCAAATGCTCTGATTGGTCAATAAATAAAACACTGATTGGCCAGTGGCCAGGCAGGAAGTATAGGCGGGACTAACAGAGAGGAGAATTGAGAGAACAGGAAGGCGTGGGAGACACTGCCAGCCACCGCCATGGCAAGCAGCATGTGAAGAAGCTGGTAAGCCACGAGCCACGTGGCAAGGTATACATTTATAGAAATGGATTAATTTAAAATGTAAGAACTAGATAGCTAGAAGCCTGAGCCATTAGGCCAAACAGTTTAAATAATATAAGTGTCTGTGTGTTTATTTTATAAGTGGGCTGTCGGGCTGCCGGGGTTTGGTGGGATCCGGAGAGAAATTCTCCAGCTACATACAACCTTGCCTTTGTGTGTGAGTTCTGGAGATACGATCCTAGGTTCTTATGTTGTCATGACAGGAACTTTACTGACTGAGTCACCTCCTATTTACCCCAAAGCTAAATGTCTAAGGCACCTTAGATCTAGCTCAAGAGCTACAAAATATGACTTCTACTTCCTGTTACCCAAAGAAGTCACTAAAGCTGTGAAAAATTTATGCAAATGGGAATTGGTCCTGACTTCCCAAGGGAAAGGGTAGCAAGGGATTTTCAAATATCTTTGATCTACCTCTTCAACTTCAATCACAAGTAATTTACACATTCCTCTCAAATGCAAACAAAAAAATTCATTTTCTCCCAATGTCTCCTTAAAATTCCATCCAATAATGCCAATAACAGCATCATTAAAGGAAGGTATTTGCAAAGAAGCTTCTTAGGTGAGATTTTTTTTCAGGTGCAGAAACCAAATTATGGGTCTTTTTGTAAGGAAAGGTACATAAAATAGTATTACGTTCCATCTGCCTTCCCTGATATAACCAGCATACAAAGATGATACATGGACGATAAGAATGAATGTTCCAGTTAAAGGAATATGACCAGAAAAAAAGACAGGAGTCACCAGCCCAGGCCTTCCTGGAATCCAGCTGAGCACTTGTTACTAGATGGCAAACATGACTGAGCCTTGGTCCCTGAGAGCCCGTAACCACCGGACCATGGCTCTAGGCTGAAGTCTTCACACTGCTTTACTTTTTATCACCTTCGCTTTCTCAGAAAATCTGCAAATGGATTTGAATTTAAGTAATAGTCTCAGATTGTTCTTGTAAGAATCTTTAAGGGTTCCTTTTGTACAAAAATGTCTTTTTTTTTTTTTTTTTTTTTTTTTTTTGGTTTTTCGAGACAGGGTTTCTCTGTGTAGCTTTGCGCCTTTCCTGGGACTCACTTGGTAGTCCAGGATGGCCTCGAACTCACAGAGATCCGCCTGGCTCTGCCTCCCGAGTGCTGGGATTAAAGGCGTGCGCCACCACCGCCCGGCCACAAAAATGTCTTTAGCTTATTTTAATTGTTGGTGCTTTCCCCAACATAATTCTCATGAAATACTTTGGGATTTCCTATAGCTCTTTTCTGACAGGTTATCTTCTGTCAGAAAAGGTCACACCCACAGATATCTTCTAGATAAATCCATCCCTAGCTAGTGTTGATATTTAGAGTTTTATGGACAACACTCTAATATTTTGAGTAGTTTAAAATTCCCATAATTCATATACAATATATTTTTAGAAAATTTCATCCTTATCATATAATGTTTAAGAAGGTCATAGTTAATACTTTTAAGTCCAAATAGCTATATTTACATCTTTCTGAAACCCCACACATAGTCATTTAATTACAGCCTTGAGTTCTTTATCCTGATGCCGTTCTTTATAGATAGAAACTTAAGCTCTTTGTAAATCTGGGATTCTTTTCCAGAACAGACTATGGGAAAGAAACAATTTTATTTTGAACTCGTATCTTTTGTATACCCTGTAAACTGTGCTCGAACTTTGAATAGTTTCTTCTTTAGTGTATATTTATCCTCGTGTTTAACCACTGACAGCTCTAGGAAACATTTATTATCTAAAATATTTCTACCTGGAAATATCTCTGATCAGATCCATGATCCATTCCAGTGATTTATTTTGTTGCTGGTAATAATCTGATCAAACTTTCTGCTACAAAATAATGTTTTCCCTTTCAAGTAGCCAAAAGTTACAGTGTCCCTTTCTTGTATATTGCACTAACATCACCCCCAGTTCTATTCACTGCTGAGTTACTAGATGAAGGCATGTTTTAGGTGTGTGTTATGACTGCAACCAGCTTCTATCTATTAATGTACAACAGCATTATCATGTGCTTGTGTCTTCTGTCCTTTTGGTTTAAAAATCTCAATTAGTCTAATGAAGATAATCCCTAAAATTCACACCCAGAGGCTCATCTCCAGGTGATTCAAGATCTTATCAAGTTAAAACTAACCACCAAAACTCTGCCACTTATCAATGTGA
The DNA here is from genome assembly GCF_949786415.1 of Peromyscus eremicus. Lineage (NCBI taxonomy): Eukaryota > Metazoa > Chordata > Mammalia > Rodentia > Cricetidae > Peromyscus > Peromyscus eremicus. The sequence continues at coordinate 27,416,473 of NC_081429.1, read as the reverse complement.
CACCCAATTTCATCACTTTAAATCATAACCTTCAAATTCTTGTCCCCAAAGTCTGATGTTTATCTCATAATTTAAATATAATCCAACTTGAAAAGTCCCCAGCGTCTTTAACAATTACAACAGTTTGGAATTCCAAAAGTCAACTCATATTAGATTCATGGCAATTGGTTAATGGTGAGCTCCTTTAATAAATAAAAAAAAAAGAAGACCAAGTTACATATTTCTAACAAAAAGTATACAATGATACAGAATAAATATTCCCATTCTCTCATTCTAAAATGAGGAATCATGGCATAGCAAGAATGATTAGGCCAGGAGGTGGTGGCACATGCCTTTAATCCCAGCACTTGGGAGACAGAGCCAGGCGGATCTCTGTGAGTTCGAGGCCAGCCTGGGCTACCAAGTGAGTTCTAGGAAAAGCGCAAAGCTACACAGAGAAACCTTGTCTCGAAAAACCAAAAAAAGAAAAAAAGAAAAAAGAAAAAGAAAGAAAAGAATGATTAGACCAAAGAAAGACAAAAAATATCTAAATTGAAAAATCACAAAATATCACAAAATGCTGAAGAATCATGTCCAGCGTGTGTGTGTATGTGTGTGTGTGAGTGTGTGTGTGTGTGTGTGTGTGTGTGTGTGTGTGTGTTGGGGGGGTGCGTATAATACAATCATCTGATCTCCAAAGAGTGAAAGTAAACCTATCCTTCTAGGTCTGCCAGCTCCAACTCACATCTTTCTCTTATACTGGCTCAACTCCATGCCCAGAGCTTTACAAAGTGGGACAGCCATAATCCCGTGATATAAAGTACCCTGAGCACCATTTCAACTTAGGTTTCCCATTCATAGTTTCCCATAATGGCCCCTCAAGGAGGCTCCAATTTGGACACACATACACATTGGTTCTAACTCCAGTCCTGGTATTATTCTTAATTACTTTTCTTGTTGCCGAGATAAAAATACTCTGATAAAATCAAGATTATGGAGGATTGGTTTATTCTGTATCACATTCAAGGGTACAGTACATCACAGTGGGGGATTCTAAGTGGTGGCAGCTGGTCTCATCACATTCATAGTCAGGAAGAAAAGAGTGACCAATGCTTATGATCGATTCACTTTTCTTTTTATACAGTCAGGAAAGTTGACGAATAGAAGTGTTTTCAAGGTGTTCTCCAAAATAGTAAGCAAATAACAGCCTGTCCTACGAAGTAAACTTCAATTGTGAGGTAGTCCATCTGTGGAATTCCACGGTGGTTTACTTAATCACACATGCCCCAAGTTTCAGGCATCGTAGGAAGACACAACACAGTCATTAATGTAAATTCTACCCACTGTTAGAAGCAACATTCAGTCTATAAAAACGCCAGAATTTTCACTTTGCCAGGAGAATTGTTTTACTTTTCGTCACTAGCATGTATTATTAATCAAAACTTAGCCAAGAATCTCCACATACTAGTCTAGGACTGCAAGAAAGGTCTACTCCAGTATGTTAAAAAAGTCAGAAAGCGATGACTTCCACATCACTGAGTATGGTCTAAAATAACAAAAGAGGAAGCTTGAATGAAGAAAACAATCCTCACCCAACTGCAGTTCACTTAACAGTTTGGACAGAACTGTCATTTGAATGAAAAAAGGAGAGCAGATGATTTTTAAAGAATTTTAACCTTACTAAGAATTTAACAACTCCTAGGGAAATTAAAATGTTCTCCATTAATATAATAAATAAGCACTGTGTTCTGAGGTAAGATACAAAAGAGTGTGCAGCTCTGTGTTAACTCCTGAAGTAGTAGCTCTACTCAGATTCATGATGTGCAGTGATATTGGGAAGGAAGATATCATTAAATTCCAGTAAATGTATTTTGCAATAAATGAATGATGAACTCTGGAAAGTTTGGCCAACCTTAGAAACTCCTCTTTTACCATGTAAATGAGCTAGTCTTGACCATAGCCATTTGATATATCTACCCCTTTATAGAGACCACCGGTATTCTCTAATGCCAATCTATCCTCTAGATGGACAGCCTAGCAAATTTATTCATTTCATTTAACTAATGCTGCTGAGAGAATGGACCTTCCTTTATGAATTAAGAACAAAATAGATGAAATAAGCCATTAAATTGGTGTAGTACAAGTTGAAGCACATGTGATCTACTTTGTGGCCAAAAGAGTTGACAGGTACCTCAGTGAGTTTTGTAATTAGAATGTATGTGTGAGTAGAATCTAGGCTCTTCACTAAGTAAACCAAATTCATCTTAAGATATTTTTAATTTTAATTTTGGGTTCAGAACTAAGTGAATAAACCTAGACATACCTAAGAGTACATGTATATAAGTGTGACATAAGATTAGTAACTATCATTGATATTGCATTTACAATGTGCTCAGAACTAAAGCAAGATATTATATATCTCACTTTTTATCACCCTGATCATGTTAGCTGAAAGAAACATTTATTTTTTATTTTAATATTTTTAAAATTTTTTTGAAACTAAAATACAATTACATTGTTTTCCCCTTCTGTTTCCTCTCTTCAACCCCTCCTATATATGTCCTCTTGCTCTCTCTCTCAAATTCATGGCCTCTTTTTCTTTAATTGTTGAGATATATAGAAGATAGATGATAGACAGACAGACAGACAGATAGATATTAGCGAAAGAAACTAGCAAGAGATGAAGAATATTCACACAAGATTGATTAGTGTTTAATGAGGTACTAAGATTTGAAATCAAGTTTGTCCAACCTCAAAGCTTATACTCAATAGGAGGGAGCTCATTCCTGGCACATAAACCTCACTAGCTACCTACCCATGGCCAGAGAATTCATAAATCTCAGAGGAGAAACTACTACTACCATTTTCCTAGATCAACATAGCCTTTCATGGAATTCTAAATACTTAACTCTTATACCCACAAAGTAGCTTTCAGAACTCATCAAAGGAGCTTCTTTATCCAGTGCCAGAGGCCACTGCAGAGATTCCTAACAGGTGTAAATGCAGAGAATAGATGACCATGGAGTACCAAGCCCCACAGACACCTTTTTGACAAAAGATTTATATCTAAGTCTCAGGAAAGATTATGGAAAGGGGAGCAGAAATATTCTAAGAGCCAGAGAGCCAGAATGGCTGTTGAGAGATGATGTCTTCTAGACACATCAGGGAAGCTGCACCCATGAAATCTCTACAATATTGCCTAAAGACCTGAATAAGGATTGTATCATTCGACCTATCAGTGCAGATGGGTCAAGTTTTACAAGGCCACACCTCTAGATGAAAAACTACAGGTGGTCAGTGGCTACTGACAGAAAGACAATCAGTTTTCTCCAGGGAAAAGACCCCTGTTAGGTTATCCAATCTCAGATGGTCAGTGCCAAACACATGTATATACTAGCAATTGACTCAATAGTGTGTGTGTGTGTGTAAGCATCTATAGAAGAAAAGAAGAAAAAGCCATCAATCTGAGAGGGAGGAGATGGAGGAGTTTTTGAAGAAAGAGGAAGGGGTAGACATTGTGTAAATACAGTGTATCTATGTATAAATTTTTCAAAAAATTTAAAGATTTTAAAATTGATATTTAATCAGCCTGCTTTCAGATTCTGGCAACAAGACTGAAGCATTGCCATGGGCTGTATTTGCTGTCAGTTCTATTTCCCTATTTCATTCGTATTCCATAAATCCACCTCTATTTGACTATGTAATTGTTGTGTTAAGTTTAACTTTTATAATACTTTTTAAAAAGTGGATTAAATCCATTTAGTAGCAATATTAGTAGCAATACAACTTGCACGGAGGGCTGGGGATTGCAACATATTGTCCACCATGTTTTTCTTTTCTGAAGAAAGAATAATAGCATTGGCATTCACCTCTTGGCCTGTACTAGAGCCAAAACATCCCTCTGTTCATCAATATGTTTCTGAAACTGTAGTGCAGAGCTCTTTGTTAGTGTTCAAAATAAATTGTCAAATGAATTGCTATGATTCAATGAAATAACTTATATGAGTTTAATATAATACCTTGGAAGTATTTTACTATCAAAAATAGCAGACATTATGACTAACTTGAAATTTAAAATGAAAGAGGCAATATATATGTTGTTATTTCTATAATTCAGCTCCCTGAAATACGGATTTTGACTCTGTCCTATAATGTGTATCTTTTCTCTTAGTCTCGTGTTATCTCAATATAACATCATATTTTCCAGTTATTTATAAAAAGGTAGAACTGAATATATATACTGAAATTGACTTTTTTTAATCAAAATAGAATTTTTTCCTCTTGGCTAAAGGCAGACTCTGAATCTGGGCTTCTACCTAGCTGTTTATTCTTCTTGACTTCTGGAGATTTATAACTGACAAGGGCCTGATAATTCACCAATATCATAAATAGAACAGCCAAATGACTTTTAACAAACCATTACCTTTCCCTTGCTATGTCCCTCCTGAACATTCACACCAGGTTCCTAAGTGTCAAGGAGCATCTGGAGAAGACTCAAGACAAGTCTCTGAGGAAACTTTTGACCTCATTTGCCATTTGCCGTAAAGATTTATCAGCTCCAAATTGAAAGGAGTAGGAATTTACTGTGAAGGCAAACTGTGTTTTCACTCTGAAGAATCAAAAACAGACCTAATAGCAAGAGAAAAGCTCAACCAAATGTTACAGAGCACACAAAGGAAGAATTTCAGATTGTCTCTGTTAGATTGCTCCTTCCAAATTACTGATAAAATTGAAAATCTCTTCTCTTTCCTCTTTCAACTTAATTCATATTCATGGTGACTACATTAGCCATAAAAATCAAATAGCTTTTTAATTTCACTGTTTTCTACTGTTTCATCAGTAAATATTTGGGGAATTTTAGAAATAGTACTATCATGTCATCTTAAGAACCAATGCAGAAGAACTATATGAATTTGACTTTCCTCTATTGTTCCTCAAGCCCTTGAAAACTGAAAGACAAAATAAAAATGAAATGAAAGTCAGTTGACCCAGTTGAAGACAATAACATATGATAAAGAACATAGGAAGCCAAAAAGGAATTTTCAGGAGACCAACCATAAGCAAAACCATCACCAAACCCTGCCATAGAAAATGTGATCTTTGTCTGGTGAGAAACGAGTTCTCATGATCTCTTTACTACAGGGAAGAAAAGTAATTGGGGTTAGGTGTGGGGCAGAATTGATTGTAAAATTCACAAGTAAAATCTGAGACATTCATGTTCTCTTATGCCTGGAGGAAGTTGGGCAATTGTAACTCGTACTGCAGAGAAAATAATCAAATTCTTTAGAAAAATTGAGCCAGTCAGCATTTGGATATTGGCAAATCATGTTTTAATAAAGAATAGATGTGAGAGATCAGCCTGTAAAGCAGAGAAATTATGAATGTGACTACTATTGATTAAGAGGCATAGCAACACTCTAGCTCCTTGGTTGGAATCCAGAGGCTACCACAGCACAGACTGGAGTCAAAGTTTCTTCTCAGACTAGCAAGATCATTCTGAGAAAAAATGCTTACTTGCAAACCTGAGAGAAATGTATATTCTCTTTTTCCTCAAATATTTAATAAATAGTACAAAAATAAATCATGCATGACATTTTCAAAAACTGATGTAAATCCATTTAGCAGAACACAACCTGCTCTGAGAGCTGTAATTTACAGTATTACTTATTACATCTTTCTTTTTTATATATAATTTTTTATTAAAAAGTATTTTTCTTCCCTTTTATATACCAACCCCTGTTCCCCCTCCCTCCTCTTCTCCTGCTCCCCCCACCTACCCCTACCCCACCTCCATCCCCTCCTCATACCATGGTGGGAATGGACCTAACCCCTCCCTGCTGCATCAAGGCTGAGTAAGGCATTACACCATAGGGAATGGGCTCTAAAAAACTAGTTTTTGTACCCAGGATAAGTCCTGGTCCCATTGCCAGGGGACCCACATATTACATCTTTCTATTTCAAAGTTGGAAAATAATAGTATTGACATACCTCTCAACCTGTAACAGGGCCAAAATATTTTCTGTTCACTAATATGTTTTTAAAACAAAATACCATGTGTGGTTCTTTGACAGACTGAGATCAATCTCCTGAACCCATGGTGGAAGGAGAGAACTGATTCTTGAAAGCTATCCTGACTTCTACTCATGCACTGAGTCACACTCACTCACACCCACATTCAAACACATGCATCATAGCAACACACACCAAAAAGAATAACAATAATAATAAATACAATCAAAACATTAATTTCTCAACACAAGATTATTTTCAGAGAATGACAGTGACTTGCTCCCAAATCACATGGTATACTCTGCAATTTATCTACAAGGTCCATTCTGCTGTACCCTTCCACTCTGTCTCGTGTCTTTAGTCATCGCTACTCTTGCTTTTCTGTTAGGTATGTTGTCAAGTAGTGTCATATTCTTATTCTTTCCATGACAACTTCATTCAAAACTAAAACCATGTTTCCCAACTTGCCCACTTTAGTTCTTTGTATTCCTGTCCCAAGCTGTACCTTTCTCATTTCAACTTGTGACCATTTAGCACTTTGTGTATTATACTTAATATATTGCTTATAGTCTCTCTCATCCAATAAAAGCTCCATAAAGAAAAGAAGTTTAAGGTATGTTGTTTACTAATATATCCTATAAATCTGTCCTACTTACAGCAATTGTTTAAATTTATTAAAATAATGGACCAAAACACTCAAATAAAATGAATATTCCATTTTAACAATAACAACCATAATGTATTAAATGCTTGTAATAGCCAGGTCCACAGACTGAGACTTTTTTTCAATATTTTATAATTTCATTTTCAACACAGTGAGGTAGGAAATGAGTCCTGTCAATTTAATGGGCCAGGCAAAGTTCATGTCACCTGATGTGTCTGGTTTTAAAAGGAAAATACCACTTGACATAACCAAGAGAGTTTGGATACTCAATTTTCTCATTCATGCCATAACCAAGAAGTTTGATAATGGTTCGACTTTGGAAAATCACACTCACCATCACTCCCCTCAAATGTTATCCTTCTAAAAGTATGATATAGACTTATCAGTGAGAAATATCCCTGGTGGAAGTCTGGCTTTGAAATGCCAACATTTTTGGGTTTTCTAGGGAACTTGACTGTCCAGATATTGAAGGCTTTGAGACCACAAGGCCTTGAAGGTTACATACTGCCACAGATCTCCCCAAAAGAACAAATAGCTTGAGGAGCTGAGCTCCAGTGCTGTTCCTCAATTTGGGAAAGAAACATCCAAATTGAGTGTGGTTTTATTATCATATGGTCTTAGGAACACACAAAGTCAGGGTGTGAGGAAGTTGCAACAGAACCTCAGGGCATTCTTAGAACACTCTGGAGCTATATGAACCTTTAGAAGTCTCCATTTGAGATGGGATTTTGTAGTCTCAGAATAATCAGTCCTTAGAGGTGGGGTACTCCAAGACTAGTACAAATTTGCAAAAAAGTTCTTTTTATAAAAAAAAAATTCCTAGATCTGAAATATCTAATCTAATCTAAACTCTCAACAATCAAATTTGCAATTGATAAATAAATACCTCACAGTAGGTAGGAGGACCTGGCCAGTATGTCATAGCCTGCATGACAGTTTCACTCACTCTTAATCAAGATGTGTCATAGAATTTATGATCTTAACAACCTCCACTATATATTCTCTATCCCTTGATGTAAGAGCACTTAGAATTCTCAAAACCTAGAAAAGCAATTACACAAGAAATGGAATTAATATTATAAAAATGTCTATCATCGTTGAACAACAAACTATGAAATCATTTGGGAATATTTTTATAATAATATGCTTTCAATAAGTCTAAGCACACAAAAATGTTAATAATAATTATAAATACTTGGATACAAAAAACAATATTACATACTCAAAAGTAGAGTACAAACAGTACATTATTCTTTGCATAAAGTAGAGTTTGGATAATTATAACCTATTCTATTAAAGCAATTTGTCATAAGAAAGTAATTAGTAAGGAAATTGCTATTAAATAATTTCTTCAGTTATACAACTAAATTATTTCACTGTGATGAATTTGTGTAGGCAGGAATCTTAACAGACTCTGTGGGAATTGAACCACTGAGTTATATATCAAGATGACTGAATTCTTACAGTGCAAAAGCAATGGGAAGCTTGTTTATTACTTTTGCTGCTGCTAAGTCATAGAACATAAAATTATACTTGTGTGCTACTAAATTTAGCAACCTTAAGCAAGTGACTTGGTGTTTTTTTTTTCTTTGATTCATCTATACCACTGAGATGATGAATAAAAGCCTGTCTCTCTTCTCCTATTGGACAATCAAAATGAGATCATGATCAATGGAAAGAAGTCGTCCGTTGAAAAGTAATAAAGAAAAGTAAGAAAGGGAAATAGGATTTCTTTGAGGATATTTCATAATGTTGACTGCAGGTGAAGTTTTTTACTCTTATATTGATGTAATCTGATTTTTTATGGAACTCAAGATGTATATCAGGCTAGTTTTGAACTCACAGAGATCCACCTGCTTCTGCCTCCTGAGTGATGGAACGAAAGGAGTGCACCAGCATGCCTGGCTTGAGTTGTTTTTATTTCAAAGGATTACTCAACATTTCTGGATGTTATTTTTTAAAATGTAAACTGAAGATGCATATCTACCCTCACAGCGCCAGGATGAAGAGATGGCACCACTACAAAACACTTTTTATTCAAAAAATACTGCACAGGCACATGAAGATCCTTAGCATCGCTGTTTCTAAAGGAATAAGGGGAAAGCCATTGAAAAAGATGTGGCTCCTCTTCTAGCCTCTGGATGTGTGCTGGGAGACAAGCACACCCAGGCACTTATAGGCATGAACCACACTGAAAGAGAGAGGAGGGAGGGAAGGAGAGAGGGAGGATAATGGGAGGAAGGGGGAAAGAGAGGGAGAAGGAAGAGGGGGAGAGGGAGGTGGAGGGAGAGGAATGTGAGGTGCCTTTAGTCTCAGAATTACAAGAGACTAAGGAGACAGAACAATTGATAAAGCTCTTACTGCCCAGTATGGAAACCCAAGTTTGACCCCTAACATACATGTATAAGCTAGGTGTCATAGTATTTATCTGTAAGCCCTGTACAGGGGAAATAAAGTAAGAGGATCCCAGGGTTTGCCTTGCCAATCTCTAGCTAAATGCTGAGCTCCTGAGTCAATAAGAGATCCTATCTCAAAAAAATTAAGGTGGAGAGAGATTGACATTAACCTCTGGACTCCTCATTCATGTGAGGAGTCACACTCACATGGATGCCTACACACAAAAGAAAAAGAAAAAATTTAAAGCAACTCTTCAAACCCCCAAACTCTTGAGAGATTATACAGTGTTGACAAAGAAACAGCTACCTATACATACAAGTTTGCTTTCCTCATTCATAAAATGTGCTTGCAATTAGAGTATGTCTTTAAACTTAGATTCAACATGTCCAACAGCCAATCTTCTCTCACTTTCATAGATTATTATCACAGTAGCCACTTCTAAGATTTGTCCCCAGAAGTGAGAGCTACACCCAAATGAGAACATATGATTTGGGATTATATGGACAACACAAGACCTTCATTATGGGACCCTCCTTGCACATTCGAGAATAACATTCGTTATGGAAACTTAGTATGCCTGAACAAGTACATTTTAATTCATGAAGACAAATGACGTCTTGGTTTATAATCTGTGTTCCTATAGCCTTTCTTGTTTCCAAACAGCTTGAAGGTTCTTGAGGGACTCTACTTGCACACAGCTCTAAGCTTATTGCTTAGTGCTTAGTCACACTGTACACTGTGATGTTAGAATGAGAACATAGTGATAACCAGATGTGGTGCTTTACAGATGCAGAAAGCACCTTTAAAAGATGAAACACTTGGAATAGATAAGAAATTTCTCCTCACTTTAAGATTTATTTTGAATATTAATATAAAATGCATTTACTGAATGGAGAAATAAATACTTTATATGTTCATTCCCTTCTGAAGAATAAGGTAGATGCTTTTCTTTAGAAATATTATACAAAAAACAATTAGCCATTTCATATTAAGTTCTCTTGTAATACTTCAAAATTTGCATCTCAGATTCATAAAGCATGATAAGAACCAAAAATTGTTTGACTGAGAACCCTTTTCCTAACAACACACATATAGTAAAAACTGGACAAAAACAATACAGTTGTATAGAATGAATTAAATATAATAAAATAAATTCAGGGTTTTGGAACCACTTCAAAGAGAAATTAAAATAACTAAGACTGAGAAGGACTTGTAGCCCACTAGGTTTCCTAGAGGCTGTACCCTGTAGGACTACATAAGAGGTTGATTGGCCCACAGGTCTGGGTACCAGGTGTTTGTAAGGGTCTACACTTGACTGTAACTAGTAAGGGGGAGGTCTTTTGCTCCACCCTTTGGTATTGTTATAAATAGACCTTTAGAATAAAGTTCTGGGCCGGTGGATAAAGATCCAGGTCCACCTGAGTATATCCTGTGTTTTCTCTCTGTTTCTCTCCTCTCTATTTCTAAATCTGTTATTCCTCATTCCTCAAGGTTCCTGGAGTAAATAATGGTGGGGGCTGGTCCCCCACAAGGACTATAAGGGAGTAAGACTGAGATAAGGGAAATGAATAGAAAAACATAAAAATTTCTATAGCTAGAACACTAACTTATGAGTTGCTCAACAAAGAATTCATCCAATTAGTAATTCAATGATAGCCATTAAACATAGGTAGGAAAATAACAGAAATCAAGGATGCTGAAATTGGAGAAAGGCAAAGAAGCAATAACACCAAAATCACTTTTTACAGAAAGAGAAAGTAAACCAGACAGACCTAATGTTCAATATTCTAAGCTGTCATATCCAAGAAATAAAAGGAGACCCATATCTGAACGAAAACCTTAGTTTTCCTCAAATTATACAAAATAAAATCTGTTCCTAGTGCAAATTCATCTGGATCTTTTTCAGCAATTTATTAAATTAATGCTAATATTCATGTAGAAAAGGGGTGTTTGGCAGCTACTAATTCAACTATCAAAGAAAGAACAAAGATTAGGCACATACCCCAGCAGATGTCACTTCCTGTCACAAAGTTATAATATAAAATTGTACAGACAGGAGATGGCACAGTGGTTAATACTACCTGCTACTCTTCCAGAAGACAAGAGTTCAATTCCCAGCATCAATTTCTTAAATCTAAAAAATCCCCAAACAAACAAAGAAAAAACTATGTGACATCAAGTGAGAAGCAAAAACAGAAAAATAGTCATAAAACATCATAAATGCCACAAAATATGTTAATCACTCTTAAGAAAATGACACACAAATAGGTAGGGAAATAAATAACTTTGACTATAAGTTGCTGGGAATATGAACAGACATTCCCCACAGAGAAAAATAATGCTACACCGTAACTAATCTTGCATAGAGAAATGAACTCCAGATGGACTAAAGACTTCTTTGTCTTCTATAAGTAAGAATCTTTGGCATAGAATTCCTAAATGAAATATCCAAAATACAAATCCTAAATAAAAATGATTTGTTTTAGTCTATTTTCTGCTACTGTAACAGAATACCAGACAGTATTTCAAAAACAATTAATTTTGACTCATGATACTGGGCAATTCAAAGGCTTGATGCTGGTACCTAGAGAGGTCCCTGGTGTTGGCACGTAGAGAGGTCCCTGGTGTTGTTACATTATAATATATGTGGTGGAAGGTCAAGCAAACAGAAACAGAGTATTACAGAGATATGCATGTCTGTCTGCATTTATCCTTCTTGTCAGAATCCCATTCCTAGTGGAAGAGATTAACCTATTCATGACCCGATCACTTCATTTATGTCCACAACATATTGCTATGATGGTGGCCGTTAAATTTCAACAGTTGAACTTTGGAGGGAAGATTCTAACCACGGCCACAATTAAGGGTAAAATACATAACCATTAGCCATTTCTTTTCAAGGAATGTTATGCCAAGGAATTTTTAAAAAGGAACAACAAATGAAAATGCTTAACATGCAAAGCAAACAGGGCCTAGTATTTATAATAGAGAATAAATTAATGCATTTCAACAAGAAATGTAAGAACTCACATTAGAAAAATAAACAAATGGCATCAACAGTCAACTCATAGAAGCAAAACACCTACAGGCAAACAAGCTTAGAGTTAAGTATTCACACTTACCTGTAATGACATAAAGGCAAATTAAGATACTGAGATAAAGTCTAGACAACAGATTGGATATTTGACCTTTTTAGGTATTGACAGCCTAAAGTGCTATACCTATGTACATGCTGTAAAATCCAACTTTCTGTTCCTGGTGATTCATGATCTAGTTATTCTCACACAAATCAAGGGGAAACAATTGGTTATTGATCAGAATAAGGAGTTAGTGTTATTCTTAACTACTATTTACTGAATGAAGAGTAGTGAATTTAGCGGATGTACATTGTGGAACCACTGTGGAGGGTTTAGAAAACATACATTGGATTCCAATGTACTTCTGAGCTAACAAATTAAAGTAACAAATTGTTTCTACAGCACAATCATATCTCTACATCAATTAAAAATAGGCTCAGGTTGCCGGGCGGTGGTGGCGCACGCCTTTAATCCCAGCACTAGGGAGGCAGAGCCAGGCGGATCTCTGTGAGTTCGAGGCCAGCCTGGGCTACCAAGTGAGTTCCAGGAAAGGCGCAAAGCTACACAGAGAAACCCTGTCTCAAAAAAAAAAAAACCAAAAAAAAAAAAAATAGGCTCAGGTTGATGTTTGATGCCTCTTTTAAAACAATATATAAAAGTAACAGAAGAAATGCATTACAGTGGCTGACTAAGGAAACAAAAGACTGTACATCAGAGATGGACATAAAACAGAATTACAATGTTGACATATCCCCACACATTAATATATACACGAATACACACTGTCACATACAAACATGTACATATACACAGGGCAGCAGACAGATCTGCAGGAAATAATGAAGATAGTATGCTAGGAAATAAGATGATGAAAGTATTCTGTGATTATAAAAACTGATTATATAACTGATGCAAATTGATACAGTAATATAAAAATAATGAAACTTTTATCATTTATTTATTGTGTTATATTTAAATGTTATTTATATTTAAATATATCCTACATATTTATTTTATCTAATTTTATAGGATAAGTGAAAAACACTTTATCCATCCATTAAATTTACTACTCTCCATTAAGTAAGCAATAGTTAAGAATGCTTCCAGCTTCTTATTCTGAACAATAAAAGTCATAATTTTCCCTTTGGCTAGTGTGAGGCTGTCTTGATGATGAATTATGAAGGATAGAAAGTTGGATTTTACAGCACTTAGGTAGCTAATAGCACTTTGGACTGCCAATAATTCAAAATATCAAATCTTCTATTTTCTTTCCCATCCAATGGCATAGATTTTATATCATTATCTTAATTTGCTTTTATGTGATTGCAGATACGTGTGAATATTTAATTCCAAACTAGTTACTCTGTAGGTGTCCTGCTCCTGTGAGCTGCCTTTTGATATCAATGGTGTATTTTTCTAATGCAAGGTCTTGCATTTCTTGTTGGACTCAAGTAATTTACTCTCTATTATAAATACTAGGTCTTATTTACTTTGCATAATATACATTTTTGTTAATCCTATTTAAACATTTCCTTGAAATATCATTCTTTGAAAACAAATGCTTAATTGCTATAGATTTTACTCTTAGTCAATGCCATAACAAAATATAAATATAAAATTTGAGTCAAGCTCTTCTCACTATATAGTCCAGGCTTAATTTTGTAATCCTCCTGCCTCTACTCCAGAGATTCTGTTATTTCAGGCATGCATAACCATTATAACTTATATAATTTATTTTTTATTACTGTTTGAAATGATTAATATAAAATATTTACATGTGCTCTTATTGTAAGTGATCTGCAAACCATCCTGCAATTTCTTGGCAGCATAGTTACATCTTATGAATTTCTTTAAGAGAAATACAATTTTGTAATTCAAATAATTAGGAAAATATTTATTTACAACAAATCTAATCTTATGTTTTAATATTCAGTGTGTCATTCACATACCAATAATTATTAATTACTTGTGGCATAATTTTATACATGACTGTTAATCATGATTAATTGTGATGTTTTGTGAAGCTACTCAATTTTAATGCAATGTTCATTCCATTTATTTATTCCTTTAACCATGTTAGAAAACTATGATCTCCTTAAGGGAAACACTATCTGATGATAGGATTATTGACTGTTAGGAATCAAACTCAACATGCAACAGAAGTGTTTGTATCCTCATGTTAATTTTCAAACCTTTTATAATAGCCAAATTATGGAATCAGCCTAGGTATATATCAACAGATGAACGAATAAAGAAAATACAACATTTACAGACTGTTATCCAAAAAGATTAAAATTATGTCACTTTCAGGTAATTGGACAGAATGGAGACATTGTGTTAATAAGCCATGTAAGGTAGACTCAGTGAACTCTTGCTTTTTTTTAAAAAAACAAAAAAAACAAAAAACAAAACACGGAAGTAAAGGAAAGTATTTGCAATGAGAAAAGAAACTAGGAAGAGGAAGAAGGAAAAGAGAGAATGATGAGTGGTGAATATGATCAAAGTATGTTATATACATGTATGGAAATGTCACAGTGAAATACATTACTTTGTATATTTAATACACGTTAGAAACGCAAAAACTTTTTAAATCTATTACTTATTTGTGATATAATTTTTTGTCATATAAAAGACACTTTTTCTGTATAGTTACAAGATAAGCAAGTCACATCTTGATTGTTTAAATGGAAAGTTTAACCTCTTGTTAAGAAATACATGTAAGCCGGGCGGTGGTGGCGCACGCCTTTAATCCCAGCACTCGGGAGGCAGAGCCAGGCGGATCTCTGTGAGTTCGAGGCCAGCCTGGACTACCAAGTGAGTTCCAGGAAAGGCGCAAAGCTACACAGAGAAACCCTGTCTCGAAAAAATAAATAAATAAATAAATAAATAAATAAATAAATAAATAAATAAATAAATAAATTTAAAAAAAAAAGAAATACATGTATATGCCCTCCTAGGGACCTCTGCTCTTCTGAATAGCTGTTTATTATACAGATCTAAATCCCAGGCTGTATCCTTAGACATTCATTACCAGACTACAGGATTCAAGAAAAACAGTATCTCTGTCATCTCAATCACTTTTTAATTTATAGCATTTTACATATATTATCTACCATATCACACACACAGACATATAATCTTTCTTCCTCCCTCCTTCTACCCCTCCCTTCCTCCCCCTCCTCTGTCCCTCCATCCCTCTAATTCAGCATTTCTCAACCTGTGAGCCATGACCTCTTTTGGAGGTTGAACAGCCCTTTCAGAGGGGTCTCCTAAGAGCATGAAAAAACACATATATATTATATTACAATTTACATATATTTATATATAGTTACATATGTATGATTTATTATATTTATATAACTAGCAAAATTGCAGTTATGAAGTAGCAACAAAAAAGATTTTATGTTTGGGGGTTCACCATAAAATCAGAAGCTGTATTAAAGGGTCATAGCATTAAGAAGGTTGAGATCCACTGCTCTAATTGGACTCAATGGATTTTTAAAAAAGAAGACTTATCACTGGGAAGGCAGAGGCAGGAGGATTTATGAGTTCAAGGTCATCCAGGCAGGTTTACATAGAAAATTCCAGACCAGCGAGGGCTACGTAGAGGCATGAGAGTAGGAGAGGGATATATTAGGGATGATTAAGGGCAGTAGAAGAGGGAGCTGGGTGAATTTGCTCAAGAAACATTGTACACGCCTTTGAAATTGTCAAGTAATAAAAGACATTCTCAAACAGTCAAGAAATAGAATTTTTCAGGCTTTATGTGTTTGAATGCAGTTTGCTTTATAGTTAATGAGCAGAGAGCCAGCCATACCTGAATGCTTTGCTTTGGAATAACAATGGTCATGCTAGTTCAATAATTATAAATTAAAATTCTTTTAGTGATTACTATTTGAAACACAGGGCAATTTTTTCCTTTGGCAGAATTTTTACTGTGCCAAATAATCATTTAAAATTTTTCTGTAATCATTTTTATCTCCTTTTTAAAAATCCACAATAGAAAAACATTTATGTGTCAACACTGAACATCAAAGTAAAGCATGTGTTCTGAGAATATTAAAAATGTTCTTCCTGTAAGGCTAGCAAGATGGTTTGGTGGGCAAAGAGCTTGCTGCACTAGTTTGATGGCTTGAATATAGTTCCTAGAACTCATGGGGAAAGGAGAGAACCAATTCCCTAAAGTTATCCCCTGACCTCCACACAAAGTGCAGATACACACACACACACACACACACACACACACACACACACACACACACACCACAATAATAGTAAAATAAAAAAACATTTCTTCCTATTAAAAAAGTATAGCAAAACAAAATATCATAGCAAAGACCCAAGTTCACTTTGGAAGAGGAGACAGTGCAGCCTCATGTTACATGTGAGTATTCCATGGGACTGCAACACAATACGATTACACAGATCAACTTAAATATATAGCAGTGTTTCTTATATCCTAGTCAAGGCTGCCTGTCACCATGATTTTCACAATTTAATGTATTAGATGAGAGGTTATGTCAGTTCAATTTTATATGCTTCTAAGTAATTTTTATTTATTATTGACAAATACTTCCTTTTTCAATTTTTGCTTTGCTCTTAGATTCTCTTGGGGATTTCTGGCATATTAAGAGGGCTGATACAAACATATTCCCTGTCTCGTAACTTGTCCTCTGACTTTGTAACATTTTAACTACAAAGATTTTTCATTAATTTTTATCAAATGAATCAAACTAATTCTCAGACATTTGATAAGATGACCTTTATTGTTTGAAAATGTCTATCACAACTTTACAGTGTTCCATAAAAATTATAAATTTGTACAAATATATATCAATAAAAGTGTATATACAGCAATTTAAATATTTTAATAAATTATTATTTTTGTTTTATTTCCTGTTTTACTTTTTATTGTGATATGAGAGAGCTGTTTAATGCTGGAAATAGAAGACTGTTTTTATAAATTTATTTATTTTACATCCTGGCAGCAGTTTCCCCTCTCTGCTCTTGACACAGGCCCTCCCCTTCTGTCCCTATGTACCCACTCCCCACCCCCAATCCACTCCTCCTCCTGTTCTGTTCAGGAAATGGTAGCCCTCCCGTGGATATCAACAAAACACGGCATATCAAGTTGTAGTAAGACTAAGCACCTCCCTATGTATTAAGTCTGGGGAAGGCAGCCCAATAGGAGGAGTAGGGTCCCAAAAGGCAGTAAAAGAGTTGGAGGCAACCCCTGTTCCTATTGTTAGGAATCCCACAAGAGGATCAAGCTGCACAACTGTAACATATATGTAGAAGAAATTAATGGTAAAATTTTTCTCATGTTTAGTTTTCCTCTTTTTTTTTCAGTGTCTTTTAGATACAGTGTCAACTCAGTCAGAAAATCACAGGCTCCATTTTTAACAAACATCTTGAGGCTTGTTTTTCTCGTGTCCAGTTTCCCATCAAGACCAAACTGCCTTGACATGGAAGCTTGTCTACTGAAGGAGGTCACATGCTGATCTTTCACATGCATATGGGCTATTCTCTCATCTACTTGCCACACAGAAATTGAGTATGTATAATAAAATTCAGTGCAAATTACACAACACTTCCCCTCAACTTTACCAGACTCATCCACTTCAAGTAAAATTCAACATAAAGATGCTCTCTCACTTCTCTTTCTCTCCCTCTCTCTTCTCTCTCTCTCTCTCTCTCTCTCTCTCTCTCTCTCTCTCTCTCTCTCTCTCTCTCTCTCATGACTTTGTACTTTTTACTTCTTCTGGAACAGTCTTTCCCCCATTCTTGCAGTGTGTAGCTTCATTCTTTCATGTCCCTGCTCACTTCTCTTCTTAGAAAACTCATGGTAAATCCCCATCCATTCACTGACAGCATCTGTATTCCACTTCCCTTTTCCTGCTAGCATTTACCATCCCTGACAGAGTCAATAGTAATTTGAAGCTTGTTGCTCATCTCTTCTGACTACAACACAAGTACCATGAAAACAAGGTCATTTGTTTTTTATATCTGCAGAACTTTAACCAACATCTATGGCTCTTTAATAAATATGTTGATATAGCACACCTCAAAATATTTTATTAGATTAATCCATATAAATGAATTCTTGAGTAATTTGTTTCTGAGATTTTTATTGTGAAAGGGAGG
Source organism: Peromyscus eremicus (assembly GCF_949786415.1). Lineage (NCBI taxonomy): Eukaryota > Metazoa > Chordata > Mammalia > Rodentia > Cricetidae > Peromyscus > Peromyscus eremicus. The sequence goes on along the minus strand of NC_081429.1, from coordinate 27,398,203 downwards.
ATATTTTCTTCCTTTATTATGTTTTGGGATTTTTTTGAATATTATATTACACATAAGGGGGTATTTTTATACTACCTCTGTAGCTATTCAAATGACTGTAATATATTTTCTGGCACTTCATTCCAATCTATAAAGCATCTTTATTTATTTTTTTTTTAAGATTTATGTATACAGTGTTCTGTCTGCATGTATGCATGCAGGCCAGAAGAGGGCACCAGATCTCATTACAGATGGTTGTGAGCCACTATGTGGTTGCTGGGAATTGAACTCAGGACCTCTGGAAGAACAGCTAGTGCTCTTATTTTTTTTATTTAATTCTTTATTACAGCTTTAAAAATATGTTTTTTTAAAAAGAATACTAAGGATTCAAGTCAGAGTTTTATACATGCAAGGTAAATACCCTACCACCAAGCTATACCTCTGTCATTTAAGATCTGTTTTTATGTATTTTTGTAACATAGATAATATTGTTAGAATGATGACTCAGGTACATAGTTCATGATTAGGTAAATACATATCATTAGTGGCTGATTATTTCAATTCTTTGTTGAGTGGATTTACAATTACAAAACTTTGGAACATATGGCTTTGGGTAATAAACTACAGCAAGAGTGCCCAGGGCTGTGGGGTGCTGATTCTCCCCCGGGTGTCCTTTAAGTGATTTTTGCTTAGCAGTAATCATCTGATGATTATCTGCCTACTCTAATGTCCCTGTTATGCACAGCTTGAGGTCCCCAGCATGGCCCAAAGATTGGTATGGGGACTTCTTTCTACAGCATTGTTTTTTTTTTCCCTGAAAGGTATGTAAATTGTGTCCTTGGGCGAAGACATGGTGGGAAGGATCATCACCATCGTTGTGTTACGTGGCCTCAGAAGACCCAAGGCCGGGCAGAGCTCAGCTGCATCTCATAGTGGATGGGGACTGCGGATGAGTTCCTGGAGGCTGGAAGTGATGCTCCACTTTTCCAAGGACAAGAGACCGGAGAACATCCCTGTTGTCAGTGGCCAGCATCAGGATTTTATGGTTTTTATCTAGCGTCTTCCCCAGGGTTTCTCTTCCATTCTGCTATCCTGGCTTCCCAGGGAAAAATCTCTATTATCAGACAATGGCAAAGACTCTAGATTTTGACATAGGATCTCCTTTGTTTGGCAACTTCCTACTTTGGTTGATTCCAGCCCAAATTCTTTTATTCTTCCAACCTGCAGATCCATTGTGTTTGTCATACAGCTCTTGATGGGGTGTATAGAAGACAATGGATCCATAGAAGAGCTCTGAATTTTAGCAACAAAGCTCATCTCCTCTTCTTCCAGGGTATGAAAGGCCAGGCTTTGGCGCCTTCCAGCCTTTACGTGGCTTGGAGATGGAGGGAGCAAAGATGCTTTCACCTTCTTTAGTTAACACCAAATCTTGGACCAAGCTCAGATCAAACTGCTTCTTCCAAAGTAGAAAAACATAAGAATGGGTAAAGTTAGGTGCATTTTAGAGGAAAAACATGAAAACCCAGGTATAGTTTCAATTCGGTCCTTTCAAATAACAGGTGGATTTTTCTGTTTCTCCTTTCTGCTCCTGTTTACTGTGCTGGTCTGCATTGTAGAATCTGCCAGAATGGGGCTGGGTTGCAACATTCTTCCTTAACCTTCTAGTGATGCGTGACTTTGTTCCAGACAGAGTGTGTCTGCCTTGGTGCTCAGGCTGCCAGGTCAGTTCCAACTCAACCGTCATTGTGCTGAATTAGAAGGACACCTGTGTGTAACAGATAGGAACCAACGCTGTCTGCTTCCATCGCAATAGGGAGGTTATTGTCTTACTCTATGGGAAGTACCTGTCATGCGGTCCAGCTGGGGCATGGGTCTCCTTGGCTTGAGCTCTTCTGCTCTTGCCTGTTCTTCCCTTCTTTTTCATAAGGCCTTTCTGTTGGAGTTTCTACAGGCTCATATTGTAATTTTAATTCCCAGCCTGGAGAAAGAAGAATATCGTCCCTTCCAAAATCCCCAGGTCAACTCTCACAAAGGATTTGAATGTCATTTACTAGGGATGCATCCCTGTAACTAAGGAAGCAATGATTGGCCAGACCTGGTTATCCGCCTCTGGAGGTGGTTGACCAGGTCTTACCTAGCCACCCAGAATGGGTTTCCCATTGGAAAGAATGCTCCACTAGCGAGAAAGAGGTACTGGCTAGGCCAGAAACTGAGCTGTCTACTGGAGACTTCTAAGAGGATCTTTTATACCATATTTTGTCACCAGGCTACAAAAGCCATGGATGCTCCAGTAGCGCAATCGGTTAGCGCGTGGTACTTATACAGCTAGTGCTCTTAACCATTGAGCCATCTCTCCAGCCCCAGCATCTTGATTTATAATGACATCTTTTCTCTTTTGCTTTTCAGTTTCACTATTGCTACTATTACAACACAAATTTCTTCTTCTAAACCCTTGCTATAACTAATTTAATTTCATTGATTTATTAAATACATATAACAATAATATTTTAAATAATCACTTAACTGCATATGCCAGTAAATTTATGGAAATAGTTAAGCAGGTTGTATTTGTCAAATATCTTCGCTGAATACAAACATAAGTAAGTTATGTGGAGGCAAGATCCATGACATATTTTTCATTTTTTTATTAAGAGATTTTTCTATTCATTTTACATACCAACCACAGATTCCCCTCTCGTCCCTCCTCCCACCCCCAGCCTTCCCCCGCCCAGCCCAACCCCCATTCCCACCTCCTCCAAGGCAAAGTCTCCCAGGAGGAGTCAGCAGAGCCTGCTACATTCAATTGAGGCAGGTCCAGGTCCCTGCATCAAGGCTGTGCAAAGTGTCCCATCATAGGCACTAGGCTCCAAAAAGTCAACTCAAATTCATGACATTTTTATTTTCAATGCCCTTGTCATAAATTTTTCTCAAATCACATTCACTTGGATGGATAGTGGTAAATTAAGCACACTTTTAGATAATGCAGCTGGAATAGCTGTTTACTTTTTTTCCTTGTACATCTTTAAACATGGTTCTTCCAACAATTTCTTTATTCTAAGAACAGATTTATGATAGAGATCATTGTCTCTTGCTACAGATACCAATCTGACTTATTTATAGCATGGAAATGGCATTAACATCCTTACTATAAAATATAATAATCTTACACCATAAAGAAGATGTAAAGAAAACGCACATGGTTGTTTTCAGTGACTAACAGTATAACTAGAGAACAATATAAAAAGAAATCTAAAGTGAATGCTTATTCCTCTCTGTGGGAAAAAAAAAATAAAAGCTAGGGAAATATACTGGTGACTCAACTGTGGGGAAATAGAGAAGGGGTTGGAACACTACTGGTCCATTTTATGAGTAGTTATTATACTGCACCCAAGAGCATCAATGAGGTGCTTCATTTATTTTACCTGAATTCATCATTGTTATTTTTGTCAAATACCTGTGTATCACATTCACTTGTAGGTCCTGTGCAATATCTCTAAACTTGAGGGTAACATCCTCCCCAGGATGAGGTTTCCTCTATAACCCATTATTTTAAAATCATATCATCCTCTAGATCATTCATCACATGCGACCGGATGCTATCATATTCTTCCTTCTTCTGGTACCCCACATACAATCAGCCCACACACTGTATTACTGCTACTACTACTTCTAAAATTCTATTCTGTTTTACTTTTCTGTGTCCATATCACCTTTATATTATCTGTTTTCTAACAGATTTCCAAATTATTTAGTCTACTAAAGGTTGCCCAGACAGTCCTTCTCAGCCTAGTCCCATTTAGCCAGAGATTCTGAGTGCTTGATGATGCTTGTAGACAGTTGTGTCTTGTTTTATGTTGTTTCTACTACTTGGGGTGCTATGTCCCCCTTGCCTTCTTGTCATGGCTAGGCACAATTATCTAGATTCAACGTGAGGACTGAATATGAAACTAATCTCCTGTAGCATAAGTGTTACATAATGCTAGTTTTTAATGTCTCAGCTCCTGAGATATCTGTCACACATGTGTGCTTTCTAATTTAATTGATTAATCACTTTGAGCCACAGGCTGCTAAAAAGCCAGGGTTCACTAGCTTTCAACTTTCAACTAAGTTTCATTAAAGAAAATAGGAGGTTAAAATGATATGCCTAGGGAATAAAACTGTTACCTGGATGTCTATGTATTTATCAGATGAAGGGATGATCAGGGTCCTATTTAATTGCATAAGCAACTCATGATAATATTTCTTCTGGTAGCCAAGTACTTGACATTTCAGGAAACATTGAAAAGAAACATACATGTATAGTGACATAAATAAATATAAATGTTAAATGAAAAAATATCAAGAGTAGTTGCTGGAGACTGTACTGAAGCAAGCAGAATTATAGGAGTTTGTTTCTCTGGTGATTTGTGACTACTATTAGGTAGCTAATTCTCTTTAAATTAATTCACAGAATGAATCAGATATGGACACTGTGTTATGTCATATCATAAGGGCAGAGGGAAAATATTTATTATTTATGGTGAATGACAAATTACTCAGTTATAGTGAGGCAATAGTAGAGAATATGAAGGAAGTAAGATAATAAGTTGAAATGATTTAATTTTGCCACTTACAAAATGACTTGTTATTTGGTATACATTCTTTTTAACTAAAAACATATTTTTGTAACTTTTCTCAAGCCTGATACCTTCATCCTCTTTTTACTTCAAAAGCAAACTAAAATTATCTTTCCAGAATCATGTATGTACTTTGACAGGAAATGAAAAGATCAGAAAGCATGGCTAAGATGGATGTTACGAAGATTCTAATAAGATCTGCTTTCAAGTAGCTTTTTTTCTGCACCTGACTCCCTCTCCCCCTCCTCTGCTGCCCTGTATTGTCTCTCCATCTTAATAGATCTCCTCATTCTCTCCTTCTCTCCCAGGTTCCTGGCACAATTAGACTGTGCTGCATGTTCGCTGGGCAGAAACACAGCCATAGGAAAGTGGTGCAGAGAGGTCAGCTTTGAATGTCTTTGAATCTTTTGTCAAATTAGTAACAGCAAAGGTCATTTCCTTTACTATTTTCCTGTTACCCTCAAGGTATATCATATTTATAGAATTTTGTGTTTGAAATTGTCTGATTCCAATTTTAAATTACAGTTTTGCTTATATACAGATATGAGATAGATTACTGATCACTGCTAAGTATCACATTGTTTGGTACACAATGGTAATACCCAGAGGGGAAAGGCTACTCTATCCTCAATATTCTAATACCTTGTGAAGTTATGACATGCTAAAAATATTAGATGACCTTGACTCATGATAACAATTTCTAAATGAAAACATTAGAAAATATCCCTTGGTTATCTAGCCTAATTTCTTTATTTTGTTTATAAAATAATCCTCCCATTAGTGCTCAGAAAACATTGGGCCACATTAATCTGTTTAGAACACTAACAGTATACTTTCTGATACAACTAAGAAGACATTTTCTGGCTACATTTGTCATTTACAAAATAATCTTCATAAAGTCTATTTTGCCTCAAAGTTTCTATAGTTGTGTCAGACAAAATGGGTTTTCATTCACAAGCCACAAAGGAGTAAAAAGACAATGAATAAAGGAAAGGTGTCAATTTGTCAAAAGTATGTAACAAGCACAACTACATGTGTATCCAACATTGAAGCACCTAGACAGATAAGATAAATATTAAAGAAACCAACAGGTGAAATAGAAAATATCACAACTATACTAAAGGACTTAAACATCATACTTACACTAATGGAAAGATTATCCAGACACAAACTTTAACAGGAAACATTGAACCAGGATAACAGTTCAGGTGAAATGGACCTAACAGGTATTTGTGAATTCTTCTCAAGCACACATGGAGCGTTCTCTAGGACAGGTAATATGTGAGTTCAAAGGACAGCTTTTAGCAAATTCTAAATTCAAGTCTCTTTTTTTAAACAATGATATATGACCACACATAAGTAACAAAAAGAATTTTGGAAAAGCCGTAAACATATGGAAGTTAGATGACATATTCCTTAATTGCCAATAAGTCAATGGGAAATTAAGAGGGAAACATCTTTAGACCAATGAAAATGAAAGAGGAACAGATCAAGACTGATGGGATTTAGCAAAAGCATGGTTCAAAGAAGCATTATAGAAATAAATAAATTCTTATCATAAAAGAAGACCACAGATGAACCATGACTCCTGTACCTCAAGAAATTAAAAATAAACAAATCCAACATAAGCATAAGAGAACTGATAATAAAGATCAGAGTAGAAACAATAACTATAGAAACTAGAACAGGAGATCACAGCTGCTCCCTGAGACACAGACTCTGCCAGCTCTGAGTGGACCAAGAGGTGAGTCTTTGTTCTCCTAGCCAATCACCCCAGACTCCTGGGTTTAGGCCCAGAGGCACAACATATGCCCCCATTCCCCTACTCATTGCAGTCCCAGTTGCAGGCCAGCAAGCAGGACCCTTGTAGGCAGACCAGACAACCACCATCCCACACCAGGCCCTGTAACTTACAAGCCCCACTCCACCCCCCAAACCCACCCATCCTCCGAGATTAGAGCTGCTCCCTGAGGCACAGACTCCACCAGCTCTGATTAGAACAAGAGCTCCCATTGGACCAAGAGCTCCCTTTGGAACAAGAGTGCCAATTGGACCTATAGAGGCTCCGTCAGATACAGACACTGTTTGCACTGATTGGAGGAAGAGATGGGTAGATGCCAGTGTAAAAATATATTCAACAATATAAAGAGCAATATGGCACCACCAGAACCTAGTGGTTCTACATCAGCAAGACCTGAAAATCATAACAGAGAAGAAGCAAAAAATAACTATAAGAAGATGATAGAGGTCTTTAAAGAGGAAATGAAAAATTTCCTTACAGAAATCAAGGAAAAGACAAACAAAAAATTGGAAGAAATAAATAAATCCCTTAAAGAAAGCCAAGAAAAAGCAATCAAACAGGTGAAGGAAACAGTTCAAGACTTGAAAACTGTTATGAGGCTACAGTTACCCTGATACCCAAATCACACAAAGATGCAACAAAGAAAGAATTACAGACCAATCTCCCTCATGAACATTGATGCAAAAAATACTCAATAAAATATTGGCAAACCGAATCCAAGACTATATAAAAAAAAATTTTAACCATGACCAAGTAGGCTTCATCCCAGAGATGCAAGAATGGTTCAACATATGAAAATATGTCAATGTAATACACCATATAAACAAATTGAAAGAAAATACCCATGATCATCTCATTAGATGCTGAAAAAAACCTTTGACAAAATTCAACACCCCTTCATGATAAAGGTCTTGGAGAGAAGAGGAATACAAGGAACATACCTAAACACAATAAAGACAATTTACAGCAAGCCGACAGCCAACATCAAGTTAAATTGAGAGAAACTCAAAGCAATTCCACTAAAATCAGGAACAAGACAATGCTGTCCACTCTCCCCATATTTATTCAATATAGTACTTGAAGTTCTAGCTAGAGCAATGAGACAACAAAAGGAGATCAAAGGGATACAAATTGGAAAGGAAGAAGTCAAACTCACTATTTGCAGACTATAAGATAGTATACATAAGTGACCCAAAAAATTCTACCAGGGAACTTCTCCAGCTAATAAACACCTTCAGTAATGTGGCAGGATTCAAGATTAACTAAAAAAAAAAAAAAATCAGTAGCCCTCCTGTATATAAATGATAAGCGGGCCAAGAAAGAAATTAGAGAAACATCACCCTTTACAATAGTCACAAATAATATAAAATACCTTGGGGTAACTCTAACTAAGCAAGTGAAAGACCTATATGATAAGAACTTTAAGTCTCTGAAGAGAAATTGAAGAAGATATCAGAAAATAGAAAGATCTCCCATGCTCCTGAATAGGTAGGATTAACATAGCAAAAATGGCAATCTTACCAAAAGCAATCTACAGATTCAGTGCAATCCCCATCAAAATCCCAACATAATTCTTCACAGACCTGGAAAGAACAATACTCAACTTCATATGGAAAAATAAAAAACCCAGGATAGCTAAAACAATCATGTACAATAAAGCCACCTCTGGAGGCATCATGATCCCTGATCTCAAGCTCTACTATAGAGCTATAGTAATAAAAACAGCTTGCTATTGGCATAAAAACCAACATGTGGACCAATGGAACTGAATTGAAGACCCTGACATTAATCTGCACACCTATGAACACCTGATTTTTGACAAAGAAGCCAAAACTATACAACAGAAAAAAAGAAAATATCTTCAAAAATGGGGCTGGCATAACTGGATGTCAACATGTAGAAGATTGCAAATAGATCCATATCTATCATCATGCACAAAACTCAAGTCCAAGTGGATCAAAGACCTCAACATAAATCCAGTTACACTGAACTTGATAGAAGAGAAAGTAGGAAGTATTCTTGAATGCATTCGCACAGGAGACCACTTCCTAAACATAACACCAGTAACACAGACACTTAGAACAACAATTAATAATGGGACCTCCTGAAACTGAAAAGCTTTCTAGGGCAAAGTACATGATCAATAAGACAAAATGACAGTCTACAGAATGGAAAAAGATCTTCACCAACCCCACATCAGACATCAAAATACCGAACAATCCAGTTATAAAAATGAGCTACATAGTTGAACAGAGAATTCTCAACAGAAGAATCTCAAATAGCTGAAAGACATTTAAGAAATTGCTCAATATCCTAAGTCATCAGGAAAATGCAAATAAAAATGACTCTGAGATACCATCTTACACCTGTCAGAATGGCTATGATCAAAAACACTGATGACAGTTTATGTTGCAGAGGACGTGGAGCAAGGGGAACACTCCTCCACTGTTGGTGGGAGTGCAAACTTGTACAGCCACTTTGGAAATCCATTCCTGCTGCATGAACAGGCTTTTTGGAGCCCAGTGTCTATGGTGGGACACCTTACACAGCCTTGGTTCACGGGGAGGGGCTTGGACCTGCCTCAACTGAATGTACCAGGCTCTGCTGATTCCCCATAGGAGTCCTGCCTTGGAGGAAGTGTAACAGGGGATGTGTTGAGGTGAAGGCTGGGGGGTGGAAGGAGGGGGGAGAGGGGCACCTGTGGTTGGTATGTAAAATGAACAGAAAATTTCTTAATAATAAAAAAAGAAAAAGAAAAGAAACTAGTGTGATGATATTGTGTTCCCCAATATATCATGCACCCTAATAAATTTATCTGAGGTCAGAGAACAGAACAGCCACTAGACAGACATAGAGGGCTGAAAATGGTGGCACTCACACCTTTAATCCTAGCCTTCTAGAGGCAGAGATCCATCCGGATCTCTGTAAGTTCAAAGCCACACTGGAAACAGCCAGGCATGGTGACTCACGCCTTTAATCCCAGGAAGTTATGGTGGAAAGCAGAAAGGTATATAAGGCATGAAAAACATGAACTAGGTCGGTTAAGCTTTTAAGCTTTTAGCAGCAGTTCAGCTGAGATCCATTTGGATGAGGACTCAGAGGCTTCCAGTCTGAGGAAACAGGTTCAGCTGAGAAATTGGCAAGGTGAGGTGGCTGTGGCTTGTTCTGCTTCTCTGATCTTCCAGCATTTACCCCAATACCTGGCTTCAGATTTGTCTTTTATTAATAACAACTTCTAAGATTTGTGCTACAAACTAGAGCAATAATACAAGAGATAAAAAAAAAACGAAGAATTGGCATTTTTTAAATTAATAATTCCAATAGGTGACTCTTTAGCTATCCCAGAAAGGAGGACAAAGGAATTATATGAAAGAGGAGGCACTATAATGATACCAAAGAAATATAAAGCCATAAATATCCCAAAGAGAGTAGCTAGGAGTCAAGACCTAGTTATTGTATCATCACGCATATGACCAATGCAGAAGAATCATTATAAAGCAGGAAAAAAAATCTCAACAAACTACTAATGAGAGAAAACACTGAGTCAATTAATAAACACCTTCCTCTAAAGGTAGAACTGGTACCCAACTGCTTCACTGTTGAATTCTACTGCAAATCTACAGTACAAATGGCAATGTAAAAAAATCTTCCAAAAACTATCACTCTATTTTTTGTGAGGCCAACATTACATTGGTACTAAAGCCAGATGGCAAGAAGAGACTATGGGCCAATATCTTTGTTGATGCAAAAATCCCTCTCAATAAAATACTAAAAAGCTAAGTTCAATAACATATTCAAAGAATCATTACAATGATCTACTTGGGTTTACCCCAGGGATGCAGGGATGATTGGCTATATGTAAATCAATAAATATGATGTGTCTTATTATTCAGATGAAGGACAAAACCAATTTTTGATTAGTTCATTAAAAGCAGGCATTTCATTCTTCAATACACATAATTCTTCAGTGACAAAACACCAAAGACTGGATGTAATAGGACTGTACCACAATATAATAAAAAATAATATGTTGGCAAGTTCAGAGCCAGCATTGTTCTCAATGATAAAAAGGTAGAAACTCTTTCATTTGAGCCTGGACAGAACAAAATTGTCTACTCTCATCACTGCCATTGAACTAGTTCTTACCAGAAAAACAAGACCAACAATGAATATGAAAGGCATCCAAATATAAATATAAATATTGTCACTGTTTACTGAGGGCATGTTCTCACGTATCGAAAAATGTAAATAGCTCAGAAAAACTATCAAAACAGAAAAAGAATGCAGTGAATTTTCAGAATACAAAGTCAAGCCAAAGAAGTCAACAGCAGGTCTACACATTGACGCAGACCTGGCAAAGAAATCAAGAGAAAGTTCCTGCTTATGAAGTCTCCAAAAGACAGTACAACAGTTAGGAATGAACTTAGTGTGAGAGGTAGAAAAGCTATACATTGAAACCTACAGAACAATGAAAATAAATGAAGATACAAACAACAGTAAAAAGACTGTGCTGGTGGAATAATTAATATTGCTTTAATGTCTACACTACCCATGGGAAATAATGACAATACTGGTACTTTCAAGATTCTGGTGTCATTATTCATGAAATATAATAGATAATCCCAGCATTCATATGGAATCTTAGTTATCCCGACTACCCAAGGAAATCGTGAACAAAAAGGACAATTCTAAAGGCAATACATGACCTGACTACAAGCCACATCCCAAACCAAAAGTACTGAAAATGGAATGATACATGCACTAAACTAAACCAGTCAAATGAATAACCACAGAAAAGAGCCTAGAAAGAGTACAGTCTGAGAATAAAATATCAACTATACATGCTGGGAAAGGACAATCTCTACCATGAATGGAATTGAGAAAGCTTCATATCTAGAAAATGACTTTGGACCTTTCTTGTATATCATCATATACAAATAATGGTGAAGAACAACATTCATAAAGAGAAAATGATCCAAAATAGAGAAGTACAAGTATATTAGTGACTTATTTCAACCAAAAGTAACAACCAATTACTTCAAAGGATAAAGATTGTTCTAATTCTGTAACATACAACCTTAACTCATACAGTTGGGCTTAAAAGTGAACACAAATGAACCATACACTCAAATGTGAACTCTAAAACCTTAAGCTTCTCTTAGAAAATACTTATAAATTCTTTGTAATCTGAAGTTATGCAGAAATCTCTTACGTATGACACTAAATACATAAGTCATAGAAAAAAATGATAAATTTTCCTTCCTCACAATTAAAATGTTTGGTCTCCCAAAGACACAAAGTGAGGGATGAAAAAGCAGGCCACTGACTAAAGAATATATTCACCTAATGTCTGTGTTTTTGTCTGTATGTGAATGTATGATGAGCGACTCAAATGCAGAATATGTGAACAGTAGTCAATACTCAATAAAAAACAAAAAAGACAAGGGAATAAAAAGATGGGCCTAAGATTTCTAAAGATAGGTGAACAAGTAAGATATTCTGCAGGTCAGTAACAGAGTTTACCTCAGAAAAGGGTAGATAGCATCTGAGGAACAACATACAAGGATGTCCTCTACTCTCTATATACATATGCACACAGGTGCATACACCTCCAGACACACACCTGAAGATGCATATACAATACACAGAGAAAAAACAAGCCTGAGCATGCTTTTGGAGAAATGTATATATTTATTGTCTTGCATAGTTGGTTTCATATGTACATAATCAGTTCCAGCTTCTCAAATGCTTCAAAGTTGTATGATTCTCAATTTTACCTCAATAAATATAAATTGTTTTTAAATGAGAGAGGGAAATAGACCTTACCTTACTTATTAAAAGTAAACTATGATATGACATATTTCTAAGAACTGGATATATCTGCAAATTCTCCTTATTTAATCTTCTTGATAGTTTGATTTCCAGCTTTTGTGATATTGTGGTGTTTGTTGTTATTAACTAAAATTAAATAATTATAGATAGCTCACTATTTGAACTAAGTAATTAATATTAAGTAGAACAGCAGTAATATTCCACTGTTACAACCTATTCAGCTGTACTTTACACATAAACACTCTGCTTGTTAGGAGTGCCTTTTCTGGGTCCTCGATCCACAGACAAAAAGAAAGAACAAACATACATTCATTAATACATATATTTCTAAGGCAAAGAGTAACTCTCAAAGATCTGATTCAGAACTTTTTCTTGTGTAGTATTGGCAAGAAGGAATGCTTTTAGAACAACGACAAAGGAAGAGAAAGGACCTTAAGTCTCCAGGGGCTGAAAACTGCAAATGCAAATACACAATATCCCACAGAGTGGATAAAGACTTTGTTATGTGGAATCATCTGGCACTGTCTTCCAGCTAAGCATCTAAATGGTCTAAAGCCTCCCTTCGGTAACAGACCTTGCCAGCAGAGCAGAGGGCCATAGGAATTTATACACTGCTCTTTAGTTACTTGAAGTGGGGAAAAAGGACTTATCCTTAGCTTCTTGTCATTTGCTTCAGCTTAGAAGAACCCTTACAGCATATTTAGGAATAGCATTTCTGCTGCCCTCCAACGCTTAAACAAACAATCACACTCTTACCATTTCTATGACAGTGGCCATGAAGCATGCATCTGTGTCCTTTGTCTTCTGCCAGGATGACTTTTACGTAAAGCTTACTAAGAAAGGTGCTATTTGTCTCTTTCCTACACAGAACTAATTAGAATAATAGCTCCTTGATCCTACCCTTACAATTCTTTTCTTCCTGGAAAGGTTATATTGTAAGACAGACCTAGACACCGATTCTTTTCATCACATCCTGGTGATGAATCATGCAACGTGTATGGAAAGAGTAGGAACTAGCAACACTACTTCACAGTTTCACTTTGTTCGCATGACGCCTTGTTACACAGTTGAATTAAAATACAAAATTTAGCTAAACATCCTCGGGAATATACTTTTTTAAGAAGGACAGACTTTTTTTATTATTTCTTTTGTTTCTTAACATGAAGAATATCTTGTTATCTGCATTTGAAAACAAACACAGATGGTGAAAAAGAAAATAAGAATCAGGGGAGGGATCTTCCAGCACTGATGCAAAGAAGCAATAGGTTCCTTAGGCTATGAGCATGCTGCTCCTCAGCACAAGTTAAGGGTGACTCTGATGAAGGGTGACTGGTTTTTGTTTTTTGGTTGCTGTTTGCTTTGTTTTAGCCTGAATATTTATGCTTTCATTCAGTTTCTTGTTCTTGCTAGTTTCCCTGCTCTCTTAAACCTCTAATTTCTCTTCCTCAACAGAGTGAAAGTCATCAAGCATAAGAAATTCCAAGATCAAGCCAATCAACTGTCTCACCCATTCAGAGGGCCTGATCCAGTTGGAGACCCCTCAGCCATTGGTTCATAGTTCATGTGTTTCCATTCGTTTGGCTATTTGTTCCTGTGCTTTATCCAACCTTGGTCTCAACAATTGGCTTGATCTGTTTGGGAGGCATCCAGGCAGTGGAACCAGGTCCTGTGCTCATTGCATGAGTTGGCTATTTGAAACCTGGGGCCTATGCAGGGTCACTTGGCTTGGCCTGGGAGGAGGGGACTGGACCTGCCTGGACTGAGTCTACCAGGTTGATCTCAGTCCGCGGGGAGGCTTTGCCCTGGAGGAGGTGGGAATGGAGGGTGAGCTGGGAGGAAGGTGAGGGGGGCAGGAGGAGGGAGAACAAGGGAATCAGTGGCTGATATATAGAACTGATCTGTATCGCAAAATAAAAATTTAAAAAAAAAAAGAAATTTCAAGATGCTGTTTCAGCCAAGAAGCCTAGAGAGAGGACAAAATGTAAGGTGATATCCAGAAGTACACACACACACACACACACAAAAAAAAAAAAAAAAAAAAAAAAAAACAATAGATGAAGATTAAGACATCTAAGCTAGCATTGCAACATAGTGGGACAGCCTTTGCCTACCATGTAGGAAGCCTAGGGCTTGGTTCAAATTAAAAGCAAACCAAAATAAAACAAAATATTAAGGACCTCAGAATAAACTGGTGACTTAAGCTATTCAACAGTGATTCATCAATACTGATTCAACAACTGCAGCAAACGTTACCATCTTACTCATGTGTGCTAATACTAATCAGCTTTTCATCCCTGTGACGAAACACCTGAGGACAACACCTCATGAAGGAAAGATGTAGTTTGACTCATGAGTTCAGACCCATGGTCATCTGGCCCCACTGCTTCTCCCACGTGATGATGAGACAGAACATCCCAGCAGGGGAGTTTGTGGAAAAACAAAACTGCTTGCCTTGTAGCATAGAAGGAAAGGAGAAAAGGGTAGGAAGAGAGATGGACTTGGGTATGTATGTATGTATATGTATATATATATATATATATATATATATATATATATATATATATATATATATATATATATATATATACCTTTCATAGTACAGCCTCAGTGACTTACTTCCTCCAACCAGATCCATCCCAAAATTGTTTGTAAAGCTATTAATTAATCTGTGGATTGATAATGAGGTTACCACTTTCATGATTCAGTCAGCTGTCACCATTGCTGCCCTGTGGACTAAGAACCCAATGCATGAGCTCCTGGCAATGTCCTATATCCAACCCATAGCACAATGTGAGATATTAAGAACATCAGAAATAATATGTAGGGTACATGAGAACTATGCAGTCTTCCAAAGTTTCCTATAATCTAAAAATCCTAAATGTAAAAGATTATTTTAATATCACTGTTTCTTTCCTAAAAGCGCCTATAAAATCGTCCTTGAACTAATCTATATGCAAATGTTGCTAGAACTATCTTACATACGTTTATGAAAATTTGTGTAATTCCTACTGTTCTCCTAATTGCATTTTCACTACCTCTCTTTTATTTCTATGTCTATATTAAGATTTTACAGAGACAATGAGCTCTCAATGGAGTCCTTACTATCTCAGCACCCCACTTGCAGAATAATGATTTTCACTGGTTTATCTTCTGTTATAATTAAAAGCATTTAGTCTATCTCTGCATTTTAAGAAGAATAGGACTTGGAAATGATTCTTGACATGAAAGCATGATGATATGAGTTTGTGTTCCCAGTACCCACATAAAAAGCTGGGTGTGGGCCGGGTGGTGGTGGCGGCGGCGGCGGCGGCGGCGGCGGCGGCGGCGGCGGCGGCGGCGGCGGCGGCGGCGGCGGCGCACGCCTTTAATCCCAGCACTTGGGAGGCAGAGGCAGGCGGATCTCTGTGAGTTCAAGGCCAGCCTGGTCTCCAAAGCGAGTTCCAGGAAAGGCGCAAAGCTACACAGAGAAACCCTGTCTCGAAAAAAAAAAAAAAGCTGGGTGTTGTAGCCCCAGTGATGGGAGGCAGAGATACACAGATCTCTGGAGTTCACTTGCAAAACTCCAAGTTCAGTGAAAGACTCTGTCTCAGAAAATAAGATATTGAGTGCTTAAGAACAGCAGCAACACTGACTCCTGTACTCCAAGTGCGTGCACACATTTTTGTATATATACATGAATATGTCAACAAATATGTATGTAGAAATAGTTTAAAGATATTATGGTACTAATGTAAACAAAGAATTTGAAGCTGTTAGAAGATCTGAAGGAGAGCCCTGCATTTTGATTCCCTGTTGGTATCATGAATTTGAGAGGTGTTTTGAGGGTTTTGTACAACATTATTCATAAATCCATGGGCCTTCAAGTTTTGGCCATGTTATACATATATATATATATATATATATATATATATATATATATATATATATGTGTGTGTGTGTGTGTGTGTTTATATATGTATGTGTTTGATATAAATAAACATACACATACAATTACAGTCACATACATATACACATATTTAGACATGTACATATATCTTCATAATGAAGAATAACAAAAATATATAATTTATAAGCCAATTTAATCTACTTTAATCTCTTAAAAAATGCATTCTTTTTGATAATTATCTTCTAGGAAAAGGATTCCTAATTATTTCAGTTAGAAAAGATAAAACATGATCACCTGGTTCCTGAAAAGCAGTGACTGTATTAGACCAGGGCACCTGTCTCTGTCCTAGGAAATGCAAGGCGAGTGATCTCTATTAAATAGACATTGAAACAAGCATGATAAAGGACATTTACAGCAGCTGAAATTAATGAGGAAAGATTAGGCTGTGAGTGAACTCTGCTGTGAGAATCTTCTAGACCAATTTTTAGTCCTTTAGAAATATGATATATTAAATCATTGCCTTACATTAATTACGTACACCTCACACAGTGAAAAGAAAATTTTCTCTCATTTCTCACTACCATTGCCCAAAATATAAAATAAACTGAAAAACAGATATGAAGTACATTAAATGTTTAAATTAATAAGACCTTCCATCTGTACAATCCCCACCCTTGTATCAATCTTCCTTTCCATTTTAAAACATTCAACATAGTAATATAGAAACCAACATGGTTGTCCACAAAGAGACTGATATACATCTCCTTTATAAAAAAGTTAAGATGAAAATTTCAAATATGTTTAAAATTCTGAAAGAAGAAAACATATTGCATCTTAAACCTTGAAGAAGTAAAGATTTGTAAAATGTTAGGATTTAATAATCAGTTTGTATGATTAATATTCAGCCACTAGTCTTAATTAAATAAACATACTCAGTACATAGCTCTCCCTTGGAGAAAAAGTAAGTGTATGACTTTCATCACAGAATCCTTTACTAGGGGAGAAAGAGGGAGAGCTTGTGAAAGAGAAGGAAAGAGAGGGAGAGGGAGGAAGAAGGAGAGAGAGAGAAAGAGGGAGTGAGAGAGAGAGAGAGATATTATTGTGTTTTCTATAGACAAATTATGTATTTGAAGTTTCATTAGCTTTTGATGATTCACAAGAACAAATAAATCAAATATTACTGTGTAAAAATTCTTTGAAGAGATGCACAAAGAGTTATACAATATAAACTTATTCTCCCAACTTTTATCATTTATTGGCTGTTCTTGCATCGCAAAGTCTTTGTATAGAATGGGCACAGGACAGACACAGATCTGATTAAAAACCACAGCAGGAAAAGGAAGAAGAGGCCCTAACCTTCAGCACCCTAATTTAGTCCATGTCTCTAACATTCATCTTTCTCTCTTTCATTTGTGTTTGGTTTTTCACAGAAGCCAAGGAAACAATTCTGAATGAACTCTGTAAAATGAATGTTTGACATTTGACACAAGAGTGTGGTTAGGGAAAACAATAGCAGGTGTGATGTTTGAGAATTAAAAATGACTTAAAGAAAAGCGTTTTAACATGTATGATACTTTAGTGAAAGCATTTGTTAAAAAGTGGAATTTCGGTTGTTCTAAATGCTTTAGATCTTGAGAATCTGTCTAGGATTTGCATTTTCAAATATTACTCACATATTTTTGTTTTGTCATGTCTTATATAATATGTTACTATGCATAGTTATAACTTGGATGCACTATTTTACAAATTCAAGGTGCAAAGGCTTATGTGGAGGATGACTTCAATGATGCTAAGCACATACTCTACCACAGAGCTACACTCTCAGCTCATCAAAAAAATTAACATTTTAAGTTTTTAAAACATTTTAGTAGTTCTTTGAGAATTCTAAACAATGTATTTTAATCATATTCACCCCAAACTGCTCCCCTTAACTCTCCCCATATCTGCCCCTACTCCTCAACCCCCAAATTCATCTTCTCTTATTTAAAATTTGATAACCCATTTGTGATGTCTATATACTGGTTAGTGTGTGGTCACCCACTAGAGCATGGCCAACCTACCAGGAGCCACCCTTAGAGAAAACTGGCTTTCCCTCTCCCAGAAGCCATAAATTGTTCATAGTTCCTCATTTAGGAGTGGGAGATTTACAAATCCTTTTCTATTTCATGCTTCAGTGTTGAATGGCTTAGTATCTGCAGGCACCAGTAAGTGCTGATCGTTCATGAGTTCAGTGTTCTTGCCAGGTCCAGAAGACATTTCTGGGAGACAGTGTTCTCTATATATGACAGGGACACTGTGCCTATTAACTCTCAACAATAGATTTGCCTAAGCAAGGCTGGCATAATGATAACACCATTGACATGTCAACATGGATAGAAGAAATTCTACTTGGTTCCACACTAGGTGGAGAGCTACAAGTGATCAATGACTACTGAGAGGACAGTCAGTCTCCTGAAGGGACAAGCTCCCATATGGGTTGTTCAATCCTGGGCAGAGAGATCTTGACACATGTATAGATAAGCAAAGAAAAATGGACGCAGAAAGTTGTGTGTGTGTGTGTGTGTGTGTGTGTGTGTGTGTGTGTGTGTGTGTCAGAGAGAGAGAGAGAGAGAGAGAGAGAGAGAGAGACAGAGACAGAGACAGAGACAGAGAGACAGAGAGAGACAGAGAGAGACAGAGAGAGACAGAGAGAGAGAGAGAATTTATAATAATTAAAGAAGAGATTATGAATTTCAGAGGACAGGGTACTATAGAAGGGGAAGGCAGAGTTATGTAGATGCAGTTCTCATATATGAAGTCCTCAAAATAATAAAATTTTTATTTAAAGAAAGGAAAATGAGGCTTTCAAAAAAGTCTCTGAAAGAAAAATCTAGGGTGGTTGTGTTCGGGGAAATTCTAAAGGGACTCTTTTAGAGTATTTCTTTCTGGTGAAATTAAAGAAAAAAAATCAGAGGTCAGGACATCCTATGTCATGAAGAAATGATTACAACTTCTCTGTTCAGAGATCTAATAAATCATTTACTTTTATTGTGAAATAGTCTAGCAAAATTGACACAACAGAATGAGAAATCATTAAAATAACATTAAGTATGCTAATTTAGCTACATAAAAATGTAGTTACAGTGCATATCATTTTCTAAATGTAGATGCCTCACACTTGATTCAGGGTGTTGAATGGGCATTTATCTCTCTATATTTTGCATTCTGCATACTAACCTACTGTATCTTCTCTTTGAATCTCACATGTTGAGTAAGTCTGAGTCTTAATGTGAAATGATAAATCTTGGTAATATGTGTCCAAAGCTACAACTGAAAAAAAAAAAAACAACAACAACAGCACCAAACATGCCAAGCATTTCAGCAACTGTGAAATCACGTAAGTATTTAGGTGTTAGGGATGCAGCAAAGAGATAACAAGCAGACAGTCATATCATGGTGAGACTCATCCTGCAGTTATTATACAAGCCATTATCAGTAGCCATACAGGTGAAATTTGACACTATATATATATCTTAGAATATCTGTTACAGAGAAATGACAGTATCATTCAAAACACAAGCAGTCGATTCCAACTATTTCATTAGCCATTTTAATGTATCATTACATCTGAAATTAGATGAATTTCTTCTTCCAAATAAAAGGTAGGATACTGGCATATGGATATGCCACTAAGTACCCCATGGAACATGCCATCTATACAGCAAACATTATGTGCCACCATTTTGAATAATTCTCATTGAGAAATGATGAGAACTCTTACAAATATCAACATTTCATTAAAACACTAATAGCTATAAAAATTGATAATGAATGGAGTGAATAGGCTTGGGTTACAAGATGCATAACCAAATGCTAACAGTTCGTGGTAGCTCTCTTGGCTCATTGAAAATTGGTAATTTTTTTTTAAGGAAATTGAACTAGTTCCATCTACTTGCTTATGCTGTTTGTTAGCGATCTTGCCTTCAGCCTTGGGCCTAAATATAAATTCAGAATAAGGAATTTATTCTAACAAGTTCTCAAACACATTTTGGTAGAGCTGTGATTTTTATTACAGCATAAAGACCCAAGAAAATAAAACTCAAGGCCTTGGCCTTTCGGCATTATTTGTTTCCAGAATGATGACTATTTATGTTCTAAAGGTTCTCAACATAGTCACATAATCTTTCAAATGGATAACTGAAGTCAAAGCTATGAGATTTTATTATCTGGAACTTGAAAATAGAAAAAAAAATATTTAAAATCCTAAACATTATCTCAGTGCCAGGGTTTGTACTTTTAACTAGATTTATAATGATGAGGCTATCTTACAATTCCCTTGGAGCAGAGGTTAATTTGTAGATTGTTGTCTGGTGAACATGTAAATCATTTCAGCACCATAGGAATAGCTCCAAGATTATAGTTCATTGTTACTGATTTTCTATCAAACTCAACCATATTCTTTTAACAGTCCTTTAATAATCTGCTTTCAATGATTTAGGTTCTCAAATGTTCCTTCAGTGGATTTCTCATTCTAGTAGCCTGTAAGTTGTTATTATAACTTCAGAGCAATCTCTGACATATATTCATGTAATGTTTATGTGAAAAGCCAGACAGACACAGTGTTAGGGAGAGAAGTAACTGATATTTCAAGATGAGAGAGAAGAAAGGAAGAAAGATAAGGCAATCCAAAGTAGATGTGGTCACTCACCAGCCACAGAAATGTTGAGATAAGATTCCACTGGGTTTCTTATAGAATTAGGTTTCAGTTAAGATATTTCTTGAGGTGGGGTTCTAAACTTTTAAAGGTAAAATGTGAGAAAAAGTACAGAAGCAAGGAAAACTGTGAGAAATGCTACCTTTTCAGTAAGTGGTCGTTTGTTTCTAGGGCTGCACATACACCTCATCTTCCTGCCTGGCTGCAAGGATGACATTTCTTTCATGGGGCAGGGAAGGAAACTGAACACTGGAAGCTACATGTCCAGGAGACACTCAAGGATGACTTCAACTCTCCATCCCCCTCAGCTGGGTTTGTACAAGATTGAGAGTGCCCCAAACTTGTGACTGTAGTTTGAGTCAGACGTGAGAGGAAAAGAATGTGAGGTCTGTGTTTAGAGTGTGCTGCTTACAGAGCTGTCTCCAACAATCTGGGGGGAGGCGGGGTTATTGAGTACTTCATTAGTCAAAATTAACTAATTTGCAGTAGAGAAAATATTGAAATCAAATTGCTAAAATTTAAAGCAATCTTATTTATTTTGGACTATTTTTCAGGGTTGAATCAATAATTCATCTGCAGGTTCAATAAAGGTCTTCCACATGGCTTACCTTAACAGCTTACAAAGCTCCTTATCAACCATTCTTCTCACACACTAATACACACAGGTGTGGGATTTCACCATAGAGCAGAAATTATTAAGAACTTACATGAATTATCACAATGGATACTCACAAAAATAATTTTTTTTTTTTTTTTGGTTTTTCAAGACAGGGTTTCTCTGTGTAGCTTTGCGGCTTTCCTGGAACTTGCTTTGTAGATCAGGCTGGCCTCGAACTCACAGAGATCTGCCTGCCTCTGCCTCCCAAGTGTGGTGGTATTGTGTTCCCCAAAATATTGTGTACCCTAATAAACTTATCTAGGGTCAGAGAACAGACAGCCACTAGATACAAAGGCTAGAAAATGGTGGCACTCACATCTTTAATCCTAGCACTCCAGAGGTAGAAATCCCTCTGGGTCTCTGTGAGTTCAAGGCCACATTGGAAACAGCCAGGCATGGTGACACACGCCTTTAATCCCAGAAAGCGAGCCTTTAATCCTAGGGAGTGATGGTAGAAGGCAGAAAAATATATAAGGCGTGAGGTCCAGGAACTAGAGGCATTTGGCCTGGTTAAGCATTTGGCTGGTTAAGCTTTTAGGTTTTGAGCAGCACAGTTCAAAGCTGAGAGCCATTTGAATATGAGGACACAGAGGCTTCCAGTCTGAGGAAACAGGACCAGCTGAGGAACGGGCGAGAACTTTTAAGATTCATGATACACCCAAGTGCTGGGATTAAAGGCTTGTGCCACCACCGCCCAGCCTCACAAAAATAATTTTTAATAGTCGGTACCATTCACATCTCTGTCTACAAAGGATCAAAGAAGCAAGGAAACTTGCCAAAGATATTGCAGATGTAATTATTGAGGGCACTGTGGATTCTTTAAGCTATCACATGCTCAGGATATCAAACATTACAGTGATGTGACCTCACTTGAGGAAAAATGCCACCATAACGCTAATACTTTGAACAACCACTCTATGAGTAAAAGAGTTCATCAAAATTATAACCTTGAGATCTTGTTTTGGTGGAACTTGTTGATTCTCATCTTTGAAAACTAGCTTTCCTCTAAGAGCAGTAGACTTTCATATGAAACCAAATCACATACACTAAGCCATAGCGCAGCTAAAGCAGTGTTTAAGTACTGGTACCAAGTGTGCATAGTCTCACAGCTTGATTGGGTTATGTTTTACTTTTCTCTTGTGGGATGATGCGTATCCATAGCAACAGGTACTACATTGTTAGAAACTGTCGGGGCTTAGAGGTTTCATTCATCTAAAACAAAAAACTTCATTTCTCTTACATTGAAACAAATAAATAAAGCTTGATATTTGACATTAATACATAAAGTATTCAATTTTTAAGATTTGGCTTTGGATTGTCTTTCATGTATTTAAAAATATATTTAAAAATCTTTAAAGCAAATTTGGGTATGTGTTCTAATTTTATATTGAAATTTGCCTCCTTCATTCCATCTCAAATTTTGTTTATTTCAGATATGCATAATTATGTGACTTTTAAAGTACTAATGTGAATTTGATTTCTGATGGTAGCTTTTTTTTCCTGCACATTAAAACTCCACCCCAAAAAACATACTTTAAGGGCTATTGCCAATTAGCCTCAGTACAGTCTTTCAGACCACAAATTGGAGCAATTTTCAACTTCAATAGTCCTGTTCTAAAAAATCACATTTTCAGACAAACAACACTATTTAGTTGATGAAAAATGGCATGCATTATGATACCAGTAACACACACTTTCAGGGAGTTTTCTCCTCCCTGTCTGCAAGATGCCGTTCACTTATGAGCAAATAGGGCCAACTAAGGACACTGGAGCCCTGGAATAGACTCGTCCTCCCCCAAAGCTTGTCAGAAAAGAAAATCTCATCAGTGTTTTTCTCCTTGAGAATCTTATGATGTCAGAGACATTTCCAACACCTCCAGAAATTCTCTAACAGCTAACTGCTTGGCTCATCTATCTCTAATGATTGTTTTTCTTTTTAAGGGTTGGAGAAAGGGAGGGAGATTAAAGATACTTGGAGAAATAGACAAGCGTGTCTTCACAGACATGGAATAGATTTGTCTATGCGGGGGGGGTGGGGGGGGTGGGGGGACAAAAGAATATTTTAAAATTATATTTCTAAAATATTTGGTAATCTCTTACTTCCTGTTTTGTAGTTAGTTTAGAATTTTGTGCTAGGGCGGATCTGCATATCACTTTGACTGCAGATTTTTTAAATGAGAATTTCAGAGCTGCAATCATCCGCGTTTAACTCACCTTCAGTCAGGAAAAGAAGACGTAAGCAGGAGAGATAGCCACCCTGGTCAGTTTCTCTGGCTCCTTTGTGGCCAGTACAAACTGAAGCTACATATAATACAAGTGTCTGGGTAACTGCTAAGCCTCAAATAATGTCAGCCTTATTCAAGAAAACCAGCACTTGGAATAAAGGTTTGAATACGGCAAAATCTTCCTTTCTACAAATTCACCTTTTTTCCACCTGTCAATTTGCAAGAATTCCTTTTCCATTTTAAAAAAGGCTTTGGATATTGTGATTTTCAAATATCTTAATGGATGCAATTACTGCCCAACTATCAGCTATTGATAGATTCTGAGAGAGGGGATATTCCTACCTTTAGTTGCAAACTCAATGCTGAGCCCACCCAACTCTAATCATAGCTTCAAACCTTCAGTCACAAGGACAGCCTGGGTTGAATTCAGTGGGTTATGAGACAAAACAAATAGGCGTGGGAATAAGAGAGAGATTTGTGTAGAGGGGCATACATGGAGGTGAAAGAAGAAGGTGGTCGTAGTAAACTGGCTCCAACTTAATTAAAAATTTTGGATAAAATTAGGGATTTAAATAAATCCAAAGAGAAGATTACTTACAATACGAAGTTAAAATCATCTATGGAACCAAAAAGATGTAAGGTACAGAGAGGATGAACAGGGATACTCTTTGGAGAGATGAACAGCAACAAGAGCCCCACCCTAAGTGACAGAAGACAGATGGGCATGGCAGTCCAGGTTGTGGGGTATAGTTGTCATACAAAATTCTGCCTATTCAAGCATAAATATACCACAACACCAAACTAATTATGTCCCAAATATTTCTCAATTTTCAACATTCTAGGGGATCTTAACAGATTCTTGCACACTTAGATCTCTTCTTCTGAGCAACAACTTCGCAAGCTACACACTGATATGCACATGAGTAAGAAAAGAAACTGGGACTCCAGAGAAGTCACAAAAGCCAAAGTTAATACAAATCCAACGTATATCATTTATTTTCAGTGTAAAACTGCCGTGCATGCTTTTTCTTTTCTTTCTTTCTTTTTTTTTTTTTTGGTTTGTTTTTTTGGGTTTTTTTTGTTTGTTTGTTTGTTTAATTTTTATTTTGCAATGCAATTAAGTTCTACATACAGGCACAGATTCCCTTGTTCTCCCCCCTCCCGCCCCCCTCACCTTCCCCCCAGCCCGCCCCCCATTCCAATCTCCTCCAGGGCAAAGCCTTCCTCACAGACTGAGATCAACCTGGTGGTTTTGAGACAGGGTTTCTCCGTGTAGTTTGGGTGTCTGTCCCGGATCTCTCTCTGTAGACCAGGCTGGCCTCGAACTCACAGAGATCTGCCTGACTCTGTCTCCTGTGTGGTAGGATTAAAGGCGTGCATCATCACCACCCACCTTGTTGTGCACTCTTATTCAGATCCTTTATTACCATGAAAAATAGTGTATTTTCAATAGACGGCATCTTGTGAACATATACATATACCTTATAATGTTCCTATAAAATGTATTTCTTAAAAAGATACCTGCCCCTACCCTGACTTTTTGTTGCTATATCTGTATATAGATGAGCTCAAATTAAAACCTAAACATGTTTATGAAATTCATGATAATGCTCCACATCCAGGAGAAGTAAGATACATTTACATTAAAAAGATTTCTTGACATAATAATAGTTTTTTGTGGTGAAAACTATGTATAAATGAAGTTTGATAGGTGAAATTGTATATTGAGACTGGGACATTAGATGGTCTCACTGACAGTCCAGGGAAACTTCAGCAAAAGGTGACTATCTTCAAGATATTTAAACGTGATAAGATGAGGTAGCGATGCAGACTACGAAGAAAATAAATACTGAATACATGGAAATGGTAAGGAGTAGCAAAGACTCAACTATAGCCAGCTGTTACTTGACTGATTGTTTTTTAGCAATATATTATGATCTAAGGAGATTAACCAAGGAAATAACTTACTTTTTACTTCAGGTTCATTCATCTCCTTCCACCTTATCTCCAGAGGAGAAATGGAGAAAAAAAGACACATAACATATATTTAATAAATAATTAATTCAGGTAATTGACTTACCTGAACCAATTAATTTAGATTTGTCAATCTAAAATGAGGACAAGTTCTACCATATTTCCACTATGTAAATCAAAAATAATGCTCAAAGACGAAGAATCATTATCAGGAAGAAGAGAAATGTCACCAGCCAGTGCTATAGCAGTAGAATTGTTTGTCTTCATCTGAGGGTTCTGCATTTATGGAGTCAACCAATTATAAAAAAGTATCCAAAAAAATTTGTCTGCAGTGGACATGTTCACTTTACTTTTTCTTGTCATTATTCCTAACACAATACAGTAAGATAAAATACATAGCCTTTATACCATATGATCTAGAAAGGACTTAAAATATAAAATTATATGCATAGACTTAATAGAAATACTTTGTACATAAGAAACTTAAGCATCATTGGATTTTAGTATCCATGAGTCCTAGAATCATGCTCCCTGGGGATACCTATAGTCATGTATCTATCTAAAGACATCTAAAAAGCATTCAAACCTCTTCCTCCTCAGTATGAGAGAATGCAAAATAACTCCCCACAAATATACACATTATCAGAAGGAAATTTCCACACCATCAAGTTTCACATATACCAATTTGAAGAGTAAGACTGCACAGAGGATGGATGGATGGGGGGCAGTGGGAAGGTGGGGGGAGGGAACAAGAAAAGTGGAGGAGGTAAACTGTGGTCAGGATGTAAATTTAATTAAGAAAAAGAAAAAGAAGAGGAGGAGGAGGAAGAGGAGGAGGAGGAGGAGGAGGAGGAGGAGGAGGAGGAGGAAAGAAGAACACAAAGTTGGATGGATAGAGAAGTAGAAGTGTATCTTGAAGGATTTGGGGTTAGGGGTAAATACGATCAAAATTCATTACGTTAAATTCTGAAAGTCGGGCGGTGGTGGCGCACGCCTTTAATCCCAGCACTCGGGAGGCAGAGCCAGGGGAATCTTTGTGAGTTCGAGGCCAGCCTGGTCAACAGAGTGAGATCCAGGAAAGGCGCAAAGCTACACAGAGAAACCCTGTCTCGGAAAACCAAAAAAATAAATAAATAAATAAATTCTGAAAGAATTAAATGTTATTATTTAAAAATCAAAAAAGAAAGAAAGAAAAAGGATTGCTAGGGCATGAAGTCTACTAAGACTAGTATGGAGAAAAGTGGTTCATAGGATATTTTTTACTCTCTCAGAAACAAGACAAAAGAAAAAGAACAATCTATGTTTCTTTTTTTCTAAAGCTAAAATATAATGTCAAGCTCTCTTGGTTTTCTGTAATAACCCCTTCCAAAGTCAGAGCTGTTAACTGACTGAAACCTTAAAGGCCTCAGGGGTACCTCTCAAATATGAACACTAATCCCCACACTCTGGATGGCATTAGCCTTCAGCTAAGCCGTTATTTCAGATAGCATGAGATCTGCACAGCCCAGAAAACAGAGATGCATTCATACAGAGAAAACCCACTGAGCCTGTTACATGGTTTGCTTCCCTCTAGTGTTTTCTCAATACCTAGAAAGTTCTCTTGCTGATGTTTTTACTTTTGCGAAAAGAAAGAGTGGAAATTAAATATCA